>NC_142845.1:18125000-18750000 GCF_061612785.1 Hesperophylax consimilis
CGGGTTTGTTTATCAATTCACATGGTAAATTTAATTTATTAGCAAATTCTGCTCTCATAAAATTTGACTGGGCCCCTGAATCAATCAGAATGCGGGCTTTAAAAATTTTATTGTTACTACCCACAACTCCTATGTTGGCAGTTGACAATAATATTATTTTTTCTGCTTTATCCGATGCAGAAAAATTCGATACTGAAACCTCGTTATCAGCATCCATATTGGAGGCCTCCCGCAGAGGTACCTCATTGTGTAGTAAGGTGTTGTGATTATCTTTGCCACAACGCCTGCAAGAAAAGGTTGCCTTGCAACTCTGTGCCTGGTGACCCACCTTTAAACATTTAAAACAAGCTTGGATTTGTATTGAAAAGAGTTAAAAAGTTGATCTTGTTATAAAATATTGCTATGGTGTATGCATTCAGGGTAAGGAACAAGGTACATTATTTTGTTGGTGCCTTAAGCTTACATTGCAAGCTTACCAGCATGTTGTAAAGGACCGAATAAGTTTGACTTTTTTTATTTGCAAATACAGTATCTAGATTTTAAAAAACTTGGAACAATTCTGTATGATTAAGATTTCTCATTTTAAAAACGTTTCTACACTGTGAAGCACACAAAATACCAGGAGTTTTATTTTTTTAGGTTGTACTATGTTTATTGTAGATAAGAATAAAAAAAAAATTACAAAAAGTTTGAAAAAAGTTTAAAATGGATTTTATTTATTGAAGCAAGTAAAATGCCATGAATTTTATTTTTGTATGTGATTCTATGCTATTTGTAGATATGAATAAAAAAAAAAATTACTTCATTAACACTGTACCTTCCCGAGATATTGCTTTTTTGTAAAGTACCTTTTCCGTCCCAAAAATTACTTAAAAAATTACTTTTGGTAATTTTTTAAAGTCAAGTAGATAAATGTAAAGGGTTTATTTATTTTTTTCTGCAATCAGCATAGTTTTCTTGATAATATTGAAAATTTTCATTGCATTTCCACTATAAATGACAAAGATACAATTTTTTTTCATTGAAGGTACAAGCTCTTCCGGAGTGCTCGGAATATGTAAAAACGCTTATTTTGCCCAAACTTCAACTGCCCATAAAAAAACAACGAGTTGAGGTAGGAAGGTAAAATTTGGTATATTTTCTTATCTATATGGAAGGATTAAAAATTTAAAGTTTCATCAAAATCTGAGATGGTGGGTGACAAATCCAAAATTTTCTGGATGATTTGGTGCGGATTGACCCGACAGCCAATCGAAATTCATTTTCAGAAATCGTATACGCCGTTCCATTTGTTTTTGATTTGTACTGAAAGACCAAATTTTGAATACTGAAACACGCCCACATAGCATTTCTTGTACATACACTTGGTCTGAAATAATTGTTTAAATTTTATTTTTCATTTATGGACTTATTTTTGTGAAGTGAGTTTTGAGTTTCAATTTGATAATACTAATGTTAAATTCTGTCTGTGCTCAGTTACAAAATAGACCCTTTCTTTTCTTGGAATATTATTAGTGTTTATTTGTTTCCAGTGAAAAAAGTAGTCAATAACACCCAACTTCTCATGCACTGCTTCAAAACCTTTGGTGGATCTTTGGAGGAAGTGGACTTCTGCATGTGCAATCCACCATTCTACTCTTCCATCCACGATATGGATCTGGCTCGCAGTACGGAAAGGTAGGCACTACATATGTAATTATTGGTTTTTCTGTTACTCTTCTGTTCATAGTATGTGAATGAGAAGTGATTTTGTATCACTGCTTTGTCCAGTTACCATTTTACTTTTTATACCTAACCTAACCTATTTTGTGTCACTGCTTTGTCCAGTTACCGTTTTTAATGTCTACTTTTTATACCTAACCTAACCTATTTTGTATCACTGCTTTGTCCAGTTACCATTTTACTTTTTATACCTAACCTAACCTATTTTGTGTCACTGCTTTGTCCAGTTACCGTTTTTAATGTCTATTTTTTATACCTAACCTAATCTAACCTATTTTGTATCACTGCTTTGTCCATTGAAGGTACACCCACCCTGTCCCACCCCGGTATAGGTGACTTATGGTCACCCCTTCGGAGCTCTCGCATGAATCTAATTTTTTTGAATAAACGGCTCTACAATTTATATAAATGAAGCTAGGCCTTCAATGTCCCCGCATACGGTGTTATGAAGCGGTATGCAAGCGCTTACAAGTACTAAACTAAGGACAACACAGAAAAATAAACAACAAAACAATCAAGTTCAAGTGTCAGGCAGATAGTTGGTGGAGGGGACCCACACTCCAGTACCTGTAAACACATAAAAGTAAAGTAAACAATAGAGTGACGGGGGAGTTTCGCCGAACCACGACTGGCAGTCCTGTTGAGAAATTGGTGGTGGTTGGGGCGACTGGTGCAGGTCAGGACTTCCACACCCCTTAGCCGACCACCCGGTGGTGCCCTGAAGATAAGTATTGGAAAAAGAGGGATAAAACCCTAAAGAACCTAGGGGAAAGAAGCGTCAGGAGGTCGGAGGCAGGGTGGAGGTTACCTCAGCCCGCACAGTCACCCCTCTGACCACCAACGCTCATCAGGGGTGGCGCAGGTGATTGGCGGAGTCCCCCGGTAAGAAAGAATAATAAGAAGCTCCAGTCGTGCATGCGGGGACGAGGCCCGTTATCCAACCCCTAATGGGGAAAATAAACAAAACAAAACAGACAACGGAGTTCAGTTCTCGCCTGTAAACTCGTTGCTGTTACTAAAAAAAAAGAAAAGAAAACCGGAAAAAATACATGCAAAAAGAAGAGAAAATAAGAGGAAAAATGAAAAACAATAATCAATCCAAAAAGTGCCACATAAGGGCAACGGTAAATAAGTAAAAACAAAAGTAACGGTGTAAAAATAAGATCTGCATGGTCTGTAGAGAGGACAGTAAGTATTGAATAAGAATAAGAAGTAAGAGAGATAATTAGTAAACACAAATATATAAGAGTGCTTACAGTGTCTGTAAAAAGAAAAACAGTGTGTTATCCTTAGACAGTGAAAAAGAAACATATGAAAAGAAAACAGAAAATAAGAATTAAAAAGTACAAGACAAGTTAATTAAAAAAAAAACAAAAAACAAAATATAAACGAATGGAAATCATCTGCAACAGCTGGTACAGTAAGAAAAAGAAATAAGATAAGAATAGTAAAATAAGAAAAACAGAATAGCATATACAATAATGAAAGAGTTGTAAAAGAATAAGTCATGGAGCAGGAGCAGTACACCGGGGGTTCCCAATTATTACACTAGTCAACGACTCTAAGCACAGGCCATCTCTCAACCCAGATCCTAGTAAACTTCCTCAAACATTCGAAATTCACACTGTTAGAAACAAGATCGGTGTTCCACACCGGTCTAATGGGGACATTCAGACCTTCTATCATTTCGTCTCTGGCATCCTTCAAAATCTCACAATGCCACAGAATGTGCTCGGCCGACTGGTAATTATTGCCACAAGCGCAATTGGGGTGGGTGGACAGGGCAAGGCTGTGAAGCCTTCCCCTGAATTCCCCATGTCCTGAAAGGAGCTGCGTAACGTGATGGTCCAGTTTGAGGAAGGCCCCTTCCATTCTGAGTTTAACTGAAGGGAAGAAGGAGAAGGTCCATCTTCCCTTGCTCGACCTATCCCAACGGACCTGCCACTCTTTGAGCGACAGGTCCCTCATCGTTCGGAGCAGTCCTGGGAGAGTTCCTGGTCCACCCGGTGTCAGAACGACACCAAGGTGGTTTGCCGGGGATCCTCGGATTAATCGCTGCTTCGCTAACACTTCCCTAATCTCTAGATCAATTGGTAGTACACCAGCCAAAATTGGCAAAGCGTCCGAGGCGACGGTTCGATATGCCCCAGATAGTGCCAGCAGGGGAGTGCGTTGACCCCTATTGAGAGCTAGAAGTATTAAGCAGTTATCCAGGCGGTGCTCCCAAACAGAGGCAGCATATGAGACTTGCGCAACATATACCCCCCTGTAGAGAGCGTGCAGAGCCGGTCTGCGAAGTCCCCACTCAGCCGTGGAGATTCTTCTTAGCTTCAGGAAAAGCGCCTGAGCCCTGCTGGATACATCTTTGACATGAGCCAGAAAGGAGGACGATCGATCTAGAGTGACACCTAAGTATTTGACGTTATCCACAAATTTGATATTAGTGTCTCCCATACGGATGGTAGGGTTTCTTTCCTTACTGAAAGAACCCTTCATCAGGAGACCCATTGTCTTCTGGGGAGCGAAGGTCATTTTATTCCTCTCCCCCCATTTAAGGAGGGTGTCTAAACCTTCACCAGCCTTACGTTCAACTTCTCTTCTACTGTCCCCAGAGACAAGAAACATTTTATCGTCCGCATAGTCGATCATGATACATCCTTCAGGCAAGGGTAACCTAGAGGAGTCATCGAAGGTTATATTCCAAAATTCAGGACCTAGGTTGGAGCCTTGAGGGCACCCCATATCGACTTCGCGTTCAATAACGGTGTCGCCATGAGATATAATGATGGTGCGGCCCGATAAGTAATTGTCCACCGATTTAAATAAAAGTTTTGGGCAGTTCCTATTTTTAACCTTGATGCGTATCATGTCCCACCACGCGTAGTCGAAGGCACTGATAGTGATATCGAGGAAGATTGCAACTACATACCTCTTAGTACAAACCTTCACCCAATTAAGCGCAAACGACATGGCGTGCACGGTGGATCTACCGGGGACGAAGCCAAATTGAAGATCGCTGGACGGGGAGAGTGATTGTCGTAGTCTATGCCGGATAAGTTTTTCCAGGATCTTGCCAAGCACTGGAAGTAAGGTAATGGGCCGATAGGCCTTGACATCAGTTAGTGGCTTGCCGTTCCCCTTAGGTATGACCCTGAGCACGCCTCTCTTCCATTCAGAAGGGAAAACTCCTCTTCTCAAACACGTTTCCATCACTTGGAAGAGTTCCTCCCTAGCGTGGATCCAGACTTGCTTCGCTATCACACCGTTGAGTCTGTCATGCCCTGGTGCCTTCCTAGGACCCAAACCCTTAATTATTGAATCAATTTCTGCTCTAGTGACTGGAATGACTCTATCCTCTTGGGCGAGGTCTCTAGGTGGAAGCCGTGCCAGGTGTCTTACCTGTTTATGGTGGTCACTTTCCCCAATTACTGATTCTACAGGAACTAACTTGCCCAAAAGTGTGTTGAGAGTAGAGGCCACGTCTATCGTCTCAGCGTTCCTACCTTCTGTGATCCCAATGAGACTAGACAAATACCGATCCGATCCTTTTCCGGATTTTTCAATTGCGCTGTGGATTTCCCACGGGTTGGCGTTGCCCACATTATTAACCCAATTATGCCAGGCAGCTCGTTTCGCAGAAAGTACAGCGTGTTTAAAGGTCGCCCTGGTAATGCTTTGTCCTGCTACTGCTTTGTCCAGTTACCGTTCTTAATATCTACTTTTTATACCTAACCTAAACAAACCTATTTTGTATCACTGCTTTGTCCAATTACCGTTTTTAAGGCCAAGTGTAATAGGTACCTTGTTCAGAATGAAACTACAACAATGCCCCCCAGCGGAGGAACTAGGTTTTACTAGCCATTTAAAGACAGTTCTGTACTTAAAAAGTTCTGTTGAAATTCGTAAGATGTCACTAAAACAATGTCATGACACAAGTAAAAATAAATTACTACTAAATTGCTACTTATAAATTCACATATTAATTTATAAGTAGCATGTGATAAAAAAAAATTAAAAGTTATAAAAATATGGGATTCGAACCCGGGTCCTGCATAACGAGTGTCGAACGCTCTGCCTCTAGACCGCGGTCATTACGTATTCGACCAAAATATCATATAGTCAAAATATCTAAAAGTCGCAGCACGAGAGCATTTTATCACTTTAAAAAAAAATTGTTATTAAAAAAATCACAAAAGAAAATTTAAAAAAATTAAAAGTTATAAAAATATGGGATTCGAACCCGGGTCCTGCATAACGAGTGTCGAACGCTCTGCCCCTAGACCGCGGTTATTACGTATTCGACCAAAATATCATATAGTCAAAATATCTAAAAGTCGCAGCACGAGAGCATTTTAGCACTTAAAAAAAATATATTATTAAAAAAATCACAAAAACCACCATCAATTCTGAATTATTATTTTTTTTGACAAAACATATTTATGCTGTAACTTGAAAACCTATACCCATATATTCAAACGTAGCTACACTTTTTGAGAGGTGATGTTGCTTGGCTGAAGGTAAGTGGGTAAGGGAAGGAGATGGGGAAGAGGAAGGTGAGGAAGTACCTGGCTATTCAGATCTAGTCACTAAACACGGCTAAAGCCATTTGGAGCAACGTTTCAATTCTGAATGGTTGTCTTACACCAAGGCGATACTGGGAGTATCTTCCACTCTGGAACGTGCTGCATATATAGTATTTATTATTTTAATTAATCAATTGTGAAATAACACAAATCAATCAAATAAAATTTATTTGCGTACACCGGGTTCGAACCCGCGACCTTCGGAATGGGAGTCCAAAGCCTTACCACCGGACTACGCCGGCCGTCAAATGCACGCATTTTGTTTTCTAAGGCCACAAAATGTGTTCGTGTTTTTATCGGAGGAGACCGGCCTTTACAAATACATGGAGAAACGCCATCGGGCCCAAAATTCGCTTGTATTCAACAAATCGCATCTGGAACGAAACTGACAAATATTCAACTTGACTAATTTAAACAATTAGTTTGAAAGCTTGTTGATATTGATATCCAAAATACTCATCATATCGCAATGTCTGTGGTGGTACTCACTTTCATGTATGAGGTGTATGAACCTATACCCATATATTCAAACGTAGCGACACTTTTTGAGAGATGAGGTTTGTTTGAGTTGCCTTTATGAGCGTTGACTCACACATGCATCATAATCACGTGGCACTAGTAATTACGCTTGCTCGCTTGGACTTTCAAAATACTCTAGCCACAACATATGGCAGTCAGGTTATTTGTGTTTGGTCTTTTCATTCATGTTTTTTGAGAATAATTTACAAAAACAATAATAAATCGATATAGGACCGCTGACCTTCTGTCTCTTGATATGGCCGGACTCAACAGGATGACGACCTCCGTGACGTCGCGGGTTACAATCTTGGCGTGCACGAGTACCAACCTACATTTTATTTTAATAATTTGTGTTATTTCACAATGTACATAAGTATTATATTTGCGGCATTTTCCAGAGCGTTAGATACTGTCAGTATCGCCCTGATGAAAGACCACAAATCATTATTTAAATTTAGACCGCAGAACGGGTATTATTTATTGAATAAGTGAATCTACCTGGCTATTCAGATTTGGTCACCAAACACGGCTAAAGCCATTTCAAGCAACGTTTCAATTCTGAATGGTGGTCTTACACCAGGCGATACTGAGAGTATCTTTCACTATGGAACGTACCGCGAATATACCATACGTATATTAATTCATTAATTGTGAATAACACAAATTAACCAAATAAAATTTACTTGCCCACTCCGGGATTCGATCCCGCAAACTTCGAGTCGAGAGTTTTACAGTATAGTGTACAGAATAGCATAACCTAAGTCAGTGGCCGTTTGGCTTGAATAACTGAAACCGATTTATACGTTGAATATTGGCTTATGGACATGGGAAGAGTCGATAGCGAACTCATGCTAACACATACTCACATACCTAATAGGTTAGATTTTTTTTTCTCTTTTTCTTTACAATACCCAAGACTCCCACCATGATAGCGCCATCTGTTGGGATATTTAAAAGAAGCTTTTAGTTCGATGTTGTACCATATTAAAAATTTCAAATAGGCGCCATCGGACCTCCTATATTAATAGTAATTTAAAAATCTAAGTGTTCTTTCTTAAATTGTAGTATAAAAAATATTAAATTAACTTTAAAAATGGAAAAATATAATACCAATAATTTATCATTTAGTTTTGTTAAATAAACGTATCCAAAGTTTTATAATCTGCATTTTAAAAACAAGTACAATTAGTGTTTATGAAAAAATTAAACTACGAACCTATTTTATTTATTTTTTAGTTTTTTTTTTTCGTACGTTTAAAGAAAACCCCTTAAGGTATTTTTTGACGATATTCAGCCTTTAATAGTATTTTTTTAAACGCACGTATTACGGTCTGAAAAAGGTCATATTTTTGATTTGATTTTGATAATTACTAAGCCTATGTTAAAATTGGTCTACATGAATCCTGGTGATCACAGTTTGTAATTTTTCATAGGCACCTCTTTTGGATGACAAAAACATCTTTGGCGTTTACTGAGTTTCCCCAAAAAACTATTCCGTATTTTATCATTGAGTATACGTATCCATAGTATGCGGTGATTACTGACTCGATGTATAAGATATTTTTAAGGGTGCCTAGAACAAAAGAAAAGCTACTGATTTTTGTTACAACTTTAGATACATTTCTTTCCAGTTTATATTTGCATCTAGTTGTATTCCCAGCAGTGAACATGTTTGGGAATGTTCGATATGATTGTTATTAAAGTTAACATTTATGTTTATAGGTGTAGCTTGTAATGGACAAAATTTTAGAAGTTCAGTTTTGTTTGTGTTAAGCGACAGATTTTGTGATAACAGCCAGTTTGCTATTGATTGACAAGTCTCGTTAACATGTTTATTAAACTCGTCAACGTCTCCAGTACATTCAAATAACAGAGCAGTGTCATCAGCAAACATTGAACATTCTGTGCCAGCAATTATTGGAAGTTCGTATATGTACACAAGGAAGAGGAGAGGCCCAAGAATGCTTCCTTGTGGCACGCCCTTGTTTATGGTTCTCCATTGTAATTCTACCATGTGTTGCATTAAGATAATTTAATTATAAAATAAGTACAGTGGTGCCTCACACAACGAACTTAATTCGTTCCAGGAGCAAGTTCGTTATGCGAAAAGTTCGTTATGTGAAACGCGTTTTCCCATAACAATACATGTTAAAAAAAATAATTCGTTCTGTAGCATAAAATATGGTAAGATGACATAAAAAAAAGATAAATTTTTTGTTATTATTTTTATTTAGATACATCTAAAAACATAATGAAAAAAACACACATTTTTTAATTTTAAGAAATAATCGAATCTTGCACATCTTCATCCATTTTCCGCCGATGGTGCAGTGAAAAACCTGTCCAAAGTCGTTTGTTTCTCTCTTTTCTTCAACATCTGCCGGAAATAACGGACAATAGTATCGGAGTACAGGTCGTTGATCCTGTTTGCTTCAGCGGAATCCGGATAGTGGGCATTGGTAAACTCCTGAACTGCTTTCCATTTGACCAGGATGTTCTTGATGTCAGCAGTTGGAATTGGTTGATTGTTTGATTGTTGCTCCTCATTATCAGATGACGCTTCCCTTTGAGCATTGTCCTGTTGTTGGGCCAGAAGTGTTTGGAGCTCTTCAGTTGTCAGCTCTTCTTTGTGTTCCTCAATAAGCTCCTCTACATCATCATCCTTTGATCTTGAGGTCTCCGCTGGCATTAGACGAAATCATAAGGGTAAGTCTGTCCTTCATGTCTTTGTGTCCTGGCAATTTCTTCTCTTCTTTTGTAATGAATGTTCTGCTTGGCATTCTTTTCCAGAAAAGACCCGTTTCATCGGCATTGAACACTTGTTGTGGGCAGTATCCTTCATCCATAATAAATTTTTGAAAATTAATAGAGAACTTTTCTGCTTCTTTTTTATCAGCACTGCCAGCCTCACCATGCATATTAACGCTGTGGATTCCATACCTTTTCTTAAATCTAAAAAACCACCCCCTGCTGGCTTTGAAATCTTCTTTATTATCTTGATTGCTGCTACTTCCAGGGATGTTTTTCTTTAGATCTTCATAAATTATCTTGGCCTTGTAACAGATAATATCTTGGGTTGTTACGTCACCTTTCACCTGCCTGTCCTTAATCCAAATCGCTAATAGCCTCTCCATTTCCTCGTGGATTGAAGATCTATGTTTTTCATTAAATAGTTTTGATACTCCTTTGGCTACTTTGGCTGATTTTATTGCATCCTTGTTTTTCAAAATGGTGAAAATGGTGGTCTTGTTGAGGCCAAACTCTTTGACGAGGTCACACTGTTTTACCCCACATTCACTCCTTCTAATTATTTCCTGTTTCATTTCAAGAGAAATCACCTTTCTGCTTTTTTTAGAACCCATCATATAAAAAAAATGTTGAGTTTATCTTAAAAGGACGACTGCCGTGATACGTGTGCGATTTAATTCGTAATGAAGAACGATTGCTGCGATACGTGCGTAAGTTAAGCGTACTACGCAGTGACTAACGAGTCTAACGACTGCCTGCGCGGGAGGATGCAATTAATCGGCAGTGATCGTAGAAGATCGGGCGACTTCGTTGTGTGAAGCGAAGTTCGTTGTATGAATCGTGAAATGAACGAAAAGGAAGTTCGTTGTGTGCAGCATTCGCTGTGCGAGGCGTTCGTTGTGTGAGGCACCACTGTATATAAAAACACACGCATATTTGAATGCAACCTTGTCTCCAAGTTTCAAAGCAATCGGCGAAGAACTTTTGTAGATTTAGGATTTTGAACAAACGAACATTAACATTTTTATTTATATAGATCATGAAAGTTATCCTGAATTATGTTGTTTTTGATGAAAATGTTTTATTCCAGGCCTCCCCCGCGCACGGCTCGCACGGGCTCACTGAAGGAGATTGTGACGGAAGGAGGTGAAGTTGCTTTTGTCACTAAGCTCATACAAGAGAGCTTGATACTGAAGAATAAAATTAGGTATGTAAACATCGTAGAATTTGCTCTATTCTAGAACCCTGTTTCCAGAAACATCGCGTTTGATTTTAGAATGTTTTTTGAAAATCACTTTTTCTTATTTAACTTTTTATTTGCTTTCCTTTTAAATAAAAGACATATGTTTTAACTTCTTGATCGCTGACACCAAATTTTCGCCATCCGCCAGCTGATCTATTTTCGTAATACTCACTTATTTTCTAAAAATTATGTTTTTATACATTGTACCTTCTTACCAGATAATGATAATCTACGGTTCCATAATAACTCCTCAAAATGACAATTCAACACATCTGTAAAAATACGTTTATAAATATTTAACCTAGTTTTTGTTTCATCACTTTTCCTAATTTTATAAAGCAGGGTACTCACCTAGAGTGTAGCATGTAATGTATCTGATACTGTATCAATCTGCAAGTGGGTACGACTCGTTCACGGTAACCGCGTATCCAGCTACGACCTCCCGGATCCGCCTTTAGTGCTCGCTATGATGCTCGCAGTGAAACCGCCGTCGGCGGGTCACTGCGAGCACACTGCGCTCCACCCGCGAGTGGCTCGCAGTAGACTCGTGCCTACGTACTCACTTGATACAGTATCAGATACGTTACAGGTTACACGGTTAGGTGAGTACCCTGCTTAACACTTTTTATAGGTGTGTTGAATTGTCATTTTGAGGTGTTATCCGGTCACCATCTACCATAAGGTGATTTCCCCAGAATAGCTAATTATATTCAGAGAAATGTTATTTTGAAAATATCCCGAAGATGTGGGCGCACAAAAGGTTAAGACTAAAAGGAAACATATTTATGACTTATTGAAATTTATTCTCATTTTAATAGTGATAAAGGGAACCATGGAAAATTTACTGGATAATTGAAATTAATTGATTGGTTAATTTAAAAAAGTGTTGTTAATATTTTTTGTTCATTTGTACGTTTTCCCCACTGACGTTGGAAGAGATAGACTTGTCTTAAGTTGAAATCCAGGTATCATTTCGACAAGCTGGACTCAAACCAAGTGACCATATTTTTGGCAAAACGTTTTGAGTAATCTACGACATCAGTCGTACATTGAACGCCGAAGAGCACACATTAAAATAACCAGACCCTGCGCAGAAAAGTAAAGTTTGTTAAGGCGATGCCATACGTGGTAATTCAAAATCATGTGTTTTTGGTTTGAAAATTTGGTCGCCTAGAAATGTTTCAGATGCTTTAATTAAATACTGCGAGTAGAAAACATCTTGGCGGCCTTTGAAATAATCGAGTATTTTTTTAGATAAGTCCTTTTATAAGTCCAGAAAAAATAATGTAAAGGCCTATGAAAACTGCTTTAAAGTTCAAAATCTCCTACTTGCGAACCCATTTTCGGTTATGATTTTATTGTATAATGTGGAAAATTAAGTTATTTATAAAATAAGTGGGAATTTAAACCTTATCGCCATCTACGTAAGGGTTGTTATTGATAGCGGCTCAATTTAAAATATTACACGACTAGTGCATCGCCTTAAAGTCAGTCAACGGTTTGCAGCGCAGTCCATTGTGGGACTTTTCTACACAGAATGTGAATGTTTGTTCTTGAACGAATTGCCGCCTGGTGTAGCGACGCTAAAATTGAATGCGTCGGGTAAAATATAAGTCATTTGTAATAGTGTGACAAACAAGCTTTTGTTTACCCGATTTGGGATATTTAAGTTTTTTACAAAGCCAGTAATTTGCGCTCCATTTTAAAAAGAATTAGTACTTCGTAAACAGATTTTATTTTCGCGCACTAAATGGTGATACATATTACAATGCGAGGTGCTTGTATACTGTTATTATTGATAAATCACTGTCAGGGACTTCCCCACACCACTCCCCCTGCTCTGTGTCACTTGGTTTGTTCCCCTCGCTCTTATGGGTAGCTCTGTCTATCCTTGCTCTGTGGTTTTCCCAAACCTAATAAAAAAAGACCTCAAGAGTTATCAAGGAGAAAACGGCCTTATCTTTGTCCTCAATTTGTTATTTCGATATAATTGTTAGTTCAATTATATTATGTAATCAATAAGTTAATTTGCAACTTAGTTTTTAACCTTTTTACCATATTCCTGATTTTTATAGGATAACGGTTGTACATGGCACTTTTTATGACCTTCATACAAGTGTGCATAGCGCTGAGAGCTTGTTTTATTTATATATGTGCCTGTACAGGCCAAGAGGATAATGGGAGTACCTTGTTTTTTCCACAGGATTTACACTACGATGCTGGGACATAAAAGTTCGTTAAAGCCCCTCCTACGAATACTTAAGGATCGAGGAATAAAGCAAGTGGCGCAGACGGTGTTCTCTCAAGGCAGGACTACTCGCTGGGGCTTAGCTTGGTCCTTTATGGAATCTTCCAATGTACTCAACAGTGGTAAGTCAACAACTGAATACAAATTAATCCTTTGGTTAAAACACTTTTAATGCTGTTTTCTATATATTATGTATACAGTAGAACCCCGTTAATTCGAAAAAACGCGTAATTCGAAATTTTCGCCAAAAAAATTTCCGCAGAAAATTTTTTTCATACATTTTTTTTTTTCAATTCGAAATCCGTTAATTCGTAATTCGACATTTATTTTTGTCCGCACACGAAAATTTGTTTGTGTAATTCGAAAAAAATTGATTTTTGCGAAAATAAATCATAATATTTCGTAAATCTGAATCTAAAAGTCAGCCGTGGCGGTAAAACGCCGAAAAATGTATTTTTACGTGGTTATACATCGTCCTAATTAGTATTATGTAGCATAGGCTTTATTTAAAACCTATAAAGTGAGATAAACATTACCATTTTGCAGCCAAATCGACGTTTCTTACCAAGTTCGTGTGTAATTCTTAGTTTAAATCTCCCGCCAATGTCACCTGCTAGTTCCTAATGCATCCTTCAGGCGGCGCCAGTAGTGGGGACGCCATCAATGATGCTATAATTTCGTGTTTCATTTAATGAAACACGAAATTATAGCATCATTGATGGCGTCCCCACTACTGGCGCCGCCTGAAGGATGCATTAGGAACTAGCAGGTGACATTGGCGGGAGATTTAAACTAAGAATTACACACGAACTTGGTAAGAAACGTCGATTTGGCTGCAAAATGGTAATGTTTATCTCACTTTATAGGTTTTAAATAAAGCTAAGTACATAATATAAGTTTTATTGTAAGGTAAAACTTTTTCATTATTATTTTGTAAATCTGAATCGATTTACACTGGAATGTCGTACTTTTTCAAATTTATTTCGAATATCCGAGTTTGAAGGGCCGAGAAAATACGTTTAACGCGGATATATGTCATAGTTTTACGAGTTTACACCAAATATCTAAATTTAATAGGTCAGCCGCGACGAAACTCGGCCGCGAAATTTTGATTTACGCGTAAATGTATTGTATATTTACAAATTTAATTCGAATATTTGAATTTAAATGGCCCGCTGCGACGGAAATCGGCCGCGAAATCTCGATTTACGCGTAAATATATCGTATTTTTACGAATTTATTTCGAATATCTGAATTTTAAAGGGCCCGCCGCGACGGAAATCGGACGCGAAATTTCAATTTACGCGGAAATATATCGTATTATTATTAACTTTACTTCGAATATCCGAGTTAAAAAATACGGCGCGACGGAAATCGGTCGAAAAATTTCGATTCACGCCGAAATATGACATGTTTTTACGAATTTCCTTCAAATATTTGAACTTAAAAGGCCGGCCGCGACGAAAAACTGCCGATAAAATTCGATTTACGCGGAAATATATCATATTTTTACGAATTTACATCAAACATCTGAATTTAAAGAGTCGGCCGCGACGGAAATCGGCCGTGCATTCTCGATTTACACGGAAATATATCGTATTTTTGCGATTTTATTTCGAATAACTGAATTTAAAGAGCCGGCCGCAAAGGAATACGGCGCGAATTCTCGTTTTACGCGGAAATATATCTTATTTTTACGAATTTAAATTCAGATATTTGAAATAAAGGGCCGGCCGCGACCGATAATTACCGCGAAATCTCGATTTACGCGGAAATATATCCTATTTTTACGAATATCTCAATTTAAAGGGTAGACCGCGACCGAAATCGGCAGCGAAATCTCGATTTACGCGTAAATTTATAGCGTTTTTACGAATTTATTGCGAATAACTGAATTTAAAGGGCCCGCCGCTACGGTAATCGGCCGCGAAAATAAAGAAATAATTGGTATTAATACGAATTTACAACTAAAATACCACCCGGATTTGAAGAAATCGATTTTCGGCGTATTTTTTTTTTCATAAAATTTCGAATTACGTGGGAAGTTGTTAATTCGAAATTTGATTTTTGATGTCCCGTGGATTTCGAATTAACGAGGTTCTACTGTAATCCAATAGCCCTGTTCCTGTCATTCGAGGCAGTTCCCAACCAACAAATAATTTATTTAAGTCATTTCAAACATGTGTACTTCTGGTAAGTTTTTAGATTCTCACGGCCAAAAGCATTTTTATTGTTTGTTTTTGGGGTGTTATGCCCTATATATATTTATATGTACTTCTTCTTAGTACATCTCATCAATATGGTGCCGATGGCATGTAAAATTATGTTATTTCTTTTGCAGGTCCCCCTCCAAAGAAGAACACTAAAGGCAAATGCATGAGCTTCGTTGTACCACCAATAGTAGGGATAGACTACAAAGTGAAGGAGATTACATTTAAATTATTGCAAATATTCAAAGAATTGCAACTACAATGGAAACTTCTACAGCAAAAGGACGTCATTTCAACACTCGAAGTTAAAGCAACCAAAAACACCTGGTCCAATCAACGGAAACTCAGAAGAGAACAGATGTTTAAAGTACAACAAGATTCAAAAAATTGTGGAATTGACGCAAAGCCGAAAGAAGTGCTCTCTCCTGAAGATAATGTCAATATTTGCAGAAAACAAGACGGCCAAATCCTTTCCCCGCAAAATACAAACTTATTTTATACTGACAACAGTGCAATTGATACGAAAACTAACCAATTAAAACGCAAGAACGAAGACTGTTTAGATTCTAATAAAAATAATGTATTATGTTCACCCAGCAAAAAATGCAAAATTGGTGAAAGCGCAAATGAATTAATACCGGTAAAAAGATATGATAAAGATACGGAAATATCTTCTGGCAGTAATAAAACAGAATCTACATTAGTTGCTGAATCTAGTCACTCTCCTTCCAAGGATGTTATAGTTGCACCTGCAGCGGGTTGTTCTTACGATCCAGTACCAGATAACCCTGACTATCTGACGGCTGCGGTGAGCGTGCGGAATAACGAGGACTACATCGTGCTGGAGATAGGTTACGTCAGCGGAGAGGCGGGGAAAGACGGAGTTCATCAAATTGTGCAGTATATAAAAAACAATTGGAAGTAGGTGATTAAAAGCAAATTAAAATATCAACATTGCAGCTAACTCTTCAAAATGACATTTGAAATTCAACATTAACTGCTGCTTGCACCAAATAAACTGAGCAACCAGTTTAAATGTTAAATTTCAGTTTCACCAATGCAAATGAGCATAATTTTCGCTTAACCTCTCTTTCTCAAATATTAATTGTTTTATGTGAATACCGCATGTTCCAAATGTTCCCTGCTAACTGGAGCCAGTGAGACTATTGCATGTCCAGTTGGAGGGCTGAAGTGGAGGAGAAGGAGATGGAAATAGGAAGGTGGGGAAGTTTTCTATTCAGATCTAGTCTTTCACCAAACACGGCTAAAGTTTCTGAATTGTGGTCTTTCACCAGGGTGATATTGATAGAATCTACTATGCTGGAACGTGCCGCATGTATACTATATTATATGATTTAAATGTGAAATATGTTACACAATTGAATTACATAAAATTTACATGAGCACGCCGGCATTCGAATCCACAACCTTCGAATTCGTAGTCGTGGATCTTACCCCTCAGCCACAGAAGCCGTTTACTAACGACGAAGCCATCCACGTTAACTAGTTAAGATAATAACTATTTTGAGAATGATGAATAAAAAGTACCTATGTATTGTTTTAATTCCTGTGATAAAAATATTAAACCGTCTTAAATAAAAATAAATCAACGGTGTTTTATTTCATAATTATTTCAAACGTGCATCTTGGATATATAAGAACTATTTTTAAAACAATGCATTGTGTTGCTAGGCTGCAGTTTTTCACCCTGGCAACTCAACTTAAATGCTATTAATAATTATTATTTTGGTAGCCATGGTAGCGTTCTTTTGATGGTTGTCAATTTTGACAAAATACCTACACTCATTATTTTTTGTCCTGTAACTGTAAAAAGGATTTAATTACTAAATTATTGTGCAATGTCGGTCCCAAGATTACCAATGGTGCCAGGCCTATCCTTCAATTCTAATGTAATATTCACACTATTTTTATTTTTTTATTTTGGTTCTACGCCCAGCCAGACTTTTACATGGATTTTAAGAACAGAATATACCTAGTGAGCTATCGAAAATAATACACAATATTTTTAAAGCATGATTAAACTGATAAACTGAATAAGAATCAATGTTAGTAAAACATGTGGTAAAATTTTGATCGCGCTGGCCTCGCTTATTATGAATATTTTTTAGATAAAACCTTCGCAAAACCGCTCAACATCGCAGAAATAGTTAACTTAAATAAAATTTGAACGTAAAAAAATAAAATCCAGGTAATAAAATTCAATCACAACGCACACAATGCATGCATTTTAGGTAAATACTAATTTGACGGAATTTTTTAACATTAAAAAAAACGCCCGCGCGATTATGTCTCTAGCCACTTCTAGCCGTTCGTTTCGTCCTATAGTAACAGAAATACCAACAAAACAAAATGACATTTGACAATAAACAAATAAAGTTTGAAAATGGACGGTCTCGTTTCACAAACGAAAGCTAATTTTAATTTTACGTAATTGAAATTTTTATTGCAATATTTTCCACCGCCCCGAATGCAAAAAGTTGTGTCGTACAGTAATTAAGGTGAATCTAAAGGTTTTATCTAAAAAATATTCATAATAAGCGAGGCCAACGCGATCGAAATTTTACCAAACATGTAACAGTAACATAAAATAATATAGAAACTAGAACAATAATACTTGTAAGACAAATCACTAAAACTACATTACCTACACTTCTATAATTTGTAGGATTTAACAAAGTGCTGGTATAGTTTACGCTTAATTCTATAAATGGAGTCAATAAATATATCAATGGTACCCCCAAACTTGTTGCCCATATCATGCATCCTATGGTTAGTGAGTGTGTCTGATAGTTGGTTGTGTATGTATTGCAAGTAGAATGTTACATTTTGTCCTGTGTTCCTAGTCGGCACAAGGAATTTAACAGTGGCAACGATGGCAGGACTGTCAATTAGGTTGTTAATGACTGTGTAAAACAACCAGGTCTGACATAATTCTCCTGTCAGACAGTCTTATTAGATGCAATTAATTCATCAAATTGACATAATTAATGTATTCAATTGGAATTCTGAACTTAAAATATACGTACCTAAGAAACTTGTGCTGAACTCTTTCCATATTGTTAGAGTGAACTTTATAGAAAGGGGACCAAATAGGTAAATCAAATGGCACTTGACTTCTGACTAATGAAATATAGAGGGTTCTCATACCATCTAAGAAAAATAAAGAAGTCTACTATCAAGTATACTTATTTATTAATTATTGAAGACAATTTTTGCGATTCCTAAACGAAAATCACATCTAGGACTCGAACCCGGGACCCTTGCCTTGCCGGGGCACCGCTCTACCAACTGAGCTAATGGGACCCTATGACCGTTTCCATAAAAGTGTTGCGACAATTTTTTCTTCTTCCCCTTGTCCTATTCGAGTCGGGAAGTCCTATTTGTGTCGAGTCCTATTGTCCACTGCATCGACAAGGCGCCTCCAGGTGTCCCTGTCCTGCGCTACTTCAGCGGCTTCCGTTCATAGCAGGCCCAGCGACTCCATGCACAGCCTCTGGTGTTTTCTTAACTACGTCTGAGGCGGCCCACTGGATGTCTTCCCTCTGGAAGCCACCTTACGATCATTTCATATTTAAATCTAACTAAAGCATTTTAAATGTAGTTTGAACTATTTTCTTAACATATTAAACATCCCTGTGGATGAAACGCATTTCACAAAAATTACATTATGTACATACATATATTTTTTTTTATTTTTTTTTTTAAAAGAAAGACAAACATTCCCGGGTTACGAATAACCCAACAATGTTTGAAAATCTCCTACTACCACCACAGAAAGCCGAAAATGTTGCTTGTGTTGTGATGGAGGACTTAGCCAGCCGAGGAATCGAACACGCGACGCTCGGGTGAGACCCAAGCGCTATGCCCACTCAACCACTGACCGGTTTCTGTGTTTTGGAAGAATATAAATTATATTCTTCCAAAACACAGAAATGATTATAGACCTGTAATCTAGCGGTTTGTACATGTAAATGATTGACATAATGCAATGCTTAAAAACTAATTACACTATGCTTCCTCAATGGAATCATTGTCTGACTGATAAGAAATACATTTGAACCAATCGCTGTGAAAAATTACCCTTTACCTCATCCCTATTCCTAACATCCACTTACCCTGACTTTAATCATCAACACCCTGAGAGGATGGATCATGTTCCCTGCAGCCAGCCTAATAGAGAAAAGCCCGATATGCTGGCAGCGGAAAGTGAAGGATACGAGTATACGACGAAGACTGGACTTGGAGAAGCAGATTTCTTGGATTCTCTTGTAATCCAACATGACTTCTCCGGACTTGCCTATCAACACACAGGCAACCAAATCTGTTAGCCACCGATAACTGAACAGCTGCCCAAATAATGGAATGGAGATGGAGAATTATATCATTTCTATTAATTATATTTTATAATTAGTTTTTCTAGTATTGTTATTACTTATATTATTTTATTCGTGTTTTTATTATGTTACTACCAGGATACGGGCATACGCCTAGTTTGGTGGGTCTATTTTTTTCAATTAAATTAAATTCTGATGCTTTTAGATTGGGAGGGACTATTTTGGACGCAGCCAACACTTCTGTTTGGCCGAGTCTGGAAAGATCAGGATGCTGGTGGACAAGCCAGTTCCCGGGCCACCCTCACTTTACGTCAAGAGCCTGACTCCTTGTCAACCCTCTTGGCTACTTTTTGATAAAGAGGTTCTTTATTTCTTTAATAATGTCATATTTTATGTCACCATGGAGAAAATAGACATTTTATGTCATCACCGACAAAATGCACAGATTATGTCCATCTTCCCACGGGTCGGTAGCAATTGACATAAACCGAATGCTGCAAGACCTTTTCGCAGAAAATTAAGTTCACTGTAGTAAGGTAATGGTCTGCAGCGCAGTTCAGTGGGGAACTTTTCTGCGCAGGGTCTTACAGAATTTGGTTTATGTTGATTGGTTCATGGTCCCCAAGAGGAAGCTAGCACCAATTTTATAATTTAATGTTCTCTCACGTTCTGTACAAAAGAAATACTGAACTATTTATTAGATCTTGATTTCATAATTTACGTTGTTTTCTTGGTTTTCACAAACAAAACAATCCTCAGGCTCTAGTTTTTTCTGCCTACTACCAACAAACTCTGGAAGAAATGCGCTATGGCCCAGCATTGATTCGAGAAGTAAAGATATACTTCTATCTTGAAGATGGTACGATGAAAGTCATTGAACCGGTGACGATCAATAGCAGTCTTTCGCAAGGTAAGATCTAAGTTTTAGGTTGGAGACACATTACGCTATACACATCAAAGCGTTTTATATAACACCATAAAATCCCATATAGGACTATATGCCGTGATCTGCTAGCATCTGCCTACGGCAGGAAAGGAGGTGAGATCAATTTACGGAGCGCCGTGATCACGCGGCTGTCATCTGACAGATCCCATACAAAGAAATGATAATCTGCAGCAGTTCCCCAATTGAACTGACCCTGAGGAAGATTATAGCGTAGTGTGACACAAGCTGCATAGGCCACTCCCAAATAAGCATTGATGCGTATAGCATAATGTGTCTTAGACTTTAAGGTTATCGCACACATATCACCCCAGTTGGTTGACGGCGAAGCGATGCTGATCCGTTGCCAAGCTGAAATGTGTGAGATAACCTTAATGAGAATCAATGATTATTGCACGAAATTATGTCTTCTTTCTGATCTTAATCAATTTTTAAATTATAAATCAACAGGAACCGTCGTGAGCCGTCAGAAAGTACCTCTGCCAAAATTGGAAAATTGTTATTTCGACGTACTTCACTTAAACATTGGAAAAGAGATTAATGTTTTCGGGAAAGTTTATTTGGTTGGTGTTCAATAATTTCAAGCTCTTTAAAATGCTATTATAATAGAAAAACATAATGATTAAAATGGATGAATTGTTTTCAGATTGTAGATTGTGACAAATTCACAAGGTCTTTTCTGAATCGCCTAGGAATAGGAGTTCCCGATCCAATTGAAGTCCCGAAACTTGATTGTGTAGGGGGTGTTTTTGCCTAATTAATGATTGAAGTAATTCTTTGTACATACATATAGTTTGTGGATACATATTAATATTATCTTTTTCACAGTTGAAGCAATTCAAAGGAATACCAAAAGTGGTTGAGCATATAAAATCAGAAAAGCAGTTCCTTGAATTTGATAAAAAGGTTTTGAAGTAAGTTCATTGTGTCTCTAAACAGATTACCTCTGTTTTTATAATATTGTTTTTTTGATTGAAATTGGGTTTCTGGACGTGTTGGCATCGTGGATAACGATATTATGGATTTCTTGGCAAAACAAGGAGCATCCAACCATGTTCTTACACTCATAAACCATGTTCCCCTAACTGACATTTTTTGCATCCTCAATTCAAATCAACAATTCCCCCATTCAAAAGAAATTTCCTCACTTATTTTAATAAGATTTGGAAATTGCTCCGTTCCCTCTCACCTTTTTAAAATTCACGCGCTTGACTCCAGAGATTGTACTTTCTGCGGTCTAGAAGTGGGAATTTTAGATCACATATTTTTTAGTTGTCTCTCTAAACAAATATCCTTTCTTCCAATATCTCATCTCTTCTAAGTCTGAACTCGACTGAAATTTGCCCATTTAAATAAAATAAATATATAAATACAGCTTTCCTTGAAGAGTGAAAGCAAGAAAGATTTGAAATAAGAAGATAAACCTTGTTTATAACTTGTAACTTTACTACTAATGAAATTTTAAACTAATATTAAGGTTCCAAGGGTACTGGGATGACAGAGATTCAGAATATGGAAAGTTGTACCACCTCGAAATAATGTATTTCCTTGCCGATGATACTATAGAAATAAAGCAAAAGTTGGGATGTGATGAGAGTACGGATATCAAAAAAATCTTCTTACGACGAACTCCATTACCTAAGGTGTGTATCCTAATGGTGTGATATCCTGGATAGTAGTTTAAGAGGTTACTCATAGATGGCAATGGTAACAAATAAAGTTGTCGATAATGCCGGGATTGAGACTAAGGACGGGTTGTTTCGGAGAATTTGAACAATTCTTCAAATTTCAAAGGTAATTTTTAAGTTTTGTGAAAGATTTTTTCAAGTTCTGTTATTATTTCAGTTCTGTAAATCTACTAGCCTATAATGATATAATAACAGAACTTGAATAGGACTTTCACAGAACCCGAAAATGAACATTGAAATTTGATGAATTGTTCAAATTCTCCAAAACAACCGGTTCTTAGATAAATACGATTGCAAACCCAAGATCGAGGCCCAGAATGTTTCCTACCTCTTGCTAATAAGCCGTCCGAGCTCATTGTAATCTATCACCAATCAAAGAACAAAGTGTTTTTTTTGACCCCGGAGTTTTAAATAAATTAAAAGAGAATATGAAAACCAGTGTGCAATATAGTTGTGAGTGATGAATACTTGGAGCAGGTGGATGAGATTGTGTATTTGATTTGGGAAGTAAGTTTACAAGAGATGGGAAGCCTGACAGAGATATTGAAAGAAGGGTAAATGCAGGTAACTCTATTAATGGAGGACTGAACGTGGTCGGCGCTAATAAAGGAGCATAGCTAGCAGTCCACAATGGAGTGCTGGTACCTAACCTGGTGTATGGCAATGAGGCATGGAACTGGCAGAGGAAGAATGAAAGTAGACTGAATGCTGTAGATATGAGATCCCTGAGGCGTATGTGTGGTAAAACCATGTATGATCGTGTGAGAAATGTGGAGATCTGTAATGAATGCAAGGCTGATGTGAGTGTAATGAGTCTTATACATACTCTTCTATTATTCTGACTCTTGACATGGCTCGACTTGAGTATCTGGTTACCAGATCTGAATAATAATAATAAAAATGATTGGAATATTTGTATAGCGCCATTTTCGTAAGAAAATCACCTCAAGGGCGCTTAACAACTTATTTTATGCATTTAATCTATTCGTATCACTAAAGACTTATAACTTGTGGATTATAACTAAGATTAATGTCTAGTGATTTACAACTAAGATTCAGGTACTTCCCCTCCCCTCTACCTACAGCCTCACCAATTGGGGATGCCGTGTCTCACAATCTTCAGATGGTTGGGATTCTAGTGCAGTATGCACATGCACATAAAAAAAGCTAAAAAAGTGTCAAATATCAGAAGAGTATGTATGAATGTGAACAAAGCAAATAGTGTGTGCCGAGGCAGATTTGTGTAGCGATCTATCCTCTCTGCCTACCCCTATGGAGAAACGGTGTGATGGTCAGTTAGTCAGTTTAAAATGGAAGATGTACAATGGTTGTTTTGGTTTTCAGGAGATGCGCTATGCCCTCATGTCACCTGACGCCATCCACCCCGAACCTCTGCAGAACTTTGGTCCGTCGGACCTCATCATCGGGGCTCCAATAAACGTATACGGCAGGATGGTCATTCTTTCGGACTGCGACGAGTTCACTAAAGAATATTACCGCGTCAAATATGGACTAGGTAACAATCCAAAGATGGTTCTATGACAAAACAGAACAATTAAGAAAAGTGAAGAAAACGGAAGGAATAAAATCTAACCTATTATTTTATCATGTTCTGTTTTGTCACTGTTCTGTTTTATTCTGTTACATCCAAAGACACCCATTTTATGTTGTTTATATAATCTCCTTTATTATTAGATTCCTATTTAACCCATTGTATTCTTAAATAATATTAAAATACATAAGTAATGAAATTCTATAGAAATACATACACCACAAAAAATTATGATCCAAATAACTCGTTCCAGAGTGCTAGATCTGTCTATCTCAGTATCTACCTGGTGAGAGTTCACAATTTAGAATCCAAAAGTTGCTTGAAATGGCTTTAGCAATGTGTAGTGACCAGATCTAAATAGCCAGATACTTCCCAAGGTTCCTTTTCTCCATCTCCTTCCCATTCCCACTTCCTTTAGTCTCATAACATTCCCCATATTGGGAATGTTATAGTCCTGATGTTCTGAGATTAAAAGAAGTGGGAGTGATAGGATATGTGAATTTGTGAGGTTTAGAAGCATCAGACTATTCTCTACTGCTCCAATACTCACTACTAAACCCATTTCGAGCCATGTTTATATTCTGGCATCATATGAAATATTGTGACAAACAACATAATATAAGAATCGATTAGATTAAGTAAGGTTAGGTTTGTTGTTTGTTTTTTCTTTATTTCTTTCTTTTTCTTCAATGTTCTATTTTTTCACAGTTCTGTTTTGTCATAGAACCATAATATGATATCGAGGGCTTAAAGTCAAATAACGTTATCTACAATAAATTTACCGAAGGCTTAATGTCAATCAATATTATCTACGAAAAGACAGAGAAATAATAATTATTACTATTACATAATATGGTTTTTTGTAGATAAAGTTATTTGAACTAGAAGACCTAGAATTATTTGCATGTTTTTTTTTGTAGATAACATTATTGGAACTAGAAGACCTAGAATTATTTGCATGTTTTTTTGTAGATAATATTATTGGAACTAGAAGACCTAGAATTATTTGCATGTTTCTTTGTAGATAACATTATTGGAACTAGAAGACCAATAATTA
The DNA here is from genome assembly GCF_061612785.1 of Hesperophylax consimilis. Taxonomy (NCBI): domain Eukaryota; kingdom Metazoa; phylum Arthropoda; class Insecta; order Trichoptera; family Limnephilidae; genus Hesperophylax; species Hesperophylax consimilis. The sequence continues at coordinate 18,149,869 of NC_142845.1, forward strand.
TTTGCATGTTTCTTTGTAGATAACATTATTGGAACTAGAAGACCAATAATTATTTGCATGTTTTTTTGTAGATAACAATATTGGAACTAGAAGACCTAGAATTATTTGCATGTTTTTTTGTGGATAACATTATTTGAACTAGAAGACCTAATATTATTTGTAGGTTTTTTTTGTAGATTTATTATGTGACTTTATTTGTAAATAACGCCATTTGCCTTTAAGACCTAGAATTATTTTCCTGTCTTTTCTAAATGATGTTGTTTCACTTTAGGCCTCAAAATATTGATACTTGGAACAGTGTATATCAATATTTATTTATTTATTTATTTATTTATTATTTTATTTACGCCCTAATGGGCTTTTACATGAAAATATACATTTACATTGATTACAATAATTGAACATAAGAAGATAAATGGAGTTAATTGTAAGAAAGCAACACATATAATAAAATTTTGTGCAAATTAGCAAAACACTAATAAGATGGATTCAATATAAAATATACCCAAGCATGAAATAGTAAGTAAAAGAAAGTTCAACATAAAAAGTAAGTAAGTGGGTGTGTTTAAACCCAGTATTAATTGTGAGTTTAACAAATCGATAAACCAATATAAATTAGAGTGTAACTTACTCGTGAGGTAAAGAACATTATAACAGAGATTTAAAAAAAAAAAAAAAAAAAAAATAACAAAATAAGAGTTGCACCTGTAAAAAGCAAAAACTAATAGAATTTAGCAATATCGACATGAATAAGAAATAATAAGATCTGAGATGGAACATAGTGTTATGTATAAAAAGTAGTTAGTAGGTATAAGCATACAATTATAAGTGTATAGTAGAGCAAATAAAAAACAAACAAATATGGATATAATTTACTTGAAAGGTTTCGAATGGGAGAAGATGTAATAAAATTATTAAAGCTATAAAAGTTAATTATTAGCCGATAGAATCGAAATAAGTTGCCTTTTAAAGCTCACAAAATTGTCAAAACCAAACATATCTATAAGTTCACAGTATTTATTCGCAAGGTTGTGAATTCTAGGAATTGGTGAAAAAATAGAATAATTAGTGTTGAGGTTCTTGTTAAATTTAAAAGTATCTTTACTGCGAGTTTGCCTAGCAGGAACATTAATGCAAATAAGTTCCAACAAATTAGGGCTGTCAATTAAAGATTTAATAATTTTGAATAAAAATAGCAAATCAATTAACACTCTTCTATCAGATAATTTAAGAAGTTTAGTTTCAGCAAGCAAGTTATTGTAATTTATAAATTCGATTGGAATTTTCATTTTAAAATTAATGTACCGAAGGAATTTATTTTGTACCTTTTCTAATGATTGAGAATGGACCTTGTAGTACGGTGACCATACGGTGGAATTGTATTCTAATTTGCTTCGTACTAACGAGCAATACAGATGTTTTAATGTTGACATACTTGCATGTTTGCAGATAACTTTGAGCCGGTACCGCCGCCCGCCCCCTTCAAGCGGCCCGTCCCGCCGAAGGAGCGCCGACCGCTGCCGCCCTGGAATGGGTACGGCACCCATGACGACTCCTCGGGAAACTGCATCGCCATCACGCCCAAAACCGTTAAAGTGGACCAGCTCAAGTTCTACGAGAAAGACAAGTAAAGCTACTTTCAATAAAAACAAATTTTTTTTAGGATTTATGTCACATCGATACCTGTATCGGACAGAAACTTATACCTAAAATTTTTATATTATATTGCCAGTAACTCGGTCGTTTATTAACATTAATGGGTTATTTACAATCATGGGCGCTACCCGACTCACTAGACAATAAATCTGTTCTGAGAAAATTTTTGGTTTGTGAAAATTGTTAGTTTAGTTTGCCTATAATAATACTAGCCCAGACTGTGAAAAATCTTGGTATATTATAATTACAATTTTGAAATTGACAATTAAAACAATTTTCTTTTTAAATATTATGTGGATATCTACCCACTTTATTGCGTGTCTGAATCCTTAACACAATCAGTTGAACACAGCAATTTTGAAAATGAAGCAAAAAATCAAAAAATGTGCCACATAAACTGAGTCGCCCGGCCGCCCATCATCCCTCACCCCGTCCCTCGCGACCTGTCCCGAGCGCTCAGGAGTTCTACTCTGTATTAGTCAGCACGGCCCCAGAAAATGTTTGTTAGCAAACAACGTTGCTGCATTGTGCAGATTTAAATGGGTATTGGTTTTGGTCTCCGTGGTTGAGGGGTAAGACGCTCGAAGGTTGCGGGTTCAAATCCCGGCGTGTACAAGTAAATTTAATTTGATTAATTTGTTTGATTTCACAATTTATTTATTTAAAATAATACATAGTATATACTTTCGGCACATTCGAAAGCGGAAGATATTTTCAGTATCGCCCTGGTGTTATACCACCATAGCTTGAAATGGCTTGGTGACAATATCTCATTAGGTAGGTACTCCCCCACCTTCCTCTTCCCCATCTTCTTCCTCTCCCCACTACCTTCAGCCTCACAACATACCCCAATTGGGGATGCCATAGTCTCACTGGCTCCGACGGTTGGGAGCAGTTGAGACTCTTGTGAAGTATTCATATAAAAAAAGAGGGTCAGAGGCACGGAGGTAAGAAAAGAGAGAAGATGGCACTTGGGCAACGGGGCACAAACGTCAAATAAACTCAACCGCGATCAAATAGGGGACTGTTTATTCATAAACTATAAACGGTGTTTGTTACCTTTATGATGAAGTGTAGTGGAAAATTTCGTAAAAATTACAGGAAGAAAGTCAAAAACTTTCGATGGCGTTACTTTTCACTTGTAAGAAGTCTTACTGTTGTTTTTTTCTGGCACACATTTGTTGTACGTAGCGGACATCTTCGCAGTGCATGGTAGCGAAGTTATGCGATAATGGGCTTTGAAGAAAGTTACTTAGCTTACAATCGCATAGCATTGGTTTGTCAGATGGAACATTGTTATTCCAAAGGGTCGATAACATATACGATACATGTCACAATTAGATTTATTCATAGTTGAAATTTCATTTCTATTTTAATTAATGCCATCTGCATTAGTAGTTGGCTGAATGTTTTGCTGGTGTGCCGCAAGATGGATGGGCGTGACAATTTTAAATCCGCCCACAGGCCCCGCGTACCTCGTACTTCCTTATTGCAAGCTGGCGACAAAGGTCTAGTAGAAAATGTTCAGATTGCCATCTCCTCTCCTTTTTTTACCTCCATGGTCAAAGGGCTCGATAACCGTGATAGCTTGATATATTGGGACGAATGGCAACCCTATACCAAATGCATAGACAACTTTAAGATTATGTTAAAAATGGTAACTGGATAAAACAGAACACAGTGAAATAATAGGTAAGGTTTTTATTAGGTTAGGTTTCTTTTCTTTACTTTTCTTATGTATTCTCTTTTGTCATGAAATCGTAAAATATAGATATCCACTTGTTGGAGAAACAATTGTTTTTTGGTCCTAGACTCTGAACAGTCGAATAAAATAAAGGTGTTCTACAAATTTTTACCAATAACACTGGTTATTTTAATCCTATGTCTAGAATGTCTCGATCATTCAACGATATTGCTAAAACACATGCTTGCATAGATATTTTCGTAAATAATATAACTTGTTTCAAGAGATATCTCCACGATTTCTGTACCTAAAAAAAGAAAAAAAAAAAAACAAATATTGTTTGTTGATTTTTGATGGTTTGATATTTTTTATTATATACCTAAATTAAACATATTTTTAAAATTATTATGTCTTGTAATTTTAAGCTTTGTATAAAAAAATACTGATATTGTTGTGTTTCCTTCAGTGAATGTGCAAATGTGATTGCTGCAGACACATTAGTCTAAGTACATTTATATTTGTATGTAAATTTATTTTATACTAACCACAAAATGTATTTTAAATGTCCTGTTTGTGTCTCAAATAGAAATAAAAAAAGTATTAATATAATGAACAGAGACTGTAAGTAACTGCATTTCAGACTTGGTTATGACTCCAACATCCTGAGGTTCTGTGCCCGCCTTGTCACCAGCATCCCAGAATACGCTCATCGCAAGTTCATCATCAGTCTCTTCCTCTTCAACGACAGTATGACTGTCTATGAAAAGGGAGACAGGAACTCTCCATATCCGGTAATACAACAATACATTGCAACCATTACCCACCCCAAACATTGACTTTCTCTGACAATCTGACAGGCCATTAACCCATAATTCGTTCACTGTCGATCACTCCCACCGCTAGTATTTTAACCTTCGAAAACTAAATCTGCTTACAAACAAGACTTCTTTTTTACCTGGTGTGTGAATTGTTCGCCTCCGTCACTAGGCATAACTAAAAATCCCAGATCTCATGAAAAAGGTTTCGACTTATTTACAAAATCTGAGTATTTCAATAGAAGATTAAAAAATGATGTAAAATAACGCTTGCCTGTAAAATGTAATGCGATATTTATTGGTGATTATTATGTATTTACACAGGTTGAATGCATGGGAAACCGTACATGCTGAGATATTCTGAAAAATGTTCGTTAGATGATAGTAAAAATTCAAATGATGAACTGGGCTAATGCCAAAATAGGTTGTCACCTGGTCGCCTCCAGGCCGTCGAAATGGAATGCAAATTTGGCTTTTGGGCAGGTCAATTTATTTCGATGTCAGTGCTTACACTGTACAAAGCTAACTGTATCTTGTATGGTCTCAAATTACTTAATTATGAACCTACGTTGAACATAGGTTCATATAGCTAGTTTTTATGCACTTTCCATAAGCTATATGACCGTAGGCAGAGATGTGCTTTATTTCAAATAAATCCATTTCAAATGGAAATGCAAAATGCAAAATGGGTATTTTCCATTTTGCATTTTAAATGCTTTTCTAAAAACCATTTTGCATTTTGCATTTTAAATGCTTTTCTCAATGCATTTTCCATTTTAAATGCTTTTCTGCAACATTCTTCATACTATCTCCAATCATCTTTTTTTCATAAGTGCCAAATATCAGTCGGTCCTCAACCTCGTTATGAGACATAATTTACATTTGTCAAGTTGCTCCCTGGTAGGAGCCCTGGCAATTGAGTGATACCATTAAAAAAAATACTGATTCAAATACTGAACATGGGGCCATGACACTGTAATATTAAATGTTAGATAGCAGTTTCTATGTTTTTACATTGGCAACATTAGTCCCGCGTAAATTTTTTGTGGTTTCATAATCTGTAGTCGTGGTGTTTTTGGATTTACCATCATGTAATATGTTTGTTCTACATTGATGTCCATTATAATAAAAATTATTATCATTAATAATCATTAATTATCATTAATAACAAAATTGTTTAAAAATTCAATAATTATTTTAATTGTTTGACCTGAGAAACCATTTTGCATTTTGAAAATAGGTATTTTGCATTTTGCATTTGAAATGGTTTTCTAAAAACCATTTTGCATTTTGTATTTTCAAATGGAAAAGTTTTGACCCATTTCCATTTTGCATTTCAAATGGTTTTGGGTACCCGTTTTGCACATCTCTGACCGTATGTTCATAAAAACCACAGCAACAAAAAGGTGGCATGCGTCAATCTTACCCAGTACAGTCTATTTACAAGATTCGTATGAGAGTTGGTTTTGTACTTAAGACTACAGTTTTAATATATTCCAGGGAGGTATGTTCTTCAAGCGCGCTCTAGTCCTGCTACCCGGCCAGGACCTGTGGGTACCGGAGAAGCCACGGAACTATGTGGCTGCTGACCTGTGGCTGGGGAATATCCTTACCATCAACCATCACTGTTTCCTGCTGGTCGATGCAGATGAGTACACGCTGCGCTATATGGAGCTACACCCACACGAGGTTTGCTATTAACTATTATTCATATGGTTGCATGACAAAATAGAACATATAAGAAGTGATGGAAAAAATCACATAATTTAACCTAATCTAAGCTAACCTTACTAACTTAATCACAAACTCTACATTTAAATAAACACTATTTTATGTGCCCCTTCTTCTTAGAGAATATTATGTGTTTTATGATGAATGGACAAAAAATCATAACAGTGACAATCAGAACATGATAAAATAATAGGTTAACTAGGTTATTAGGATAGGTTTTTAGGCAGTTAAAAAAAAAAAAACACTTTTAATGACTAAATTTATATCACTTCACACAAAATATCTGATTCACATTTGTCACCGTTGTGATTTGTCATGGAACTGTTTTTATTTATTCATTCCAAATGTTTAAAATTATGCAGAAAACATGTTTTTAATTTGGATGTAGGACAAAGTGTTGGATGTTGTTTAATTTTGGTGGACAAACTGGGTCTTGAAAACACATTAAAAATATTTTTAATATTTTTTTTTTTTACGTGTATTGTATAATTAAATGCTTTCTAAGAACAACTGCATACTTCAAGTTTGCCAAAAATGGTCTGTTGGACAAAAACGAACTAGACCGACGAAATATACAATATGTATTTCCTGTGCTAAATAAATAAATAAAAAAATAAGAAATAAATTAGTAAATCATACTTTTTTGTATAAAACATAATTTTTCATTTGATTTTTTCAGTTTCCCCAAGCTGACATCAAACTCATCATGGCGAAAATAAGGAATTTCCTTCTATCCAAAGAAAATTTTTACAAAGACTTTGTTGCCAAGAACATGCCTTCATCTACCTCGGAAAAACCTCACATGATATCCAAATCTTGCATGGAGTGAGTTCTATTTATAATAATAATTGTAAATATTATTGGAATACTCAAAATTAAAAATAATAATTCTATTATTCTCTTGCAGTCGAGCGCTGAAAGAAATAATGTGCGATAAATTGTGCGAACACGAGTTTATGACCATCTGCCGTTACTTTGCTGAAGATGAAGAAGCTCCTAAACCCAAGCGATCCTTAATCAGGTAAATTATATGATTCTACTTATTTAATATGGGAAGTCCTGTTTCAGCTTGACCATTTTGCATCTCGTCTGTCTTTAAATTTCGACGGTCCCCAAGAAAATTGTTGGATGTGCAAATTTGCAAATTATAACCTACTAATTTAATTTGAGAAATATATTATCAAAAACAGTAAATATGCAGAAATTACAACTACAAAGCTCTACTGCAAAACTACAAATTCGCATATCCGACATTGTTTTTCGGGACCGTCGATTTGTTTGTGCGATCCGTTTTAGTTTTAGAAAATCTGCAGCATTCACTTCATTATTCAAGCAAGCCTTTCTTTGACTAGGTTGCTTACTTTGACTATGGTTCAGTAAAGATTCTTTTTTCGAATGTGAAATGGTTGTGTTTATTTGGACTTTCTTTTTGCAATGTTTCAACATTTTGGTTCCTATCTGTCTGAAGAAAGTTTGAAAAAAGAATTGTCATTGAGATAGTGACAGTTTATTTATGGATAGTGACATAACTTTGAAGATTAAACACTGATTTACCTATGTTTTCAATTTCTCATCTTGATGGAAAGAATTTTAAAACATTTGTTTTTATTAGTTTTTGGTTTTTATTGGTTTTTCCGCTTCCAATAGCTGCTTGTGTCTCGTGAAGTGGCAGCGTCCTATGTACTACTAGCTCCCTGGTGAATTTTTATTAAAATTGAGTAACCTGCTTTCATTTAATTTTTTTATACTTTATATTACACGTCACAAGAGATCCCCTATCTTCACAATGTAAGGACAGGGGAACCAAATCGCCACCCGGTTAGGCAGTGTTGTGAGGCGGGTTAAGGTAGGGGTTGTGAGAAGGGATTAATTAATGCGGGTCTTGAAGAAGCCTGAAATGAGACTACGCGATGCCTATCCGATTCCGAGCTGATATGCGTTCGGTAATCTTTATTCGGCTTTCTAGAGAAGCCCCGATATTTGAGGCGGTCTGAGATACTTACTCCAAGTATTTCAATGGAATCGTAATTGGGAAGGGTGCTGCCATCAAAAGATGAATGGTTTGGGCCGTGAGCACGTTGAATGGTCTCATTTCGGGTGTATTTCCCGTTCCTTCCAGAGTTCGATATTTAGTGTTGAGTTATTTACTTGTTCCAGGGCTTTGGTGTACGGAGAACTGGTTGGAAAGCTGTGGCAGAACCTTGACCGACTAACGGAGCACCTGTGCTACCTGGACGAGTACCAGACCGGGGAGCTGTCAGAAAAGGACATCTGGCAGGCCCTGCAGTCCATCCGCATTCCCCTCAAACACGACCTCATGAAGGACATGCTCTCCGTGTGCGTAGCAGCCTTTTTCTCTCTTCGTGTCATTTGGGTTTAGTCAAAATATATTTAACATCAACTTCGATCATGTCATGTCTGGGGTACTGTGTGGAGAACCCTTTTCCAGGAAAGGAAGGCGTGAACCAGTTGTAAGAGGGAGGAAACACAGAAGTCTGAAAATTATTCCACAGTCAAGCTGTTGTGCACAAGAATGAGTCCTAAAAATTACACATTCTCTCTTGTGGCAGTTGTCAATAGTGATATTTTTTGGCATGTGTTTGGTTTGTCTCCCGGTTATTTGAACCTACTTCTGTAATAATGTATAAATACCACCAATACTAGTACAAATTGTAAGTACATTTTTTCACAAATTTTAATCTCTATTTAATGGTGTTTCATTCCAGCATAAAGAGGAATGACAACGGAGATTATTGTTACGCTGATTTACTTGATTTCTTGAATTTCAAACTGAAACCCCCAGCTCATTTCCAAGTTCCTCCCTCTAAATCTACCAAACCAGACAGGGTAAGGATAATTTCAATTACTGGAACATTATTTTAATCTGTAAATGAAAATTATCAAATCTGTGCATGTTTTGTTCTCCATTTTCAGAAACCGAAGTTTGAAGTAGATGCAAAAGTGGACTCAGAACTATGTCTAAACTGGAACGAATTTATCAAGTATCTCAATCTTGAGTACACCTTACAAGAAAATCCGTAAATTAATTAAAAATCAATTGTGTAGTTTTAAAAAAACTAGTTTTCATCTGTTTATTTTTGTATACATGTATACATTTTTTTTATATTTGTGTGTTTTTTATGTGTATTTTTGTGTGGTTATGCCACAAAATAAAACCAATTCATAATTTATAAAAAAAACATCAGTTCAAGTTTATTAAAATTATTGTAATATTACAGTCACTTCCATCAATTGAAAAATCTAAAAATTTACCTAAGTTTACTTAATATTATGGCAAAGACTTGAAACTAATGCAACACTTTCACTTATCGCCTATCGCGTCAGGTTACACGTCATACGCACGTACTTCATAAGTAGCTTACGATTAATATCCTACTTATTTATTAGATTTCCTAACTTTACGATAACTCCTTCCATTGAATCAATAGGCGGATTATCAGGAGACTAGAACTCCCATAAGGTATCTATAGACATACATAATATATTATTAAAATTTCATTACATAATAATATTATAATGTTTTATCCATTTTTGTGTTCGGTAATTTATAAAATATTTACGTTATCAATAATGCGATTTCATTTACAATTTTGGCAGGAAAATATGAATATAAATTTGATCTCTGTGAGAATATTCTTTTTATGCATTTGATTAATCCAACGCTTTATTAGTTTATTTGATTTATTCGCATTTTGCAAACAAAATTATGATGAAATTTAATGTTAACGTTACATTTTTTCTTTACTTAATTTTGCGCAATATTATCATTTGCACAGAAAAAGTAAAGAAGTTTGCAGTCAAACATTTGTAAATTACAATATAAAGTCAATGTTTGCTTAAAATAATTTTTCCTGATAGTTTTATTCACTGGTGCGGTGAAAATATAAATAAATCTACATCCGTTACAATTATTCTACATATCCATCTAATACTTTTGTCATAATAATTGATTTCAGATTACTTAAATTATTACATTCAAAATTAAAACATAATATATCACAATACAATTTTATCATGGTTTTTTTTTTAATACAATGAAAACCTCCTTTCCGAAATGATCACTCGAGCCCTTCGTCTTGAATGTTTCCGTAAATAATTTAAAATGTTTGAAATAGTTGCACTAAATGCACTTTTCAGTCATTGGACTCATTTTAACCCGCCACCACACTATTAACCAAATGTTGTGAAATGTAATATTTAATCGAACATATATTAATTTCTAAATTGTATTCGCTAAATACCTTAGAAAGAATATCTTAATTCAGTCAGCTCTTTGAAACGGCCGGGAAGTTCTTTATAAAATATGACATATTTAATGAAAATAATTTAGGTTACAAAAAATTAAAATTCATGGAGAAATCTATTTATGTTAAGTCGGGATCTCACCTGATCTATTTCATAGAATCTATGAAATAGATCCGTGAGAATGGGCTTTTTCTATGTTATAGAAACCCAAAGTTGAATGGACTTCAACTTTCATTCTATCACAGAGAGACTCGTAGAATAGATCAGGTGAAAACGCACCATTCGGTAAGCGGAACTATTTAATTTATTTTTTGGATTTATAAGCTTAGATTTTCGATCGAATCACATTGATTTAGTAATACTTTTTTACAAGCATTTGGTCGCTAGTGTGGAGGGCTGTTTAACATTGGGATGTTGTGATTTTTTTATTCTCTTCTAAATCATGGATGCTTACATAATACACAATTCAGGACTTGCATTATCTACAGCCTACCTAGATTATGAATAATGTTCAGTCACGTTTGACGACATCTTGTAGGTATAATGAGTGTCTCTCAATCGTACATCTGATACCCACAAAGTTTAGAATAAGTTTAGTTTCCTACTCCTAAGATGGCGTTTGTTTGAGCTCCATGAAGTTGCGGTTTGCAGACAGATGAACCAGCACCCGGACACAGACTTGTGATCAGCTGTAGTTGTATCCACTACCAACCAGCAGACACATTGTTTTTCTTCTCTGCATGCTGCTGTGGATGCACCCTGGAAACAGAAATAACCGTGTTATTAGGTATCTGAAGAGCCAGGTATTTCCCCCACCTTCCTCTTCCCCATTTTCTTCCATACCTCAATTGGAGAAGCCACAATCTTGCTGGCTTCGGTTAGCAGGGAGCACTTGGAACTTTTGTGCAGTATTCACATAATGCTGACTATCTCTATGTTAATAACACCGAATACCCTAGAATATTAATAATTCGCACACTCCAGTAAAATATTGGCAGTATTTACTGTAGTACAGGGTTTTCCAATAAGAGGTGTTATTTTGAATAGCCCGCTATTTCAGTAGATGTTACTTTTAAAGCTGTCATTTTTTGACATTCGACAAGTAGAAACTACGCCATTAATAAAAATGGAACGATACACGCTTCAACAACGCATTGAAATTATTAAAATTCACTTGAGTGAATCAAATGCAAATCATCTTGAGTGATGAGACCCATTTCCACCTCGGTGGCTTCGTCAACAAGCAAAATTATCGCATCTGGGGCTCGGAAAACCCAAGAGTTATTGTTGAAAAGCCTCTCTATCCTCAACGTGTGACTGTTTGGTGCGGTTTATGGTCCGGCGGAGTCATTAGACCTTACTTTTTCGAAAATGAGGCTGGAGCAACAGTTACGGTGAATGGATTGCGCTATCAAGAGATGATTAATGATTTTTTATGGCCGGAATTGGATGGTATTGATCTGGACAACGTTTACTTTCAACAAGACGGCTCTACGTGCCACACAAACAACGAAACCATTGATCTTTTACGATTGAATATCAAAATAACACCTCTTATTGGAAAAACCTGTAGTGTAGCATGTTGCATTCCTTCCCGACAACAGTGTCAAATAATTGAATTTATACGGGTTGTTACGGCACAAACAGTAATTTCCCAAAGTGAAATGAAATTATAGCAATACTCACTGATACGTTCTAGTGAGCTCCTTATGTACTGGTAGAGCGTCTTTCTTGACTCCTTGCAGCTCCATAGCCAGGGGTGATATTTTAGGCGTCTGGGGGACAATGCTGGATGCCATGCTGCTGGCGGAGTCGTTCCTCTCGTAGGGTGGGGGGATGAACGGCTGCTTGCGGAAGGCGAACCTCCACGGCGACTTGGGCGCGTCCATTTCGTAGGCCCGGTTGTCTATGCCAATACGGCCGGGTTTGATGGTCTCATTTATTGATGTGGATGTTGTCATGTCTCTGGTTTTGGATGAGAGACGCCTGGAAATTCACAAAATAATAATATTAGCTATATGCCAGATCTGCCTGCAATGGTTCTAGGCCGAGCGCCAAGCCCAACTGAATGACAATCAGTACCTACCATCTGGATCCCATATTACCCCCATATCTGGAAAGAGTTAATATCATAATACCAGCTGTCTAATAGTATTATTAATATTAGATACTATCGGAAAATAATGAGAAGGCATGACACGACCCTTCATCAGACTACAGTTCGATAATATGCAATCATTTACAAACTCTAACCTAAAAAATTGGAAATGAATTCGTGCATTTAAAAAAAAAAGGTTTGAGCCACAATTATGTAAATCTATTATATTCTTCCTCCGGAGAACACGGATGTTACTTCTTTGTAACGAATACGTGTAGTTTTTAAAAAACCCTGTTTTTAGCTCTTGACATCAGAAAAATACAAGATTATTAATAATATTTATTTTTATTTTTATGAAACTCCTCCACACCGACCTTTTTATATAGCAATACGGGGTCAGTTTTTCAATTTTGGCTTGTGTTTTCTTAACACTGACAATGACGATTTCTTGCGAGCATTGGCTTACAGTACAGTCACAAACTCGGTGGAGTTACCGTATGACGCACCATGCGTTCGTCAATTTGCCGCCCTAGCGAGCAAATACGAGATTTTTTTTTCATCACATCAGATTTGAAGGTGTCCTTAAGTAGGTACCTAAGTCTTTTGACAGCTCTAGCCACTGGCTTAACCCTTTTTTACCGGTGCTCACAACTGAGTTGACATATCTCTAATTATTTCAATATTCTGTAAGTATACTAAACACAGAGTTTATATTTTAGGTATTATATTACAGATTTTAGTGAATATTCATTTGTTACCTCAATATTCTAGAGCCGAGGCTTTGTTCGTCTTTGCTGCCTCTCTTCTTGAACCTCGTGTCGTGGCTCTCCTCGATGATGACGTGCCGGTCGTAGGGGGTGTCATAATCCACCTCCACCAGCGTTGAGAAGCGGTGCGGGTACATCCAATCGATGATGGAGATGATGCTGCCCACGAGGATGCACAGGCAGCCTGTTGACAACACAACACAACGGTCAAACGTTACTCTTGTCCACAATAGATATCTCCGACTGTAATAACCATACACCCATGCATTCCTGCAATTATTCCCATACAGACACTATTGCAATCGCATTAATCCCAAACTAAAAAAAAGAGGAAATGTAAGACGGCATAATAACCCAAAAAGTAATCACGATTTAACTCTATTGGCTGTGAAAATCTCAAATCATATTTACTCTAAGGACGGGTTGTTTCAGAGAATTTGAACAATTCATCAAATTTCAACATTTATTTTTAGGTTCTGTTAAAGTCCTATTCAAGTTCTGTTATTATATCAATATAGGCTAGTTGCTTGACAGAACTGAAATAATAACAGAACTTGAAATAATCTTTCACAGAACTTGAAAATGAATTTGAAATTTGAAGAATTGTTGAAATTCTCTGAAACAACCCGTCCTTAGAAAATAATAATAAATTAATTTATTGAGATTGAAAGGTACATTATATAATGACAGCTAAGTCTAGTTCAATACAGTCTATAGGTTAGGTTAGGTTAGTAAGGTTAAGATAGGTTAGTTAGATGAGGTTTTCATAAAAAAGCTAATCTATTACAGTCGTCACCAATTTCACCATGACTGAAATGGTATAGGCTTTGTAAATACGCATCCTGGTCGTATTACATATTTGGTTTTGTTAGATTCGTGAGTGGGTTGGTGGTCAAAGTTTTGAAGAACTATAAAATAGCCTTAGCACAAATTCTAATGAGATTCTTATTAGAAGCCGATCCCAACTTCCGACCTCTAAAATATTGGAAAATAGTCCCACTGGCTCCGAGCAATTGCAACTCTGGTGCGGTAATCACAGAAAAATATTGCGCAATGCGTGAACTAAGTAGTCATAAGGTAATTTGGAATTGTAGATTTTAAGTACCTACTTCCGTAAATCAAGTCAATACCAATATGTGTAGCAAAATGCATTACTTTTATATTTCTTCATATCAAATTCACTCTCCCATGAGATCAAGTAAAAATTAAATTGTTTTGACTACCTAAGCATGTAGTCGACTTATTTTCTGCTCATTTAGGTACCTACCTAATTTACTTGGCTAATTTCTATGGTGCGGCATTAGTGAAATATCGCCTGGAGGGCGCTCTAGAAAATAACGAAAACTGTTATTAAATTATATATTATCATGCCTACAACCTACAAGCAACATAGATACTAGAAGTCTTATTAATTAGATTCTTACACGCCCGTTCAGCACTGGTGTGGTAAAGCCGGCCTCGAGCCTGTTTTAAAAACACCAATGGTTTTAACCAAACAGACGCCATCGTAATAAGTGAAGTTTTCACTGTTCCGACCTTACGAATCGCGTAATATTATAAAACAGGAAATTGCTATTTAAAAAATCGAGCATTGTCATGCTGTGAATAGGATGACTACAGCGAATAGCGAATACTACATGGTTTTCCAATAAGAGGTGTTATTTTGAATAGCCCGCTATTTCGGTAGATGTTACTTTTAAAGCTGTCATTTTTTGACATTTGACAAGTAAAAACTACGCCATTAATAAAAATGGAACGATACACGCTTCAACAACGCATTGAAATTATTAAAATTCACTTGAGTGAATCAAATGCAAATCATCTTGAGTGATGAGGCCCATTTCCACCTCGGTGGCTTCGTCAACGAGCAAAATTGTCGCATCTGGGGCTCGGAATACCCAAGAGTTATTGTTGAAAAGCCTCTCTATCCTCAACGTGTGACTGTTTGGTGCGGTTTATGGTCCGGCGTAGTCATTGGACCTTACATTTTAGAAAATGAGGCTGGAGCAACAGTTACGGTGAATGGATTGCGCTATCGAGAGATGATTAATGATTTTTTATGGCCGGAATTGGATGGTATTGATCTGGACAACGTTTAACTTCAACAAGATGGAGCTACGTGCCACACAAGCAACGAAACCATTGATTTCTTTTACGATTGAATATCAAAATAACACCTCTTATTGGAAAACCCTGTATTTACATGCTTTGTAAAATTATTTTTAGATACTACCACGTTTATTTTTATGTTCATATTGAATCATTACGCTACACTATGATACCTACTCGCAGGTGTCTGAGAAGATTGGCAATCAATAAGTTAATATTGATGTTGGGAGTTGGTTTTCCAGGAAATATACATAATTTACGAGGTATGTTCTCCGTTGGGGAGGTGGATATGACCTCCAAGGACACGGACATCAGGTAGCCCCCGTAACAGGTTCATCAGCAGCCGCGAAAGTACACGGTGTGTATATGTACCTGCAAGCAGCACGAGCCAGAAGCACCAGCCCAGCGAGAAGTGCAGCATGCCCCCCTCCAGCGGCACGGTGAGCGCGCGCGCCGGCAGCAGCGCCCAGTAGCCCAGGCCAGCCGCCAGCAGCCAGCAGCCCGTGCCCACCATCAGGTAGCCTCCGTAGCGCGGCACCACCACCAGCAGTAGGTTCATCAGCAGCCAAGACGCGAAAGCCACCCTGAAAGATAAACAACGGTTAGGATCGTGTTTTATTGTTCTGTCTTATGTCTCTTGGGGCGGAGGGCATCCACTAGGAAACCACTTCTGTTAAAAAAGTTTGATAACATCGGTATCCATGAGAACTTCTCCATCGAAATCCTAATTATCAGGCAGTGCCTTTGTGGGTTTTCCTTAACTTGCCTTTTTAATATTTTATATTAGAAAGAAAAATCGAAGCTTTGTTATTCGAATATAACCTTATCGAGTTTGTTGTTGCTTTCATCGAGTCTTGAGTGAATCCCAGGCCTATTTCAATGATTTAAATTGTTGTTATGCGGGAATCATTTATTTATATGAATCTAATCTCCTTACTTATTTCAATCTACTCTCCGCTAATTAATTCATTCGTATTTTTGTGCAAATTGACGTCGCAAATAACCTGCAAAATATAATATTAATCCGCAAATCTGCGAACATTCGGTATGAAGTAGGTATTGTATTGTATTAACCTGCGCTAAGTATCTTGAGGCCCGCAGGCGCTGCATGATTGTTGCTAAGCGGATTCTGATTAAATCTCTACAAATTACGACAGAAGTCTTCAGCCTTGGAGCGAATTAAGCGAAGTGAACACAAATAATGCTTTATCGTGTTCAATATCTAAATGGAAGTGAATTCAGATTTCTGAATCAATATTGAAATAGATTATTATGATGTGGCCGTGGCGTAATCTAATTGAAACTATCTTAAGTATTATAAATTTATTCATTTTGGTGAATTTTTAGTATTTTCATCAAAACAAACTTTGATCTAAAACGATGTTTAAAAGTTTTTATTATCTTTTCTGTCTAAAATGGATCTCCATAAACCCTACATCAATGTGTCTAAAATGGCTCATCTCCAAGACCCTTACATCATTTTGTCTAAAATGGCTCATCTCCAAGGCCCCTACATCATTCTGTCTAAAATGGCTCATCTCCAAGACCCCTACATCATTGTGTCTAAAATGGCTCATCTCAAAGCCCCTTACATCATTGTGTCTAAAATGGCTCATCTTCAAGACCCCTACATCATTGTGTCTAAATAGCTCATCTCCAAGACTCCAACATTATTTTGTCTAAAATAGCTCATCTCTAAGACCCCTAAATCATTTTACAAAATTCAAAAAGTTGACTATGCTAACCCTTAATTTTATTGTAAAATTGTGATTTTTTTTTGTTGTTTTCTTTCCAAAGACGACAGAAAGACAGCCACCATCCTACTTCTTTGAAATTTTTGCTTAAGGTAAACAGAAACATGTCAGTTTCACATTATCCTTAAACAAGTCATGTTAATTTCCAAGTCCTTAGAGTCAGACGTTGCTGCAATGTGCAAACAATAAACGAAATTTAATTTAATTTATATTAGTTACCTATGTATCCACAAACACATTTAAACAAACACATTTGTCTTATAAGAGATGTTGATGAAAATGTATACATTTGCTTTTAAAAGCTTATACTCAATTTGTTCATCAATAATGACTTAAAATCATTAATCTAAAATCGTTTTAGGTCATTAGTCGTTGGGCATCAAACTTGCCTGTCTCCATACAAGATATTAAATAATAAAAAAATAAAAAAAACATAACTCTCAACTACATAGAACAAATAATAACAATTGTGGTATTAACCCAATGCAAATAACTCGCAATTACATCTAATCTATAACTTGCAATTAGCTAATATCTCCGTGGACTTGTCTTATATTACCGGAATAAACAATCACTTCTAATTTCTACACCAGGTCAACAATCAATAGTTCTCTTTATATAAACGAAACTTTAAAAGCTTAAATTGCTTGTAATTTCCAATCACAACAATGAACGGAAAAAAACGGAATGTTGTATTGTGATACTTTAAAAAAATCCATGTAATGGACATTGGGATCATTTCTACTAGGCTGTATCCTTTACTGGTCAGGTAGGTACTTTCTCGTTAAATTAGATATACGGGTAAATCAGTTTAAAGACTCTTGATTGTGTAGTGGTGTGTACTGGATGAGTAAAAAAATAATTGAATTTTACATAATTTTGTTTTTGTTAAATCGGTCATCCAGCGATAAAATGTTTTCAGAACATCGGACAAAACAAGAACATCGGGTGGGAGGCACAACTGGGTGGCCCTGCCCCAACGTTTCATGTTTGGACAAACATTTGATTCAATGTTTGTGGTAATATTGTCGCTGGAGATCCGCCACTAGGAGGCTGGAGAATGAAAAAAACATAAAAAAAACATTGTCGAATGGAATCGAAGTCTACATTTAAGGCGAAGCTTAGTGCCGAATCACTATTTTGATTAATCTTTATAACGAATTGGTGTATATTATGAATACCAAATAATATGCTTTAAATAAATTGAAAGTTTTCCTATCGTTTCGCTTGAGCAGAATAGAAATAAAAAAATAAATTACTAAATAAAAAATATAAATGTAAAGTACAATTTTTTGTAAATTGAAATGTATGAACGCGTAAAATAAACAACTTATAGCTAAAAAATACAGCATTATAGCTAAGATTATCTGTGACAGTTTCACTTGGTTAACTTTTTTGCTTTATTATAAAATTATTTACAAAATAAATAAAAAAACAGTTTTTTGCTTGAAATCGAACGTTTCTAGACTCCGTTTGTCAAGCGATTTTAATGCCTACGATATATGTACCAAGAATATACACATTTTTGGCTTGTAGCTTCCTCTTAATAACGTGTCTCATTTAAAATGATTTTCTTGTAAGTCAACCATCAATTATAGAAGTCACGCGACACGCACTACAAAAAAATTTTTTTTTTAAAGATTACGCCTTTACGTTTTCCTAATTTGGATAATCTAGCACTGATTATTTATAATTGTATACACGTGACATATATAAGTCGTTCTGGAAAAGTTAAAATATGAACAAAATGTCCAAACGCTCCTGTTGTCATCGGTATCGTCGTCTGTCATCGGACGGTAGTGATGATGACAGTTGATTGGGATACAATATTTGGCGGGTTTTGATAAGAATTATCTTCAAGAGTTAAAAGTTCGTGAAGTTCTAATTGGCTCTGCTAGGGCCAACCTTGTGCGTGTTTAATCAATGGCATTGGACTAACAGCTATCAGCTGTGCGATGTTGTCACAATGCCTTCACTAGTCCACTGGGATAATGGGCGATTTGAAAATATTGCATAAATAATGTGAGCCGACATAAATATTAAATATTAATGCATTCGTCGTGATGGTATAAAAGCTAACAACAGGGAATCTAATCCATTAAATAATATTAATCCTATAAAATCGAGCTCAGAACACTTTGGAGAAGCCTCAATTTAATATACCTACCAATATTGTTGTTTCCACTGCAAATAATGTATATTTGCTAAATATCCGTTTACGTCATTTAAAAACAAATATAAACCTGAAAATTTTTTATTTTTTTCTACTGTTATATGTACCACCTATTCTTATAAACAGACGCATTCATTAGTTTTTATGAACAGACGTATTCATTAGTTTTTATGAACAGACTTATTCATTGGTTTTTATGAACAGACTTATTCATAAGTTTTTATGAACAGACGTATTCATTAGTTTTTATGAACAGACGTATTAATTAGTTTTTATGAACAGACTTATTCATTAGTTTTTATGAACAGACTTATTCATTAGTTTTTATGAACAGACGTATTAATTAGTTCTTTTTGGTTTGACTGAGGATTAAACCTTCCTCCCCAGGGGCTGATTAAAACAAGTGAACCGTGCTGACACTTAAGCCAAATCTTAACTGGACGGTACCGAGATTTATTTCGTATATTAACTGCAGTTAATCTTAACTTTAACTGGCAGAGAAAGGATGAAAGTAAACTGAATGCTGTAGAAATGAGATCCCTTAGGCGTATGTGTGATCATGTATGATCGTGTGAGAAATGTGGAGATCCAAAAAGAGTGCAAGGCTGATGTAAACGTAATTGAAATTGAAATAGATGAATTTAAAAACTAAAGTACTGAAATTGCCGCTGCGCAAGAAAAAATAATACAATATCTGACAAAATATGGTTTAGTTACAACAGTATAACTAAATTGAATGGTTTGTATTTTCAATGCAAAAAAACTGATTCACGCGATTTTTAATTGGTCACAGTTTTAAATTTTTTCTAATGTCTTCAATAATAATATTGTTCAATCTTTAATAAAAAAAGTATACTTAAAAAAATAAAAAAAGTCCTGTTGTGTAATTATTTTTACGCTTGACGGCTGTTTCACAGTTTGGTAATGCCTAAAGAAGGCGAAACAGCTGTCACGCATAGTAATAATTACACAGCAAGAGGACTTGTTTGTAAATATAAACTGTTGATAACAGTAAAAATAAATCGTTACGCATTCATTTTGAAAAGTGAGAAAATAAAATGATTTCTTATAAAAATAGCAAAAAATAATTATTGTTACTGAATGTGCTGTCCATTGTGCGGAATTAGTCCGTGTTTGAAATTAATGACCATTAATCATCTCGGAACATCATCAGCCATTAGCGGAATGACTTATTCAGCGCTGTATGTGGAAGAGGCTGGGAGGGGAGAGGGTGGGGGTAGTGAAGTAAGTGCTGAAGACGAAGGTAGGTCCCGAGTCGGCGACTGCACCCAACTACCCGACTCATGTTCTTAAGCTTAACTAGTAATAATAAGATCACGTCCAGGGTCCAGAAACGCTGCTTGAAATGGCTTTAGTCATGTTTGGTGACTAGGTCTGAATAGCCACACACTTTACCACTTTCCTTTTCCCTTTCTCCTTCTCATATTCATTCAATCAAATTGTGATCAGCAGACAAGCATAACAACATAATAATTTAACAAATAGATTCGGCATTTTACGGGGTCTTAAATGTCAAAAAAACAAAATGGTTCGGATTGGCCACTTGATAGAAATTTACATATAAATTTCTGTGAAATACCCCACCCCTAGGATATTACGATTATAAAACTCTTCAAGTTTTCAAGTGTTACCATAAGCCAGGGGTTCCCAACCCCGTGCCCGCGGGCACCATGGCGCCCGCGGAACGATGCATATGTGCCCGCCACTATTCGACATTGTAAATAATTTTTACATAAACATTAATTAAAAATGTGAATTATTTTTATTTATTTGTTAGAGTTTTAATTTTTTTGAGTGCCTAGGTTTATCAAATACGTTCGTATGTTTGCGATATTGTATTATGAGTGGTTCCTTTGCTGACAGTACTTGTAGCAACCTGTCTAGCGGCGAGCCAGGCGAACACATGGCACATGACTCTGCCAGCCAGGGGGGTATAACTCCGATACTTTTTTGGTTTTTGATGACGTCAGTTCCAGACTATCCAATGAAAAGCCATCCTGGTTTGATCTCTCACTCTCTCCCGTGTAACAGAGAGAGAGAGGCTACGCTCCATTTCCCCCGGAAACAATGTGACCAATGTGACGCCATTATTGCGTCATGGTTGCGTCCTTCTGACAGATTCAGATTGTTTGCGTGAGTGGTTTATTTATGTTGTTTGCTTTCGTGAATTCATGAGTTGTTGTTGTGTGAAAATGTCTAAAATTATGAAGCTGTGTTGTGTGTACAGACAGACAGACCACTCGTCATAAATACCCAAAATACGGAAGTTACAAAAGTACAAAAGAAACAAAAATGCCAAATGGATCCCTTCGAAGATGCGCACTGCTGACTTTAAATCTACCCGGCATCGGTAGTTATGCAGATTTAAGACAGTATCGGACCCGTTATGACGAAAATACAGGTGTGAATATCCTTTTGTTTGTCTTCAGTGTTCCATGTAATGTGTAACTTAATTTCACCTAAGAATTGAATAACTTCATGACTAAATCCTCAAATTAAAATATTTAATAATTTAAAACAATATTAGCGACTCAAATGAATATTTAAACCAGAAAAAGCTTCAGTCGCAGACTTCGTAAACATTTAAAATGTGTTTTGTGCTTATAAATTTATTTGTTTCTTTCTGTTATCTTACTGAAATAAAATAAAAAAATACTTTACAACATGTAACAAAGTTTTTCATTTTTCTGATTAACAGAGAAATGTTAACATTCAATGCTGTCGTAGAAAAGCACAATCATTGTTTGAAAATGTTTTTCCTTAGTGGAATTCAAATTTCAAGTAATTTTGAGTTATTTTACGACGGCCTCGGGACGACAGATTTTCAACTTACAAAGCGCCGTCCTGAGAAAATGTGCCGTAAGGAAAGATACCTTATAGCTCATTTTCGCAGGACCGCACTTTGTGAGTTAGAGCCTTGTCGTCCTGAGAGAATCTGTTAACATTTCTAAAATTTATTTTTAAAATAATATTTTAGGCTGATTAATAGCACAATATTATCTATCCTAGGTGCCTACCTAGGGAAGATCATATTGTCTATGGCCGCGCTTTTTTGTTTTGTTTCCTCTACTTTGCTGAGTGGTTTGTTTATGCCTCAATTCTGGATGTGACGTCATCAGTGGACAAAATTTCTCCCTACTAAAGGCCGAAGTTATCAATCTAGTGATTGGTTTATTTATGCTGCCAGCTCTGTCTGTCAGTGAAAGCAATAAGCATGGCCCCGACAGCCAAACTGACAGTAGTCACGTGTTCGAACCGTCCCGATCGGTTCAGAAATCATCGGCTCACTTCGGCTTTTCGGCGTGTACAAGAAGTGATGTGCAAATTAGTATTCCCCGTCTGGAACCGTGTTGTTGTCATTTTGATTGCGATTGCTGCCCCGAGTTTATCGATTAAAAATAGGTGGTGCCCCGCCACCCTACCGATATTTTAGATTGTGCTCTAGAGTTCAAAAAGGTTGGGAACCCCTGCCATAAGCCATTATATTTTCCTGAAAAAATGGCTTCAAAAATAGGTACTTACAAATAGTAATTAGTATCCACTGAAAGAGGCAGCAAAACAGGAATGTTCAAATTTCGAACCATCGAAATCCTAAAGGATTATTTTTAGTATGTAGATATGTGTTTAATGTATTCTAGGTAGATTCCTACTTACCTACAATTATTATCCGAATTGAAGTTGTTGAATTATTATTCCACGTTTCATCTGTGTTAACGGCGATTATGAAACAATTTACTTCAATGGCTTGTTTTGTGGCATACAAATCACCTTGGTATTATTATAAGAAATAATTCAATTATTTGATTTATTTATAAGCATTACGTAGACGGCAAATGCGAAACATCTCTTAAATGCGAATAATTGAGAACATAGAGAGAGGTACATATTTTTTGGTGCCTTAAGGGCTATTTATTTTGAGTGACCCATTAAATATTATTGTTGGTTGATTATTACTTGGGTAATATTTGAGCAGTGGCGGTTAGTGAACATTAACTAGATATTAGCGGGGACTGTGTTCAAAGAAAAATTTGCTATTTTTACAGAATTTGAAGAATTCATCAAAATTCAAAGATAATTTTCAAGTTATTATTTCAGTTATGTGAAACAATTGGTCTTTAATGATACAAAGAGAAAATTGAGTATTGCTATTTTATTAAGGATCACTTCAAATTTATTTGTGATCCGGTTAAAAACGGGATTGCAGGCCATTTCCTTATATATGGAAATTATTACTTTTAGTGAATTCCTAATATATCGGAAAAGAGTGTTCATACTCCTGCATTTGTCTTGATAATATATAATGACGAAATTCGTAAATAGAATTCGGTTTTAACCGGATTACGATTAATTTTTATTTAATTTTTAATTTTTATTTATGTAATTATTATACTGAATAAGCTTGAAGAGAACATTCACTGAAACTTGAAAAATGAAATTTGATGAATTGTTTAAATTCTGTGAAACAACTGGCCCTTAGAAATTGAAGAGAAGTTTCGCCTCGTTTTAAAAAAAATCTAAATGGTGCTTTACATAGCTACCAAAAGTACTAATATATTAAAATAAATGTTTTTTAAAAATATATGTACCGACTAGGAAAACAAGACAAAATGTAACGTTTTTCTGCAACACGTACACAACCAACTATCAGACACACTAACTAACCAATAAGTTTGGGTGTACTATTGATATATTTAC
This sequence comes from Hesperophylax consimilis, assembly GCF_061612785.1. NCBI lineage: Eukaryota > Metazoa > Arthropoda > Insecta > Trichoptera > Limnephilidae > Hesperophylax > Hesperophylax consimilis. The sequence continues at coordinate 18,173,638 of NC_142845.1, forward strand.
TGATTTAATTTATAGAGTTAAACGTAATCTACTATACCAGCAATTTTCTGAATCCTACAAATTATAGTAGCTTAGGTAATGGAAGTTTATTGATTTGTCTATTTTATGTTACTGTTACATGTTTTAATAACATTATTTCATATTAGTATAGGTACCAGTTTACATTACTGCATACTTAAAAAAATTTTGTATGATTTTCGATAGCTCATTATGTATATTCTGTTCTTATAATCTATACAAAAGCAGCTGGGCGTAAAATACAAATAAAAAATGCAAACAAGGATCACTGCTACGAAATTCCAGATTTTCAAAGAGCTGTGAAATTGTTCCGATTTAAGGGATAACCTGTCAATAACGAGAAACTTACAGTCAAAGAAGATCAAAATACGTAACGTAGCGCAAACGGAAACATTGTTATGAAATTTTTACTGATTAATTAAGGCGATGCCATACGTAATAATGCAAAATCGTTTGTTTTTGGTTTGAAAATTTGGTCGCCTAGAAATGTTTCAGATGCTTTAATTAAATACTGCGAGTAGAATACATCTTGGCCTTTGAAATTATCGAGTATTTTTTAGATAGGTCTTTTTATAAGCCCCGACAAAAATAATGTATAAGGCCTATGAAAACTGCTTTAAAGTTCAAAATCTCCTACTTACGAACCCATTTAACCCATTATGATTTTATTGTATAGTGTGGAAAATTAAGTTATTTATAAAATGATCGAAAAAAAATTTAAATATTAATGCCTGACAATCCACAAAATAAAATAAAAGGCAGTTTTTGGCCATGTTTTTTTCTTGCATAAATCAAAACAGGCCGATGGTGTTAATCGGGAATTTAAACCTTATCGCCATCTACGTAAGGGTTGTCATTGATAGCGGCTCAATTTAAAATATTACACGACGTAGTGCATCGCCTTAATCCAACTAAAAGCCCAAACATAGTCACTAGCCGCCACTGCAAATGAAATATAATTATCTTAACAAAATAATTAGACAGTTTATGTCGTCATTGGATATAATGGATATTGGTCTGTCTGAGACCGAGGAGATGAAAGGTATTATGTAACTTGGTGACATCCGTTTTCTTTCAAATCGGTATAGATCAGTAATTCAAAGAACATCTTCCACTCTGTAACAAGATATAAATACAGGTACCTACCTACATCACCCACACCTACCGATATTTGAAAAACTCAAAGATATGAACATATTTTTGTGTCCTGCGCCCTGCTTTAAGGTTAAACGCGACGCTCGTTATATTGCACTATTATTATTTGTATAGCGCCGTTTTTATTCAAAATCACTTCATAGATGGCGTTAATTAATTTATTTTATTAAAATACGCTTTTTGCAGTGTGTTGCAATATTGTACATACGCAATATGAATAAATAGTTTTTTTAGTTTAAAAACTCAATTCTTTCGAGAAAGGAATACAAATACAATACTGTACCGGTGATTCAATCCAATATTGTATTTGTATGTCTTTTTCGAAAGAATTGAGTGTTTTTACGGTCAAATATTTTTATTTTTTTATTATTATTTTAATATAGATCATAGTTACATTAATACATACATATTTTGCAAAATATAATATTTAGTTTCATAATTGGTCATGTATACCTTATCAGAAAAAAAGAGCTCTTGTGCCTGATAAGGGAGCCACGATTCTTACTTAGATTCAATGTTATAATATTATGTTATGTTTAAAATATAAATATAATATATATATATATATAGATATATATTTTTTAATATAAGTTTTTTTGGAAAAAAGTTTGATTTTATTTATTTGTTCTTGTTGGTTCGTAATACAGCGCAATTCGGAAGGGAGATTATTGTAGTTTTTTATGGCTTGGTAAATATAATGGTTTTGCATTTGAGTTGTTTTAAAGATTGGCGTAATAAATTGATTTCCATTTCTCATCAGTTTGTAAAATTCTTGATATTCTGTGTTATTTTTTTCTTTACACATTTTTATAATTGAAGTTTGCTTAAATATATCATCAATATATGTTTATTCAAATTCATCAAAACAAATAATGTGTCTTAATATTGTGAAACAATACCTTGCAAAAAGCGTATTTTAATAAAATAAATTAATTAACGCCATCTGTGAACACGTAAAATATAGCGAGCGTCGCGTTTAACCTTAAACCGGTGATTTCGGAACTGTCAAACAATATTGACAAAAAAAAATTAGACTTGAATCCACAATTCAGAGTAAAATAATTTGTATTAATCATTTTGTTGTTCATTAAAATTTGATTACAATAAACTTCCTGAACCTGGCCGGTATGCAATAACTAACATGTAGCACGTAGAACGTTACCAGACTGCAGATTTATCTATAATAGTGAAGCTGTGATCTGAATATAGCTGCACAATCTCCTCGAAGAACTATCTATCTACCATGATTTATTAATCCTTGTTTCCAAACTGGGCGCCGATTATTATTGCTTCTGACGGATTTTACCTACATATATACTGGTCTACTAGGTAGGTACTTTAAATGATAATTAAGTACTATACGAGAAGCTGACTGACTACCAACAATTAGATTTGACCGTTACTTTTGCAGCTTTAACTAATTACCCTTTATATAAGAACCGACTGCAAATCATTATTATTATCAGAAGAAAATGCATCGAACACAACGACATTTTCTCAAACCCTTGTAATTTAAACATAATCTCAAATTATTACTTATGCGAGTATTGGAAAAATGGAAATCACGCAGTACAGACCAGGGCAGCATCGGGATGTGTGATATATGCTAGTAGCAAATAAAGTTTATATTGTTCTCCAAGAGATGTCTCTAGTATATAGGTTCGCCCCACCAGTTCAGAAGCAAGATGAGTTAGCAGTTAGGTTTCTACCAACATAGATATTTTGAGGGCATAAGAGAAGTTTCCTGACTGTCCTACACACTCGTTCCCAATTCCTAGTTTCTATTGTAAATAAAAACTAATAAACATGTTTTAAATTTTACACACTGATCAACTAGCGTTTACCATACATACATGGATGTTTATCAGTTGTACAAAGTTTAAAATACGTTTTTTTAGTAAGGGGGTATGTTGTTGTGAGAAAGGAGTTTTTATTAACAAGAACCATTCACAACAAACTGGCGCAGCCGGTAGATTACGAACCTATGCTCCCAAAAGGAATCTGATTTCCAATCAAACACTAACATGGAACCGTTAAATATTAATTTATTACTTTTCTTCTTTCTTATAGATTTCATTAACGTAAATATTACGTTACTTATAAACCTATTTATGGGATCACCGCAAATTCGCCCGTAGAAAAAGTGCTTGCCAACGAAAGGCAAAGACGACGCCCGTACATTCCTCACACGCGAGGCATATACGTATACGAAGTTCTGTGCGTTACTCGTTACTCGAGAATAATAAATAAGCAATCGAATTTCCTCACTTCTTGCTACGAACCCGCTTCGTCCATCTTGACAGGACAGTCATCAGCCGGTATCTCAGTAGAGCTACGCGAAGCATTCAATAAGATAAAGAACATAGAATGTAAAGGAGCTCACCAAAGCAGTATGCCCGCGTAGTATCCGGCGGCACGGTATTGTCCGCCCCAAGCGAATCCCTCGAGGCCCAGGGAGAAGTACTCGGCCACGGTGAGGATGGGGAATGGCAGGCCTCTACGAAGGGCTTGCGCATAGCTGGCCGCCATGGCCCCCGCGCCCAGCCACGCGAACCGCTCGTTGAAGTCGATGTCGGCGGGAGCCGTGTAGTTGTAGCGGGATACGGCTGCAACAAACAAACAAACAAACTCATTCAATATTGAAGGCAATACATTTAATACCTAAACGTTTAGGAATAAGATCTTAAAATAATCATTATATAAATATCAAGGAACGCGTGACTAACTCAGTAGAAAATAATGAAGACAACCCACTTTTCACAAACTTGGGATACCGTTAAAAATTTGTGGAAGATTTAAGCTAACTTTCCGATTCTGAAAATCGGCATGGTACTAAATTTGGTGTGATTTTAATATTTTGATTAATAAATACTGGTTTTACACATAATATCATTGATCCTTAATTGATTCGAACTGCCTACAACGTCATTATGATTAGCAAATGCTAATGGCTAGTAAAACGGCTGTCACCGACGTTGGACGGCGTGACTTCAACAATGCCATATTCATGAATAAAAACGAACATGTTGTTATGATGGCAAATCAAAATTGCACATTTTAAATGGTTATAGAAAACTTATTTATCAAAATAAAAATGCTATTATTCTCTGATATTGATTTGATAGAGATTTTTACGGCCAAAAGAATTATCGCGATTTATTTCGTGACCTTTCCAGCTGTACCTATTCTCAACCATCGTCTTGCACCGCAGTTGGAGGGGTGGATTCAAACGTCCGTCACTCCTGGACACACCGAGCCCTGGATTCCTGTATGTCCCTCATACCTTCTTCTTTCCAAGAATTTCCCTTCTTTAGCAAATTTTGAATTCCCAAAGATGACAGAGGCCCCGAGGGAAATTATTTTCATCGGGGCTTCCTGTGTTGAGTCAACATAAAAAATGTTAATCCTTTCATGTAATTCTGCACGAAACAACAAACTGTTGAAATAGCATAGAGAATCTACATACACTGTTTTCATAGTGAAGCGATAACTGATACGTTACATCAAGGGTTTACAATCCCGCAATCCCGCGGGATTTCAGCAATGTTTTATCCTTGTACTAGTGAGGAAGCAGATAGAGCGTTTTCCGCAGCTGGGCTTTTTTGGTCTCTCTATAATCTATGTTTTTATGATCTTATTTTCAGTCTTCAATACTTACGTAACGTTTTGAATGTTTTTTTTTAAAAATAATATTACTAACACCAAAGGTGACTCCCTGACTGACTATTTCGAGTCATATTTTATGTATATTTAAAAATCAAAGTATTTTTAAAATACTAATTATGTTTCAATATCTTTTTAAAACCAAAAATGATCGAGTCGAAAAGTCATATTAAATTACTTACTTATATCTTTTTAATGTATTTTTATATAGAATAAAAGATAATTAATACCAAATAACATAATTTTTTTATGAAATGTTGGCATTATTAAAAATCAATTAATAAAAATCCTGCGTGATTGAATAGACTTTTGTAAATTCTATCCCGCAATCCCGCGGGATTTTTGCAAACCTGCGGGATTTGCAAACCCTAGTTACACCAGAGAAATAAAACTCATGGTTCACTTTGTTCTGTATTGACCGCTTGCCACATTAACGAATTGAAATGTACCTATCTACCTACAATAATTCATTCCTTTCATTTTGTCCCATAATATTCTATACTTGTGCATTTGTTTGTTAGTTGTTACTTTCCGATGTCCGAAGAACGTTAAGAAACCAGTCATTCTTAGCCAATTCAGTAATCCATTAAAATCCAACTCTTAGTTAAGAACAATATCACACTGTGATTCAAAACATCTGATGCAACGCAATCATTAATATTATAATCGGTTATTTTAGAGTTATGTTAACACTTCTAGATTCATTTAATGATGCAAAATTAAGTCATGTTGAGAGTAGAAATTATTTGCTAACACAATGTGGAAGAATATTATATTATGAACTTATTAAAATAAGCAATTAACACATTCAATTCAGATTGGTAGCTACATTGGCGGGATCTTAATTACATTCAAATTCTCGGATATAAAAAGGCTATTTATTTAAAATGCGCCTCGCTTGGCGTGGAATCCCGACTGAAACTGCAGGCCTTTCGAATACTTTATTATACAAGTATTATACGTAACACAGGAAACTTCTAATTATTATCTCAACAGGTAATAGGTACCGTAAAATGGGGAAAATAAACAATATTTACATGAAAACTTTCATACATATTTTTTGCATACACTTGCAATATAAAACTATCGAAATAATTTTAAAAATGTGTTTGGGGAGTCAAAAAAAACATTGTGATTAAAATCACCATTTGGAGTGATCTATTTTGGTATACCGTTTGTAGTGGAGTATTTTGGTATACCGTTTGTACTGAAGTATCTTGGTAGACAGTGGAGTATTTTATTTAAAAAAATACTCTATCGATATATTTATATAAACATATATTATATAGATAGACACTGATACATTTTGAAATAAAAGTGTCGCGAAACTATTATTCTTCGAGGAATTCTTAAAATACATTTACATTTTTCTGTCCGAAAATATCTAAAAAACAGATTCACAAATTCAACCATCAATATGTTTGAATATAACTAAAAACCGACTTATTTTTAGTTTTATATTCGAATGATCAATTAATCCACATACCCGAAATAAATCATTGAAAAAATCAACCCATAAAACAAAAGTTTTTTTAAACTGTAATACTACATCTATTTTTAAATGTATTTTTTTTTGTGTTTCAGTTGAGAATCGAACCATCCTTCCCAATAACTGGAGTCGATAACTCTACCTTCCTCGGGAATGAACGACATTTATTTCGTATATTAACTGTTGTAATATGTCCGCGTGTGTATAGTTTGCTAACAATCGATGTATTTATAGAACGCATTGTCATAGACGACGAGTCTATCTGTCGAGTTTCAGCTTGATCGGATGTAGGGAAGTGGGTTAATTTCCGCTTCCAAGATTTGCATTAAAGAAAACAAAAGTGAAATTTAAATGGATATTTTTAAAAGAAACGAGTAATTTCTGAATGGTAACGAAAATTATGCAGTTATCAGTGATGATCAAAGTCACCCCATATTAACCGAAGCGTGGGCCTAACCACGGATTATGGGAAAGGATGAAAAGAACGAAGCAACAGCAAGCGGCTTTTCGCGGTATTTGTCGTTGACATCTTTTTAGTGAATTAATTAAACATAAAAAAATGGACTTTGTTTCATGGACGTGTTAAGGCCCTTCAAGTTAAAATAAGATGACATAGTTGTCCTTCTGATCCTTAACGTGGTGGGGGCTCTCAACAATTTATTTCCCCTCACCTTCAGGTGGTCGAGCTGTAAGAAATTTGAAAGAACGCCTGGTTTATCATCTGCTAATAATGTTGAGCTAGCAATGTGATGTTTATCTTTCCTAATTTGTATTGGCAATGCCAATTTACGAGCGATATCATTAAGTCAACATGTTTAATAAATTACCGTATGAAAATTTTCGATGGTTTGTGTGATTTTTAGGTGTTTACCCATACAACGCTTAAAAACACAATATTTGGCAAAGAGGGGTTCCCGTCAAGCCTTAAGTTCGTCGAACTTATGTAAATTCTTCAGAAAATCACATAGAAACAATGCAAATATTTTCACGTATGGTTTCGTATATGTAAACTATCTTAAAACGATATGCTGCAACCTAATAAATTGTATTCATTCTACTGGTTTATGTCAGGTTGCGTTATTGCTTCCCACTTCCCACATAAAGCTACACAAATAGCCTCTCTTAAACCCATAAACACTGTCGTAGTCTGAATTAGCCATTGAATATAGAATAACAGTATTAGTTATTGACAACTCATGGTCAAAGGAATGGACAGGACTTGTTCACGTCGCATTTTACCATAGCGAACAACAGCACTTGCAGCTTGCATTCTGTCGATCTAATTTCTGTGTGGAAGTATACACTTTATATTATATAGTATATATATCTGTGTGCAGTATTCGGTGCATTAAAGTTCCCGATAGAATCTGTAACACGGAAACAGCACGATATCCGCCTTTACAGCAGCGAAAGTGAAACTTGTTCGATTTGCAGTCGCGCCAAGTGGCACTGGCCAGATGAAACAATGGAATAAATGGTTAGGAATTATACCTGTTTAGTAGTATTTCAAGATTACTATGTAACTAATAATCAAGAACATAAGAAATAATTAATAACGCGAAAAACACGATTGTCGAGTCATCTCAGAAGCTATAGGTTGGTAAAAATCAAGCAATAGAAAGCTTTACTATTGACGTTTAAATACTGCTGAAATTAATTTTGTTCTATTCGTAAGATTTAGTAAAAAAAATTGTGATTGTTTACATTATCGCTGTATGAAGATGTAGGTACTTTGTAGTTATTTTAGAAGGCCGTATATCTGTCTGGACTTAAGAATTTTATTTGTGGATATCACATTATCATAAGTGGGGTTTTATAATTCGCCTGACAAAATGACTTAATTGATTTGCTGGCTTAAAAGTCAAACAACTTCCCACCACTATATACACCACTGTATTGCTGATTGCTGCCAACGAGTTAAGATTAAAGATTCGTTCAGTTTACAAAAATAGAAAAAATCACATTTGCGGCACGGTTAACGGTATATATTTAAAGTTTTTATCTTTGATAATCTGGGATTTATTCAAACAAGAAAACTTACGACTTCCGTGACAGAAGTCCGAACCCAGGTGCGATTTTGTGTTAGACCTAATTATTTCTTGAAATGGCTTTAATTATGTTTAGTGATCAGGTTTGAATAGACAGGTATTTCCCAACAATCCTCTTTTACTTCTTAAGCCCACTTAACCACCTGTACTTCCTTCTTGGTTGGAACTTTTAAGTAAAATCAAAAGAAAATTTCCCATATAAACTTACAACCTCGATCTAACCCTTATCTTACATTAGAAGTATCTGGTCCGTCCCACACACAAGATTATAATAAGCACCCTGTACAAAACCAAGCTCAACAATTTATTTCATTTTTCGTATCCTGTTTGACGTAACTGAAATCATCAAAATCAAAACAATCTAAACAAAAATAGCTTAGTTTTATTATTGTCATGAATATCATAATGATGTCTTCTCTTTATATATATAAAGGCTCGGGCCAATTTCCCAATCCGTTCCGCTTTATTGAGGTGATTCACACGCACCCACAATATCCATAGACTCGACGACTGAGGGTATACAAGATTATACCTTCAGTAACCCAAAGTGACACTATGATGATAAAATAATCTTTCTTCCCGTTACACGCGTCGAGTCACGAGAAAGATTACAGTGGACCTATCACCAAAATCTGTAGTAAGTTATTTTTTCAAGAAAACTAGACAACTTGTTGTCTTATAATTAATCGTTTGGAAGTCAGTTTATGCAGAAATGCTTAAAATTAAATAGTTTCGTTCTGAACTTCAATTTCTAAAAGCTGTTAGTAAATTTAAAGATCTGTAGGTACTTCAATTTTCGTCCTGTCCAATACCTGTAGCAAACGAGAGGAAATCGTTGAAGCTCTCTTTTGGTAAAGAAGGGTTCACCTAGTAGAACTGAACAGAGAATAGAGAAGAGTAGGTAGTCTGATAGTCTATAATGAGGGGAGAGGGAGACGTGACAACAATCGGCGACAAACACTTCGCGACATGAACCGCGCTCGTTTACCGCAAATTGCAAAACTATTCGTGATGCAGCCTGACGTATCCATGTCAGCCGTACAGTCATGCAGTAACACATTCATATATCTCACGGTGGCGGGCAGGACTCGCTCCTTGCTCTGGTGGTATTTTACCAGCCTTCAGGATAATATGGATTCTAATTAAGCTTGAAGCAATCGTGTAATTCTGTTGGACCTAAAGATAACGATGGGCTCGACATTGAATATGTGGAATGAATACCAGATGATTGGAAACCGAAAACTATGATTTCCTAGTGGAAAGACTTGGAGGCAGAATGTAGCAGAATGAAAAGGTCCGTGAACAAGGCGAATGGCTGGGGATTAGAGCCAGCGTAGAGCTTTACAAAAGTTAGTATAATGATGATGATGAAATATACTTCGATAAGAAGGTTCAATGCGCAGCACATCGTCTTGTGGACGATTAAATAATGTTTGTTTTATTGAATACGGCTAGATAACATTTATCGCCAGTGTTTGATACGGTCCTGTTCACAGCCTGTAGCGGGATCCGTGTTCGTGATGTCATCAACGTACACACACCAGAACGTGGAGAGATTCCAAATTACTGCGACATCGTCACTCCGTGCTCTGTGATGTGGACTCATTGAACAATGAACATTGAAGGCGACCATTGTCTTATAATGTCCTTCGTGCAATTGCAGTGAGTATATCACGACAGGGTTTACAGTTTATTGAACAGTGATAATAAACTTATTACTTCATATTTAAACGGAATATTATTGATAGGTGTAAGTTGTGATGCGTGTATGTTGGGATGGGTGTATGTTGTCATGGGTGCATGTTGTGATGGGTGTATGTTTTGATGGGTGCATGTTGTAATGGGTGTATGTTGTTATTAATGTAAGTAGTAATGGGCGTATGTTGTGATGAGTGTATGTTGTGATGGGTGTAAGTTGTGATGGGTGTATGTTGTGATGGGTGTAGGTTGTGAAGGGTGTATGATGTGATGGGTGTATGTTGTGATGGGTGTAAGTTGTGATGCATGTATGTTGTGATGGACGTAAGAGTATATGTCGTGATGAGTGTTAGTTGTAATAGGTGTATGTTGCGATGAGTGCATGTTTTAAAGAGTGTATGTTGTGAAGCGTTTATGTGATGATGGGTGTATGTTATGATGGGGGCATGTTGTGATGGGAGTATGTTGTGATGGGTGGACGGACTCACCTAACAGCGTGATGTTGACATGGTCCAGGCCGACGTGCGCGCCCAGGCGGGCTACAACCTTCTCGGTGGAGAAGGCGCGGTAGGAGGACTCAATGGTGGCGGAGGCCACGTGCCACCCAGACCCGTGGCGGGCAACTGCAACAAACAAGCATTTACAGATATTACTTCTCTGGTACCGATATTTTTAAAAATCGTAAATCATCAACGAAATAGTGTTAAAACAAATAACATATCTTGAGGACTTAGGTCAACATTGTTACAAGTGTGAAAATAACCTTTAAAAAGTCATTGTCACAAACAAAACTCTCTGCGTTAGGTATACGAAACGAAAGAGGACGCAATATGTAAATATGTAATATGTAAATATGTAAATATCTTACCCGTAGGTACGTATCACAAAATTAGAATTTACACTGTTTCTCATATCTACTTGAACATATGATTAACGTGTTGTTTATTGCAATTAATAATATTGCAATTTATACCTGCAGGTTCTGTCACCTCAGTGCACTGTACAGTAATTCTAGTAAACTTTTAAGAATAAAATAGAACTACTATACCGAGTACATTATTCAATTGTAATGTTTACATTATTTTATTATTTTGCCGCTCATTTTATAATAAACTTTTATTCCGTCTACTTTTTTAACAATTTATGAGTGGAATAATGTCTTATTGTTTTTCACATTAAGTGCAATAAGTTAGATAATCAGGGTTAAATTATTATTTATGTAATTCTTGAGGTATTAAATATGCTACATTACGATTGAACCCATAAATCTGGCATCATGACCCAGAAAATAACGCACCTATCTTTCTGTTCTTACAGCGTTATAATAATTCTAATTCTACCTTCACCGTTTATGTAAATCAAAGAGAACAAAAAAACACACCTTAACCTATTCCTTGGCTTTCGAAGCCTATTAAATTTCAAGCTAATTTATCACTGTCATATTTTTATCCATGCATATTTAATATTTGAACATTCAAACCAGTTTGAGGGTCAGACATGACACAGCTTCCACAATTTAAAAAAAAGAGTTTGCTACTAAAATGGTTATATTGGAAAGCAAGAACATTAAAATGTATAACTTCTAAAAAATAATATTTCTGTAAAAATAATGTAAAATATAATATTTCTTTGTTATAATGTTTTGAGAACAAATTTGAAAACGTAATACAACAAAAATCTAACCTTGTGTAATATAAGAATTTTCTTGTATTACACAAGGAGATAACTTACAGATACAAAATATTGTAATTTATTAAAAATCTCTTAGAATTATTCGTAATCTTATTAAAAACGGGAATGCAGGCCCAGAATGAATTAATAGGTTTTCTTTAAACATTAAGTAAATACGAATATATTATAACGATTTCGCATTTCATCATTATACGAGTATATTATCAAGGTAAATGTAGGTTCATGAACACTATTAAGAATATAATAAAAGTTTATCAGGAAACGGCCGGCAATCCCATTTTTAACCAGATTTTCATCTTTTTAAGAGATTCTTAATAAATTAGCAATACTCATTTGTCTCTGTGTAGAAAAACGGTTATTGTCACCACCGGGAAGTGAACCATATGATTTGATGATTATTGACATTTATAATTATGATTTGATGATTATTGACATTTTACAATATATAATTCATATATAATTTGATGTTCAATATATAATCCATATTTAATTTGGTGTTCAATATATAATCATACAAAATGAGTTGATAAATATATAATCCATTTATAAGTTCTTTAATGCATCGGGTTTCCGCAAAGGCATGGATATTGCTGGCAAGTCCTTCATCATTGCAAAAATATTTCATGATATAATTATCTCTAATTATATGCGCATTTTAACACACTAAAATAAATACTGCTTCAAAATAATTCATTAATATGTTTTAAATATTTTTCACGCGCTATCATAGTTTAAAGTTCCAAAATAATAATTATCAGGATCCATATGTAATATACCATAACTAGGAATATTTACCGATACCAACATGACCATACTTACATAAATAAATCTATCTACTACACTAAAATGAATATTTATAATACCGGGTTTGACGGCAACTTAAAAAAGCAAAATATAAAAATCATTTTTCAGATTATGGGAAAATGTATTGTTCGTAAAATTTAACACGGTGGAATATAGATCGTGATTTTAACTATCCGAGATTGGAGATAAGTATTAACCTGCGGCCTGGGGAGGTCACTTTGGATTCAACATTTACCAAATACTATCATTATTAGGCTGTCTATCTAGTAAGGTTCAAATAGATTTTTTTCACTACACAAATTGTCGCTGCCAATAGAGATGTTAATTAATAAAAAAATAGATCTACCAGCTTTCCCAAATAATATTGAAATTCATTGACATTTGGCACCTTCTTTCAAAATATCTAACCAACTTCTTTATTAGTTACCCATGCATTGAAGAAATGTTATACAGGGTTTTCCAATAAGAGATGTTATTTTGATATTCAATCGTAAAAGATTAATGGTTTCGTTGCTTTTGTGGCACGTAGCGCCGTCTTATTGAAAGTAAACGTTGTCCAGATCAATACCATCCAATTTTGGCCATAAAAAATCATTAATCATCTCTCGATAGCGCCATCCATTCAGAGTAACTGTTGCTCCAGCCTCATTTTCGAAAAAGTAAGGTCCAATGACTCCGCCGGACCATAAACCGCACCAAACAATCACACGTTGAGGATAAAGAGGCTTTTCAACAATAATTCTTGAGTTTTCCGAGCCCCAGATGCGATAATTTTGCTTGTTTACGAAGCCACCGAGGTGGGAATGGGCCTCATCACTCAAGATGATTTGCATTTGATTCACTCAAGTGAATTTTAATAATTTAATGCGTTGTTGAAGCGTGTATCGTTCCATTTTTATTAATGGCGTAGTTTCTACTTGTCAAATGTCAAAAAATGACAGCTTCAAAAGTAACATCTACCGAAATAGCGGGCTATTCAAAATAACACCTCTTATTGGAAAAACCTGTATATTATACTTTTGAATGTAAATATAAAATGTAACATTGTGGTTATCCATTATAAGTAAATGAAACAATAATGCTTTGTTTGAACCACTATTTTTTAAAGCCCACCGGTATCGGGACAATCCCTCCTTCCTCAGGAAAAAATATATACGAACATAAATTAACAAAATAATCGGAGAACATATACACTATTAAGTGTTGAAGTGGGGGTGGAGGTGTGAAAAAGGATTAGTGAGGAGTGGAGGGAGGAGAAGTTCCCATTCACGAACGGTGAATGGGAACATAACTAAGATAATATTTTTTGTTTATTGATAATGGACTTATTATTTTTAAGGGATTTCTTAATTTCCAAGTTATTGTGAGACTACTTTATTTCCCCCCTACATGTGGCAATACTAACGCGAATTAATCCGCTGCTATACGCAAGCGAGCATGACAAGAGGAATCTTCATTCCCGTTTTAGCGTTCGATTCAACCGCCAGTACTACCTTCTTTCTGCCACCGTCACCGCGCTCTGCGTATATTATAAAATTCGTCCTCACGAATAAACTAAATCAATTGTGCGGACACTCGTTTCAATCTCCAATCTCTCGTACACAATTTAAGGATTGGGAAGGCGCCGTAAATTACAGCTAATTACAAGCCCTACACAAGCCTTTGCCACATTATCTAAATTTTTTCCTTTATTATTAATACGGAGAATATTCATTACTATTTTTTTTCTAATTATTTACAATTTCGTAAATATTTTATATATATATAAGTATTTAAAAGCCTTAATAGGCGTAAAATAAAACCACGATTATTTGCAATGATTCCAATAATATGGTTAGCGAAGTTGGAAAAAAAATATTACTAAAACACCTTAAATATTCTTTGATTCTAATGTTGAAATTACTACTTGTTTTTCCGATATAAAACGAGGAATAATTATATAAATTATTATTGTATCATTTTGTTTATGGATAAAACTACTAACTGAATTAGAGTGCCATTAAAAATATTCGATTCATTGTTTAACGTCATTTACCTAGACCAAACCGTAGAACACACAAATTAAATCAGTATTATCACGTTTCCACAATACAATGATAGAGTGATTAAGGTTGTTTTAGAACAATACGCCAGTTTAACACGGTCACGTTGCTTGGTTTCGCAATCCACCAAATCCTCGTATATCAGAGTCGTGCAAAAATACCGAGCGATTTATAATTATTTCCTGGATCAGTATTCTCTGCGTGAATCATATCCCACATAGAAGGCAGACATTGTTTTGTTGATTTTCATTGTTTTCTGACGGCACTCAATGCCATTTATTTATATTTTTGACAATTGACGTTTCCAATAGGACATGTTTTCTTTTACGTTACGTGTGTGGAATCAAGTAAGTTCTGTAAGGAAAGGATTGCATTCAAATATTTGACTCTGAAAGTAATAGAAATTTATACAGCGGAAAAATTTACGTCACGGCTTTGAAATCTACGTGATAACGTGACCGGCTTCCGAGCTTTGGCTTACAGGTTAATGTTTTACATGTGATAGCCAACCTCCAATAGGAGACGATCTCAGTAAAAATGAAAAATGAATTTAACGTAACATCTGATAAAAATAAGTTACGAACGCGTAATTGGTAAGTGGGTTTGAGTACTGCCGTCCGGGGACCAATTAATGGATAACCTCTGTCGCAGGTCACCCCTAGTGGCAAACTACGTTTGGTGATTTAAGGCGATGCCATAAGTAGTAATTCAAAATCATGTGTTTTTGGTTTGAAAATTTGGTCGCCTAGAAATGTTTCAGATGCTTTAATTAAATACTGCGAGCAGAATACATCTTGGCCTTTGAAATAATCGAGTATTTTTTACATAAGTCTTTTTATAAGCCCAGAAAAAAAGAATGTAAAGGCCTATGAAAACTGCTTTAAAGTTCAAAATATCCTACTTACCAACCCATTTTCGGTTATGATTTTATTGTATAATGTGGCAAATTAAGTTATTTATAAAATGATCGAAAAAAAAATATTTATGCCTGAACATCTACAGAATAAAATAAAGGGCACTTTTTGGCCATGTTTTTTTCTTGCATAAATCAAAACAGGCGGATGGTGTTGAGCGGGAATTTAAACCTTATCGCCATCTACGTAAGGGTTATTATTGATAGCGGCTCAATTTAAAATATTAAATGACGTAGTGCATCGCCTTAAGGGGATACCTGGGTTCATGGGGTAAACTTGTCTAAATTTTGGCTGCGGATGCATCTAGCCTCATGCTGCCTAAGCTCTCCGTCGCACCGAAGTGGAAATAATGGATTCATACCACCTATTCAAAAATATATAAAATATTCAAAACCTCTTCGTCCTGCATCAAAGCAAACATAATTATTCTGATTTTATCTGATATGTATTTCGGTAATTTAAAGAATTTAACCAACTAATGTACCTACTCTTTTTATTTTAATTATAATTTATATACATATTTATTTAAATTATTATTGTTTTGAATTTATTTTTTTTAAATTGTAATTATTTTTAATTAAAATTATTATTTTTTTTTTTTAAATATATTTTTTTTAATTTTTTATTTTTAAATTATTTTAATATTTTTTTTAAAGAAAGACAAACATTTACGGGTTACGAATAGCCTGACAATATTTGATGATATTCATTGAAAATTTTAATTACCCAGTTAGTAGAGAAATCTCGGATCTAACTGGGGAGCTGGTCGATTTACTAAATAAATACATAATATTTATAAATAGTTAAGGTGGTCATAAATAGTAGGCATCGTTATTACAACAAAAATACAAGTTGGTTTTTTACAAGTATTAAAAGGATAAAAGTAAAAAAAAATAACAATACATAAAAATAATTGTAAACGTGTATATCTGAAAATTATTGATCATTGTGTAAGTTTTCTCTAAAAAAAGTAATGTCAGTTGTTTTGTACATTTTATATAGTTTTTCATTATGTTTCACATGCTTGTAAAAAACCAACGGGCGTTCAATAAATAACTGTGAACATAAATTGTAAAAAATAAATAACTATTACGTCTTCCTAACAGTAAATGAACCATAATGTTATTTCAGAACCCAAGAATTACGTGAAAAGAGTATTCCAACACTAATGGCCACAATAGGGTATTTTTACTGTTTTTTTTACTCTCGTAAAAATTATGATTATGAAGGTGTTTTTTATTTTATTTTTATGTTGCCGAATAAATTTTCAATAATAATGTGTCATTTTCGACATGTCGCCAAAACGACATGTTTGTTACTATTCGCAAATTCGACAGCGTTGACGTCACACCGGGCAACGTTGTAACAGCCGTCTTATAAGCCAGCTGCGGCGTCTACGTCATAATGACGTTGTATGCAGTTGGAAACGTTTCAGAATGTGCTGTTTTTTAAATAAATAATTATTAATGAATAAATTAAATTTTCACATTTGGAACACATTGATCAGAACCATAAAAATAAGCTTTAAATCTTTATAACATTTTTAACGGTATTCACATTTTGTGCAGTTGTTAATTGTTTAAAAGAATAATATTCATATTAATGCTAATCATGGTGAAGCGCAGAAATAGAAGGATTTATGATTGCTTGCAGGAGTCATTAATACTAAAAATTATAGGAAGCATATAATCAAAGATACAAATCAAATTGATGATTTATGTAGAAAATGTTTGGCTTTTCCGGAAACTATAGAACATATTATATCGGGATGTTCTATATTAGCGCCATCCGAGTATACATTTAGGAATAATCAAGTTTTAAAAATAATTTCACCAAAGTTTGGTGAAAAATATTACCATTTGTTATTTCGGCTACTGTCATTATACCTAGCTCTCTCATTCAAAATTTAGGCGTATTATATCTGTTAAAGAATTTATACATAAAAATGCAAAAATCAGTCATTTTAAATACATGAAGGATTACGAAAGATTTTTTAAATATTTATATTTAGGGATCAGTAGGATTTATAGGCCCTGTTAGAGTTCTACCGAGCCAAACCCTCTGATATGAAAATATCTGGAGTCGGTGAATTATTTTCCCATTTGATCTCTGGTGATTTGAAGTGTTGTTTTTGTATTATTTTGTATTTATAATGCTTAAATAATACACTTGCATATTGCGGATTGACTAGATGATCATTTGTTGAAAAGTGTGTCGAAGGGTTTAGTTTTTCCTCTGGGGAAGATTTAACTCGGACATAAAGTCGGAAGAAAAAAATTGTAAGTAAATTAACATTTGAATCATATATACAAATGGTGGATAGCTATTCATGATTCAAACAAAAGGTATATCCTTCTCAAGGATCTACTCTGCTGTTTGTTTACATCACATTATCAGTTAGTCGATAAATTATTGGATGATCCTAATTTAACCTTGTCTTGTCATTTAAGTTATCTAAATCAATTATTAACTGCCTCTGCCCTTGAATTAACTGCCTCTGTATTAAGTCCTGTGATAGGCAAGGATAATTGAGATTTTTTTATTGAAAGTGCGGACACGTCTCATCGACACCAACGGCTCTAGAATACAGCGCGACTGACCTCTCGGTGACAATAAAAATGAGTTCGTTAGTACACAGTTAGTATTTTCATAAGCTGCTACCGAGAACATTATTTATACTGTTAAGGTTCCACAGGTATGCGAGGCCAAATCTCTTTAGGTCTACACAAATGATTATCTGTCTTTTTGCATGTAAGTATAGGGTTTTCAAATAAGAGGTGTTATTTTGAATATTAATGAAGGAATTAATGATTTTTTATGGCCGGAATTGGATGGTATTGATCTGGACAACGATTACTTTCAACAAGGCGGCGCTACGTGCCACACAAGCAACGAAACCATTGATATTTTACGGGAAAAGTTTCCAGACCGTGTTATCTCTCGAAGAGGTGATCACAATTGGCCACCGAGATCTTGTGATTTAACACCTTGCGACTTCTTATTTTGGGACCACGTGAAAGAGAAGGTCTACGCTAACAACCCAGCGTCAATTCAAGACCTCAAAGATGGATTCGTGAGGCTATTGAGGACATAATGCAGCCACTTTGCGATTTGGTTATGGAAAATTTCATGAAAAGGATATGGTCCTGTAGGCGTGGTCGTGGTGGTCATTTGGCTGATGATTTTTTCACTATTAACGGCATACCTTCCTCTTTATAATGAAATTAACATTCGATCATTTATATTAAAAAATGGCATTTTTCTTTGAATATCAAAATAACACCTCTTATTGGAAAACCCTGTACTTATTATAATCATCAGATCGAATGGTCATTGTGTTGCTTACTTAACAGTCCGTGGACAGTAGTAGACAGTAAAAGATATGTTATTACTTCAAATGACACGTTTGCTTGTAGTAAGCTAGCTGTACTTGGTCTTAGATAAGCGGTTCGTGTCATGCAACCTATAACGCATTATTTTATAGAATACATTCGCTCTCATCTCGACTCCAAAGCATTAATCTACACGCAAGTTTTTTTTTTAGTAAATGTTAACAATCTCAATAATAAGAGATGCAATTAGCCATGACCAATACAATGTTAGTACCTATACCAACTTTAGTTATTGGAAGGTCAGTTTTATAAGCAGCTCTTCTTTGAAAATATTCTTTGTGTACATTTTCGTACATACGAACCAAGTTAGCAGTGGGGTTAGAAATTTTAGGAATTCGTTGGTCGAATAACAAGTTGGTCGTTGAAGAATAATTTGATGATGGAATCGTTTATACAATCTAAACTGAAATTTCGGTGCATTTCATCGTAGAAAACATATATTTTACGTCATATTACACATGTCATATATCAATCTTATTATGGGAGAATTTACTACTTTTAAACATTTATAATCAAATAATATATACCTACGTTAAATTGAACGACTGTTTTTTTTCAGCAATACGAAATTAACCCCTTAGTCTCCTGGCATATTCTGTCAGACGTTCGGAGAATTTTCGTTTTGCAATAAAATAAAAATAAATGTAATATTTCTGAACCTATCCGAAAAACAGAAAAAACAATTTTTGGTGATAAACGCTTTCAAAATTTGTTATTAGAAATTAACGGAAAATTTATGTTAAAAATTATTAATCCCAACATAAATTTTTTTTTAAAATGACTAAGCTTACATTTTTGTAAAAAAAAATTTAACAAAAAAAAAATATTAGACAAACGTTAATGTCATCTTACTTACTAGTTTATATCTTTTTATGTAAAAAGAATGAATAAAAAAATCACAAAATTTAGTTTTCTTTTCAAATTGCGAACGGTACATTTTATTTCTTCTGTGGTCAACTTCTAGATTTGTGTATAAAGCGTGATGTTTTTCTTTCTAATACCGTTTAGATCATATTTCTCACCATGATAAGGGAAACACAACAATTTCTATGAGAATATATAAGCTGTTCCCAAAAGCGAACAAATTAGGCTGAGGGGTTAATACTAATACTTATCCGTATATATCGAGAGCTCATGAACATGCCCTTATTAGGGCGGTCAAAGGCATTACTAACATAGTGAATACTATTTTTTAGAAACATTCCAGAAACTCTCTTTTATAATCGCCATTTGTTTTTATTGGTAAACTAGCTGAAATCCTCGGCGTTGCCCGAACTATACAAAGACTTTTTCGAAATTAGATGTAGAAAATTTTATTCATCTCGTTTTGATGTCAAGTGTGCAAAATTTTATCAATCTCGGAATATAAAACCGTAGATTTGCATAGCAATCAAATCCACGCCGCCGCGGCCGTGTCGGTGCCGCCCGCCCCAGTTAGGGCCCGTTCCCACTTCCGTTTTCAAATCGGAGGCGGGTCCCGTTTTAAAAACGGATGCCCTAGTGGCTGTAGTGGATGTATGGAGCTGTTCACACTTGTCCGACACGATTTGAAAACGGATCCGACATTTTTTGTCGGATGGCTCGCCTACGCAGCGCGTCCGTTTTCAAATCGTGTCGGAACACGCTCGCTCATAGTGTTGTATGGAGCTGTTCACACTTGTCGTCCAGTCGTTCCGGCAGAGTCCCCGCAAAACCCCGACCCCTCCCCGCCCGCTCCCTGTCGCAAGGAAGCAGGCACGCTGCGTGCTTGTATTTGGTTATTTTGTTAAGTAAATAAATCAAAACTACAATAATGGATAAGGAAATAAATCCCGAAAATTTAATACCACTGGTCGAAGAAAGAGTATGGTAATATTTTATCTTTAACTAAATAAAAACAAAACACTTGGTGTACACAAGTTTTGTACATCAAAATTTTTATTTTTATTTTTTTAAGTTTACTTTTTTTAAATTTTAAAGCTTTAATGAGATGCACGGAAGAGCGTATTAGTTAAATAAACACATAATAAAAATATTTGAGTTGTTATTGTTTTCTTACTTTAAAATATCGATAGCCTTTCTTCAGGACAAATGCACTTTCTCAATTTTGTATTTTGATATGTTAAGCTCTCTGAAACTCATTCCAGTAGATGGTTAAAGGAAGTGATAGACATTCTCTTAAGCCATTAAGCGCCCTTGAGGTGATTTTTCATGGTGAAAACGGCGCTATATAAATAATCCAATCATTATTATTCTAAAATAATTAAAGAACTTTAGTTCATCACTTCTCAACTCACCAATTAACACTTGGAAAATTCCTACAGAAAATCATTCGGCTATGATTGGGTGTACCTAAAATTTTCTTTTCACTTTTTTCCTTCTTTTTAATAAGTACAACATGACAACAAGAGCTTCATCGTCGTCCATTGCGCACCATTACTGAAGAATGAGCAAATAACATGTTTTTGTTGAATCGACAATTATTTTTTTTCGTAGAGTATGGTCCGTTTTTAAAACGGATCCGTTTTTAAAACGGTAGTGTGAACAGGGCCATTGGCCATCCGTTTTTAAAACGGGACCCGCCTCCGATTTGAAAACGGAAGTGGGAACGGGCCCTAACTCTTCAATGTAAATATATAAGATACGCATCGTCCACTTTAACCCTTCAGTACTTTCATCACATATGTTCAGTTTGCAATGTTTTCTGTGTATTCAAATGCGCTATAAACATCCTTTTTTTCATTTTCCGTAAAAACAATACTGTTGAATAAATTGGATAAAATTATCTTTCCGGTCGATTAAAATAAACATTACTGTCATTACGGTCATTTAAAATAAACATTACTATTTCTAAATAATAACATTTTAATATCAAACGTGAAATGTTGTCTAAACACATTTTTACCTATTTTTTTAACTCCAATCATAGAAAAATTGAGAGAACTCGATATTTCGAAAACACATTCGTTTTGTTTGGAAAATTTCTAAGAAAACTGTACCTTCACTTTTATCTCATTCTAATTATTAAAGTTAAACCGATTATTGCGATAACGGCGCAAAATATGAATTATTTATTTTGGCTATTTTTACGATTTTATAAATGGAACCCTGTAAAAATATTAGGCAAACTGAAGAGAATAATTATACCTCTTTCTAACGTCAAAAAAATTATGTATTTCCGCATGAAAAAAAAAGATAAAAATACCTTTATAAAATATGGACGCCCGGTCATATATGACCCTCGAAAGCTGGAGGGGTTAAGACAATACGCGTGTATTTTAATGTACATTTATGCAGCTAATTCATACATGTAAAATACATTTTTTTATCAACTGTCTCAACATGTCAGAATTGAAATAATAACGTATTTTTACATTTAAAAAATCTATATTATTTCAATATTTTTTCCGACTTTTTTTCCGGGTTAAATCTTCCCCACAAGAAAAACTAAACCCTTCCACACACTTTTCCACAAATGATCATATCGTCAATCCACATTATGCAAGTGCTTTATATAAGCATAATAAATACAAAAACAACACGTAAAATCACCAGAGATCAAATGGGAAAAGAATTCACCGACTACAGATATATTCATATCAGAGGTTCGGCTCGGTAGAACTTCTAATTGGACCTATAAATACTTACTACTGATCCCTCAATATAAATATTAAAAAAAAAATTCGTAATCCTACATGTATTTAAAATGACTGATTTTTGCATTTTTATGTATAAATTCTTTGAAAGATCTAATACGCCTAAATTTTGAATGAAAGAGCTAGGTATAATGCCAGAAGCCGAAATAACAAATTGTAATATTTTTGTAAAATAAAAATTAAAAATATTATTATTAGAATGCCATCTATTGAGAAACCGACCAAATTATCCAGATGTACCCTGTTGGACCTTCACTACAAGGACAGTCTCATCGCCTAGTCAGCGTGATCCTCGCTCAGATACAATCATTGCAGGTATTAGTATTGTCGTTGATCGATCGAGATGATAATGTGTATATTGAGATTGTGATCAAAAGAACGTACTGCATCCTCAATAAGGCCTGACGTATCGTTTGAATCTCTGAAACTAGGTTTGTGTTATGGATAAGATAATTTAAAACATTCAACTACGTGTAGCACCTATACACAATATCTAAATATTGGCGCCTATAGGTTTAGTCTACTAAGTTAAACTAACTGATATAAAATATTGCTAATTTATTAAAATTCTGGTCAAATCATCTATATTCTTGTTAAAAACGGAACTGCAGGCCTTTAACGAATGCATTGACAGATTTACTAACTAAGTATCAGTAAAAGGCGAATGTGTTATGAGGGTGGCGGAACACGATTTCATAAAAAAAAATATTTTTCAGGAAAAGCATACCTGCATGAACACATATTCTGAATGCCCTCGTATTTTACCAGGAAATGGATTGCCATCACGTTTTTAACAAAATTTCAATAAGTCAGTTTTTCAATTTTTCTCCGTGTATGCATGTAAGTACCGAAAGACTGACTGAGAATATTGCAGTAAAAAATTTTAATTGTCATTTTTCTGTCCGATATTTTTTTTTAAAAATGATATATATGTTTTTTACTACAACGCTATGGAATCGCTGGTTTAAGTATTTTAGGTAAGTGATGATACACCCTGCCTATAATCTTATTACTTTGTTTAGTATTTATGACTACAAAAATAAAGCAATACTTGCTGTACCTAATAAAACTTCCCATCGACACTGGTGACAGGACAAAGTGATAGCATGCCGATTTCCTGATAAAATATCTGTCATTCAAAATATAACCAGAACAAGTGTTCTCTTCCCAATAAATATCGCAACGGAATGAAAGAAAATCAGTATGTCATTATCAATATCAATATTTGTATGAACACTTGTTCCGCCGTCATCACAAAACATTGGCTTTTAACTGATACTTTGTTAGAAACTCTGTCAAATCATTGATTAAAGGCCTGCAGTCCCGTTTTTAACAGGAAACTGAATAATTTAACAGTATTTTATATCGGTAAGTTTTCACCGTGTACAAGCTAAAAATGTCAACTTGTAAGCATTTGACAAATTCGCTTAAAAACGGGTCTTCTTACTCGTTTTTACGTGTCTACTGATCATGAACTCTGTAAAAGCTGTGGAATTACTTTCGGTTTTAATTTTACATCCCTCATAAAACGGCGGACTCTGCTTCCCTACTTTCTATAGATTAAATGACTCTTTGCCCAGTAACTTCGGATTACAGGTTGTCCGGGGATAAAGTGCGCTAACTAGCAAACAAGTTAAATAACTTTTTTCGAAATTCCAACGTTTTAAGGTAAAAAAGTTGAATTTTTTGCATGGGAAAATAAAAATTCTTCTACGGTAAAATATTTTTGCAGTAGAAAATAAGCATTGGAATTTCTAAAAAAGTTTTTTTTCTTTTACCATAATTAAAAATGACCTCCGTACAAACTGTATATTATTTCGACACTTTCTTAAAAATTACTTACCAACTGTTTTAACGAAAGAAAAAATAACATTAATACTAAATTACCCATTTCGATCTCCTAGCAAGTAGGAAAATTTCAATGACGTGATTTTCAAGCCTCAATTTTAAAAAATTTTACTCTCTCACATATGAGATTTTCTCTTGCGTCAACAATTTTAGAATTCGCTATAAACTATAAACTATTAATCATCATTGCTGTATATCATGTATACGTAGAAATCTGTTGTTCAACCTGCTGATTATTTCTAAGCGATTTTATTTTCATCAGCTTCATTCGCTGACGATAATCTAAAGCTTCAGTCATCATTTCGTGATCGGAAGATTGAAAACGTGATGAGAATGCATCGCGGTGATCCTTAATTGGTGAGTACGGCCAGTGTCTCTTTGTTGTTTGTCATCGGGTATTAGTATTAGTGGCGAAAGAGGACAAGGAGAGGGATAGGGAGAGGACAAAGAGAAGATGAGAGGGCAAAAAGGGGACAAGGAGATAAGGAGGTCCACCGGGCTGGAGCATGCTCGCTCTGCCTCATACCTGCTACTTGCTAACCTAACTGCTAGGTCAAGTATACATCATTCACGACACAAATCCACAAATACTTGTTGATGTGTAAATCTTGTACATAAGGCCGATAGACAAAATTCTATTTAAAAACTGCGTTACTATCAAAGATTAAAGAAAAACGTTATATAAAAAATTAGTTTTTCTGAAAAAACGTTTTTTTTCATAAAGCGTTTTTTCATAAAAACGTTTTATGAAAAAAAATTCTTTAAATGCAGCAAACTTAGTTTGTGGCACAATTTGAATAAAAATTATTTAAAAAAAATTGTAATTATTTTTATAGTTATGTTTGTAATTATATTTATAATTATTTTTACAAAGTTTTTATAATTGTTTTTTTTTTACTGTCCAGGAAAATACGAAAAATGTGTTTTGTAGAAACCAAACGACGTTAGTTTAAATGCAAATGTATCTTGTCGAATTTTTTTTTGTTATCACTGCCCCTGTTAGTTTCATGTGCTCGTTTTTTTGAAGGCAGATGCTCATATTCTTTTTGTCTTTCTCGTCTCGTGCGCATTCATAATATTTTATAAATATTCTAAATTAATGTTTTGATTTGAAAGTTCTCACCTGCTCTGATGATGGATACTGTAACGTCGTTTGAAATGTTGGCTAAAGAAGGAACACTGCATAATAATTTGTTTGTTTTTTTTTTTTAAATAAGTTATACAATTTTACTAAACTAGGTTTCACTATTTATTTAACGAATAATACATTTAAAGCAAATTAAACTTTAAAATAGACTTAATTTATATTTGAACTAAGGAAGGCAGTACTAAAAATAACCACAGAGAGATTAAAAAATCGAAAAATTGCTAATTTTGAAGTGACTCTCGTGGGAACGTTAGATTTTGTACTATATTTATAATTTTTTTAAAGCAAACATTCCCAGTTTGCGAATGACCTGAAAATATTTGAATTTCTATTACTTCCTTCAATTTTGAAGGCGGATATAGACACCGCCGCCTCGAGAACCATTTATTAAACATACACCTCTGCCATGGGTCACAAGTGATTTGCAATGTTTGGTGACTTAGCCGAGGTATCCGGCTTCTTGGAGCGAGGTTTGTCAAGTTCTTGGCGGCGGATGTGCCTGTTCTTTCCCAGAGGAAGTTCTTTCCCAGAACTGCCTCTCGTTACTTTCCTGAAAAAGACCCTCCACACACACAGCATTCCCAAAGATGGCATAGACTCTGAAGGAAATTATTTTTCTAAGGACCTCCTGTGTGGAGCTAATGAAAAAAGTTATCATTGGGGATGTTGTGTGGGGAATTTGAAGAGATATGTTCCTGTGTGAAGCTAATGTTAAAAAAAATCATTGTATTGATAAAAGTATGTTTTGTGCAATGACGGAGTTCAAATCAAATTTAGCTAGGAGATGATTGAACCCTAAGTTTTGGTCTACTCGGCTACTAACTTACTTCCCTCATTGCTAATAATAAACAGCAATGAAGGAATGCGGCAATGAGGCTCACTCCAGAAAATGGGCTTGTTCTGATCTGATGACTGAAAGGGAAACCTTGTGGGAGGCTAATGACACCGGGCGAGCGGGTAAGCACCAAACCCGGAACAAACTGGGAGCATGCAAAACTGGAAAGCAACCGGTAACTGTTGATATTTATCTCCCCTACAGACATAATAATTTATATGGGTATTGTTGTAAACGGCAATCGATAAATAAAAATGCCTTTTACGAAAATAATTAGTGTGTAGGATGGCCTGGAGGCCAATTTCCTTTTATGCTCTCAATATATTAAATTATAATTTATGTTAAATATTAAATCTCTTACAGATTTAATACTGTTACAAAGAATACTACATTTTAAAATTGACTGTCCCGAATTACTTCAATGTATCAATATCCATGTTCCCAAAAAAGACATTTCTTACCTTTTTACTTCAATAACACCAAGGACACTAGCTTACCAAAATTCTCGTATTCCGAGACTTCACAATCTCGGAAACAAATATTCTGATCTGGGTGATATATTTCATTTGAAAACTAATCAGTATAAATTTTAATTATTATTTGACAAGTTCTAGTATTTTCATCAAAAAAATGTAGACAATTTGTCTCGACGCCATCTAGTGAGAGAGTTAGCACTTACAATTCCTTTCTCATCTAAAATAAAGTTGGTTGTTTCAGGTGAAAAAATGTAACAAGCAGTAATTGTTGAATGAAACACTAGTATATATTGAATTATTTCGCGGATAAAAGATAGCCGCCATAGCTCAGTGGTCAGAGCTGTCGACCGGAAATCGAAAGGACACGGGTTCATGTCCCGTTGGCGTCATGTATCTTTTAGCAGGAGACTTTTCAATGTGGATGAGTGTTTCAGGCTAATAATTATTGCTTATAAAATAAGTATAAATGTTGTATATTCTATCACTTTTATTCTTCTAGACACATATAGACCTATGTACCCATATAACTTCTCCGTTTCTACTATTTTGTTTTGTTGAATCTTTTAAACTCAATTATATGCGTGAGGATTCATTTTTGCCATTATGTTTACATTCTTCTTTATTGTATTAATTTTTAAGTATTTACTCTGATACAAAATGCTTTTTTTTTAAGAAAAGCCCACTAGGGCGTGTAATAAATAAATAAATAAATAAAATCTGTCGCTAGACCACCTTGATTTTGAACAACTTTATAAGATAATAGCACCATTTAACTAAAACAGATATTTAACTAACCATTATAGGAAGAGAGGATAGACCGCCATGTAACCATGTCTGGGTACCATCTCATCACCCCATTAATATTCACATTCATATGATATCGTCTCACTCTTAATCTTTTGTTATTCTAACTCTTGTTTATGATCATGACTCTACCAGTAGTGCTTTGTCCACTGGTGAAGTATATTAATTTTTATACCAAATTTTTATAACTTTCACCTCGTAATATATTCTTCTAATATTCCTTTTCTACGATCTACATTCCAAACTCAATCTTTGTGTTATTCGTGGTACAACTCAAGTTGTACCACGAATACGCCTCAGGTATCTATTACACGTGATTTTTTAAACTGAAACATAATGTTTTCAAAATGATATGCGTACTAACATACAAATATTAAAATAGTTCTATAATATGTACCGAAACGTCTATTATTTTCTACTAGCGCAGAACCGTGAAAAATCACGGGATATTATAATTATAGGATTTGTGAAGTTAAAAGTATTTATAAAATATTTGCCTATCAAAAAAAATAATTTGAGATGAAAACCAACAGTAAACTTACAAAATCAGTATTCAAATTTAACATTTGTCCAAAATGTGAACAAAAGAAATACACATAACAAATAGAGAATTATAATTATTAATTATCAAATTAAAATAGTTTTTGTAAGTAGGTATACTTTATCGCTTGTCTGATGTGAATTTAAACCTACTTGATTTGAACTTTTACACATTACGCATGCATATTTCAAATCACGCACGCATGCACCGACACTGAGCATGCTTAAATTTTAAATAAAAAACACGTATATTATGTTAACTGTGTCTAATGTATCATTTTTTAAATGGGATTTCGATAAGCAGTTTGTAGGTACCTATTAAGAAAAAATTAAACGGAGTGACTAGTTACTAACTGATGTAGCACGCATGCTCTGCTCGGTAAGGTATGTGCTTTGTGTATTATTATTAGCACTCACCTATTGTGGCTTCAACGAAGGTCACAAGTCACAACAACAAAGTGTCATTAAAGTGCATAACATGCATTCAGTACCTACTTGCATTTCGCTGTAGGCCAGAGCGGCTAGCTATAACAGATATTACTAATTTAAAAAAAATCTGAATTAAATAATAATTTATTTTAAGAAAATCAAAATTAATAATGTTGTATTATTAACTTCTTCAAATTTGTATTTTAGTTTTTATTATTGTGATCAACAATAAAAATCAACAATACAAAAAGTTTTTTTTTTTACCATAATACATCTATTTTAAAATGTCTTGTGAAACTTAAGCCCCCGTATTTCAAATTACATATTGCTATATTTATAATATATTGCTCTTGAACAATTAAAGTTTTTAATTTCTCATAAAAATATATGTTATTTTAAGATAATACCTATACATTTATAGAGCCAAAACGGTAATTATATGAAACTAGCAGTTGAAAACCCGCTCCGCGGGTAATAATGAAAATGAATAATGACTTTTGAATAATTTTGAAAAATTCAGGTCTTAAAATACTTCACACAGGATATAAAACATCGCAAATAAATAATTTTGAAATTTTAGAAATAAGAAAACATGTCAATATAAAATCAGATATAATTATTAAGCAAAAAAAATTATAAACCCTCTTTTAAATATTTTCCCACTCAACTGGTCTTTCCCGTCTAACGATATTGTAATTCCTAATTCCGATAAACTCCACCCACTCTTACCCCTCCCCCCTATTTCCACTTCTTCTTTCCAACTATAATCTATATTTAATTTTTGGCTTCAATATATACTTACTCCTGATGAGGTAAACTTCGCTCATGTAACATGTAGAGGTTGTATGTAATTAAGTGATGTAAACAAAGTTATTTATGTTTTAATAAAATAAATAATGCCATCACAAAGTGATAAGCTTCCAGAAGAAATCTTCTTAATAAACGCTTGTTAATGGTCAAGTAATTTTGCGTATTGTTAGCTGCATATTTAAATATTCGTGCCAGTCATTTGTTTCGTTCTTATACCGCCAGAGGGGAAGAGTGGTCGAATTTTGCCTGCAGATCCCCATTCGGGATTCACCCGAAACACACGATTTTAATTCGACCAATGAGAGGGCCTAGATCGTACAGACAGAAAGCGTAATAATACTATCAGAAGATTACCTGGATAGAAAAAAATCGCAAAGTATGCTCCGAAAATGATTTAAAACATATTTTCTTCTGTTATTTAATATGTTAAAGGTTTACAAAAATTCAGTGTATCTTTAAAGGTAACTTAGGAATTTATCGAGAGATTTTGGCTGTATTGTAAACGAGTCATTTTTCATTAAATATTTTCATAATTTTAGCTTAGTTGTAATATATTTTTTTAATATTATTTTAACAAACCATCTTCTTCTTTTTGAAAGTTTACTACAGAGCTTTGAAAAAAATTGATTTGACTGAGGATTGAACCTTCCAATACAGGAATTGGAGTTAACAGCTCTACCAACCTCGCCAAATGCGATTCTGGTAGGACCGACATTTATTTAGAATATTAACTGCTGTAATGCCATCCGATTTCATAGAAATACGTATAGGTCCACGTGTGCGTACGTGTTGTTACAAAAGTTGATAGAATGCATTGGTATTGACGACGAGTCAATCTGCCGAGTTTCAGCTTGTTTCGATGTCGGGAAGTGGGTTAATTTCCGCTTCCAAGATTTGCATTCATTCATAAGCGATAACAAAAATGAAGTTCAAGTAGACATATTTAAAAGTATAGTTTTTTATTTGTATTTGTATCCCGTTTGTTCCGTTACGCCAATTTGCCTTTGACAGGCCGTGTGCTGACAAATAGTATGGTCAGAATTTGAACTGTACAGTTTGAATTCACACACGTCAAATATAATCACGGAGTGCCGTGAGCCGTACAATCGCATCGAAACGTTCGTCTTGTCAAAAGCAATGTGTGTACTCTCGCCGGTTATTGATCGGAATAATCCTTTAAACGTATTTTATCGCAACTATCGCAATCCAATTCAACATAACGAGTGCTACCGTACAACGATCACCATTCCAGTGCTGACAGATGATTCTCGAGATGCAGATTTCGTTCGCCACCCGGTAAGCTGACTGTGAATTAACCTTACAAATTGTGTTATCGCATTCACCTGTCATAACCATAGGCTTTATCCATGGTTTATCTGTGTGGAATAGCCCTTCAAAATACGTCTATCCCAACCCTCGTTCGTTCCTCGAACACCGTTTTTTTACACACTTTATCGTAAAGTATAAAAGTGAGTATTCAGTGTCTTTGTAATAAATAATGTGAATACAAGAGTCTAAAAACTTCTAACTAGCCAGTCGGTTAACGGCATCCCCAGTTGTCGGGAAGGGAAAGGTTGGATAGTACCTGGCTGATCAGATCTGGTCACTAAACACGGTTAAAGCCATTTCAAGATTGAATTCACTAAAGCGATAGTAAAAGTATTACCATTTTGTTCATTATAGGAAACTGAAAAATAAATCAATTTAAAATCTCCCCACATTGATTACTTGATACGTAATTTTATAAAGCGATTATAACAAAGCTTTGCTTTAAAGCTTCCAAACTGACGTAATAGTGAAAATACTGACCTTGATATCTAGAAAAAATACTTAAATACTTCCCTGCTAAGTTTTATTATAAAATATAAAACAGACTATTAAAATGGCAAGTAACTCAGCGACCCATGACGTACTCGATGCCGTGACGTCACAGGTGATGACGTCACACACCTGACTTATGTATGTTGGCACAATGGGAGTGGAGCAGTTCCTTAATGGAACTTGTTGCCGCTGCGTTCAAGATCACGGCGTGCGGAAAGTGAAGCAATCATAATGAAAGCATTTTTATATTTTATTTTTATGTTGACGAATAAATTTTCTATAACGATTTAAAATGTGATATTTTTGATTTGCTGCCAAAACGACAGGTTGATTTTTGTTCGTGAATTCGACGATGCACCGGCCAATTTTGCGTCGGTGACAGCCGTCTTACCAGCCAGTAAGGCTTCCACGTATTAATGACTTAGTAACCAGTTGAAACCGTTTCGGAATGTGCGGTTTTACGAATGAAAATATGGAATATTAAATTTTAATATATAAAAATTCAGACTGCGTATGTTTGTGTTCGCAAATTTTGAAAAGCAGTCCACCGATATCATAGAATTTTTTTTTTTTAATGTTTGTTCTTATAAATGCCAGGAGTGTTTAAATAAGGTTTGAATGGTAGAATAAATCGTGGACGTCCGAGGAATACTTAACGCAATATGTCTGCAGTGGAATGAGATACGGAGTCAAATTAAAATCGACGTAATGTAGTTTTTTAAAAGTAAAATTTTGTTATAAACTAGCAATGGTGAAAATAGTCCACTAGTAGTAAGATAAAAAACCGTATTCTACATTCATACAGAAATGTTTTTAAAGTTGATTGTTATAGTAAAAAAAGTATTAAAAAAGTACTGGAGGATTCTAAGAATCATTAATTATACCATCAATCATCCATGTTAATTCTCAGTTTGACTACACCACTACATTTTATCGATAAAATGATTGAAAAATACTGATTTTTGATTATTGAGATAATGATTTCAATGTGAATATTATGATAACATATTATTATTTTTAAATGTTTTTAACTCAGATGACTAAAAAATATTGCGAATTAAGTCATACGAGAATAGATGGAAAGATTTCTAATTAATGTTTGCTAGATATATTTTCTAAGGAGGGAGAACTTGTTGAACCATGTATGCTGCCTGAGCTCACTTGCATTAGTGTACAAACACAAAGGACGCGGGTTTCAGCTTTCAGATTATCGGTGCTCAGTGTCTGTTCGTCGGCGGCATTTGGCGCCACAACTCGGACACGTTAAAGCGGGTAAAATCTGCTCCACCTGCGCAGTAGCCTGACAGTAGCTGTCAGTTTTAACAAAATGTCGAGCTCGTCAGATGAAGATTTTTAACTTTTGGAGAATCCTTTCTTGAAATTAGAGTGTTTTTTTGATATCCCAGACTTGCCATTTGTTGAAAACAGCATCAATTAACAGGTCGCTCATTTTGAAACTGACTTCCTGCTCAACAAAATAAGCCTCACTTACCGGCATCACCGGCGAGTAGGAATTAAGAATGTATTCCGGTAAAGCTTATCGGCGCCGCTACGCGCGTACACAAATCTGAACCTGCCTTTGCTATGTGCGGTCTCATACGTAAGCCTCAGCATATTATGCTGTTTGGAATTGCGATTTGGGTAACACCCACCTTTTTTAGTTTTCACAACTGCGCATAGGGTTTTGATTGTCGCTAAGATAGCAATTTTAGATATTTCACTTCTTGCGTTTGCTACATCTGTTGATATTATTGAGAACTAAAATTAATTTTACCAAAAGTTGGACATACTCTCCAAATTCGCCGTGCATTTAACGGCAACACGTAGTAAGGGTCGACAGAAGTCCACCTATCGTTAGGTATTTGGTACTTGATAAATAAACTTTTATTTCGGTGGAAAAATACTAGCGACGTTACTTGACCTGGACGCGCGCGGAACTTAAAACGCCTACAATTCTCAAACTAAGGATTTTACAGATTTAATTAATTAAATATTTTTTATATTTATTAAAATGTAACTTATGTATATACTTTTATAAAAGTATATACATAAGTAAATAATTACATATTTTAAAAATATTTTTTATTGTTTTAAGCTTTTTTATATCAACAGGGTTTGAACTCTAGGTTCCTACAATAATTTTAAAGAGTTATCTAATATGTTTGCATTATAACATTATGAACTACAATCTACCACATTTTACCCCATTACGACGTATGTGTGCTGACGGAAAATCGGCTCTACTCGGAAATAAAATCAACAGAACTCGGACTAAAGGCGAAGCTCAATTAATGCTAAATAGTGATTTTCCATTAATCTTTATAACGAATTTGTTTACATTATGAATACCAAATAAAATGCTTTATATAAATTGATGCTTTTCTTATTTTTTCCCTTGAGGAGAATTCAAATGAAAAAATTATTTACTCCATATAAAATATAAATGTAAGCTACTAAAAAATGTATTTATTCAATAAAAATGTATGAATGCACAAATGAATCAACTTTTAAAAAATAACATATTATGGGTAAGATTATCTGTGACAGTTTCCTTTGATTAATTTTTTGCGTACTTAATAAATTTTTATACAAAATAAATAAAAACCACTTTTGCGCATGAAATCGAGTGTTTCTTGACTCCATTTTCCAAGAGATTTTAATGCCTACTACCTGTGTATTCGTCACGAAATAAGGCAAACAAAGAATATGCATATTTTTGGCTTGTAGCTTCCTCTTAAGACGCGGCATTCTGCATTTCGAATTGTAGATGAGCGACGCCCACCACTTTTACTTATCATAGAGTTCGTATAGGGTTACCAATACATTGAATTTTTTCCTATAGAACAATATTATTCCATGGAAAAATATCTATTTATCCTTTAGTTTATTAACTTATTTACCTGAAATCGACCTTAGAGCGTTGGAATTTTGAAAATATTACATTTTATTTTTTACTTGTACAATCACGCAGAATTACCTGCATCCTGTGTGGAGTTACGTAACAAAAACATCATCATCATTTAATGGCCAATACAAAACAAACTTACTCGGTTTTTCCAGTTATCAATGCATTAAATATGTCTTTAAATGGACGCATTCTAAAAAATAATATAAAATATAAAATTATAAAAACAACTGGAAAAAGTTGAAAATGTTTTGTAATACAGAGTTGTCCCTTGAGGATAATTTCTAATACTCGATTTTTCGCTTTACTTCACTTTTTTCTTTTTTAAATAAAAATTGAATTTCATAAAGATATTTGTAAATTTTGTAAAAGTATACGTGATAGATACATATGAATAAAAAATGTTATTCAAAATATTTTTTTTGTTTTAAACCACTTTATTTTGCTATATACGTCGACCGGTTTCGGTTGATCTCAACCTACTACTATTTCTAATTCTTCTAAATTATTAAGGCGTATTCCTATTTTATTTTTATGTATAATTTTGACTCCTGTATTTTAATCAAAAGTATGGTTAGTATTAATTAAATGTTCGGCAAAGTCTGAATAACCAGTATTTGTTAAACACCTGACGTGTTTTACTCTAATATTTCCAGAGTGGCAAAAAACGACTGCGGAATTCATTCAAGAAATAATCTCACAGTTTTAGAACAATCAGCTTCCATCGCCTTGTAGCAAACGAATTTTTGGCGACTCGGTAGCTTTTGTACACAAGCCGCGGCCTTTGGAGATTTCATATATGTTTGTTAATTATTTCTCATTTTTGAAAAACAATATTATTTAACCGATAAATGCAATATTCACGTTAAATAAGGTATTCAAATATATTAAATTAAATATTATTTACAATAAATCAATTTTAGATGCCAAAAATTCTGACACACGTCCACTATGCCTGCCGACTGCGCGGGGACTGACGAATGTTTGAAATGGTCTTATGTAAATCTTAATGTTAGAGAGAGCGCGCTAATATTTAACGTCATTGAAATGAACAGACGTAAGCGACTGCTGAGAAAATATTTAATAAAACACCACACATTTAAAATAGAAAAAAATCTCTCGTTATAGTTTTATTTGCATTTAAACATACACTCTAAATTTTTTTCATTCCTTTAACATATTAAATAACAGAACAAAACGTGTTTTTAATAAGTTTCGGAGCTTACTTTGCGATTTTTTTCTATCGAGGGAATTTCATATAGTTAACGTTTCGGCAAAACAAATGTATAGATATAATCTTCAAAAATAACATTTATTTTTTTTGGAACTTCAAGACTTAAGGAGTTAGCGAGAAACTGCTTATAAATCGGTAGAAATTGAAAATGCCGGGTCTTAAACAAAAATTCTCGTCGGCCGCGGCGCGCCTGCTCCAGTCGGCCACCTAATCCACCTAGCGCCGACTAATCAGAAAGCCGAAACCCGCGTCCTTTGTGTTAGCATACTTAGATAGCAAAGTGCTCTACAGAAACTGAAAA
This sequence comes from Hesperophylax consimilis, assembly GCF_061612785.1. Classification (NCBI taxonomy): domain Eukaryota; kingdom Metazoa; phylum Arthropoda; class Insecta; order Trichoptera; family Limnephilidae; genus Hesperophylax; species Hesperophylax consimilis. The sequence continues at coordinate 18,209,338 of NC_142845.1, forward strand.
CGACAGTTAATCGAAAGGAAGGGTTTATTGCCGCAGAACTGTGAATCCAATAAATCGATTTTCTTGCAAAAAAAGTAAAAAGATATTGCGATACTTTTCCTACTTCAGTATTTCAACACAAAATAAAAAGTGTCATCATTTAGTTTTTTTGTTCTCTGGCACCGTTGGACCGTTTTAAGAAAATCGGTAAAAATCATTTACGTAATAGATGAAATAACAATAAAAAATAAGGATAGTAATTAATCATTGAATAAGAAGATAATATTAAAAAATCAAAGAACAAGACACAGAAAATATAAAAAAATAACGGACACAACTAGAAATCTAACCCAGGATCTTTTGTCTTACCTAGACAGCATCTTAACCAGCCGACTATTAGGTGACCTAATTATTAAACATCATATTTGTCGTTGTCATACTTCAAAATCAGAAATAACAATATTATCTTGCAACTAATTTTTTCCTATATTTTTGGCAGATACCCTTTTTAATGGTCACACATTTCTAATGAATTGTAACCTAGATAGTGTTAATAATAATTGATATACCGGAATTTTAATTTTATAATTTCAAAAATTATTATCAAATTTATTTAAAATATGAAACTTACCGAGAATCACGGTTCCCACGAAGAGGCTCAGGCTAACTGTAGTGAATGTGGTAAATCTCTGGAAAAAAAAGTTTTTTTAAATAACAAAATGCACCATTGCTGTAGCATAATTTACAGTCTAATTCAAAAAAATTAAATGATGTTCACCATCTGAAATATAACTAACTAACTAACCATCACGCCGTTTACTCTCAGGGGTAGGCAGAGAGGACGGACCGCCAAAAAACTCGGTCTACATACTATTGTGTACTATTGCTCGGAGATAAGTTACTGATAAAAAATATTGTTAATTTATTGTAAACCTTATTCATTTTCCTGTTAAAAATAGGACTAGAGGCCTATAACGAATGATTTGACAAATTTCATAACAAACTATTAGTAAAGTACAAATATGTTATGAGGAAGTCGGAACATGCGTTCTTCAAAAAAATTTTTTTTTCATCTTGTCCATTGTATTGTATTCGGACCAGGCCACCTGCGTTGAACACTTGTTCAGATATATTTTGAATGACTTATATTTTATGGGGAAATGGTCATACACTTTAATTTTTAACAGTATCTTGATAAAAAAGCCGTACTAATTTTTCTCCGTGTGGCTCTGTTTCAACCTCTCCCTGTTTCTGATATATTATGAATCTAACATCTAACAAAAAGTGACATTGCAACGGTGTCCTTTCAGTGACAGGACAATTAGTATGCAAAGTATTCCAAAATTTAAAATGATAATCTAATGTTTATAAGACAAAGTTTTTTATGCACAGCACAAAGGATAACAAATTATTATAAGCAATAATTCCTTGGGAGATATTTTTAATTTGTATGGATATTTCAGGAGACTAATTATAGCTAATAATAATTTGTTGAGGTTTTCCTGTCTCACCTCTTTTCTCATCCCGGGGAAGACGACCAGGAAGGCGAAGTACAGGGTGGCGAACACCACGTAGAGCGTGATGAGCGCCACGTCCCCCGTGACGGGCGTGCGGTTGTTGAAGCTGTACAGGGTGGGCCCGCCATCGCTGCGGAATGCGTCGAACCATCCCCTCATGCTGGCAGTTGTAGCTGTGGCTCTTTAGCCCCCTGCCAACAAAACAAATTAAACATCTAGACTTGTAAAAATAACACTATTTTTTTAGTACTTCTTTAAACCAAATTATTTGAAATATATTTTTTTTAAATTTGAAATACATATTACAGATTTACAGAAGAAAAACAAATGGTTCTGAAAACTAATTAAAATAACTACCCAATTCAATAGAGAAAAAAACGTTTCTCGTGTTTGAGTTTGGGAGTCGTCCCATTACAGTATACAGAAGGTAAAGAAAAGAAACAAAGTTTTTTTTTATAAAGTAAGAAAAAACAAATTAATATAGCATGATAACAAAAGTATACATAATGAAATATACTAATATAGCAGTTACTAAATTAGATACACAGTAAATGTATATAAATTTAAAAATATGGATGCAGTAAAATAAAAATAATATTATTACATTTCGATTAATAAGTATATGGTAAGTACATGGAGTTATTCTATTTATTTATTCAAATACAACCCAACTCATGAAAAACTTGTTTGATTGATGGTCCCTTCTCTTTCTTTCTGTACAATATACTTTCCTATTAACCAACTAAAGCGACTGGTGTCATATTTATACATTTACCATATTATTTAATTCATAACATTTCTCAATATATAAATATGGAAACACATGAAACTGCTTACAGAGGTTTAAAGCAAATGATTCCACCGTTTATACCATTATTTATATTCTATTAACTAGGCACATTATGGCAAGCGATAATAATAATAATATTTGGATGATTTGTATAGCGCTGTTTTTGTGCAACCTCAAGGGCGCTCAAAAGTTTTTGCAAAATTGGCAAGTATTCCAAAAATCGCTACAATTCAGTACCTTATTCTTTTCAAGATTTCCCCAGAACACTGTCTCTTAGGATGGGTTGTTTATTCATCAAACTTCAAAGTTGATTTTCAAGTTCTGTGAAGGTCTATCCATGTTCTATCACTATTTCGATTTTGTGAAGCAACTGTTCAATTGTGATTTAATAATAGAATATGAATAGAACCTTCATAGAACTTTACAATCAACTTTGAAATACGATGAATTGTTCAAATTCTGTGAAATAACCCGTCCTTAATAATGATTCTGTAAATGTTTAAAAAAATGTGAACGCCTCAGCACAGGTTCTCCAAATATGAGGTGTTTGCGAAATACTTTAATATATAAATCATTTACAGTACACATCATTCATACTTTATTCTTTTTAAAATTTTATTTATTAATGAATTTATGAATTATATGGTTTTTTGATTTTCTCAAATACCACACTAGGGTCTTGTCCATATTATACATAGCATGGTACTATATCATTATGGGCAATCTATGTACGTATTGTGTACAGGGAAATAATATAATAGATCTAATTTAACTGTCAAATAATATAATAATAAATTTGCTATGCATTCAATACAGCGAAAACATAAAACCCTGGAAAACAATGTTATTCGACCTATAAAAAACGCTCAGTCATAAATATTTCCCAGATAAATGAATGATTTAATTTTCTTTCTGAGCTATTTTATTCCCGATTATCCGGCCAACGAAAATTCGCTATCTAGTTATGATGCAAATTCTACATTCTATGTGATATACAATACCGAATACGGTCCTCCGAGCGGAGTAACTCCTGCAGCAATTCTGCACTTTTTAGTTTTTAGCATATTTTTCCCATTCCCAAAATTTGAAACAAACATCCAAAACGTTAAATTCAAATTACTTTGATTACACCTGAACGACGTTATTTTTTATGATAATTATGTTCTAAATTAAAAGTGAGATCACAAATCAAAGAGTCCCAAAATATCTAAGTAACCAAGATAAAATACGCGACTTGTCAAATAATGATACATTGATTTTTGTAACCGCTGCGTCATCAGTGTTCTATATTGGGGGTAGCTGACTGCTCGCGTCAGCAATAATCATTGCGCGTGGCTGACCACCCATGATTATTTACACACTCTCTCTGAAAGACAATGATCGCAGCACTAGGACAATACGCATTGCATTGTCACGAATCAACCGCGTTGCAAACAATACGATTCGATTTGTCCAAATCCTGTGCCCTTTGCAGGACAATAATGAAAGTATTTGTTATTTGTAAAGTGTTTGTATTGCTGATTTAATAAAATAGTGTTGAAAAGGTGACAGGAGGCCATTTCCTAATAAACTATTAGTACTTACATAACATACCGGAAAACGAGTTCATGCAGCTGCGTTTATCGTGTTATTATATAAAATGGCGAAATGCGAAAATATGGGTATCTTTATGAACATGTGATCCGAGATCGTCATAACACATTCGTGTTTTACTGATAGTTTATTAGGAATTCTGTCAATACGAATAATGTGAAGAGATTTTAATAAATTAGCAATTTTTTATGTCGGTTAATTTTCATAGTGTTGCATGGATAGGCACTTCACACGCAATTAAACGATGGTGCCTACAGAACATAATTTAAATTGTTGTAATAATATCCACAAATCAGCGGCGGTCCTTATTTGCCTTTAAATGACTTAATTTTCAAAACATTTACCATAATGATAATATTAATAATAAGCTGGTATTAGAAATGGCTGCAAGGAATGTTTTCATGTCCAACGTAACAATAGTTATTTCGATATTTCTCAAGCTCTAAGCTAAAACTGGCAATTATACGTAATATTTCAACGCTTTGTTTGTGGAGATAAGTGAATGCTATACTAAATCCAGTTCAAACTTCGGCTTGGCTTCGAGCTCGTCAGCTTTTACTTCGGACAGCTTTATCGTAACTAGGAAGTATCAGAGTTGGCATTATAACGATTCCAGTTATGGTATTTAACTCAATTTGTAAGCAGTACAAAGGAAATTATTCTTGCTTCTTGCGTCAAAGAGAAATATCGCATTTTAAACAAACGTATCCTGCTTAGACATTCCGAGACTTTTGCGTAATGTTCTACATTTAGCCGCGCACAAGGACTTGAGAATAAGTTATATCGTATACAACCGGGAATTAATAACGGATCTTTCAATAGATGCACGGACTGGCTTGTTGGGTGTCGAATCGTGTTACCTCAAAGAGGAGGAAACGTTACACTATTGCAACACACTTAACCGACATAATACTTTTGGCCGTGAGAATATTTTATAAAATGTTAAATAAATATACCCGAAATTTGACGATTTAAAAAAATACAGGGTTTTCCAATAAGAGGTGTTATTTCGATATTCAATCGTAAAAGATCAATGGTTTAGTTACTTGTGTGGCACGTAGCGCCGTCTTGTTGAAAGTAAACGTTGTCCAGATCAATATCATCCAATTTCAGCCATAAAAAAATCATTAATCATCTCTCGATAGCGCAATCCATTCACCGTAACTGTTGCTCCAGCCTCATTTTCATAAAAGTGAGGTCCAATGTCTCCGCCGGACCAAAAACGCCCCAAAAAGTCACACGTTGAGAATAGAGAGGCTTTTCAACAATAACTCTTGGGTTTTCCGAGCCCCAGATGCGACAATTTTGCTTGTTGACGAAGCCACCGAGGTGGAAATGGGCCTCATCACTCAAGATGATTTGCATTTGATTCACTCAAGTGAATTTTAATAATTTCAATGCGTTGTTCAAGCGTGTATCGTTCCACTTTTATTAATGGCGTAGTTTCTACTTGTCAAATGTTAAAAAATGACAGCTTCAAAAGTAACATCTACCGAAATAGCGGGCTATTCAAAATAACACCTCTTATTGGAAAATCCTGTATATATATAAGTGAGCAAAGCCGGAGGGTGCTTTGGACTCTTTACCATAATAATGTGGATTATAATTAGATATATTCATGATTTCATTCTGCTGCAAAAAATATGCAAAGCTTGTTAAAATACAATAATTCAAATTAAATTCTCAAGGTTGGCAATTGACTAAATATGATATTATTTTGAATCATCATGATCACAAGCAATTACCGTAAAGTATTCGTTCTTTGTTTGGTATTTAGGTGTCCGAACTAACAACGTGCTGTTAGTGCAAAAAACATTATGTAAGCACGTTATGATAATAGTACTTGCATGATTTTACAAAATTACACACATACGTTTAGCCGTCACGTTCATCAGAATAGCGAAATGGTAGATTGTTGAGCCTAACCCGGAACAGATGAACAGCCTGCGCCGGATTGTGATTTGTGGATTGTGGATTGTATTGTTCAAGGCTAAGCTGGAGATTTTCTTATTATGCGGCCGATTTCCTATGTAATCACACTCAACTGACGCAAATCAAATACTTGATGAATACGAAAAAAAAATCAAGAAAATAAGTTGTTATGTAGATACCTACACATTACTTTTTTGATAGTTTCCTATATTGCATATATTATTATTTCCTATTTTCATAAAAAATAGCATAAGCGTCAGTAAGTAAACTAATCTGAAACTGTAATTAATATTCATAATTTTTAATGTACACATATTTTTTGTGCTTTTGGAAAAAAGGCAATATATCTCGTCTATGTATGGCACTCTGACTTAACACTTAAAGCGAAGCTTAATGCCAACTCACTATTTTGATTAATCTTTATGACGAATTGGTGCACATTATGAATACCAAAAAATATGCTTTAGATAAATTGAAGGTTTTTCTATCGTTTCGCTTGAGTAGAATACAAATACAAAAATAAATTAGTCAGTAAAAAATATAAATGTAAACTCATAAAAAAAATATTTTTTTATAAAAATGTATGAACCCATAAAGGAAACAACTTTAAAAAAATACAGTATTGTAGCTAAGATTATCTGTGAATGTTTCACTCGATTAACTTTTTTGCTTTCTTATAAAATTATTTACAAAATAAATAAAAACCAGTTTTGTGCTAGACTCCGTTTGTCAAGCGATTTTAATGCCTATTACCTACAATATAAGGTATACCAAGAATATATACATTTGTGGCTTGTAGCTTCCTCTTGACTCTGGTATAGATATTTTCAACTACGTACACGGTATCCATGGGTCTAATTGGACCCAAATTCAATTATTTATTGTTAACGTTGTATTGGGTAAGTTTTTTTAATATTTTATTTAAATTTAAATTTATTGTAATATTATATTGTACACCAAGTAATAATATTATCTAATATTAAGTTTATTGACACAATAAACACAGGTGTACAAGAAGAAGATACGCTTTTCTTGATATGAACTCAATAATTTATTATTTTTTCTAATAAAATCTTTTGAATTCAAAATAATTAAAATTAAGACACATCGAAACATAAAATCACTTAATTTTTCTTAATAAATAGAAGTAAAGAAAAAATAACAATCAACCTCTTTCATGATGTTTTAAATACTAGCCGGCTTACTAATAAACGTGATTTAAATTATATAACTATTTACCATACATTAATAGTTGTTTATCAGCTGTGTAAAATTTTGAAACACGTTTATTAGTAAAGCCCAAGATGTAAGAAAACATTATTTGAACACAAGCCTTCACTAAAAAAAATAATAGGGAATTACAATTTTTTTTTGCTTAATTTTTTTTTTTTAGAATACTGCAGTGAACTTTATGTAATATTTCACGTCTTATGTAGATAATGTTAGGTTTATGTAATACTGGGCACGGGGTTTGTGAATATCGATGTTCCTGTTCGATGTTTGATTACAGTCGGTCATAGGTTTGTCCGGGTCTATTTTGACCCATGTATACATGTTAAGTGTTAAGATTACTTTCTATACAATATATAATTTTTGAGATATTCTAGTCGATGTATCTTTTACAACGCGTGAATTACAAATTTCTTTATAAATATCGTTGATAATTATTTTTCGCATGCCATTTTGGATAACCATGCAACTTTAATAAAGATTTTCGAAAGATTTATTGTAGATAGTTAAAACATATGTTATTATGAAAAATTACAAACGATCCATTTTAGAAACTTTTTATTGTTTAGATACATCCGACATGTGTCTTTAGCAATGAGGTGAACCATCAGGACTTACTTAAAACTAAATTACAAATATGGACTTGAAGATGTAGCGGGAGAAGAAATGATTGAAGATGAGGTGAGGGTGTTTAAAATGTGAAAAAGACGGAGGAGCATTCAACATTTAAAGTTCCTCGAAGTTTTAATTATATAAAAAAAATCACAAACTTTACAATATAGTTCATGGATTCCAGATTTTTTCTTTTTTTAATTCCTTATCTAACCTTTATGCTTATTTAAGAAATATGATATTATCTTTGAGTTTTAATCTAAAATGATGACCTCTATCGGTGAAAGGATAACAAACAATTATCCAATTAGATTCGCAAGAAATGTCGTGTACTGTTTGGTCCCTTTGTGGTCGAGGATTGAAGAATTCAACAATTCTCAGTAACTGAATTCGGCCAGCCTTGTCAATCTTCTTATAGAAACTACTTGGCATTGGTACTTTAATTAAAATCAGCTTGCAAAATACAGCAAAATCTTTCCACTCACAAGTGCTATTGATATTGAAGAGCTGGGTGAAAGGTTTTAAATCATAAAGGACCTGTTTAATTTATTTGATATACTTACATACACAAAGACTAATGAGGTATGTAGTTATTTAAATGTTAAGTCTCCCGATTTTACACCATTATTAATTCATTGATTAATTGAGTTTTTTTGCTGTGTAGGGTATAATTATAATCGGGTGGAATTTATTTGTCAATATTTAAAACAGTTGAAGTCCTCGGCGTCGCCAGGGAATTTGTCAGGACAAAATAAGATGTAGACAGTAATTAAACAGCGGAGAAAAAAACTCCTTTAATTTTTAACGTAATTTTTGCAATTCATCAATATATAGTATAAAAATTCTTCTTCAAGGGGTGGGCGCAGTTACTCATAATCTAATGTAGACTGAGTTGTCTTCTCGTTTTGAAGGTCAGGTGTGCAACATTTCATCAATCTTGGAATAAAACTGTAGATATGTGTAAAAATCAAATCACGACGCCCGCCAGAGGCACTCTATATTAATAAATTAACTATTTGAGCAAAAATAAATGTTAAATATGGCTCAAGCAGTGGCGGTTTTCTCTAAAGTGCGTTTGTGCGGCGAACCCCCATTAAAAATATGAGAAAATAAAACATCCTTGTTTTATAATAATATAAGCACATTATAGATAGCACGCTATTAAAATTTCGCCTTCAAAACCCGCGCCACCGAAAAATACGATGCCTATTCCAAATTTGTGCGAGTTAAAATCCGCGCCAAACTCTCCATACAAAATAATCTTAGCCGGTACAGACCCTATGACGGTGATATATACAAAATTTGGTCTTTCTTTGCAAAAATAAGACAAATTGTGTGCGCCGAACACGCGTTGTGATATCACGTGACCTCCGAACATTGACGAATGTAACCGAAGAAACCCGAGAACTTCGCGGCCGACATTTAACCTTTGAACCATAGGGATGCAAGTTAAGTGTTATTTTTTTATGTTATATTATGGTATTTAACTTTGTAGTCATTTTTGTACATATTTTTGTTTTCTTGTTTCTGCATTTCTCCAACCGTTTGCTTATGGCATTTGTAAATCTACTACCTATTTTTAAATTTATTTCGTGCCACCTTTATTTGTTTTTTTTGATGTTTTAAAATATCTATTATATATTCTACGAAATTATTCTTCTCTAAAAAACAATAATAATTAGCAACGTACCTACATTGAGTGCTATAAAAACATTAAACAATTTAATTCCTATAAAACTTTTCTCATTATCTAATAATTGTGTCTAGGTAAAGTGATTTAAAAACAATAATATGTAGGTACCCCTCCCACTAACTTTATTTAAGTTGTGTGACTGCTGCCGTATTCGACTATTTGACGTAGGACAACAGTAAGTAAATTTTAATTAGATATGTTTATCTTCTCTTGAATTTCTGAACCCCCTGTTAAAAAGACCACGAACCGCCACTGGGCTCAAGTGAAATAGTTTGAAACTGAAACATATTTAACAATTATTTTACAAGCAATAATTATTCGCCTGAAACACTCATCCACATTGAAAAATCTCCTGATAAAAGATACATGACGCCAACGGGACTCGAACCCGTGTCCCTTCGATTTCCGGTCGACAGCTCTGACCACTGAGCTATGGCGGCTTATCTCTTACCCGCGAAATGATTCAATATATACTAGTGTTTCATTCAACAATTACTGCTTGTTACATTTGTTCACCTGAAAACAACCAACTTTATTTTATATGAGAAAGGCATTGTAAGTGCTAACTCTCTCACTAGATGGCGTCGAGACAAATTGTCTACATTTTTAGGCGAAATACTTGAACTTGTCAAATATTAATTTGCTGTCATGTATCTTTTATCAGGAGATTTTTCAATGTGGATGAGTGTTTCAGGCGAATAATTATTGCTTGTAAAATAATTGTTACCCTTTGTGCCATGCATAAAATCTTGTCTAAAAACATTAGTTTACCAAAAAAATAATAATTGAAACATATTTATTAACATTTTTAATTGGAAAACATACAGTTAGAATCTGTTGCTGTAAGGTAATTTTCCCAATTTTTTTCATGTATTTATAAAAATGTATACGATAATTGTAAAAAAAAATTCTTTCTGAATTTTTTTTGTGTCGAAATTTTTTTTTCTTATTATTACGGTGACCATTAGTTGAAAAATATTGTAATATTCACGCGATACCACATACGTGTGTTGTTAATTTTAAGTTAAGCAAAAAATTATACTGTTTAATTTTAGGACAATTCCATATCCAAGCAGAACCGGAATCACCCCTAGTACGTTAAATTCTTTAATTTTAAGGTTAAAGACAAGTGTTTGTCCTTAAATAGAACCGTAATAGCTCATCTGCTTAGGCACGGGGCCTCCATCGAACATCGAAACCACAATTAAAATATATATTATTTTTGATAGAAACAGAGTTAAACACGTCTAGACCAGCTGATAATTATAAAGCAACTAGATCACAGACCACAGAGTTGTTTCTTTTGCAGGCATGTCAATAGTTCTGGCGTTTCATAAATAATATTGACCTTTCAGTGGAACAGTACCAATTAAAATAACAAGAAATCGTGTAGGTACTCCTTTTTTGTTTTCTTCTTGGACAGTATTTCCTTTTCAACAAATCGTATCTTGATGCCCTTAAGCGTAAGAGACAAGTTGAACATCTGTCTACTTTTGAGTGCTTTATTTTACAAACCATCTTGAGTGATCGGTTTTATAAAAGTATTCCATAGATAGCTCTATGGCAACATCTCTTCCTTTCTGTTTAAGGACGAATGAATATGAAAGATTTAACTGAGTTGTTATCGGCTATACTCTGAGACTATTCATAATTTGCTTTTTAAATTATTTCTTTTTTAGCACTTGGAACCAACTTGCGTATTCTTTTTGTTGGTGATATTAAAATAATTTTCATATTTTCAGCTTAAAAGTTTTACCACCATCGTCATTGTAGAAAAAATAACAATACCTCAGAACATCACAAGGTCAGATGGTAATGGGTCCGAATCCCACACAGTGCAAACATATATTAACCTTATTTTTAATTATAAATAAAGGTTTATTAGACAAGTTTTTTTATACATAGCACAAAGGATGACAAATTATTAAAAGCAGTAATTATTACCCTGAAATACCCATACATTTCGTAAGTACATCTATTTGATCTTCGATTTTGTTTTCTTGATTGAATGAAGAGGAATCTTGGAAGTAGAAATTAACGCACTTCCCGAATTCCGATCTAGCTGAAACTCAGCAAATAGACTTGTTGTTGCTTACAATACATTTTATAATCTTTTGGTGGCACTTATTCGCACACACGCACGCTTACACGCATTTTTCTGTAAATGGATGAATTTATAAAAAAAATACAATTAATGTACGAAATAAATGTCGGTACAATCAAATTATAATTTTACTAAGGACGGGTTGTTTCGGAGTATTTGAACAATTCATCAAATTTCAACGTTCATTTCGGGGATCTGTGAAAGTCCAATTCAAGTTCTGTTATTATATCATTATAGGCTAGTTGCTCGACAAAACTGAAATAAAAACAGAACTTGAAAAAATCTTTCACAGAACTTGAAAATGAACGTTGAAATTTGACGAATTGTTCAAATACTCCGAAACAACCCGTCCTAAGTCACTAGCGTTGATGACTCCAGTTCCTGGGAGGAAGGTTCAATAGATGTTTTGTAGTAAATAAACTTTTATTAAATATTTTGAACAGTAGAAATTAATTGCAGTAGAAAGTAGAAAGGAATCTTTAAAAAATAATATATTTCAATAAAAATAAACATTTCGGTTGACATAAAATATAGACTAAAAAATTACGAACCTGTTAAAAATTCCTAAGTTTCACCTCCCACGGCTGAGCGAGGTTGTTAATTATTATGGACAATTAATTTGAAACTATTACTTAGTTTTCAACAGCTCTATTTTGCTCAAGGTGGGTCAGTTTAGGTTAGGTAATATTACCTAAACAACGTAATTAGTAGACAGATTATTTTACGCTGATTATTAATAAAGTAGTGATAACATTTCAAAAGTGCGACATTTAAAGTTTCAAACTAGTTACTTCGTCATTTGACTGGTTTACGTTAATAACAGAATTTGATTCTACATAATAACTTTTGTACCTTACTACTGCATTGATTAGTAAAAATCTGATGAAATTCTGTAACATATTGAAATCATGTCGCATATTGACTTAAATAAAAGCGTTTGTTTGTATAGATGGATGTCAGAATTATTTATAAATCGTCATTTAAAAATGTATGAATTTTTGCAATATGCTCTATAATTGGTCTGATGAGTTTTAACGTCATGGTAGTTAGAGTGGCAGTTGAATTGGATGCCTACACACTTCGAATTATTCCGAAATATGTGACGAATGATTTGGATATCCTTGACGAATGATCTGGATAGGTAGATATGACGAATGATTTAGATACTTTTGACGAATGATTTGGATACTTTTTGACGAATGATTTGGATACTTTTGACGAATGATTTTGATATTTTTGACGAATGATTTGGATACTTTTGACGAATGATTTTGATACTTTTGACGAATGATTTGGATACTTTTGACAAATGATTTAGCTACCCTTCTCGAATGATCTGGATAAGTACATGTAACGAATGGTTTGGGTGCATGTGACGCAATGTACCGTATGTATGTTCGTTTGGGCGGGTTATAACAAATAATTTTTAGATAGATACTTAATAACCACCGTTATTTAAATTAATACAACCGGTACATTTTTCTAACAAATTCCTTAACCTGCATAGTCAATAGGTACAAATGAGTATTTTCAGAACTGCTTTTCTTTCCTTGACATCAAATCAATGAATAAGAAATATTCATGAACAATTACCGGTTTCATTCGTCACGGAGTTATTGACAGGTTTGTCATTTATAAATTATAGCTTTAATACATGTCGCGGGAAATACAAGGTTACGGTAATGACATAATCTAAAGGGAAGGTATTTCACGAGACGGGGTTTAGCATACTTGTGATAAGAACGGATGCGAAATAATGGAAGCATCGAACATCATTGATACAAGTACAGGATACAAACAACCAATATTTAAAAGATTAGGATCGATGAACTATTTTTTAAAAAGTTTTATTAATTTCCTTCTTGTTAGTCCGATGTTATCTATCGTTATCGATCGTAAGGACGATCATATATTAGTTCGATCATCAGTCAAAATGTTTGCTCTCACCAATAAAATTTATTATCGCTAACTCAAACATTGAGCTTGTATAGGGTGTAATAATAAAGTGTTATAATAAAGATTATCCTCAAACTACCAATCACAAGCAGCTCTGATGAAATCTTTAGGAAAATCTGTGTTATGGACATTAGGCAACTTTATGACAAAAACATACTAGCATACCTCTTCAAACACAAAACTACTTTTGACAATGTCCAAACTGCTCGTGATACTAGAACCAAAGGACATAATCTCTTACAAATCCCTTTCGCTAAAAGAACTTTTGGCCAGAGAAATTTTAGATATTTTGCAACAAGGCTATATAATGCTCTCCCAGAGACATCAAGTCTTGGATCATCAGCCAAGACAGATCCAAGATCAAAATTTTTATAAAAATCCCCTCATAAGTATGTACTCCAACTAGATGCTGATTAACCAATTTATCATTTATTATTATTATTTTTTATCATTTTCACATTGTCATTTATGTTATGAAATATTATATGTATCAAATAATATGTAAACATTAATTTATGTACTCAATACATCTGTCTCAACACAGGTTTATCCTAGTGAGACAGACATCGAAAAAAACCTATAAAAAAACTTTATATTGTTAGTAAAAAAAAAAATTATTGCGTGTCAGAAAAAAATCAAAACTTTGTGTGTTCACCTGCCATAAAAAAATAAGTATAAGATTTTTAAATGTATCAGTTGTAATAGAGGATAATATCCCTGACCTGGTGAGTATGATGAATTATCATGTACCCAATAAATACAACAGTAGACTCCGTGCTCCATTTAATGTAGTTGCTTCTCGCACAATTTTTATGTTCTCAGAGAGTGCATGGTTTGGGGAATGAAACTTGCTCTGTCAACATATAGATGTATAAACCTTTCGGAAAAAAATCTCTAAATGATAGTGAAAACCCTTTCAAAATCCGTTCCGTAGTTTAGAAGAACTAAGCGCACAAACAGACAGACGCGGAAAACTACTTTGTTTTATACTATTTACTAACTGACGTGTATCCGGCGTTGCTGGGGGTTATTCTTAGAAGATAGACAAATACCATCGCAGATTTTCTGTAGGCCTTTTTAAGATGTACAATTCCGTAGAACACACAGACATAGGAATTAATAGACGAGAAGATAATGGCGAGGGGTAAAATCAACTGTTGAAGAACGAAGGGAGTAAGGCTGACTGTGATTCGTCAATAAATCAATCTGACAGTAAATAGGCATCTCGCATTATAATATCACCATTTACTTCTTAAAAGTAAAATCTGCTTTTGAATGAATAGACATTTTTACATGGGAGCGCAAATTACTCGCCACGTTATGAACTAATTTGCGAAGTCCAAATTCGGCAAAAAAATTCGGTTGTATTTTCAGAGTCGAATATTTCGTTTAAGTATTTAGTTAAGACACTTTTATAAATGTTCATAATTTACTTCCCAGCAACCAACCAGCTTTGTGTTTCGCGTCCAGACGTTTCTCGATGTGATAGTATAATATGTTTCTAAAACTGATCTATATTATACGATGTGAATATGCTTAAAATAAAGTAAAATAATGCTTTTATATGGAATGTAATACGACAATTGGGTTTATTCTCTTTTTCACATCTATTTTTACAAGTTTTCATAGTACAAGTCAACATTTTGCCGTGTTATTTCGTAAAATGAACCGATGATGCCTCGACCATAGTTCGCACAAGAATGATGACGTCACGTTTTCAAATTTCACTTGAGGCCATACGCCAGCACAGCCGGTTCCAATGGAACCGGTATGGGGAGTGGGGATAATACGCTTTTAATCACTTAGGGCAGGTCTACTAATATTCATATGTCTATGGTAGAACATTATTTTGATGTATCTCATGAGGCTTAGCCAGCGTTAGCAATGTAAGCGCCCGAAAATATTTTTTTACGAATTGATTACAAAACATCGACTTTTCTCTGCTTTCTATAAGTATAATGTTCGTATATTATTTATATAAACCTTCCGGAAAAAATCTCTAAATGATAGTGAAAATTCTATCAAAATCTGTTGCGCAGTTTAGATGATCTACTCGTAAGTGCACAAACAGAAGGATGCGGATAGCGACTTTATTTTAAACTATTTAGAGATAAGTTAAGATGTGTAATAAACCCTTTATCAGTTTTTTTTATTGTGCTTATAAGATTATTATAACCACTGTGTACTTATGTTCTGTATAAAAAAGGTAAATAATATGCATTTAAAGTCGAATGGGCGTTTAAATAATTAAATAAATAGTAATATTGTCCAACTTGAGTATTAAATTACGAGTTACACTTTTATTATTTTTACCTTTATTTATAGCTAAATTAAAGTAAAGTTAGTTATTTTTGCAAAATCAAAACTGTTAAAGTCTTATAATTTTTTTTATGTAGTGTATCCTCAGGCTATTTATATAATTGAATTACAAACACATAGGTTACATAGGTTCCTACACATACAAAAAAACTATGCTTCTTTTTAAAATAATGGTCGGGATAAACACCTGCAAAAGATTTTAATACATGCAATAAAAACCGATATTGTAATTTCAAAATTGAAAAGGCAATAAACTTATTGCTTACATACCTCCTCGTAATGCAAAAACTTCATATAGACCCGCCCAGATGCGGGATACAGCCCGGGGCGAAATTCGAGTTTGACCTTCTCAACACATTATCTTAAGGTCTAGGTTTCCATATGGCTTCTCGTAGTGTTTATGCAAACATGTGAAATGAAACAACATTATTTCCGGAGAGCGTATATTGACATAGGTCTGCATCATAATCTACGTAGTCATTTACGAGTACCTACATTAGACATAGCAAGCAGTTTTGTCGATTTCGAAGCGACAAATTTCGCAATACTAGTTTATACTAGTTACACAGATGCATTAAGTTAGTTCTATTCAAGCCCTTATTCACGTTTATCGGTTTCAGAGATACATTCACTGCAAACGTTTTATTTGTAACATACTGTAACTATTTTCGATATCTACGCACACCATTATATTTGGGGGCTTGTGCTAATGTTACAGGAGCCCATGTCAAATACGTAAATTGATAGATTATTTGTCGATTTCTTCGTGTACAACATGTCAACATATTGTTTTTACAGATGATGATAGGTGGTTATGTCAGACCACACTTTTCTAAAGCGACTGACGTACGCTGTTGGGCGTTTGAAATAAGATATCTACATTTTAGAGTACTTTTTGATACCTTACTCAAATGATCAAAAACGGACTGAGGCATTTCTAGCATAAACCCCCAGATTACGTACGTTGTTTTTACTTTATGATTCATGATGTGCGGTAGTTCTTTTATGGTAAATAATTTTCGTACCACTTACGTACGTTGTTTTTACTTTATGATTCATGATGTGCGGCAGTTCTTTTATGGTAAATAATTTTCGAACCAGGATCTTAAAGATCTCCAACGGAGGAAGGAATCACACGGAAAAAACATGGCAAATGCCAAGTATAGAATGTTGGACACGCATCTGGCGTAAATAATAATTGTGATTGGCTTGTAGGAGCTCGGAGCTTGTGTGTCTCATTATAACAATACCATTATGCTTTTAAATTAAAAATGTATTATGAAAACATTACAATTAACAATAAATCACCACAATAGATTCGTTATTTCAAGAGGATTAAGGTTTTCGTACACCCTTAGAAATTTTTCTGTAAATACACTTGAAATATCAGGCTTAGCACAATATAGATGGATGCACCAAGGGGGATTGGATCGAGACTTGAGAAAAGCGATAATATAATAAAAATAAAAACCGATTCTAAGTGGCCATCGTTGCTTAGAAGGCATTAAGCATACAATTAGTGTATGTACTAAATTGTACTATATTGTGTTCAAAGGTTATTCGTGTGTTTTATCACAATTTTTAAAATAAAATATTACATCTAAACGTGCGTTTTACAAAAGTAAATTTGATAAAAACATTATAATTGTTCTAACAAATGATCGAGCGAAGATTAGCGTCAAAGATTAAAGTGATTAGGTAAACCAATTGGATCTCGTGATCGTTGTAGGGATCTAGCTAATGTAATGATTTCATGTTTCTGTGTATCGTGAATCTTCGGATGGTTAGTACTTTACGAGCCTTCATTCTGCTTCAAGGTTTTGGTAATAATTGGTCTGAAATTATGTAGGTACGCACAGTTTTATTGCCTTGTTAATGCTCCATTATTTATAAACCTGGGTCTACTTGTACAGATGTAAGGCTTCGTAAAGCACCGTGATTGGAGTCTCTCATCTAATATCTGATTACTGCCACTTGTTGGCCTTGGGAAGGATATTGGAGCTATATAGACTGTTCAAAGGAAAAGGGTAGGACCTCTGATATTCTTGATCATTTCCGTGATCCTTCACAGGCTACAACCACTTACGTAATTTTATATATGTATTTGTACATATTTTTTATTAATTTAATCGTTCTGTTGGGCTTTTATATGATACATATTTTACATGATTTACTGCAGAATACAATGCTAACAGAAGGTTTTTATTTGTAAAACTACAGCAAAATAAATATCCCAAAACTTAAAAAAAATAAACATACTACATGGTACATATCATTTTCCATTTAGATGTACATAATATAAGAAAAGAGAAAAAATAAATAAACCAGTTTTAAAAGTTTAGATGGCATAAAATTAATACAAATTACTAGAACATGTTAATAATACGTAATTTACAGAGAATGCAATAAGAAGTAAATTTTAAAAAATGTAATCGCTCCTACGCGATACTCCTAAATAATAATATAATGCTACATAAAAAAACATCATTCAGGTATTTCTTTTACATATAATGATAAAATTATATTAAATGTGTCGATATTTGAGGTGAATTTATTTCAAAGTGTATGAAGGCGAAATACAGGTGCGTGTGTGTGGTAGTTAGACCCGGAATTATTTTTGTAGAGTATATTTTGCCTGGTTGGTCGATTTAGTACTTAAGTCGATGAGATTCAGGAGTTCACAACAGTCTAGTTTGTAATTAATAATTTTTTACAAAAAAGTCATTTATTTTTCATCTATGGGGTTTTCCAATAAGAGGTGTTATTTTGAATATTAATTAAGGAATTAATGATTTTTTTATGGCCGGAATTGGATGGTATTGATCTGGACAACGTTTACTTTCAACAAGACGGCGCTACGTGCCACACAAGCAACGAAACCATTGATCTTTTACGGGAAAAGTTTCCGGACCGTGTTATCTCTCGAAGAGGTGATCACAATTGGCCACCGAGATCTTGTGATTTAACATCTTGCGACTTCTTCCTTTGGGGCCACGTGAAAGGGGAGGTCTACGCCAACAGCCCAGCGTCTATTCAAGACCTCAAACATGGAATTCGTGAGGCTATTGAGGACATAAGGTAGCCACTTTGCGATTTGGTTATGGAAAATTTCATGAAAAGGATATGATCCTGTAGGCGTGGTCGTGGTGGTCATTTGACTGATTTTATTTTTTACTATTTATTGCATACTTTTTTCTTTACAATAAAATAAACATTCGATTATTTATATTAAAAAATGGCATTTTTCTTTGAATATCAAAATAAAACCTCTTATTGGAAAACCCTGTATTCTCAAGATTATGTATTTTAAGCGTATTTATTATGAATGTATACTTTATGTGTAGAATGGGTATGTGAAGTTTCAAGTTAATAAATCATAAAAAAATTGTGATTATCAAATGCATATATTTGTTATATGCATTTGATAATTTGAGGGTGATATTGAATTATTATTTATAATTCGTGCTACAATACCTGATAAGTCTCGCCTAGTTCAAAGCAAGTCAACTATCAACTACAGAGATAACCATAATTTTAAAAAAATCTATTAAAATTTTGTGATTTGTATAGCGCTGTTTTTAGTGCAAAATCATATTTTTTCAAACTAACACACGATTTGATTGGTTGGAAGGTGATAAAAACTTTAATTTTATTTTCTATGATATGTTCCACTAACTCAATTTATTTTTTATATTCAATAGATAATATAATTATTCAATGTATTAAAAAAGTTTATTCATAAACAAGTCCTGCTGTATTACTATGAGTGTTATTATTAAACTGTATGATAGAAAGGCGAAACAGTCATCACGCGTACTAATAATTTAACATCAAAACTTGTTCATAAATAAACTATATAGTAAGAAAACTTTAAATTAAAATCGAGCTTTGCAAATCAAACATGATAACAATAAATAAATTTCTCAGTTACATAATGGAAAAAGCCTTCACAATAAATGAGACATTGTATTTATGTAGCAGAATTTCGTCAAGAGTCCCTGGAGTCAATGGACTTTTCATAAAATACAATACAAAAAGACAATCAAATGACACCCGATCAATTACTTCCTTTCCAATTGATTCCCGATTAAGCAGTGTTCGGTATTGGTAATATTTAAGTAACGATCCGATTAAGATAGCGATTAACGAAATCCGCCACTCGGAATGTTTCAGTAATAAGATATTGTATAAAACGCCATTAACTTCCGTGGGCGGCAAAGTAAAACGAATAAGTGACATTCCCTTTTGAAAACGCAACAACCAATGATAAAGAATACATCAGATAAGTCACTTAGTTTTTATTTAACCACTTTTATCGTCTAGATACAGCCGACATGTTTCAAGAGCAATACTCACCTCATCAGGCTTTATTTGACGTGTACCCGGCGTTGATCGACTTTTCTCTACTTTCAATAAATATAAAACCCATGTATTTTATATATAAACTTTCGAGAAGAAATTCTCTAAATGATATTGAAAACCCTAACAAACTCCGTTGCATAGTTTATAAGAACTAAGCGCACAAACAGAGAGACGCGGATAGTGAATTTGTTTTATACTATTTATAGATACCAATGTATTTTCACGATTACGAATTTACGAAAAGTTTATCGGGAAACGGCCTGTAATCCCTTTATTAGTTCATTATGATATGGGATGTTCCGGGAGGTTCCCGAATGTTTCAGACTATTCCCAAGAATTCCACAACATTTCTGAATGTTCCGGGAATGCTCTCGAATACTCTCGAATGTTTTGGATTGTGCTAGAAATTTCTATAGGACGAAACTTCCAGCCCTTATATCTTCAAAAGCACGCTCTTCAGGTAAAACGGGAACCTTCTTCATGGATGGGAGATAGAAGGCTACAACATCATATAAATCCCTTGATCGTAGCGGTACTTTTTTCTGAGTTTTAGCGGCAAGCACATTGGTCACTTACTTTTATAATATGGATATATTCATAAAAATGGTGCCACAAAATAAGTGAAGATGTGATTTTAATTTTACATCATACTTTTGTGTTCTTTGATGTCAGAGCAAAAACCGTACATTTCTGCCATGTATCTCGATATTGATTGTATATTGAACCAATTGATACACAGTATATTCGGTGACGTTATTACAAATCTTGCGTACTTTATATCATTGGAAACTACTAAAGAATGCCAACTTAGGTTCCAGATTAGTCTTGAGTCGTGACCACCGAAAGATAAATGTAAGGGCGTTGAATGGGAAATAACAATAATTAAACTCTCAGTAGGTAATTCTGCATCGCCTGTTGCGTTAGCGAATTGTTATATGTGCAATGCAAGTACAACGCAATAAAACATGCCTAACCTTAGACGGACTGACGGACACAGCGAGCATTGCAGCTAAAGTGCAACGAGCTTGTATTATTTTAAAAACAAAGTTACATTATGTCAAGAATACATAAACGAAGTGATTTCAAAATATTCCAAAGAAAATGGTTTAATTTTGTTTCTATCAACGCCGGGTACATGTCAGGTAGTTAATTTTTAACTAGCTGTCCCCGGCGTTACTCCACCTTTTTCTACTTTCTGTAAGTATCATATATGCGTGTATTAAATTAATAATTATACATGAATTTTCGAGATGAAATTCTCTAAATGATATTGAAAACACTATCAAAATCCGTTGAGTGGTTTAGAAGAACTAAGCGCACAAACAGACAGACGCCGATAGCGATTTTATTTTATACTATTTATAGATTTTGTTGTAGCCAGACATGAATTATTTTAAAACAACTTACACTGAATTTCTTTTATAACTTTAATGAACAGTCAATTTGTAAGCATATGATTATTGATTTCAAAATTTCTCTTCAGTTCTCCACACACTCTCTTCCTTTTATTATGATTACTCACATATGTATGTATTCATTAGTTAAGAGGAAGCTACAAGCCAAAAATGTGTATATTCTTAGTATACCTTATACGCTTGACAAATGGAGTCTAGAAACGTTCGATTTCAAGCAAAAAACTGGTTTTAATTTATTTTTTAAATAATTTTATGAGAAAGCAAAAAAGTTAATCAAGTGAAACTGTCACAGATAATCTTAGCTATAACACTGTATTTTTTAAAAGTTGTTTCCTTTATGCGTTCATACATTTCTATTGAAAAAATATTTCTATATTTATTTGTATTCTACTCAAGCGAAGCGATAGGAAGACCTTCAATTTATCTAAAGCATATTTTTTGATATTCATAATGTACACCAATTCGTTATAAAGATTAATCAAAATAGTGCTTTGGCATTAAGCTTCGCCTTAAGATTAAAAACCGTTCTCATCTCAGGCAAAATAATTAAGATACACAATATGTACTTTTAACATCTATAAATTAATACACTTTATCACTTGTACCATCATGTATTATGTATGTCTAAATAAACGAATAAATAAATGTGAGTAAAATTGAATTGATTGCGTTGCCCATATGTAATGCCTACAATTATTCTGATTGCAGTTCTATTAGGGTTAACAATACACAATCTTAATTAGATGCACTTATCTTTTAGCTAATTGTCGTAGCTTTGAGCCTGCTCAGAGCTCACAGTCAGTGATGTTGTAATTGGATTGCCCTACTTGGAGAATGAACGTTTGTTTCTCTTATCTTGCTTTACCCGCATAGGTTCGGCCTTGCGACTGAGCATTACGAAAAACGATGAAGTTTTTAAGTATTTAAAAACCCACGAGAGATGCTTTTTAATTCCTGCTTTTTAAAAATGTCCATCAAATTTAATTAAATAATTGGATTATTAAACAAGACCTAGTTGAAATCCTTGCGGTAAGCCATTTCTGTTTTTGACGGCTATTTGAAACGCAGAGCGCCGGATGCCCTTTACTTTCTCTACATTATGCTGAATGGAATTATGATTCATTATTCTTACTTGGTTTACGTTAACGGAAATAGCGTACCGAAACAAAATGTAAAGTACACAAATGCTCAAGTATTTATACCTGTACTAGTGTATTCTTCATTCCCCTTTGTGAAATCATTTTTATATATATTTTAAGTATTTTTATATTTGTTACTAGCTGTACAACGCCACGCGTTACTGTGGCTCAGTGTGTCTGTGCTGATAGAGAGACAATGGCGCGTGTTGCTTTTACGTCCAACAGATGGCGCTTTAAAAAAAAGCCTGTTTAAAAAAAACATATTTTTACCTGTCTCATCCATATAAAAACACGCTCGTATTCGGATATAACTTTATTTCAAAATTTCAAGGCAATTATTGAAGAACTTTCGGAGATTTAACATTTTGAACAAACGAGCATTAACATTTTTATTTATATAGATAGATAGATAGAAGATTACATGAAAAAAATTGTTAGAAAAAGGTTTAATTGATATTCAATAAAACCTGTTCAATTTGTATTGTACATTAATTCGTGAAAAACTCTATTACATAATTCCTTATTCAACTTTTTTATACACCAAAAGTCGTAACGTCTGCTCTTAGGTACATATAAAATCAATTAAAATCCATGAATCAAATGCAATCATTGAAACCAAATTACATATTTTTTTATCTCATTACATAGGTATTTATCATTATGATCTTTAATCAAAACAAAATTATATAATAATAAATAATAACCAATATCCTTATTGTTCAGCCTTGAATTTTTTAAAGAGCTATCTCAATATTTGCCGACGAACCATCTTCAGTTCTTGGCTATCCTTGGCCCTGAGATCTCAGACTAAAGTATGGGTCATTCGTTACAAAAAACGCGTATTATGACGTCATCAGTTATGCAATAGAGGAATAGATGAAGAGAAAATACTTTTTTTTGTGAGTATGAAAATTTATCTTTGTTTTTTGTTGTGATAATTAATGATTACACATTGTCGATTCGATATATACGTTATGCACCTACGTAAGTTTATTTGATGTTAAACTCAATGCGTAAGAAGTTATTCAAAGATGAACTAACTAAAACTCTTCGCACATAATAATGTCTTATTTTTGTAATATGTTATCTTGATATGCCATCTTAAACAACCACCAGAATAAACACCATAAAATAAATGTTTTTCTTACTTGCAATAAGCGATTTTTAGTTTGTTATAATTTATTTATAAATTTTATATTTATTTTTATTTTTAAAAGTTGTATTATCAGAGGTAAAGTCATTAGGAGGAAATCAATAATTGTTTTTATTTTGGCCATACACATTAACTGTCGATTTTATGAAAACAAATAACCTTTTTAATAACTTGAATTCAAAAAAACTTTCGTCATGATAACTTAAATTGATATCATGCAAAATCAGTTCTTCGTCTTGTCATCAATAAGGAGTTACAAAAAACGAAATCACACTCGGGAATAAGTTATTACAACTATATTTTTATACACAACATCTAAACGTTAAAGTAATGTAAACTAAGTTATTTGTCTTTTTAATAAAATAAATATTGACATAACAAAGTGATAAACAGTTAGAAGAACCTTTCTTAGAAAAAATAATAAGTTAGTAATCGCTGTGAGGTTCGTTGGTTCATACTGGATCCATTCGACAGCCAATGAGTGAATCTTTAACTGTTTTCGTCATAATAATATACCAAATTACTGATATAGAGATAATAAAATGATTCAACATTCCTCTGCAATATTTTGAACTTGATTTATTGTAGACTAGCTAATGTGTACCAGGCTTTGCTCGACTTTTCTCTACTTTCAATAAATATAATATCCATGTACAAAAAAAACCATGTACAAAAAAACTATCAAATTTCGTTGCATAGTTTATAAGAACTCACACAAACAGAGAGACGCGGATAGTGACTTTGTTTTATACTATTTAAAGATACCAATGTATTGTAACGATTGCGAATTTACTAAAAGTTTATCAGGAAACGGCTTCTAATCTCATTTTTAGTTCATTATAATCTGGGATGTTTCGGGATGTTCCCGAACGCTCCTGACAATTCCCGAACATTCAACCACATTCCAGAATGTTCCGGGATGTTCTTGAATCTTGTGGAATGCTCTCAAATACTCTCGAATGTTGAGGAATGTTTTATAAATTTCTAGAGGGCAAAACTTGCAGCCCTTATATCTTGAAAAGCACGCCCTTCATGTAAAAACGGGAACCTTCTTCATGGATGGAAGATAGGGGTTACCACACCATGTAACTCCCTTGATCGTACCAGAATTCGTTTCTGAGTACGCACGCACATTGTACACTTACTTTATAATATATATTTCTTTTGAAAAAACGTTTTTAAACAAAAATATTTAAATGTAAACGTTCAATGCAGACTTGAAACAAACAACTTGACTTCAGTCAAGACCGAATTCAACTCAGACAGACCTCTTCACTGCCTCGATAGAACAAAGATCACTTCACCTTGACAATTGACAGTTGTTGTTGACATAAGAACACAATCAAGAGATCCAACATCATCAACAATCAACATACTAGACCTTGCTACCAAAGAGTATTGTATAGATGAGTGATTTTTTAAATAAAGTTTTCAATTTACATTCCAGACTTAAGGATGTCTACTTAAGAAGCAGGATATTTAATTATGCTAATATTAATTAATGATGCACGAACAGATTTATGAGAAGATTGAAATAAATATGGTTTTCAGACAGCGTTAGGCCAATATTCTTTTAGTTAATTTATTAGTAACATTGAGATTTCATCTCAGATCGTATCTTTAGAGACAAAGACACAGAGTGATAAATTTTATACTGAATTTTAATTTCGAAGAATCTTGTACAAATATTTTCTTAAAGGTCGTTTGTTTTTTATATATGTATATTTTTAAATTGGAGTTTTTTCGCACATAACTCTTAACATAATTAACCACTTGAGTGCTCGCGTCAATAACTGGAATATGAGTTGGATAATTGTAGTTAGCGTTGGAAAGTTCAAAATCATACCTTTGAATTTTATTACCGAGACATAAAAACTGATTATAGTGCTTTATAGCCCACGAATTTAGCTATATTTTACCGCTTATCCTATATTTTTAGGATTTTCAAAAAAAAAATTAAAAATCTTAAACGAGTGATATCTGCTAGTCAAAAATAGCATATTATGGCGTGCGATCACTCAAGACGTTTTGCAAACTCGGCATAAAATGTCCAAAACGAATGGTTAAATTAAAACTCTAAATCTATTGTACTACTAATTATTAGATGTCAAAAAGACAAGCGATTAAAAAGATAATATTGAAATATTAATCTGTTTTATATGTTCTCCTAATAGTCCCAGAGAGACGTCGTAAGTGCCGTCATCATTCAAACATCTTCTGTCTTTTTGGTTTTCATACAAGACGTGTGAGAAGGAAGATTTCTCGTCGATGACGTACGTCCGACCTCCTACTACTATATTAACATGGGCACATCGTTAATATGAATAGATACTTTCAGCATCGCATTGGTGAAAGACCACCATTCAAAATCGAAACGTTGCATGAAATTGCTTCAGCCGTGTTTCTCAAAAGCAATCCATCGACTCCCTGAACTCCCTTCAGTATTAGAACACACAGTTCAATTATCTCTCACACAGAGTATACTCCCTTATGAATCTAGTGTTTATATAGTATCTCCTGAACTTTATAACCACATAATACTAGTGTGGGTGTTTTATAAGATTCAGATGTCCAGATACCGTATAGGTCGTCTTTTCAAATGGATGCTGGACGAAAAACGACATGTTTCTATTTTGGTAGCGCTTTTCATACAGTTTAAGATGGCGGACATTATTTGAAATTAGTCGTCTCTCATTGTTAAACATTACTTTTATATGTGGAAATGTTGCAAATTTATTCAGTTTAATATCTAAAATATTGATAAAAATACAATAATATGGTTTTATTACTGATTGTGAACGTGAATACAGTTCGGTATTGTGAATTTCGGATGTATTTTTGATGATTTGTTAACGGCAACGGCAACGGCAAATGACAGAAGCTTTCGTGTGATCAATGTTATCAATGTTTCGTGTGATGTTTGAGATGTTGCCATTTTTGATGATTTAGTACCATACCGAAATATTATTTCTTCTCTAATAGCAAATATCTGTATGAAATGGTAGGAATGAAATAATGATACGTGTAAAGCAAGGATTTTTTATACAGGTCGGGAAATATTTTCTACATGGAAATAGGTATGAAAAAAAGCATTGTGTAACGCCACTTAGCCCAGCGTCTAGCGATAAGTGAGGGATTTAAGACAACTCCGCGGGTCATTATACTGTTTTATGTCAAGTAATTAGACATCAAATGAGTCCCATCACTTTATGATTGGCTCTTTGTCCGCTAGCAGTTGAGGGTTTTTCAAACAGAGGCGTTTCGTGAATTTTCTTATAGAATTTCTGTAGTTTTAAACGACTTTTTATTTTTATCCTAAAAGTTTTATTATTTGATTACCACTATTAGTAAATAACTATTAAAATTTTATTATATTATATGCAGGTACATTATTGCTTGTACCAATTCATGACACAATCAGTTCAATCAAAAACAAATCCGAGTTCATTGAACCAGAGTTATAATAACCGAAAATAGTACTTTTGATATGGTGACCGGAGAGATAGTAAAGTGATATAAAGTCATGAAAAGTGATGAAACAAAAACAAGGTTAAATAAGTTACGTAGGTTAGGTTTAAATATTTATATTTTAGACTTTATATATATCTAACCGTTTGATTTTAAAACCAGCCTTACTAAACGTTTTATATTTAATTCACCATTTAAATGAAAAAAATCTTACTTTATGAATAAAGGTGTATTGTCTTGAAAAGGTAGGTTAGCAATCCAAGTGGTGGAAATTTCTCCTTCATGTAAATCATAATACATTATTTTTATGATTTTATAGATAATATTTGATTTGTGAAAACTTTGTCCGCTAGCAGCTGAAGGTTTTAAAATAGGGGCGTTTCGTCAATTTTCTTCTGAAAATTTTGAATTCTTAAAGAACTTTGATTAAATTTTTGTAGGTCTAAACAATATGAAGACAACAAAGAATCAGAGAAGTTAAGTCTTACCATTGATTCCAAGCCTTGAATCTTGATATCAAATAAATGTAGGTATACAATAAAACAATAATAATATCATACATACAAGGGTCCCAACTCCCAACTGATGATTCCAATAATATAATAATACCATACAAGGGTCCCAACTGATGAATGCGGTAGTGAGAAGGGTGTCAGGAAAATATAATATGGCGTGCAAATGGATGGTAAAAGTTGTCGGATACTTCCCGATTTGCTGTTAAGGCGATGCACTATGTAGTAATGCAAAATCAAGTGTTTTTAGTTTGAAAATTTGGTTGCCTAGAAATATTTCAGATGCTTTAATTAAATACTGCGAGTAGAATACATCTTGGCCTTTAAAATGATCGAGTATTTTTTAGATAAGTCTTTTTATAAGCCCAGAAAAAAAATAATGTATAAGGCCTATGAAAACTGTTTAAAGTACAAAATCTCCTACTTACAAACCTATTTTCGGTTATAGTTTTATTGTATAATGTGGAAAATTAAGTTATTTATAAAATGATCGAAAAAAATTTGTGCCTGAAAATCCACAAAATAAAATAAAAGGCACTTTTTGGCCATGTTTTTTTCTTGCATAAATCAAAAAAGGTAGATGGTGTTAAGCGGGAATTTAAGCCTTATCGCCATCTAAGTAAGGTGTGTTATTGATAGCGGCTCGATTTAAAATATTACACGACGTAGTGCATCGCCTTAAATGATGTATGGACGTGGATGAACTAGAAGTGGCATATTACTGGGACAGAGCCTGTGACCATCACCATCTGTGTCTGCGAACAATTGTCGTAATGATTATTTAGAGAATTCACGTTTTATCTGTAATTACATTATGAGGTTATGTTAGGATTTCAAATGATTCCGCAAATAATATTTATATATCTACTATCATTATCAATCTAATCTATCCTTAACCAATCAAAATATTTCTCCAAAATAGAGCAATGAGAACAATACTCAGACGAAATAGGTATTCAAAAGTAAATAAAATGTTAAACGAACTAAATTGGCTAACGGTGAAACAGATGTTGACCTTGAACACGATGATATTTTTACACAAAATTGTAAACAACCTGCTACCCAAATATTTTTCGAATAAAATTGTATACAACAAGGACATACACAAACATAAAACTAGGACGTACAATCAAATTAGGCTACCAAAGAAGGACAAAGCGAATACCCAGAATAGTATATTATATAAAGGGATGAAATACTATAACGCACTGCCGGAAAACCTTAAGTCTGCCCCAATTGAAAAGTTCAAGATGTTGTGTAGGAGCCACATCAAGCAAGAAAAAAAAACATAGTATATTTGTATGTAATAATTAATTAGTCATTTGTAAACTTAAATGTACAAATTACTAAAATAAAAACAATAAATAAAATAAAAATAAATCATAATATTTTTCTGAATAAATTCGTACTCTTCACATGTATTCAAAATTAAGTATTAATCGTAGTAGATTGATTTTTCAGCTAGCTCAATACTTGGATAAGGAATGTACAAACAATAGAGATGGCCATTGAAAGTATGCCGCAGGCGAAAATCAAACAAAAAATACACCGTGATGCTCCGACTCTAGGCTAAGTGGAATGAGTCCCGCCATTGACAATAATAATAGCGAACTAAACGCTGTGACAGCGAGGAGGCACTGCTGCGTGAATAACTTGTCGAGAAGGTCGCCGCGCCCGAGTTGCGACTGCAAATCGCACGCCGCTAATAATACTGCCACGCTTTTTTATTTTTATGTGAATACCGCACACGAGTCCCAACCATCTGGAGCCAGTGAGACTATGTCATCCCCGATTGGGGTATATTGTAAGGCTGAAGGTAGTGGGAGGGGAAGGAGATGGGAAGAGGAAGGTGAGGAACTACCTGACTATTCAGATTCTGCCACCAAACACGGCTAAAGCCATTTCAAGCAACGTTTTAATTCTAAATGGTGGTCATACACCAGGGCGATACTGAGAGTATCTTACAATCATGCTGCTTTTTTATACTTATTATTTGTCATCATATCAATGTTTTTGCTGTCAAATTTGCAAACATATGTATTAATAATAATTGAATGCCATTTGCATATATTATATGCAAATGGCATTCAATTCGTATGTAGATATAAGTTTAAAATTAGTTTCGAAGTATAAAGTTAAAAGGTTAAATAAATACTATAATAGAAGTTAGTGTTATAAAAGGAGACACATCGATTTTTAATGGTAGATACACATCATATACATATTTTTAATGGTAGATACACATCATATACATAAATTCAATACATATTTTTAATTGTAGATACACATCATATACATAAATTCAATAAATATTTTTAATGGTAGATACACATCATAAACATAAATTCAATACATATTTTTAATGATAGATACACATCATATACATAAATTCAATACATATTTTTAATGGTAGATAAACATCATAAATTCAACAGATATTTTAATGGTAGATACACATCATATACTTAAATTCAATACATATTTTAAATGGCAGATACACATCATATACATAAATTCAATACATATTTTAATGGTAGATACACATCAAATACATAAATTCAATACATATTTTAATGGTAGATACACATCAAATACTTAAATTCAATACATATTTTTAATGGCAGATACACATCATATACATAAATTCAATACATATTTTTAATGGTAGATACACATCATATACATAAATTCAATACATATTTTAATGGTAGATATACATCAAATACATAAATTCAATACATATTTTAATGGTAGATACACATCAAATACATAAATTCAATACATATTTTAATGGTAGATGTATCTATTTTTAATGGTAGATGTGTACATCATATACATAAATTCAATACATATATTTAATGAAAGATTCATAAACATAACTTTAGTATATTTTTTACATTATCATTTTCACCAGTTTGGTAGTAAATTCAAATCGTGAATTGAATAATGGTACATAACTAGTGACGGTTTAGTTGAAGCGTCTCTGGATGCATTTGAAACTAACGAAGATGCCCTTTATCATAAATCAATGTCAACGAACTCGTGAATAATAAAGCATTTCATGTGTTCGGCAGCTAAACCACGTCTCATCTTTAAATCCCCCTGAAGTGTACAATGGAGATATTTGCAAGTCAAAAGGGAACCGTCGATTCACATTCCGATATTACCATAAAACGTGTCTTGTGATATTTACTGTGATTCATCAAAAATAAACTGGGTAGTATAAATACTGAATCAAATATCAATGACGGGTTGTTTCTCGGAATTTGAACAATTCATCAAATTTCAAAGCTATGAAACAACTCGTCCTTAAAGTCCCCATATTGAATAAATGGTTACATAAAATCAAAACCACCAAAAAGATTATTATTTACTTATAATTCCTAATTTGAAAAACAATATAAAAATAATTTTTTGATAAAATATTATTAAATCATAGGTAGGTACCTAACTCAAAGTTTGAATCATTCTTCATTTTATACTAAATACTCGTAGTATAAAATAAGGTCGCTATTCGCGTCTGTATGTTTGTGCGCTTAGGTCTTCTAAACTACGCAAAGGATTTTGATGGGGTTTTTACTATCATTTAGAGAATTTCTTTCGGAAGGTTTATGTATATCATATATACATATTATATTTATATAAAGTACAGAAAAGTCTCCAAGCAACGCCGGGTAGATGTCGGCTAGTTTATAAATGACACTTAAATTCAAAACAAATTTGAGTTCATTGAACGTGAATAATTTCACGCAAGAGTATCGAGCATCACAGAGTACCGAAAGTATGTTGTTAGCGCGGTTGACTCTAGTCCCTGGAGAGGAAGATTCAATCCTCAATTAAACCAATTTTTTTTCTTCTTTTGAAATCAGAAATTTTGGAATTCCCTAGCTGGACCAAGATGAGGCGAAACTAGATTGAAAATTGAAAATAGATATTTTATAGTAAAAAAATAAATGTTTTTACAGGTATAATAATACCCCAAAAACACGCTATGCTATGCGTTATTCAAAACAATTTAATCTAAGTCCCATCAAAAAATGTATTTAAATTGTTTGCAAATAAGAAAATGGAAATTTTAAGTCGTCGCTGGTAAGTGATAATATTGATAATTGTTTCAAATATTACCATCGAATTGATACTAACAATGACAAATTATGCACAGTAAACAGAGGACATGAAAAACGTGCCGTAAAAATATGCAAATGATGACAAAATTACCTTTATAGCTAAGATCATCACTCATAAAGCCTGACATTTGATGTTTATCGTATTCAACAGACTGTATAGACAAGATATACATTTTTACCATTGTTGTTCAATGACTAAGTACCTGAGGAACTTTTTACTATAGAGCGCTTCTGAAACGTTTTTGCGTGTACAAAAAATGTGACGAATTTTTGTAAATTTGATTTAATTTATCACATACGTATTTTTGTGAATCTCTAATATCTTGTTCAGTGGGTTTTACCGTGCGGGGAATCCTATTTTTATAATAAGTTGTGTTTGGTGTGAAGTGTTTCTCAATTAGGTTTTTTTGGTTATGGAGTTTTTAGAATACAAATGTTGGGTTGGAAGATAAGTTAGGGATGCCATAAGTTAGGGACGGGATAAGTGAATTTAATAATTATTGTTTCGGACGCAGTCAAGATTTACACTCCAAATGATACAAGGAAGAGTGTTAGAAGTGTACACAAGACATTATGTGATGTTCTATCCTCACCATACAATAGCACAATTCCGAGTAACTAATTTAGGGATATCTGTATATATTATTTGAACACGTGCTCCCGTAACTGCTGATTCTTGGACCGTGTCAGCATTTAATCACATTTTGATCAGCCGTCAAGCATCATATCAATCCAACGGTAATTAATCCACTAGAACTCCTTATAGTTTTTGAATGTTTTATTGTTTTATATAATGTTTCGTAGCGACAACGTCATCTAATGACAGTTAACAAAACACCGTACCGATAAAAGAACCGACGTGTGAATTCGAATGTTATCCGGAGTTATAATTAATGCAATTTTATACGATTGCCTGTGAATACCTCCACCATACGAGCGCTGCCAACATCCCAACCAACTCTTCCGTAAGTCACATTTGCGAATACCTATCTTTTTGGTTCAGCGAACAGAGCGTTAATTTACATAGGCACGTACCTGCCTAGATTATAAATTATAACCCTTATCATCTAACCCATTTGTCGATAATCCACGCGAATATCGCACATTTAATATTATGATTGTGTATTTGCTAGGTATATCGAACGAATACATGTAGTTAGAAGCTAGATATAGGAATCCATATAATTTTCTTATAATAATGTAGCTTGTAGAGTCTAGAAAATGAAATAATGCGCCTTAGGGTTGATGCATGAACCTAATATTCCCTGGACGGAGCTATTTGAGAACAATCCAAAGATGCGGTGTGAGGGGAAAGATGTAAGAAAAATGCCAAAACCATCTTATTTTTTTAATGACATCCCATTCCTTGTCTCATGAAATACCCAAAAACAATTAAATAGTTCAGATAATTCCATTTTCCACGCAAATCATTCCAAAAGGTGGTTATGGGTTTAAAGGTGTTTGGCTGCCAGGCAATTTTCCCTCACCATAGATTTGGCTTCAATGCCATTCATACACAATCGCACTAATGCTCTGTCCAGGGCTTTTAGGTTCATGATGGGTTGCTGCGTATATACGCATTTTGGTAGGAGGCGGAATCAGCTGAAAAAAATCACTTATCACCATTCTGAATTCCCCAAAAATTCCGAATAACTTCAGCAAAGCTAGGCACAGCGCACTACACGGAGGGGCATATTGCACATTTTTTAGTTTGCCAAGCTCATCAAATTCTTAATGATCATAATACCAATATAACGTAGGTGTAGCTAAGTAAACTATATGCAAATAATAAATGGCAACTAAGTTATGATGATGAGTTATCATAATATTATACCTATAAGTATATTTAGACAATAAATTACCTGTTTATCTGACAGATAAGTAGGTATCCAATCAAAGACAATTATCTATTTAACGTTTGAAGCACATTCAACGGTTTTAGAAGCACTTGCTTGAGATGATTTATGTAATAGATTCGATTGTAATCTGACCTCCCACGGTAGCGGTGGGAGATGGAACGGCCGCACTTTTATTATTTATTTTGCACATTTAGCAGCTGGCAGGAAGACTGAAGTAATTTTTAATTTTAAGCAGTGACGGTTCGTGGCCTATCTCATTGGAAGATTAATCGAAAAATATTCCCTCATTTATAAATCTTTCGTTGGTCTTTTCCATAACTATGCATATATTTTCCCCTAGATCTAAAGGAATGTTATAAAATCACTGCAGCATAGATTAATGACCTAACAACGCAATACAACAAGGCGAAGATTAATGCTAAATCTCTATTTTGATTAATCTTTATAACGAATTGGTACACATTATGAATACCAAAAAATATGCTTTAGATAAATTGAAGGTTTTATTATCGTTTCCCTTGAGTAGAATACAATTAAAAAATAAATTACTTAATAAAAATATAAATTTAAGCTACTAAACAAAATATTTTATCATTAGAAATGTATGAACACGTATTATAGCTAAGATTATATGTGACAGTTTTCCTTGATTAACTTTTTTGATTTCTTAGAAAATTACTTACAAAATAAATATTTAAAAAAAATACTTTTGTTTTTGAAATCGAACGTTTCTAGACTCCGTTTGTCATTTTGATGCCTACATTTGTGACAATATAAGGCATACCAAGAATATACACATTTTTGGCTTATAGCTTCCTCTTAAGGCGTCTGTGGCTAATGAATATAATGTCGTTAGTTATAAACTGTTTTTAGGCTTACAGAAATAACAAATAACCCAAGAAAATGTTTGTTTTTTTATGTAAAAAGTTATACAACATAATCAATAATTAACTTCTGTAAATGACACCTCTAAACGCGATAATAAAAGAAAAAAAACCTATCGATTCTTGCAAAAACAGTACAAATTCGCTGGGCACCCGGGCAGCTAACAGATTTCTTAGAATTTCAGAACAGAATTCATAACGCACCTATGGGATTAATTTCGGACTAGCTGTCGACATTATTTATGAACGGGAGATATTTAGCATGGAATGTGAATAGCGAGTTGTTAGTGTAGTAAAATTTTTATTGAAGTTTGTCTTATTTTCTTAACTTTTTATGAGTATTCACTGCGCATTTTGAACTAGTGCCCTATTTCAAAGCCTTTCTTTATAATTCAGGCTCAACGTAAACAATTTCAAAACGTTCAATTGTAAACAACGCGCTATGGAGTTGTTTACATTGTGGATTTGTTTAAAATTGCATTTTGTTAGCTTATTCATATTATTTTCAAATACAATACTGTTACTTTATGTATATCACTCCTGATTATACACATATGTATCTCAGTTACAGAGGTGACTTTTCAGAAAAACAGCGCTATATGAATTATCCAATTATTACCATCTCCCCTGAATAAAGGTCGGTTGTGCTGAAAACGGAAGACATATTGTTACAAATTAAAGCGACGTACACGAAGTTACACTATTTCATTAGAAGTAATGTTCAATAATGAACAGATTGTGTAATGTGCAATAGTGTGAAATACCTATGATTAGATCCGTTTATGTTTTATTCGTCTCTACTCTAACGAAAGCAGAAGAATTGCAATGAAACCTGTTGGTTTGGTGTGTTGTTTCAAGTTAAAAAGATATATAAAAAGGATGTAGTTGTGTGAGCAAATAAAATATTTATCATTTGCACAATAATTTTCCTTGTATTATTAATATAATTCCCGTGGGTGGAGATTGAGCGAAAAACAACGAAATGCGCGCAGTCACGTGCTTTACGCGACCACAGTTTTGTGATCACCTTGACAGATGAAATGTCGCAAAATACTTGAAATATCAATCGAATAATTTAAAATTAAATATATTTTTTTTAATAATAGATTT
Source organism: Hesperophylax consimilis (assembly GCF_061612785.1). NCBI lineage: Eukaryota > Metazoa > Arthropoda > Insecta > Trichoptera > Limnephilidae > Hesperophylax > Hesperophylax consimilis. Next base: position 18,245,092 of record NC_142845.1, read on the forward strand.
TAGGTCACCAAATATCTGAAGGCGGAATTGTAGAAATTTAATCGACTAATCGTCGTGCGAATGACAAAACGATCATGACCGCGATTATTGACCCCAGATCAAATTTGTAGGCTGCTTATAATAAAATCCGTAATATGGGGCGACTTTGATAATCGCGCATATCTACTTCATTTTCGCTAACACTCACAAATAACATAATTCTATTTAAATACATCTATTTGAATTTGTATATGAACCATTTTTTTCGGAATTAATGAATGCAAATCTTGGAAGCGGAAATGAACCCACTTACCGACACCCAATCGAGTTGAAACTCGGCAGATAAGACTCGTTGTGATGACAATGCATTCTGTCAACTTTTATCGCTTTTAACGCAGTTATCTGAAATCCGATGATATTACAGTAGTTTATATTGTCGGCCCTACAAGATCGGCATTTTTTGAGATGTCGATTCTAGTTCCTAGGAAGGATGGTTCAATCCTCAGTAAAATCATTTCATTTTTTCAGTAAAATAAAAATGTTTATTCGGCTTGATTTTTTTCAGACGACGCGGATAAATAAGCATTCATTAAACAAAGCCTACTTCAAAATAAGATACTGCAAAATCGACTCTAAATGTGGTGTGGATTCACTAGTTTCTCGCAATACTACGACTTCCCGGACACCATCGGAAGCTGAAGCTGAAGATTCTGTTGCCAATAAGAAAAACAATAATGTTAAAAGGCAAATTGGAAGGCCCTTTGTTCAGCATTAACAACATCCAAGATAACGTGTGTAAGAACGCATCGCTATGTGAAGTGTCGATTAGCCTCGTATTTCGCAGCCTCAGCTCTCAGGGAAGATATTTAGTGACCAATTATCAGCCTACTTATTGGAATATCATAAAGAACATCACGATGTTGTGTGAATCTGAAAATTGCCATAATGAGGCATGCCGAGCAACTATTCGATCACCGGAGGCGCTCATTTGCAGATAATGCTAGAACGTACCTACTATTATTACCATTTGGGTTGTTTTAGTGTTGTTAATGTTATTAATAAAGGAATTCTGAACACTAAAAACAAGAACATTAAAGCATCTAGCATGTGAATATACACATTATAATTTTGCGCAATCTCACAACACCCCGGTCAGAGAGGGTACTAATTTAGAAGTTATTATACTGATTAATTTTTGGTTACTATAAAGTGTTGCGGTTCCTCCTCCTTTAGCCTACGTTCCGGACAGCGTTACAGTTTCCATCATTAGGGCAGATGTGAAGATTATTTTGAAGTTTGCGTTTATATTATTTATTTATTCATTTTCGGGAAATAGACGGTTTACATTTAATCAGTTTGTACATGAGTATTATGGTTCTATGATAACTCAACACAGTGACAATTCAACACACTTTGAAACAATTTTTTTTAAACTTAACCTAACCTAACTTAACCTAACCTACTTAACCCAGTAAATAAAGTTTTTGTTTCATCACTTTCCATGACTTTATATAACTTTTTAAAGATGTGATGATTTATCCGGTCACCAAATTATATAGCAAAATAAAACTAATTATGGATTTCCTCCTTGTGACTTTAACCGAGACAACATAGTATGGAATAAGTTATTTAAATTTGTGAGAAAGGAATATGAATTAAAATTATGCAGAAATGTTAAACGCGTTGATCATTTTAATGTGGTTTTCTGCGTTTAGTTTTGGTGTAGTCGTCTATTGCTTGATGCCAAGAGCCGAGTTCATTTATTTTTTGCATTTCACCATACAGAAATCATGGTTTTTTCTCATAAAAATCAACCTCACTAGGAGTAAGCCTGTATCGAGGTTATCAATTTACATTTGAGTGAACCAAACATAGAGTAATCACAAAAATAAAGTAATACTACATACAAAGACAAAATATTTCAAAAAGAAAGAAAAAAATATGTATTCGATGAGTTACCAGATAATAATATAATGAGCTAGTAAGCTTAGTCATGATAATACTTTTGGCAGTGAAAATCTCAAAACACATGCAATTTAAAAGTTGTTAATCAAATAAATAATGTAAAAAAAAAACAAATTAAAATGTACTGTTGCGAATGGTTCTAATTGATAATTAAACCTCCTTCACAAAAAAATATTGCGTGTTTATTTATACTAAAAACTCGTATATTTTTTATTTTTTATTTTATTTATTAAAAGTATACAATACAGAATATAGTATATTATATAAAGCATTGTACTCCCAGGAGTTAATAAACTCATTGCGGGAATTATACGCATTACATGAAACATATAGTTGTATGTATTAAATGGACATATAATGGGACATACACAACATTATTATTTCAGATAGTCATTAATAAGTTGAAGTTTGAGCATGTTAGTTTGGGTCTTTTTACATTGACTTGCACATTTGATCTCGTTAGGTAGTTGATTATATTTTGTGTGAGCTATGTATTCTAGGGATCTTAGTCCATATTTTGTTGATTTGATTTTTGGTATATGAAGTTTGTTGTGATTTCTTGTGTTGTGTTGGTGTACGTCGCAATTGTAATAGAGTGTAGTGTTGGAATGTGCCGAGTGTTGAATTACTTGTAATATAGTTTTCGTTATTTCAAAAGTGGGAATGGTATTAAAAGGAAGTATTTGGGTGTTTCTGTAGATGTCTTTGACATGTGTGTCCCAAGGTAAACTGAAAATATTTCGCAGGGCTCTATTTTGGACGACTTGGACTTCTGAAATCATTTTTTTTGTAGCAAATCCCCAGATTCCGGCGAGATATATTAGATGTGAGTGAATCATAGCATGGTAAATCGATTATAATAGAGAGGGAGGAAGTAACCCGCGAAGTCTATATAAAACACCCGTTATAGGAGTAATTTTGGATAGAACATGTTTAAATTGGTGATTCCATGTGAGTTGTGAATCAATGAAAAGGCCAAGATATTTTGTAACATCAGCCCTTTCAAGGCGGTTATTATCAAGACTTATATTAAGACTTACATTTTTTTTATTTGCAAACAGTATGTTATGTGTTTTTTTTATGTTTAGGCTAAGTTTGTTTAATCGCAGCCAGTTTGCCAGGCAAGCTATATCCCTTTCCATTTCCTTTTCAAGTTCGTTTAAATCATTATTGTGATAAAGAATCACTGTGTCATCTGCATAGAGTTGTATTGTACCCTTAAGTCCCCATTTAGCAATATCATTTATGTATATTAAAAATAGTAATGGTCCAAGTACGGAGCCCTGAGGCACGCCACATTTATCGTTCCCATGCTGCTTGTCCCTTTTCCAACAAAGGTCTATAATGAGGAATGAGTGTATAGGACGGCCCTTTTCCAACAAAGGTCTATAATGAGGAATGAGTGTATAGGACGGCCGGGAGGAGAGCGTCATCTTTATTACGCTTTCAAAAATCTATACCATTGAAACCTCACGGTTCTTTGTACCTTGGTCCCTTTAATGGAGGGGCGACCGTACGCATATTCTACCGACATCTGTCGAAAAAGTGTATAACCTTTAAGATCTATCTACACTAGAGCCATCTGTGTCTTGTAGCTCGAACTATAACATATAATAAATATGAAAATGCGAAAAATTACTTCACACGGATCCAGGAATAAAAGATTACTCAACTGAATAAAATAGTGGAGAAGACGCTCCGAATGGTTGCTTCGAAACCTAAGTGACCGTTACCATTACAGTTGATGTTATTCCAGGCTGCAATCTGCAGGACGAAGATTGCCACGAAGATAATCAACCTCCGATAAGAAAGGACACCAAAATTACAAACAAAATAATTTTAATTAATTTCTAAACCTTCAAGATAAACAATAAGAGATGATTTATCAACAATTTATCAGATTGTGATGCCGTTCTATCAATATCGACCGCGGCTAACGAAGCATAATGTAAACCAAACATTCCTGCCTGAGACACGTGCGATCTAATAATGTACAAAGTTAGTACTAATAAATTATTAAAATCATTGTTTTAATAATGCAAGCATTCTTTCGCACATCCGTCCACGTGTGACAAAGTGCGTGCTTTGTATCAGCACAATACAAAAAAAGGTAAATTACATTACAAATAAGGTAGTAGGTACATACATTTATTTTAAAACACTTTATTATTACACATCTCCACTGGTTTAAGAAAGGTCCTTTCTTCTTCAGGCTCATATTAAAACCTATATAAGATACGAAACACTGAAAGATATATATATATATATTTTTTTTTATAGTGAATACCTCACAAGAGTCCCAACTGCTCCCGTCTGGAGCCAGTGAGACTATGGCATCCCCAATTGGGGGATGTTGTGAGGCTGAAGGTAAGTGGGGAAGAGAAAGAGGAAGGTGAGGAAGTACCTGGCTATTCAGATCTAGTCACTAAACACGGCTAAAGCCATTTGGAGCAACGTTTCAATTCTGAATGGTGGTCTTACACCAGGGCGATACTGGTAGTATCTTCCACTCTGGAACGTGCCGCAAATATACTATATTACTATATATTATTTTAATTAATTAATTGTGAAATAACACAAATTAATCAAATAAAATTTATTTGCGCACGCCGGGTTCGAACCCGCGACCTTCGGAATGGCAGTCCAATGCGTTGCCACTGGACTATGCCGGCCGTCAATAGATACATATACAATCGGAATGGCAGTCCAATGCGTTACCACTGGACTATGCCGGCCGTCATATAGATACATATTTAGGTTCAATTTATTGGAATAGTTTTTGATGTTGATCAATGCAATATTTATTAATTTAAAAATCATTGGGAATAAGTCGAGAATAATTAATATTGGTTTTGTATATATATATTTTTTATTAATATTTGTCTGCCTTGGAGCTTCGAAACTGGAGAGAGCTGGCGCGGGACCGAGATGAGTGGAGGAAAACTCTTGAGGAGGCCAAGACCCACCAGGGGTTGTAGAGCCAAAAGTGATGATGATGAATTTATATTGGTAATTCCTAATTTTTCCCAACCATCTAGAGTCAGTGAGACCATTCGATCCCCATTGGGGTATGTTGTGAGGCAGTGGGGAGGGGAAGGAGATGGAGAAAGGAAAGGTGGGGGAGTACTCTGGAATGTGCTGCAAGCATACTATATATTATTTTTAATGAATAAATTTTGAAATAACACAAAATAATCAAATAAAATTGCTTGCGCACGCCCGGATTTGAACCCTCGACCTTCGGCTTGCTAGTCGAGAGTCTTCTGAAATATGAGATCGATAAAAATTACGGAAAATGTTCAGGTCTCAATCGCTCAGGTCGGAGTATTGTCTGAGGTGCTGGGTTCAATTGCCAGTTTCAACCGTTACCATTTTTATTTTCTGTGTATTGTTCTGTTTCATGTTTCATTCAGAATTATTAATAATATTTTCTTCAATGTATTGGAGTGGAAACAAAGGGGTAAGCAGAGTGGTTTACTGGAATACATTTATAATAGGGCTACAAGATAAAATTACATGGTTATTAAAGAAATCTATTTTATCCTTTATTATTACGGTGAAGAATTTTAACTCCCGTGTCCTTATTGAAAGTATGATCGCTGAAAATGAGATGAAGAATAGTAGGCACTTCTGAAACCGGTAGAGATGTCCTAAAATATATTTGTTTAAAACAAAATTTGTTTATATTGTACCTATGACAAGCCACAGAGTAAATACTTAATCGTGAAAGTAATATAACTTGTTTTATTATTAGTTTAATGAACGAATGTGTGAAGAAGTAAATATTAAAAATTCTACCTTCCCATTTGCACCATTGCGTGATGAGTATGTTTGCTTAGAAGCCAGTCAAGGTCACGGTTGTAAAACTCGGAAATTAATTACTCATTACGATTAATTCAATATCTATACTGATTGCATTTATGTAGTCAATTCTAAGTTATTCTGCGATATGAGACCTTCGCGTGTGTTCTTGCAGAACTCGGCGAAACCATTTTCAAGGAAGTACAAGTAAAAGCAATAGGAATCTAAATTGGGGCAAAATAGCTGCCGTGTATATTACAAATTACACGGTCTATCGTATTAATAAAGTTGATACATCTTATATGTACTTGGTGAGGTGGTATCGTGTTGGTGAGTTTGCAGAAAAGTTCAAGGTTAGTTATCCATACTTTTTATTGGTTTCTGGTGAATCCGCGAATTCTCACCGATTCTACTCGTGTTATCATATTACGTAGGTAAGCCATTATTTGATGCTACAAATAAATAAAATCTCACATGCAGTTCGGATTTTCAGAATTATTAGTGGATCCAAAAATAGACATAAAAAGGTGAGTAATCAGGTATGATTTGAGATTTTCAAGTCCAAAAGTATATGATGGACACTGCAATGCTGTCCGAAACGTTGGCTAAAGAAGGAGGTAGCGCAACACGGCATAATACCCCAAAAACAAATAACTATAAGGTGAGTAATCGTTATGATTTTAACAAAATACAGACAAAAGAAACACATTTGGAAAATAAACAAAATTATCACTGTGCGTAAATACCACAATTAAAAAACAGTATTATCTGATTAACTTATTTAAGCTTATAAACTTTACTAAAATAATAATTTAATAATTGAAGAAGATAATATAGACTAAAAATTGAAAAAGAAAAAAAAAACACAAAAAAAAAAAGTTTTACAAGGATTGATATATCTACCAATTGAGCTTTTGAAATTTGAAATGAGATCCCTGAAGAGTATGTGTGGTAAAACCATGTTTGATCGTGTGAGGAATGTGGAGATCCGTAAAGAGTGCAAGGCTGATGTAAGCGTAATGAGTAAGATTAAGAAAGGGACGCTTAGATAGTTTGGGCACGTAGAGCGAATGAGCAAAGATAGGAGTGTAAGGAGGATATACGAGTGTGATGCAAATGCGAATGGTAGCAGAAGTCGGGGACGCCCGAGGAAGACATGGTACGATCAAGTGAATCAGATACTCAAGTCGGGCCATGTCAAGAGTCAGAATAATATAAGAGTATGTATGAGACGATGTATGAGTGTGAATGAGGCAAGAAGTGTGTGCCAAGACCGAGTTGTTTGGCGGTCCGTCCTCTCTGCCTACCCCTGAGGGGAAACGGCGTGATTGTTAGTTAGTTAGTTAGTTAGTTAGAGCTTGTTCCACCTAATTACGTATCGTTGTTTTCATCACTTCCATTTTTAAATTACTGAAAATATGATCTTCAATTATTTCCCATATTTTTAAGAGCTAGATGATGTTTTCAATATACCTATCCAATATTGGTTATATGAGACATCTTTTGACTTTTCTAATAAGCCTTATATTAATATTTATTGCCTACCGGTTTCGCTTATACCCAAGATTCATCAGAGATATAATAACTTATGTAGATTTCAAACCGTAGAATGATTGCTTTCTGTGATTAGTTATACAACATAATTTAGCTTGTACCTTGTTAGTTCCTTTTCCATTTGTAATTGCATAAATATTGAAACATTTTTATTGTTATTATTTTTAACGCTTTTCAGTCTAACCGCTATCTTCTCAAATCTCATTTCATTCGGTTATAATAATTTATAATGGACGCACGGCAAAGAGTTAACAAAAAATCTGAGTAAGTACTGTCTTCAAAACCGCCACGGGTTACTAAACCCTAAAAAATGCCAAGTTTTGTTGCCATGCCGAGGGACGTAGAACTGTAGTTATGCGAAAACTACTGGCAACAATTTATTTAAAAAAAACTAAGTAGGTTCGTTAATTATTCGTCTCAAAGCCAAAGGCGGATGGAGAGTAAAAACCTCACACTGATAGCGATATAGTCACTGTTTTCTCTGCTCGCCTGTGAATGTTCAAGAGTCAAGATAGGCAAATAATGGGACAGTAAATTTGTAACTTTTCAAGGTTTTTTTTTTAAAGCTTTTTTTTCTATTTGGATTAGTAAAGTTTGGTGCCTCCAGAAGGTGAATTTATATCCGTAGAATCTTCGCGACAGAAGCTTTATTAAACGGAGTAAAATGATAATTGCTGATTTATTAAAATCTTGTTAAAAAGGGGACTGCAGGCTGTGTCCTAATAAACTTTGAGTACATTCATAAGGTACCGGAAAACATTTTCATGCAGCTGCGTTTTATGATAAATATTATGACGAAATGCGATATTAGAATTTTTATTAACACGTGTTCCGACAACCTCACAAAACATTCGTGTTTTACTGATAGTTCGTTAGTAAGTCTGTCAATTAATTCGTTAAAGGCTTGGAGTACCGTTTTTAAATAGGAACACGAATAATTAAACACGATTTATAATAAATTAGCAGTATTTTTCTCCGTGTACGCGATAATACAGAAGCGTTATTACGAGCATATTTGTTAGAAACTGTTTTTAATAAGCTTTTTTCTATTTGGTTTGGCAAGAAATAAGGTGTAAGGTGTTTCCACATGGCGTTTTTATTCCCGCAGAAAAAAGAATTTAGTATCTAATTACGAAAAATTGGTAGTAATTTAACCAATATTACAGAAGTTTTTGTCGGGTTTTAATAGTATTTTATGGAAATCGAACCAATTCCTAATTTAAAAAAAATATAATATATATAATTACTACAGTTACATCAACAGCTAATGTATGAGTAAAAATACGATTTGCAGAACTTGAATGGATGGAATTTTAATAATGATAGCAAAATATTAATGCGATTTGCGCTGAAAACTTTTTGACGACTTAATCCTTGAGGTTACAAGAAGATTATAAGGATGTTTGAAGCTTTGTGACGTAGTGCTTGTGTGTAGGAATAGTATATGCAGAAGTGGAGGGTACATACAGTAGAAGGCCTTCAGAAGTTCACGTTTTCTTCGGCCGAACAATGAACACAAATAGAAGAAAAAAAGTGTACCGGATTAAGCGTTCCATGCATAACAGTCTCCTCACCCACATAAGGCAGGCTGCTGTGGCGGAACAAAGTGGCGAATCATTAATATAAAATAAGTTTTACTATTTTACAAGTTGACCACTTTTGGTGATTAAATAATGGGCTTTTGAAATCTAGTATTTTTTTGCACATGCGGTTATTTTTGAAAACTTTAGATTTCGTGGTATCAACGTATTTAACTCAATCATTTTGAAAACCTAACCTAACCTGCTCCCACAATTTTTTTATGTACATGGTTCGACTTAAGTAATACACGAATACTGGCATATTATGGATCTGCATAGATATTTTCATAGATTTTCTGGCTTGTTATTGTACGAAAAATCACTGGATTATCTGAATTCTTGAAACATCAGTTTCATATTTGAAAATAACATTTAAATTCAAAGCAAATTTGAGTTCATTGGACCAAAGTTATGCAGGATGTACAGACAACCGAAGTAAGTATTTTGTTATTATATCAATTACATTTTCCCTCTCTTTTTTTCGACAGGACGATTCACACTAGTCCTTGACTGGGTGATCACGATCAGCCTAAAAACACTCGTAACAAGAACAAAAACACAATAAAAATCAGACTAGTCCTTGACTGGGTGATCACGATCAGCCTAAAAACACTCTTAACAAGAACAAAAACAGAATAAAAATCAGACTAGCCCTTGACTGGGTGATCATGATCAGCCTAAAAACACTCTTAACAAGAACAAAAACACAATAAAAATCATACTAGTCCTTGACTGGGTGATCACGATTAGCCTAAAAACACTCGTAACAAGAACAAAAACACAATAAAAATCAGACTAGTCCTTGACTGGGTGATCACGATCAGCCTAAAAACACTCTTAACAAGAACAAAAACAGAATAAAAATCAGACTAGCCCTTGACTGGGTGATCATGATCAGCCTAAAAACACTCTTAACAAGAACAAAAACAGAATAAAAAACAGACTAGTCCTTGACTGGGTGATCACAATCAGCCTAAAAACACTCGTTACAAGAACTAAAACACAATACATATCAGACTAGTCATTTAATGGGTGATCATAATAAGCCTAAAACACTTGTAACAAGAAAAATCTTCACGTAATTATTACAACGTAGTTCCACATAGAGGTATATTATAAAAAATAAAACGGAATTTTTATGCAGTCTTCACAACAGCAGTTTCCATTCCATCAGTTTTAGGTGAGATGTTATTCATAATGGAATATGTATTATAATCCGGATTTAATACAACTTTTAATCTCATTTTTTTAGCAAAATTTCAAGGCCTCCATGAATAGATAATGCGGTTATTTTCGTGTTTTATATATCTAAATAGCCAACCAGTTTGATAATTATGCCAGCCTCAGGAAGCTGTAGGCTGTAGCCTTTATAGATGATGCTGTATTTATAGCTGAGACGGGATGGCTTTACCTGCTGTGATACCTAGTATAGGTGCAGGTGTACTAGTGTGTGCGTGCGCTGGAGACATCCGGGAGGAAAAACCCAGCAGTGATGTTAATTTTATATGGTTTTATTTAATAAGTACACATTACGTCAAAATTTGCATAGATCTTTCCGTGAAGTTTAGTTAGGTTTTGTGATGGGATTTTTTGTCCTGAGATTTCTTCCTTGAGAAGTCTTTTTACTATGCATAACTTGTAATGAAAATGATGTATGTCGCTATCCACTGTGATTATTAAATTTTACCTATCAGCGTCATACCTACCGCCTCTGTTGTCGAGTGGTAAGGCTTACGACTAGCAAGCTGGAGGTCGCGGGATCAAATCCCGGCGCGCGTAAGTAAATATGTTTTAAATATTGAAGACAATATTAGTGATTTTTAAACGAAAATCTGAAACAGAAAAATCAGAAAAGGAAACGGTCACATCTGGGACTCGAACCCAGGACCCTTGTCTTTCCGGGACAATGCTCTACCAACTGCGCTAATGGGACCCTATCCTCCTCGGTCACTTTTAACTGTATCATACTTCGAATAAGAACTACCAACGTTGTCTTCATTTTTTCACCGCACATTTTTATTGGCAACTATCTTTATGTATGATCGCAAGATTCAACCCGAACTAAATGCAATCCTAGACAGCGTCTTATAGATAAACCTATCTTATTGTTTTTATTTTTAATGTGCGACATCTATTGACTTTTTCTGCAAGTCAAGAAAATGAATTATTATTTTTCGGAATAACTTATTGAGTAAAACCTCAAATTATAAAAACAATAAGATAGGTTTATCTATAAGACGCTGTCTAGGATTGCATTTAGTTCGGGTTGAATCTTGCGATCATACATAAAGATAGTTGCCAATAAAAATGTGCGGTGAAAAAATGAAGACAACGTTGGTAGTTCTTATTCGAAGTATGATACAGTTAAAAGTGACCGAGGAGGATAGGGTCCCATTAGCGCAGTTGGTAGAGCATTGTCCCGGAAAGACAAGGGTCCTGGGTTCGAGTCCCAGATGTGACCGTTTCCTTTTCTGATTTTTCTGTTTCAGATTTTCGTTTAAAAATCACTAATATTGTCTTCAATATTTAAAATATTATAATTTGAGGTTTTACTCAATAAGTTATTCCGAAAAATAATAATAAATATGTTTTATTTGATTAATTTGTGTTAATTTCACAAATTACTCATTTTGAATAATATATAGTATATTTGCGGCACGTTTCGGAGTGGAAGATACTTTCAGTATTGCCCTGATGTAAGACCACCATTCAGAATTGAAACGTTGCTTGAAAGAGCTTTGGCCATGTTTGGCGACCAGATCTGAATAGCCAGGTACTTCCCCACCTTCCTCTTCCTCATCTCCATCACCTCCTCACTACTTTCAGCCTCACAACATAACCCAATTGGGGATACCATAGTCTCATGTATCCAGTCTGTGGGAGCAGTTAGGACTCTTGTGCGGTTTCACATAAAAAAATAGACATTCTTCGATAATGTAGAGCGGTCACTCAGGTTTGATTATAAAGTACGCAATGTAAGGGTGGGCGAGCAAACTGGCCGCGGTACTTACTTCAGCAGTAAAACAATAATTCGGATAGTAATTAATGATTTCGAAACTCACTTAGGTATTTAATTTATTGTTATATTATCTAAATTACAGACTAGGTGTTGTCGTCTACAGAAAACCGATGATATTATTTTATAATTTCTCCACGACAGTTATTGAAGTTTTTGGTTGTTTTTAAACCCCGATCAAAAAGAATATAATACTACCACGAGAAGTAGACATTTTCAATTGTACTTTGAAAACATGTATAAAGTCAAACTGGCTAAATCTCTATCACGTAATGCGAAAATTATGGATACTCATTTTTAACGTTTTCACTTTTAATGATAAACGTTACAATAATGTTATATTTTTATTTTTCTAAAATTTCACATTTTGTCTTTTGTTTTTGTTTACATTGTACTATTATATTTCTGATATAACTACTTAATTTAATGGAACCTATTTGGTTTATCGTGGTATGTTCATTATACAATGCAAATTAACATGTAAATATATATGTATAACTGTTTGATTTCTAAATACAAAGATAATCTTTCAGGACAGCTGGATACGCTTAATTCTACTTTTGTTAAATAACAACTCAATTCAATTTAATAATTACTATAAAATACAACTATTTACATCGGGCTAGATAAATAAAAATACTGCATTAGAGTTTTATCTTTTATCAATATTTCTTGCGTTTTGACAGTTCGACCATGTTTGTTCTTGTTTAACGTAATTGTATTGAGCATGTCCAACGATTCTAAAAGCTTAACTGAAATGAAAAAAAAAAAATGTCAACTCACCTTTATCTCAAGATAATCAGCTGATCAGCGAAACTTCAGCTGATCTTTCAAAATACAATAAACCAGTCGCAGAATGGAAAGCAGACGAGGAATCACTAAGCCATGTAAACAATATAATGTCACTCACAAGTCCTACGTGAGATAATTCAACTCAGCAAAAATTTTTAATCGCATCTCTCAGCAATAAAGTGCTAAGTGTTTCCATCAGCTGATCCCGGAGAGATTTCACTTTCTTTCTAACACCCGATCTGTTTACTTTATCGATTTGCACGACCCTCCTTGTTAAGTGCAACGGCTATTATTGTATTATGTATTAAAGTTGAAAATTATTGAAATTGCTGAAACTGTGTCACAGAGACAAATAATATCAGCTGTTTGTATTTAATCTGTATATAATTCAAGATATTTCAAACACTTTTAATTCAATGTTACTTTATAATGAAGTCAGTCACAAAGTTATATTCTCCTAATAATCGCTGTGCTCACAATTTTATTTATTTATTTTATCCCGTCATAACTGCATTGTACGCAGCCACAATTGCTGTAACGTTACAACAATAAAAACTCGCAGCTCGAAATGTCGTAATTTGAGAGTTGCATAATAAAATTATTCACTGTCAATGTTGCGAGAACACTGTGAGACTTGAACGTTTCCGCGTTTTTACAAACTTCGACATTCACCGCGACGATTACGCTGTGTTTTGACTTACAAATTGTTTTGCAAACTCTGCGTCAAAACATCAAAAGTCACAACACATCACAATAAAAAATAAATTAAAAAGAAATTCTTATTAACTTTTCACAGGTATAAAAATAATTTAAGTATATTTTTTTTAAATTTTGTTTTTATGAATATTTTACAGCGGGTATTTCGCGGTTTTGAAGCGTCGTTTTAATGCGTCGGCGTCCGCGCTTTAGTCCGGCGTCGTCGGTTATTCGTTCGGCACTGATCGTTGGCCGCCTTGTCGCGGGGCTGATACCTGATACGGCCGTGCTGATCGGCTGATCGGCTGATACGGCCGCGCAGCGAGGAGGAAGGAAGACGGCCGCCGCGGAACGCTCAAGGTCCGCTAAGAGGAAAATGTTTTCATCTCGGAATTACATGGACGAGAGCAGTGACAACACCTTACTCTTTGACGTTATGTGCTCCGGTCAACGTATGCCCACTTTATTATTAGCTTAAGACCGGAGTGCGTTGATTTTTAACTTGCAATAATTGTTTTTTTTTGTGTTGATTAATGTTGAGTTGATTGAAAATATAGAAAACATAAGATAGATATTTTTTTAATAATGTTAAAGATTCCGCCAACAGTTAGGGATTTGTATTTTTTATTAGGAAAATTATACAGAGAGTAATAAACAATAGTAATTTGAAAATCAAAATAATTAAATTAATAAATAATCTAGGTACGTACTTAATTACTACCTACTACTAATTTTAGTTTAGGCTGGTTTTGTGTTTCAAAACGATTCTTGGTTGAATAGAATTACCACACTACGCTAAAATTTAGAAAAAAATAATAATTTTTTAAATAATAAAGTGATACTATGGATACATTCTTGAGAAATACTATGGGTACATTCTTAAGAGATACTATGGGTACATTCTTAAGAAATACTATGGGTACAATCTGAAGAAATACTATGGGTATATTCTTAAGAAATACTATGGATAAAATCTTAAGAAATACTATGGATACAATCTTAAGAAATACTACGGGTACAATCTTAAAAAATACTATGGGTACATTATTAAGAAATACTATCGGTACAATCTTAAAAAACACTACGGGTAAAATTTTAAGAAATACTATGGGTACATCCTTAATAAATACCTAGTATAAGTGTATGTTTAGTTAACTAACTAACTAACTAACTAACCATCACGCCGTTTCCCCGCAGGGGTAGGCAGAGAGGACGGACCGCCAAACAACTCGGTCCTGGCACACACTCCTTGCCTCATTCACATTCATACATCGTCTCATACATACTCTTCTATTGTTCTGACTCTTGACATGGCCCGACTCAAGTATCTGATTCACTTGGTCGTGCATTTAAATGTATAGTTTAGTTAAAGTTTTTTTTATATTCCGGATGATACAGGGTGATTACTGACATTATTTGGAGTAAAAAAATGTATGTGAAATTTTGGTCTCCAGTGAATTTCTGATGTTTTTTTTTCAACTACTTTCGAAAAAAAATTTCGAAAACAATTTCTACTTATTTTGTAGAAAAAAATCATATAAAAGTCACCCGAGACCGAATTTCATTTGCATTTTTACTGGTTAAAGTAAGTCAAGTACGTCCATAGAAATACCACGTAACTCAACCGAAAAAAAAACAAAACATTTTCCGCTAAAACAACATCAATACCGTAATTTTTTTTAAATCTTAGCCTAATAAAAAGTCACTAGATGCCTATGGGTACTACAATAAGGGAAAAAAAGAGGTAATTTATGTATTTCATGTCTAAGATCTCGGATTTCAGATCTATACAATTGAATTTCAGAAAATATGTTAACTAAGGAAATAAATAGGTTTTATTTTATAAGGTATTTTATTGGCGACGAATCTATCTAGTGGTTTTTAAATTAATGCAGTGGGATGATTAATTATGTGTTGATTAATGTTTTATATGAACTTATTGACGCAGTCTATCGGAATTAAATATATTGACTAACAAATCAATAGATAATACACGAGATCATCGATTAGCTGCGATGGGAGTTTTAAGGCGATGGAACATAATATTACATAAATATTTAGGAGCAACGTAATAAAAATTCTCATAAACTTGCCCAAGGTTATGTACCGTATAGATTTGCTTAAGAAAATGAAATGATAAAAATTAAAATCAGATGAAATGCGTCACTTTTAATCTTAACATTCAAAATACCAGGATACGACATAACAGAACATATGTTCTGACTCAGCATAAAACAATACACCAGGAATGATGATGATTAAGGTATTAGATTAAAAAAAGTAGATACAGTCCATATAAATATCTGCCAAGGATGCCAAGCAATACGATGTAATGCAAAATATATATATATACATGAAAACATTATTTCTATAATACTCACTTAATAAGTGAATTCATAGATAAGTTACCTACTACATATTTCTAACGATTTAAATCAAGCCACAGAATAACCCCGTTTAATTACCAATCAACGCCGTGAAGTGGTTTAATATTCATTTCATTTAATTGCGAACTGGAACCAAACAAACACCTTTTATAATAATAAAAGCCAATCAAACAGTTAGATATTCATCGATTATGTTTCCTTTATTCAGACAACTGAAAGATTGGCTCATTAAATAAATAACCAATTAGATATGTTTATTAATAATTATAACGTTGAGTAACAAACAATACAATAGATATAGGTATTTGAATGTTTGTGGCCGATCCACGGTTTAATGTTGCCTTCAAAAGGTGAAAATAACAACAAACTAATTAATGATTGATAACGAATTACAATATGCAGGATTTTCCAATAGGAGGTGTTATTTTGATATTCAATCGAAAAAGATCAATGGTTTCGTTGTTTGTGTGGCACGTAGCGCCGTTTTGTTGGAAATAAACGTTGTCTAGATCAATACCATCCAATTCCGGCAATAAAAAATCATTAATTATCTCTCGATAGCGCAATCCATTCACCGTAACTGTTGCTCCAGCCTCATTTTCATAAAAGTGAGGTCCAATGACTCCGCCGGACCATAAACCGCACCAAACAGTCACACGTTGAGAATAAATATGCTTTTCAACAATAAATCTTGGGTTTTCCCAGCCCCAGATGCAACAATTTTGCTTGTTGATGAAGCCACCGAGGTGGAAATGGGCCTCATCACTCAAGATGATTTGCATTTGATTCACTCAAGTGAATTTTAATAATTTCAGTGCGTTGTTGAAGCGTGTATCGTTCCATTTGTATTAATGACGTAGTTTCTACTTGACAAATGTTAAAAAATGACAGCTTCAAAAGTAACATCTACCGAAAGAGCGGGCTTTTTAAAATAACACCTCTTATTGGAAAACCCTGTATAAAAACATTCCGAATTTATTCAAACTAGCCACGGGAACCATATATTTTGCTAGCCATATAGTACATTAGCAAAAAATTGGACCACGTTCATAAATCAAACTAAGCTATCACTTACTTAAATGCAGATGGCGTCAGAATACTGATAACAATTATTTATTTGCTGCAGTAAATTATGATTATTCTTTTAACCAGGAAGAAGACACAATATTTAAATGATTTGGAATAAATTATACCTATTCTTATTATGTGTTGAATGTAATGTTACAGGAAATATTCACATTTAAATAATCTGCCACTTTTTAATGCAAGATGAATTAGATACATCATTTTGCATTAGTTTAATGTAAAGGATTTTCCAATAAGAGGTGTTATTTTGAATAGCCCGCTATTTCGGTAGATGTTACTTTAAAAGCTGCAATTTTTTAACATTTGATAAGTAGAAACTACATTATTAATAAAAATGGAACAATACACACTTTAACAACGCACTTAAATTATTAAAATTCACTATTATTAATTATTAGAATTCCATAAAAAAAATCATCTTGAGTGATGAGGCCCATTTCCACCTCGGTAGCTTCGTCAACAAGCACGGAAAACCCAAAAGTTATTGTTGAAAAGCTTTTTTTTCCTCAACATGTGACTGTTTGGTACGGTTTATGATCCGGCGGAGTCATTGGACCTTACTTTTTCGAAAATGAGGCTGGAGCAACAGTTACGGTGAATGGATCGCTATCGAGAGTTGATTAATGATTTTTTTATGGCCGAAATTGGATGGTATTGATCTGGACAACGTTTACTTTCAACAGGACGGCGCTACGTGCCACACAAGCAACGAAACCATCGATCTTTTACGATTAAATATCAAAATAACACCTCTTATTTGAAAACCCTGTATATTAAACATTAGCTTCCTCCTAAGTAACATGCACCAGTAGTGCGACAATAAACGTGTAGATAGTGTACCTACACTCCAGTATTATTATTGTACCCATTATTATTATTTGAGATCATCCACTGATCTCTCCAGAATACAAGTATTATACAAAGAACCAGTCCGTTAAAAAGTGACTCAGTCAATAGTCAACACAAATTGGTGTAATCTGCAGATCACTTCGATTAGGTATAGGTATAGTCTATCTGTTGCTTAAAAATGATTTTCTTGAAGCGAAAGGTCCTTCTAGTTTGTTATATGTGATAAGGTAATATTAACATTTAAAAGTGAAATAGATTTGACTTCTGATTATTCTATCAATCAGTCAGCAGACGCCAGGGTCAAAGAGGAGTCAGCAAAAGATAGAACGATCAATTGGACTTCGCGCCACAACACCGGATGGACCACGGAATCGTGTTCAACAACATCAATGAGAGATATTGTTTGAGATACCAGAACAAAGATGATCTACATACCTACGCTCATTTAATAAGCCCATGCAAAAATAGATCGTGTAAATTGTTTAAATGGCCTCGCAACTGACTTTGGATTTTGGGTCTCTTTCCCACATAAATGTTAATTGTTTTAATGGTTTTGCAACTGAATTTGGATTTTGGGTCTGTTTCCCACAACAATGAAAATAGATCGTGTAAATTGTTTTAATGGACTCGACTTTGGATTTTGGGTCTGTTTTCCACAACAATGAAAATAGATCGTGTAAATTGTTTTAAGGGACTCGACTTTGGATTTCGGGTCTGTTTCCCACAGCAATAAAAATGTTTTTTAAGAAATATTATAAATTATTGCTTTTCTAAATTGAAGTACATTCGTATCAATTTAAACAAACAAAAAACTATGATACGTGTTGTGATATTTATGGAAAGTTTTAGACGCGAAATGATGACCTGATTAAATTTAATGTAATTAATTGCTAAATAAGTGATTCATTATTCTTGTTTGTATACTTTCAGATTGTTTTAAGTGAACAAAGAAAAGTAATTTAGACTATTAATGATATTTTTTAAACTGATAGAAACAATTTCGCCACCTTTCCCTCTCGGTGAATTGCATAAATCTCCGTCAAATTACATATTATAGTTGTGCGAATTTTCATCATCGGCAAGTGAGATAATTTCTCGCGTTGCCCAACTGTTCGAGGAAGAGTTGGTTTGGCATGCGGCATTGGGACAGGGGTAAGCCGGACAGGTAGAAGTGTGGCAGAATGAAAGTAAAATAAATAACGCGTGACCGTGAGATGCAGTGACAGTGACTGAGGCAAGGTCGCCCGGTGACCGGAACCGGGGACACGTGAGATACATTGCACACTCAACACTGAGCGGTGCCTGGTGCCCATTCAACGAGCTATCGGCTGCAGACACTGGCCCCCAGTGACATATATGTCCAGTACACGTGACAAATACCACGTAACTATAAAACACGTAAAGAATGCATTATAGTGACACGAATTTGCATAAGAGTGTTCAATGTCATGAATCCACCTTTTACAAGTTATCTAGAAAATTGCACCATTGCCTTTAACACCTATTCGGTGACACAGAAAAAATCCGACAGAGATTGCAGAGAAGTTATAAACGTTATGTCTGGCTCCTGATACATCTTTTTGGGTTTCACGACAAGACAGAACACAAAAGCGAAGTGAAGAAATGTGAAGGGAAAAACTTAAGACTAACATGAAATTTTTTAATTATGTAAATTTAATTTTACGAGACAAGGTTTTCTTGCAAAGCATAATAAGCAATAATAACTATCCCGAAACACAAATATAAAATAAAAAGAGGAAAAAATAATTTCTTGTCGGCGACATTTATTTTTTCTCGGAAGATTTCTTCGATTTATATTTGTGTTTCAGGCTAATAACCTAACCTGTTTTGTTCATGTCACATGTTCTGCGTGTTAACATTTATCATCAACATTCTGGTAACAGGTAAAATGTTCTGTTTTGCAGCTGTTCTGTTTTATCTGGTTACCATACTTTAGGTATTCATCTTAATTCATCGCTACCTATTTCGAATATATTTATTTAATATTTTTATTTATTTATTCACAATTTTTATTTATTTATTTACTGTTTTTATTTATTTACTATTTTTGTTTATTTGTTATTATTTATTTATTGAAAATTTTTATGGGGCTTTTACATTTGATACATAGATTTTGTACATAATTGATAATAAATAATGGCTGCAATTTTTTTTCTTACATTACAGTGGTTTACAATTGAATAAACTAAATAATAATAAGTCTTAACAATTATCAGTAATAATAACTTGTCAAAAGAAAGTTCCTTAAGTATGTTTTAAAAATTAACACGTTTTTGTTACATTAACAATGTCGATATCATTGGTATATTCATTTGTCAGGTGAAGAATTGGCTTGTTTGCTACTAGGCCAGTGCAATTAGCGCCAAAAAGGGGGTCGCGATCGAAGTAATTCCGGTAGTCCCAATTTTTTTATATGTTATATAAACTGATCCCCTGATGTAAAATCTAAGTTTCCGACCTTGGCGCACCTGTACTCGCGCCGCCATTTTGAAAAAACTGGCCGAAATCGGGCCAAAATCTAGTTTTTCCCACATATCTCATTTCCAATGCAAATTTCGGCTAAAGTATTTTAACAAATATAATAGAACATAAAATAACCTACAACTTTTAAATATTAGATCTAGAACAAGAATCAACTCGAACTAAATGCAATCTAGAAAGTTTCTGGGATAAATATATCCTATTTTATTTTTAACGTGCGACATCTATTGACTTTTCTGCAATCATAGAAAGCAGCCAATAACAATGTGCGATGATAAAGTGAAGATAATGTTGGTAGTTCTTATTCGAAGTATGATATAGTTAAAAATGACCGAAGGAGTTCGAGTCCCATTAGCTCAGTTGGTAGAGCGGCTTCCTAGCAAGACGAGGGTCCTGGGTTCAAGTCCTAGATGTGACCATACATTTTTCTGATAATTGGCTGTTTCAAAAGTCTTCAATAATTTAAGAAAAAACTAAGTTATTGATTGTAAATGTGTCTTATGAGGAACACATGTAACAAGATTAACTGGTTAATGATATACTGGAGAGTGCTCCACTGATCAAATGATCTCCACTCTTCCTTCAATGTTGCAGCAGCAGGGGGTCAGTGGGCCATCGCACAATAAAGTGGAACATTGCCATAAGTAAATATGTAACTCAGTAATTTTCACTTTCATCACATTAAATACATTATCATTGTTCTTACGAGTATTATTCATTCAATGACGTAGATACCAATCTAACATACATACTCATACAACATCTCGAGACACAACAACAGTGGCCGGCAATATTATGCATTAACATTTCATTTCCTTGTATTCATATGATTATAATACTGGAATTCTGACGTTACTCAAGCGGAGAGTGGGTATTTGTAATTTATATATTGTATATTGTGTCCTTCATGTCGTATTTCGTAAATTTCTCACTAACAACGACAACAATAAAATTATTGAATTAATAACTATTAAAAAAAAGAGTTGACATGCCAGGATCGTGGAACCTATTTAATGTTGAATTTATGACTTCCTGTATTTTAAGGTTTATGAAAAAAGGCCGAAATAATATTTTTGAACGACAATAGCAGTTGGGAGAGGTGTAATAAAATAAAAAAAACTTGTACAGGTAGAATAATAATGAATTAGATAGTAATGATATTCAGCCCTACTAATAAATGTGGTGTAAATATTATGCAATTGTTATCCAATCGTGTAACTAAATTTGACCAAACTGATATTTGACAGCCATATAAAGTTTTACACATATTTTTATAGCGGAAGAGGATAACTTGATGCAATAAATAATTATTTTAAATATGTTATGTTATATTTCTTTTTTGAAGATGTTGTAAAAACGAACAATTTTAAAAACTAGATAAAATTACAACAACAGGGACACAAAAAGGTAAAAAAAGGCAAACCGCATATGTTTTTATTCCAAACGTCGAAATTTTTTACAGAATATGAAATTTGGATAGCACATTTCTTTTATTTAGGGAAGCTGCAGGAAAACTGTAACTTTACTTTTTATCTCGTTTATACAATAGAAAAAATGCTTAGAATTACCAGAAAATAATCGAAAAAATCTGACATTTTGAACTAACTGAAGAAGCACACGCGCATGCGTCAGTCCGTGTTGCCAGTTCATTTGCACTAATTCGCAGCACAGTTAAAGAAAAAAAAACGATTATTATGAATTAAAAACAGCGTTTCTACATACTTTATTCAACGTGTAAGTGATTTTTTTTATTAATAAGGCTGTTAATGTACACATAATGTTCATTCTTTTTTTCTTTCGACAGTTTATTCAATTCTTTCGATAATGCAGTGTACATAATAATATGCAACGTTGGTCACGATATTTATTTAAAAAATATATAATAACAGTATGCATAGTTAAATTTTTTTTCATAATTATTCTACAGGTGAGCTCTAGGAGCTTGAGTTTATGGATGAAGTATTTACATACAAAAATATGCTTAAACGGCGATGTGTAAACAATATCCAAAGATTACAAAACGTAATTCAACATACAAAGTACCTGAACGTTCAAGATGACATAGACACCTGGTCCTTGCCAGTTGAATAGAAAGATATATTTTCAATAATTATTATATTTATTCAAATACAAGGGTAAGAAAGAAGAAAGTATGTCGGTTAGAAGCGAATATAAATAAATTGGTCACGGAGCGCAGAAGGACAGAGTAGTAATTTATTATCTTCAAAACTCCGCTCACCTTTTATACGGTCCATAATGAATCAATAAGCCACTTTCTGAAGCTCGCATTTTATAGTCGTGCATATCTAATTTACTTGATACCATTTAAATTCAGACCCCAGGGTCAAATACGAGTTAACTAAAATATCAACCTCTTGTTTCCAATGAGTAATGCCTCCTAAATTTACATTAGCTTATATATGTATATATATATAAAATACAGGTAGGTACCTACACCCTAATCATTTACGAGTTTCGCTTCGTGTGAAGAAATGTAAAATACAAATAATAAAGATGGGGGAATGATAACAAACTAAAGTTTATTGGAGGTGTTATCTCAATAAATTAAATATGTAGTGATTTTACGATTATAGCAATCCCGATCCCACGATGTGTCGAGCGTTGATCCTTGCTGTTTCCGGAACAACCTTATAAGTCGTTCTTATTCACTCATCTCTACAGCCTATAATTATTTATTTATAAAACACGGTGATACTCTATTTAGGGAATGTATTTTAGCTTTCGGCGCCTTGTTCTTGTAGCGTGGAGAATGAATAATTGTTTCCGCCTCCTAGAACGCGCGAGGCGAAACCTACTTCAAGAACTTATTGTACATTGAATGAACAACCTTCTTAGTCTTACCTGCTGTCTCACCTGGTACTATTTAGTCACGCTTTTTTCCTCGCAACACCTGTCCTGTCGGTGTCAAATGAAAGTACCTACATTTTGTACACACAGGGTCAATATGAATAGATATTGTATTTTTATTTTGTTTGATCATGATTGCTTTTGATTAAGTTAGTGTAAGACAAATAATATTAATATGTAAATGATTAATAAAACAACTTTCCTGCAGGTCAGTTTTGATTACATTTTTTATACCAGCGCGGTTTTGTGGTTTATTATTATTGCAAGCACTACAAAGACTACACTACTATAGGAAAAAAATCCCCAGAACCAAATTTTTTAGGATACAGTCATTTTAAGGAAAAAGATGTGAGGGGTGTGTAGGAATCTAGAGACCAATGTGTCTAGAAGTGACGGACGTATGAATCTATACCCCATGCTGCGTTGTAAGACGATGGGTCGAGAGGGTAACTAGTTGTCTAGTTACCCTCTCGTTACCCTAGTTACCCTCTCGAAACACACCTATAAAAGGTGATATAAAGTAATTAACAATTATGAAACAAAAACTAGGTTAAATATGTTATGTTGGTTAGGTTTATATGTTAGTTTTTTTCATCGTTTTTAAAACATCACTTTTTAAAGGGGTGTTGAAATGTCATCGTGTTAAGTTATCGTGGAACCGTCGAAAGAGACCAGTTGGAAAGATCAAAAGAAAGAAAGATATTAGTTTGTGTTGTTCGATTCTCAAGTTAAGTATTCAGTATGTTGTATTTTCTTCAAAAAACTTTTTATAAATGATCGCTTTCTCCATTGGTACAGAATGTTTTTTTTAATGTATAGATTATAACTTTTGAGATATTCTCAACTACCATACTAGGCTCATGTCTGTATTATGGTAGTCCTACATGATTTAGATTATAATGTAAGAACTAGGAAAATAAACAATATACATGTTATTATATAAACCATTATAGAAATAAAATAAAATTAAACTGAAAGATGAGAATGAGGCGATGTGTGAATGTGGTGCGGTGCAGACCACCGAACGTGTAGTCAAAGAATACCAGCTACATTCATTCCCCGGCGGGATTGATGAGGTTCACATGGCGACGCCTGAGGCCCTAGAATGGATCGCAGACCTGGATATCCCCCTCTGACCCCCCCACCATACGAAAGAAGAAGAATGATGAGAAAATACAAATAAAAATAAAAATATTGAAAAGTAACAAAATACATACTAAATTATAACAATTATTTTTTATTAAACAGGTGAATTTTTTTTATTAATACAGGTGAATACAGAGTACAATACCTATGCTGAAGAGTAAAATACAGGTGATTCATGATAGGTAAATAATAATATTTGGATGATTAATATAAGGCCTTTTTGTTCAAAATCACCTCAAGTCAAGTTATTTCACAACAGTTGTCATGAACCTTGTCTGTCTTTCATGCTATTAAATGTATATTTTATTCCGGCTCTTACGACATTGCGTATGACAAACATTGTGTATAAAGTCGAATCTTTGACATATTGATGAGCTGCATATAAATATTACAATTACTGAGAAAAAATCGTCATTCAGAGCACACGTCAAGAACCCCGTCTAACCTTCATAGTAGGTATTTACAGTTTTGAGGACGTAACATATACCGTATGACTAATAATTATTCATAAAGTTAATTCCTTGAACTAACCCAGGAAGCGTATGGGGTAAAATGAATTCAAACTAACGTCAACTGAAGAAACTGAAACTGAACCGTTTCTCTTGCTTTTGTGCCTACTTCCCTCAAACTATTCCATTCGATCATAACATTAATATGAGTTTTGATTCCTCTGCTTCCGTTCTGGAACGTATTACGTTTTATGTCACCGATAACTTCACCAAAGCAGGCAGCACAGGATTTTTTATTTTTAGAGGCAGGACCAACTTACCAATGAACATGTCCCTTTGGGGAGAACGAGAACATTATTAAATCATCTTTCTTCTGAGGTGGGCAATTTTCAGTTAAACTACAGTGACTTCAAGATTGCGATAAAATTTTTTTGGCTTTTAAATACTGCGCTTCAACTGATGTAATGTTATTAATTGTAAACTTTGTAAAACGTAATTGAATTCACCAAACAACTATCAAACGAAACAAGTACCCAAGTAGAAACCAATTCGCGTTTTAAAAAGAAGTCTTAACTCGTTCAAAAATAAGTCTTAACTTGTCTTGGCAGATGACATAAAATCTGTACAATTCTTGAAATATTTTTAAAATAACACTTTGGGAGGTGGATATGGGTACCGCCGCCCCGGGAACCATTTATTGGATAACAAACACCTCTGCCGTAGGTCACCCCAAGTGGTTCTGATCTTGGCGGCGGATACGTCTGCCCACCAACTTCGTGGCAGGCCGGATCGAGAGAGAAAGTGGTTGAAGCAGACCTGTTGACCTCTCCAACAGGACTCTCACGAAACTTTCCCTTGCACCTCAGTGGGAGAGATAGATTCGTTAGACCGTCACATACAAACCCGCCCCTCATACCATTTTCCTTCCAAAACTTCCATTCCTAAAAATACCCTCCACACATCATTCCCAAGGATGACACAGACCCCGATGGGAATTATTTTCCTTAAGGCCTCCAGTGTAGAGCTGATGTAAAAAATTAAAGTGAAATAAATAATGCATTTTTATGAATATGTTCAATTTTAAAAAACTTGTGTCTTAATTCTGTGAAATCTTCTGGGTATTTTGAACCCAAAAACATCAAAAATCTGTGACATTGAAATTAGAAACTGATTATTCACCATCCGTATAATCCTTCTCCTTCCAACCAAGGTTCTTTGCATATATTATCTGTAGTCTACACTTCTTTACCAACAGACTGAAACAGGCCG
The DNA here is from genome assembly GCF_061612785.1 of Hesperophylax consimilis. Taxonomy (NCBI): domain Eukaryota; kingdom Metazoa; phylum Arthropoda; class Insecta; order Trichoptera; family Limnephilidae; genus Hesperophylax; species Hesperophylax consimilis. The sequence continues at coordinate 18,271,031 of NC_142845.1, forward strand.
CTTTGTCGCGCTTAGAAATAATGTCTTTTCAAACGGAGGCCTTCGGGTTCATTGACTGGACGTAAAAAAATCTTCCAAATTAATTGGCCAAATAACCCTGACTTGTAATTCTAAAATAATAACTTAAAAGTTATTAAAGGGCAAATGGAAACGTTCAAACTTATTTTTAACTTTGTAGACATTGATTTTACATTTAAAAAAAATTATGATAATATTATATAAATTTATTGTAATACTAAAATAATTATTTAAATAAATTTATGTAGGTATATTTTTTTCGCAGTATTCATACCGCTTTACTCGTTTTTCAAAATAACTATTTTTAACACAACCGTTAATTCAAAACAAAAACAAAAAACTTTTTTATTATTTTTTAAACTGCCGTTGTTAATGGTCAGCACAAAAAAAACATCCTTTCTAGTCTGCTAATACAAGAAATAGTTACTATTAATGAATTATTTGTAAATTCTATAAGGTATGAATGAAGTTTCTAAAGTGGATGAAGCTCTTATTGTCGCCCTGGTGTAGGACAGCCATTCAGAATTGAAACTTTATTTGAAATGGCTTTAGTGCGTTTAGTGATCAGATCTGACTAGCCAGGTACTCGCCCACCTTCCTTTCCCCATCTCCTTCCCCTCGCCACAACCTTCAGTCTCACAACATACCCCAATTGGGGATGCCATAGTCTCATTGGCTCTAGACGGTTAGGAGCAGTTGGAACCCTAAAAAGTGAAAAACTTTTTAAGTTCTGTAGATATGGAAGACATACTGAAATTTTAGGTAAAAGGTTCGAAAAAGTCTTCACTGATTTTCAAACTGCATACAGACATTTCGGTATATATTTCTTAGGATTTAAAAGATTACATTTTGAGGATTCTTGTTATATTTTCTATGTGTTCTTCTTCTTTTGTTTTCTTTGAAAGGAATTTTTATCAATTGTAAGTTATTGATATTTATTATACACGTAGTTGCGATGCTATATCTCATTTACTTATTATAAAGATAGAAGGGTGAAATATCTAGGGTACCATGAGCGAACACCCTATGACCTATTCAGCCGTTCAAATGCTTCTGCGCACTGTTGGCCTCACTCACTTAAGTCACTCGGCAAGCACTCGGTAGCATTCGGCTATCTCCGTATCAGACTAGTGACATCTTCCGAAATGCCCGAATACTACACAATCCGGATGGAACTTATTGCTTGAATTAGCAGATTACAAAGTTATTTTTGAGGGCTGAACCATAGTTTTTAATACTACGTGAATATACGAAAGACCTTTTTGCTGTAGCTCAATTATTAATAAATTATTTGTATTATTTGCACTATGGTGGCAGGCATACCAAAGGGTTTGTTTTGTGATATATGCCAAACCCGTAGTATAGAGAATGAATCACGTGTGTACGAGGTTTGTTCAAAAGAAAAGGTGAATTTTAATTTTTTTCGAAAAGTATTTATTTATTCATCAAAATACGTTTTCTCCCCTTCAAAGTAATCCCCCTCAGATATAAAAGCCAGTGATGCTAAAAAAAGATAAAAATTATTATTTTTCTAGAGTTCACATCGTAATTTGTATAAGGTACTTAGTGCCGAATTTCCCAAAAATGTGTTGAAATTTCCTTAGAATATTTTAGTTAATGTAGTTTAATTTCCCATGATTTTCGTGCTTTTTCCCGTTTCACTAAAAAAGTTCTTTCACTCCAAAATCTAGGGAAATTTTCTTAGACATCACATACCTGATGGGAGCGAAGATTGACATATAATAGGTGATATCTCACAAAAGCCACCCTATACAAAATGTACAATATTATTATTATTATCTCTTGGCTCAAAAAAACAGGGAATGCCATAGTCCCAATCGAACGTCGGACAGTCAGGAGCAGTTAGGTTTCTTGTATTTATTAGTATATCGAGCCTTACCGTGGCTTTTTTATATATTCACACAAATCCATAGAATAAATCCATAGGGATCCATAGAAGCCCGAGTAAATCAGGCCTCCAAAAAGTTGGGCGTCTTGTACAGGGCTAGGAGATTCTCCAACAGTGACCAGCTGCTGACCCTGTACAAGTCTCAAGTCCGCCCAACTATTGAGTTTGGGAGCCACCTCTGGGATGGTGCCCCAAAATACTTGATAAACCTGCTTGAATCTGTGCAAAGGAGAGCGATCCGTCTGATTGACAATCCGTTGTTAACAGACCGATTGCCTTCTCTAATGCATAGACGCAATGTAGGCATGCTGTGTCTGTTCTACAGGTATTTCAATGGAGCCTGCTCCAAGGAGCTAGCAGCATTGATTCCTGATGCACCGGTTCACGTGCGCGAAACTCGACGGACACGAACTGAACATCCGTTCACGGTTGACGTTGGCTTCATGAGATCGGGCCGTTTTTACGACTCGTTTTTGTGTAAGTCGGCTCGTATGTGGAACGAGCTACCGCCATCTGTTTTTCCTCCCTCCTATAATCCGAGCCTCTTCAAGGCCCGCATTAACAAATCCCTTCCTACAGCCCCTACCTTATTCCGCCTCACAACGCCGCCCAACCGGGTGGTGACATAGTTCCCCTGTCAGTACACTGCACAGGCAGGGACACTCTTGTGAGGTGTCAAATAAAAAAAAAAAATAAAAAAATAAAAAAAAGTAAGGCTCACTAGACATCAACTGCCAACCAGACTAACCAAATTATCTGGGCAGGTAGAGAGGATAGAACACATAACTCTGTCTCAGCACCCACTTCTTACTTCATTCATATACCGTTTAATACTGTTATTATTATATTCTGACTCTTGACATAACCAGACTAAAGTATTTGATTAACTTGATCGTGCAATATCTTCCTTGGGCGTCCTTAACTTGCTCTCCCACTATCTTTCACTTTCTACACGGAGAAAACGTACTGATACTAATAAATGATAAAATACTGTTTATATCAACGGGGAAGGCATGACAGAGTTCCTAACAGTTAAGTATCAGTTAAAAGCAAATGTTTTACGAGGACGGTGGAAAACATGTTCACACAAATACAAGAACACGTGAACAACGTTTTCTCGATATATTCTGAATGACTATTGGTTTATCAGGTAATCGGCATGCTATCACATTTTTTAACAGGATCATTTATCTCCCTGTGTATTCTCCTTTCACTGCTCTACATGCCCAACAAACCATCTAGGCGTTCGTCTATAATATTAACCATTAAGCTCACATCAGCCTTCCATTCTTTCCAAATCTCCACATTTTTAACATGGTCATACAGAGTTGGCGGTAATCTAGTTTTAATACATACTTATCTGGCGAGGTAGGTACCTACATATCCATAAACTAATAACTAACTAACCCAAATAATAATCTATTAATGGTATCGAAGCATTACAGATTTTTTTCTTCTGACCTAGAGATAGAGTACAGCCCTGGTTCTAATTAGTTTTTTCATACACCATTCAGAGATACATCATATTTACATACTGGCAATTATAATGAAGCGAAATTGAATAAATAATACTACCTCGAAAGTGTATTAAAAGGAGCAGATTAAAAAACATATTTTTCGGTCGATCTGTGAGCGGTATAATTAATTAGTTAATTAACTCCTTTACTTAATTGAGCTGATGATTAATTTTTTGAGTGAATGCTCAACTTTATGCACGAATGTAATAAAATGTATTGGGTCGATTAATTACTGGGTAATTAATTAAAGGTTAAATCAAATGTAAAATTTATATGATAACTAGAATCTAAATATAGAATTTCTAACATACTTAGGTGAAGATAAAACGATATCATATTATACGAGAGATAAAGCGTTCAAGATGTTCATAAATGTTTTAAAATAGGTAAAGGCTTTTCCTTATTGTTCTAATAGATATCTAACATACAGGGATTTACATCGTTCACAAATCAATCATTCTTGAGAGATATAAAGTCATAAAAAGTGATTGAAAAAAATCTAAGATAAATAGGTTAGGTAAGATTTATAGGCATTTTTTATCCTTTTAAATGACTTTTTATCACTTTCTAAAAGTAAGTTGAATTGCTACTGTCTTGAGATGCCATGGAATCCATTTTCATCATGTCATATTTTGGAACGCTGTGTAGAGGTTTTTTTTAAACTAAGCCCCTTTGTAAGTATTTACTCCAACTAGATGCATTTATTTTCCTTATATATTTATAATACTGTCGTCCCTGTACCTACACTTTATATTATCTTTCTATTGTCTCCATGGTTTAAAGTGCACACAACTTTGTAATTTGTGTTTTGATTTAGTTATGCATGTAAATATCTGAATACGTCTGTCTCGAACAAAGATATTAGAAGAACGAGATGTGCTATGCGCAGTTCGTACTGAGTGGAATTGTTTTGCCGAGTGTCGCCGGTTTTGTTCACCAATACTACTGCACACCTTCGCTTGCGCTAAGGTATCCGCACTAATACATAGAACAGATTTCTGTGCGTACACGTCCCGATACCGTTCAAAGTACCCTAATTAGGTAGTACTCCGGCTACGGTCCGGCGGCCAACATAGCATATCTCGTTCTTCTAATATCTTTGGTCTCGAACAAGGTGTACCTTAGGGAGACAGATGTCGAAAAACACATTTAAAAAACTTTATATTGATAAATTAAAATAAAAATAAATTGTTTTGGCGACAAATCGAAAATGACACTTTTCAAATCATTGTGGAAAGTATATTCGTCAATTAAGTAACAAGTTTTACAGTGATTAATTGGATTAACCGTGTAAAATTACACATATGCCCTGATGATGGACTCTATAATGCTGTCCGAAATGTTGGCTGAAGAAGGAGGTAGCGCAAGACGGTATCATACCAAAAACATAAATCAACAAAATATTATTTGTGGTTTTTAATGGCAGTGGTACTGAGGCAAATATGATAGTATTGCATTCTTAATGACTATAAATAAATAGTATAATATGAATAGTACATATTCAGTATAAATAAATAGTATAATATGTTCTATATGTATTTTGTTTCATCCTTTCCTTTTATTTTTTTTTCTTCTCTAAAATAATAGTTTATTATGTGTTTTTTTACTATCAAATATCAATTGTATATCATGGTCACCCTAATGTTTACTATATTATACTGTAATGAATTGGCTGAAATTAGCTTAATAGGTACCAGGTAGGTACCCAATTCGTAGAAACATTAATGTAACAATACTGTTCTCTCAATATACAGGGTGTCCGAAAACTCGTAGTACAAGCGGGAAACTGGTGAATCTACATCACATTTGGAGTCGATTTTGTGGTATATTTTTTTTTATTTGAGCTTTCGTTATCGAGTAAATCGAGTTTTAAGTTGATTTTTTTTATTTTATTTTTTTTTTTTAATCAAATTCTTATAAATTATTACTGAAGATCAAAGTACCCAACTAATTAAAACTATGTGAAAGTAAAACAAATGAAGAAACTCGGATTTGAAGCATTATTTTGAAATCACCCTTCATTTAACCCGGTGTAATCATAAAATATTTCTGCTCTGCAGGGTTAAAACATCTGTTATTCAACCCTAAACACCAGAAAAAACTTTAACCCTAAAATAGCCGAAAAATATTTTTTTTTGTTTTTTTTTTTTTTGAAAATGCTCAAATCAAAAAACTTTATGTTTTTTTGGGTTCCCCATGTGGTGTAGATTCTCCAGTTTCCCGCTTGTACTACGAGTTTCCGGACACCGTGTATAAAGTTTGTGATATTTTTATTATTATGTAAAATTATTAACCTCAACACAGGCTTGTCCTAGTAAGGTTAAAATTATAACGTTAAAAGATACAATGTAAAGAAACAATACACAATAGGATTGTTGTAAACGGAAGTGGCGCCATCTGTTATTTAAAAAAAGAATTTTTATCTGCTAGTGTTTTAATACTTTCAGGTAAACACATTCTATATTTATATATCCGTGATTCTTCACGGGTCTGCGCTATTATGCTATGTTTTTTTCTCCGTAATAAACTTATTTATGACTATATGCGATGCATGTAATTGGCTAATATTAACAAAGTAACATAACTAACAATCAGTGCAGTATATCCCACAGCGAGTCATGTTATTATTAATGCAGAAAGGAAGTAGTAACAGGTAGTGTACTAGTGTGGATCAGGTTGGTTGTCCGCAGTAATTTAAGTAAAATAATTCGTGCCACCGATTAGCCTAGTGTTTGCTTCTTGTTTAAACGTATTATTACAGATTTGATAGAGGACAGTGGTGAACGGCCGCTATAAAACATTTCATTAAGAATTTTAATTGGCATTTTCAAGGCGAGCGGGATAGCACACAATACACAGCGCAGATCACAAAACACAGCAAACAGCACTACAGCAAGTAGCGGGAACAGTGGGGGATCAATCACCCAACCTTGCAGTAACAAATGTTTCTTTCCAGCTCATAAATTAAACTGTTCATCCTATGTAAATATCATATTATCGACGGTGTCCGGAAACTCGTAGTACAAGCGGGAATCTACACCACATAACTTTTTTGAGTTGAGCTTTCGATTTGTCTCATTCGAATCTAAAGTTGGCGTGTAATATTGTTTTATGATTATTCCAAATCCCAGTTCCCACTCAAATTGCATTTTCCCTTGTTTTGGTTCCGTTCCTAAAAGTAAACTTACCTTGGAATAAAGAAGATTTGAAAAAAGAAGACCGATGCCGGTTTAAATTTTGTTCGAATATTGTTGCATATTATTTCACTTCCCGTAACAATTAATCTCGTGAAAGTCCGTAAAATAGTGAAAATTATCATTCCAAAGTTAAATAATTTAGATAGTGTTGGATGGTGATGGTTGTTATTAATTGTAGGGTCCTTTTAAATTAAACACTGTTATTTTTGAGACAATCTGAATCACTTTATTAACATGTACACCATGAATGTACACTTTTTACAGGGTTTTAATGCACTATACTAGATACAGGTCGGTTCCCGTAGTTCTTTAGGAAAGGTGAAACCTTTGATTGTTCTGGAGCAAGAGGTGGTTTTTAGGAAAGCCTAGTATTTTATATGAAAAAGTGTTCACCAACACATTGACACCTTCAAATTCAACAGGCAGCAATACAGGACACTGTTCTTACCGACCTTATACACTGCGATCAAAATAATACAATGGTAAATAGACTTGGTGTTGTGGAAATCTCTAACATTAACAGTGCTTACAAGACGTACATCTATGAACTGTATAGAATCATAGCATCTTGCATAGAATCTTCCAGAAACTAAAAGAACTCCAAAAGAAACAACCATCATCAACAGGTAAAGGCTTCCTTTTATCACTCCTAGTATTCCTTTTGATAAATAAACACGATGGCTCGAACTATTTCCTAGTCAAAATACAGTCAATTTCAAGTACCAATCATCGGTACATAGTCTTAAAATAATCTGTTGATAGGGGGTTAATAACAGACTGATATTATTTTTGCCAAGCGATCGCTCAAGACGTTTTTGCAAACTTGCTATATATAATATGCCAAAAATCTTAACTTAACACATTTTATCTTTATTCGATTACACGATGATTACTTGAAATATTGACTCGATCTTTGGGTGATTTGCACAATAAAGTATTGAATGTGAATTGATAGTAATGAGATAGAATAGAAAAAGTCTAGTGATCGTTTTCTTTGTTAAACACCAATGCCTTACAAAGGCATTGTAGAACTGACAATATTTAAAAATACTGATCGTAATCTGCTCATCGTATGTGTACAATTTAGCAGGATAAACGAGTACCTATATTTAAACGATTTTAAGTTATAATATTTATAATAAGTAGTAAAGAAATAAAATAAAATACACCTATGAAGTAAGTAGTAAAGAAATAGCATAACATATATATGAATACAATCAAATACACCCATGAAGTAAGTAGTACAGAAATATAAGAAAATGGTTCCATGATAACTCAACACAGTGACAACTCAACACACTTTTAAAAAGTTATATAATCATTAGAAATGATGAAAAAATTTTTTAAACCTAACCTAACCTAACCTAACCTACTTAACCCAGTTAATAAAGTTTTTGTTTCATCACTTTCCATGACTTTATATAACTTTTTAAAGATGTGATGAATTATCATTGTGATGATTTATCCGGTCACCAATAAAATACATCCACGAAGTAAGTAGTAAAGAAATAGCATAAAATATAAATGAATATTAACATACACCCACGAAGTAAGTAGTAAAGAAATAGCATCAAATACAAATGAATACATTAAAATACACCCACAAAGTAAGTTGTAAAGAAATAGCATTAAATTCAAATGAATACAATAAAATTCATCCGTGAAGTAACAAATTATATTCAAGGGTTAAATAGTATTTAAAAAAAATTTAATACAAATTTTTAGAAGCACTCTTTGTTCTTAGAAAACGAAATTACCTCCCGTTGCTCAAATAACAGTAAACTGTATAAAATAAAAAACGGAACGAAGTAGGTAGGTAAGTATACTGAAAAATAAACCAATAAGCTAGTAAACCCACCTCAATGAAAATAGTAATGGCGAGGTTGTATGACGTTCGCTGAATAATATAATGCAAATCACGTGGTCAAAAATCCTGAAATATTCTAGATGTTATAAAATAATAATTGGGTTTGTTTTTAAACATAAATCTGAAGTGATTTATATGTTTGTATGTTTGATAATGCTCATCAGGTTTGATGTACAGAGAACAGAGTTAATGTCCTTGTTACGAACATACGCACAGTGTATTTCACTATTGCATGCAATTCCCAAAGACCCCGAAGTTTTATGAGTTTTTATATAAGGCTGAATAAATTTCCACATTTTTTTATTGCGGCATTAAAAACTTATGTACGAAGTTGGTATTAATTAATTCTTCCGCGTATTAATTACATCTCAATATCTTATAAAATTGAGCTGTTCGAATTGAGAAATATTTAATCCCACTTTATTGTTTTTACATAAGCATTTATTACCAGCACTTTTACATTAACTTAAAATTAAATATTACAAATATATTCAAGTAATTTCAAAAGAAATGGCTCACACATGTAGATATTATGCTCAGGATTCCAAAATATTATTAACTACCGTAAATGGGGTGACTTTGTCAATTTTCAATTTTGAAACTAAATAACTTTTTTATAAAATCATATTTATTGCTTATGAAAACTATCGAAATATGTATAAAGAATTTTGTATAGGTACGCGTTTGGGGAATAAAAAAAAACACGGTGATCAAAGTTTTTACGCCAATCTCAAACAATTGTGTATTAATAAAGGCGAATTCGAATGTTCATTTGTCGATAGAGATTGTTAATTTTCAATATTAATTACATGAAATTATTATAATTGTTGAGAAATTCATAAAATTTATGAACATTTTTCTCTGTCCGGAAAAAGTAGCTTTACAATTCAACAATTTATATGTTTTAATGTAAATATAAATCAACTAATTCGACACTTATTTTCTAAGCGTAATTGTTTCCACGTTGCCTGAAAAAGATAATTAAAGAGAAGCGAGTAATTTTTAAGTGATAATGAGAATTATGCAGAAATCCGCGATGATCGAAATCGCCCCTCGATTCAAAAGTCGCCCCATATTACGATTAACATAAACATTCCACCTTCTATTTAAGAGGGAAGACGTTTTGTTGGTCGCCATAGACTTTGAGGAAAATATATGTAGAATACATCAATTGAGACGAATAAACGCAATTTAGGACGTCTGAAAGCAATTAGAGAAAGAGAATGATAACGCTGGTAATAATAATACGCAACATAATAATGTTGCATCACCCACACACAACCTTTTTCGTTTAGACAAATTTGTCAGTGTTATTTTTGTGCAAGAATGACTTACAAGATCTTGATCTATTTAAAACTGCCTGTTTAAGTCAGATAAAAAGCAATGTCAGATGTGTAATTAGTCACAGCATAGTTACACTTACGACAGTCCCCGTTGCATTGAACTAACATGCATTCAAATTAATTAACCAGTGACATTTAGGCTACAATACCCGATACCCGGAAATTCGTCACTTCCTCGGAGAGCGTGACTCACTGGACATAACTTTGAGAATTTGATATGCGCCTGAAAAGTGTTTGTTACCTGTCAAGTGTCGTAATTCGGATTGCGACACTTTGCTGTTTGATGTTGCCCTTGTGCCTCGGGTCTCTAGTCTCGTTCCGGGCGGTTCAACGGCCAAAGAAATCGAAGGTGAACTGTCGCATTTATCACCAAAATATGTTGAGGCATGCTCTTCTTGGTTAATGTAACAAAAACTAACAAATTTCTGCTTGTGTTGGATTAACTTTATAGATAACCACCACCGCAATTGTTCTCGTGGGAATAATGAAGAAGTAACTATACAGATGGTAAGTGTTTTTACACTATGGTGGCAAAACATATTTATTAATTTAAAGGAGTAACATTTGTTAAAGAAATAATAAAACAGAACACTTGCGAAAGCTATCATTAATATTTATTAATGAAATATATTAATTTAGCTCTTTCGTAACTAAATTCCGTGCAGTTGAACATATCTAGGTACTGCCAACTGCATGCAATCTAGGTACCAGCAAGGGTCAAAATGACCCAGTCATTATATTTCCCTGAGTCCTAATATTTTTCTTACAATTGAAAATAATTTTTGATCGAGTATTGCTACACTTGTTAATATTTTCACACCTAGTTATTGTAATGGTTACTAGCTTTGCCTATTAATCTTGCTACGAGCTTTACCTGAGAGCTTTGACTACAAATTATGGCAATGAACGAATTTTGGCTGTGTTGTGAACAATTTTCATCAATAGTTTAGTTTCCAGAAGATTAATTAAGGTAAAGAAAATAAAATTATAAATTATATAAAGTATACTGATTCCAAAAAAAGACAAGAAGTAATTCAAAACAAACTACAATAACAAGGATATAATTAATTGTAGGTTACCCACCTCGCCGCGACCTGATAAGGAGTAATTAATTACTCTGTTCCGAATATATCGTATTCAATTGACCAAATCAATGCCAGATACCGGATATTAAACAATCAAGTTATGTGGGTGACCATTTTAGAAATCATTCAGAAGATACCCATCGTACCTACCCTAATACTAAGCTCAGATAAATAATGGTGTACAGTGTACACCATTAAATAAACTAATCAATTCGTTACTGAAAGATACCTACTAATCCAAAAGCTTACTTAACTTAACTTAAAGCGTTATTTTATTTAACTTTCCAAGAACATTTTTTACTTATCACTATCTTATTATAAGCGTCTATCTAAGCAAAACGCATTATAATTTTGTTTTTATTAGAATATGCGCTATGGTGTCAATAAAACGTAAAAACTATAAAACTGATAAGTATCTGAAATAAGCAAAGTGTAAATTGAAATATCACATGAAGTGGAACTATTTCAAGTTAAATAAATGAATAAAATAACCTATCTATATACTACGGCCCAGTTGTTTCGCAGAAATTTTAATGTACAAAACATTGTAATCAAGAGGGGTTCCCGTTAAACGCCGATTCTAGGCACGTTTCACTTTTATATCAAATTTTAATGAGCTGACAATATTATAGTTGTCCTCTTTTGTTCATTCACAATTTGTTCAAAGGCTGAAACGTACTTAGAATCGGCATCAACGAGAACCTTTGATGTGTCAAACAAACAAAATTTGCTCCAAATAGCCATTTGATGACATAATCACATGTGAATTTGAGCTTTTAAATTTTTAGGGAGTTTTTGACCATCGATTCAAAATGAGAGAAAGAGAACGGAAGGATAGGGTAGTAATTTATATCGTAACAATAACCAGGCAGTGTTTCATTGTCTTTTCAAATGATTCAAATTTTCCCACTCAGGTATGGAAATAACTCATGTGCTATTTAATAATGTATAACAGTTGTGAATGTGACAAATCAGTCCGACCTGCTGCTAATACGTGTATTGCCACGGTTGTGGTATGCGATCGAGGTCGGGCAGCAGCCGAAGGTTCTCAGGTTCAAGTCAGTGCACTGGATCAATGTCGGAAACCTTAGCTGGTCGGTGGCCGACTCCGGTGTCACCTTCCACTACTGACTTCACAGAAAGCAACAAGTGTGGAAGTTCCTTCAAGTAACTTGTTGTCTGACGCCTTATAAACAAAGCTACGTGAGCTTTTACACTGATTATAGACATAGAACCGATAAACAATAAATATAGACATTTAAGTGCTTACTTGGTTTTGTGTATAAAATATGTGTTCTAGACGGGAACATATTTTAACTTCCTTATTCTACTGCCATATGTAGTGCTGAGAGTGTGAATAACAACTTACAAACGAATTTTCCTGCCTCTACATTATAACCATTTTTTATAAATTGTGTTTGTTTTGTAGTCCTACATTAATATGAACTTTTTTCTAATTATGAAAAACAAGCTTTTTTAATCTACTGGATATATTTATTTACTCGTAACAGCTATTTCTCCACCCACAGATTGAATTCGCCACCACCCTCATCACAATTTCTCACTAATAGATATTTTTGTTAAATTTGATGATATGGGATAGTCTATGGGTCAGTAGGTAAATAGATACCAGTGGGGAGTAATCTATAAAGACTGAAAATCTGTGTCAATCTTAAACAAATTAATAAAGATAAATTTAACAATTCATAAAAAAGAGATAAAATATGAGTTTCAACAACAACCTACTTGAAACTTAACGCCAACAAATGGCGCAACAACTGATGAGGGTCTCGGCAGGATTAAGTGCTGTTGCGATAATCAACACCCGAAAAACTACAGCCTATCCTTGGTCGAGGACCAATGCAAGCCACTGGAAGATATATCAGTTATCTATAAATTAAAACATTAGTAATGTTGTGGCAATGGCCTTATTTCGGTAATGGTTCATGTTAATCATAGTGGATTTAATTTAAATTATAGACGTGATTTTCAAGGGTTGATTTATATGCCGTATATAATTAAATCTGGCTTCCTGGTAGGAATCAATCATTTGATGACAAGTTAATTGTCATTATTACTGAACTCACCGGTTACCAGTTCATCAGTCATCACACGTGAGGCTTGCCGAACTTAATGACTAAATAATCCTTGACTGGTCAATGATTTGAACTCGGGATTTCACCCACCACAAGAGTTTTGACCTTACGGCAAAATACTTTAATTATAGGTGTACTCAAATCATCATTCAACAACCTGCCTTGTTCAACTGTTAACAAATTAGTCTCAAACGCCTTAGGTGTTGTATTAACTTCTTTTACCCTATCACGAACATGGTTGTTATACAAAATAGCATGCCAAAATTGACTGAAGTACGGATAAACGATAAACGTATCCTGAAAACCTATGAAATCAGCTTTTTAAAACTAAATCTTCAAGTTTAATAAAAAGCCAAGATTCAAATGCAATATTCTTGATTCATATAGAGTTTATATAGGGAAGCTTATAGAGCTTATAAATAAGGAGAAATGTACAGCTAAACAATCTTTTGGTACAAAAATGTATGTTACAAATATTTACCCTAGGCAGTGACAGCATGGATCAATCAGGCTTCAATTTTGTAGGACCAACCTATGATTGGTAACGACTTCAAAATTCTTTGTTATTTTTGTGAGTAATTTTTGGGAAAAGCGGTCTTATTTTTCAGCAAAAGAGATGTCATGTTCTCTTTTTGATATTGTTCAGCAAAACAGTGGCAAATAGATATAAAAAAAACATAAATATCCGACAGTAAGTCTTGCTTTAGTGATTTATGTTGTGACCTATGAAGTGAATTATTGATAACTTGCAAAAAATTCATTCAAAGTATTTCAAAGGATCATCATTTATCATTCATTGGAAGAGATCTAGGCCAAGCAAATTAAAACTAATTTATATAAATCAATCCGTCAAAATGAATCGAAATAACGTTCTTTAAGAACCCTCGGTCTTAAACTAACTGCATGTGTTTATCACTTTGTTTTTCAAACAATAGCAGCCGGGGCCACTGCATATATTGACTCTAAGCAGTTCAAATGAGCCTTGAATCTTCGATCATTAAACTGACCAAAGGATTGTACTTCCATATTTGAATACCACGTCTCCTGACCTTATTCAGTACGTGACCCAAGTCTGCCCTCGTCTCTTAGTCCAACCAAAACACGTCAAGTTTAACGGATAGAGATTCATTTGATCCATTGCATTGTACTGAATCCAAACGTGCTGAAGGCTCGAGTAATTAGCTGTCCGGATTAAACTCGATTCGGTGATTGATAGCGCAGATTACGGAAATATTTGTGGACCTAATAAATCTGTTTAGACCTATGAAAGGACGTAGGCCTAATTATAGTTCGTAGACCTAGATTAAAAATAAGTGTTTTAGTCATAAATTCATTGCCGAAACTAAACGTTCACGGTCTTCTAGTACCTGGAGAATTTAACCAATGACTCATTATTACAAAGGTGTTGAATCCTCACTTTACATTTATTAGCAGATATATATTTTAATATATTAGCAGATATATATGTAAATTTATTAGCAGATATATATAGATGTAATATTGTCCATTTTGATTTAGAAAATGTTTAATGTAAACGCACTAACGTTCGCACAAAGAAAATGTTTAATGTAAACGCACTAACGTTCGCACAAAGAAAATGTTTAACGTAAACGTACTAACGTTCGCACAAAGAAAATATTTAATGTAAACGTAACGTTCGCACCAAAGATATTAGAAGAACGAGAGTAGCAGTAGCAGTTCGTACTGAGTGGAATTGTTTTGCCGAGTGTCGCCGGTTTTGTTCACCAATACTACTGCACACCTTCGCTTGCGCTAAGGTATCCGCACTAATACATAGAACAGATTTCTGTGCGTACACGTTCCGATACCGTTCAAAGTACCCTAATTAGGTAGTACTCCGGCTACGGTCCGGCGGCTAACATAGCATATCTCGTTCTTCTAATATCTTTGGTTCGCACCAAGAAAAGATCATTTTTTCAATGATAACCTTAATTTAAAAACCTCTACAGTATCAACTTATGTGTGCTATATCTTCATATTTCATTTTAGTTTATAGCACATTCCATTTGCACGCCTTTGAATATGTAACTACATATTAGCAGGTTGGTTACCAACACTTTGTTTTAAATAAATGTTTAGTATTTTCAACTAAACTAAAGTTTGAGTTAAATTCTTGCTTACAAAGCAAGAATTCAACTCAAACAAGCGATGTTCAGTTCATATTCTCTTCCAGAACAGTGATAAAATGTTGCCATAGAATAAGCCACGGAACTCAACATTATGAAGTTCATATCTAATGGGTTCTGTAAAATACGAGTATACGCTATTAAAAGAAGTAAAGACAAACACGTAAATCTAAAACATGGTAAAGTCGTTATTTTATTTAAAAATAATATTTTAACTCTTTCATGTGTTCGTTTTAAGCTACATATTTAGCTACTGGAGTGATTGGTGATACATTTACCATATTAGTTAATTTATACCATTCCTCAAAATATTAATATGAAAACATATAAAACTGCTTACTGCGACTTAAAGCTAATGAATGCACCTACATTTCTCAGTTTATCCCATTTCTTTATGTTCTATAAACATGGCACATGGTAACAAGATATCTCTCAAAACGTTTTTGAAAAATGGCAAAATATGCCAAAAATCATTCCAATGGGTTTTTATACAGCGTAAAAAATTAATATCAAAGTTTATTGCAGCAATAAAACACTGACATTAGATAAATTATGCCATAAATTATTATATTAAGAATGGCTGAGTTGAACTACCACTGGCATTATATTTACTGCACTGTATTATTATATCGGCAATGCTGTTATAATATTTATAGTGGGTACATAATACATTTCAAAGATTATTATTTGACGTCCGCAATTAAAACTAATTAGCGTAAGTAAGTATTCCACTGGATGTTTATGCAAATAGATTAACCTCTGACTGCAGAAGACAACTTCACACTTACTTGAAATCCTTGTGCATATCGCCATTATTTATAGGAGAATCGAATTCACAGAGACGGGAAAAACTGCCGCGCACAATCACGCCATGATTACATGGATAGATACTTAGGAAGCACGCAGTATAAACAAAGATATAAAACCGCTCCAGAACTACTGTCAATTCCACACCAGTCAGTACTTTATAAAATATTAACCTTTGACACTTTGTACTTCTCCAAAATTCTTTTCTCCAAACTTCGAGAAAGCACAGCTTGAAACGACTCCAGCAAAAATCACGATTCTTCGATTCTCTTTCCATTCCTGTGCACCGAAGCAGAGGGAGTTTTTAAATGATTCCAAAATAGAAATTTGAAATAGAGGTTCTTTCTGATTCTACTAAGGATCTACTCTAGTTGCTGGAGGCTAATCCCAAGTTCAGGTCTAGGTTCTAGACTCGTCAACAATGTGTTTAGCTTGCCTTTGCAACCACCAGGCTGATCCAGATTTTTTTTCTGGGAGGGGCACAAGGTTCAGACTGGCAAAAAGTGTTGCATATTTGGGATTAACAAACAAAATTCAACAATAACTGGAAAAATATTCTTGTAATTTTAATATAAAGGTTATTATTATAGAAATAGTCAAAAAATACATACATAATAACGACAGTTTTCTTTTATGTTTCCTGCTGAAGAGGGACCATATTAAACTCCTTGTTTTTTAAATCCGCTCTTAGCTACTCGTACCACCATCAATGGAGATACGCTCTATTAATCCAGCCCCAAGGTTCTCATTGACCCTCATTGATTGACATTTGCTCTATGTTGTGGTCTAGGTGCCAAAAAATCAGCGGTCATCCCCTCAACAGTAGAAGAAGAAGGTCCACCTGCCCTGTCTGGGCCTTTTCCCCGACATTCAGTTAGAGTTCGCTTCATCTGTTTATAGCGTAGCATAGCGTCCGCCTTAAATATCCACAGTATCAAGGTGACATCTATTACATAATGTTATGGTCCATGGCATCCCCTTTCCTTAATTTCTTAGTGGGAAGTATTTCACCGATTTCCAAGATTATGTATATTCTATTGCCAGAAAAGGTAGTACAATTTTTCTTCACTCAATCATCCGTTGGATGATGATGATGATGATGATGATGATGATGATGATGATGATGATGATGATGATGATGATGATGATGATGATGATGATGATGATGATGATGATGATGATGATGATGATGATGATGATGATGATGATGATGATGATGATGATGATGATGATGATGATGATGATGATGATGATGATGATGATGATGATGATGATGATGATGATGATGATGATGATGATGATGATGATGATGATGATGATGCTGATGATGATGATGATGATGATGATGATGATGATGATGATGATGATGATGATGATGATGATGATGATGATGATGATGATGATGATGATGATGATGATGATGATGATGAATGATGATGATGATGATGATGATGATGATGATGATGATGCCTATTGATGATGATGCCTACTTAAACTATGTTATATTCTTCTCTGGCATAAGGGTAACTGATGCAACACACAACGCAATCCAACCAAGTCAGATTACAAACATTTTTTTTTTATTGTTTTCGTTTTATAACTCATTTCATCAGTCAGCCTTTTCTTTGTCTTATTTGAAAAATACAAGATGAAAAGCGATATTCACGTATGGTGGCTTACTTTATTTGAAATGTTTAAGAGTTGGTTCATTGGTCTTGAAGTGTTCCGATGGTGTTGTAAGAGAATACGTTTTTATATTATTACCTTCATAATATCATAATAATAAAGTTCTCCACATTGTATCCAACTAATGCCCAATTTAATCCTCAAGGTCTGCCCTTTAGGTGCCGAATAAGATGCTGGTAACAGAAAAAAAATATTCAGTAATTTATATAACAATAAGCTGTTATTATAGAAGGTACTGTCGTAATTTTCGTTGTCAAATAAGATATTAAAAATGACCTCAGATTTGATTCTAACTTCCAAATTCGGTATTTTAACATAGCCTTCGGGGGTTTAAATGATTTTCAGAAAAAAAATATCCGAAACGCTGGAGAACGAATTATTATAATTAACAAAACGGAGACCGTTTACGTAGTTCCCGTGAGCACTCGGCCATGGGTATATTGCGTCCCCCATTTTACCTCATTTCTTTGACAGGTTCCTTTGATAAAGTTCACCAGGGTTGTCATTGGATATTCGGTCATGTCTCCCGGTTCCACGATGTATATTCCCAGGTAGCCGAGCATTGTTCCCACTAGAGCAGGGACATGGAGTCTCTTTACATGCATCAATTGGTTTTTTCCACTCCCAACAGCGGAATGTGTCCTCTGAGATGGCAGTGTCCCGTTTAATCTTGCCGGTTCTCTCAATGAATTTCTGTTCATATTGAGTAGTAAGAGAACGAAAAATAATAATGAAAATTCACGCTCGTTTTTCACGCATCATCAGGACTACACACACCTATCATGACTATATACTATAGAGTATGGTAATTTTTTCCTACCATTTATTGCTAAAGGTAGATTGGTTCCGCATCTCTGACCTCGAACATCTCGCATTCAAATCTATATAAATATCAGGAACATAAGGGGTAAATTTTTCAAGGACATCTGTAATTGCTGACGTGACCGTTCAACAGGTTATAAGCCATTATCAGCGAAGAAGTATCCCATCTGTGATAGCAAGGTTGTCAATAGCCAGAATTCTAAAAAGAAAGGCTGATGCATATTGTACCGATGCCGATTTAAACGAAATAGAATGAAAAGTATTTTAAAATCGTCGGGGTATATGGTGAATGAAATATGTGCATCTTATTCTCTTTTCGCATTTTTCTACTAATTTGTACAATTAGGAATTTTATTCTTGTCCTTCCAGTATTCTTTTTGTTGGGCCAGGATCTGACAGTATAGCTGACCGAATCTTTTTAAACATCCACTGTTGTCTTTACGATAGCCGCTTATTTTCTGGTCTTCATTTAGACATTACCTAATTGCACCAGCAATCTTTGTTTCTAACTACAGACCTGACCTGCCCAATCATTTCTGAGTTGTGCCATCCTTTCGTCAATATCCGTGATGTGGGAATATTGTTGTTATCCGTCATTTTATTGTTTTGTCATTAGGTAGAAATAATCCATTCTCTTTTCTCTCCGTATAAACAGATGAGCGAACTAACTGAATGTCGGGGAAAAGGCCCATATAGGTCAGATGGACCTTCTCCTTCTACTGTTGAGGGGATGACCGCTGCTTTTTTTGCACTTATACCAAAACATCAAAACGTCAAAAGCGCAAATGTCAATCAATGAGAACTTTGCGAAGCTATAACATTCACATGTGGCTCGACCCCTGTTCTGTTCAGCAAGTGTTTGAACCCCACCTCTTTCTAATTTTTGTTTCACAGAAAAATAAAACAGCTTCCGGGGGCGCTTAGCGAGATGCATTTTGTTAAAATTCCTTACAGGAGGAGGCGGTAATACTATTTTCTGGCCTAGACAGATAATACATCTATGTTTTAGATGATTTATTTGCCCACTTTAATCACATTGATGTTTAAAGTAATTATTTATTTTTGGTCAAGATCACATCAGTCTCAACCATCAAAATTAGATTAAAAGTATTGTTTTAGTTATGTAGGTAGAAGGTGAGTTGCCCTGACACAAAAAAGGGCTAATTAATTTTATTGTAGAACTCTCTCCCTCCATTATCTAGCGTCATTATCTTATAAGTCCTCGCGACGTGCTCAACTTCCCAAGTGCGTGTGATTGTGTATTAATATTTTCATCAACAATAATATAATACAACGTACCTCAATGGCACCTAAGCAATCAAGCAGTGGTGATGTATTCGAATTTTACGATTAAGAATTTTAAAATAACTTTTGAAAATCTTGTAATCAACGTGCTTTTAATTTATTTAGAGTAGATACTACAGGGTTTTCCAATAAGAGGTGTTATTTTGAATAGCCCGCTATTTCGGTAGATGTTACTTTTGAAGCTGTCATTTTTTGACATTTGACAAATAAAAACTACGCCTCTAATAAAAATGGAACGATACACGCTTCAACAACGCATTCAAATTATTAAAATTCACTTGAGTGAATCAAATGCAAATCATCTTGAGTGATGAGGCCCATTTCCACCTCGGTGGATTCGTCAACAAGCAAAATTGTCGCATCTGGGGCTCAGAAAACCCAAGAGTTATTGTTGAAAAGCCTCTCTTTTCTCAACGTGTGACTGTTTGGTGCGGTTTATGGTCCGGCAGAGTCATTGGATCTTACTTTTTAGAAAATGAGGCTGGAGCAACAGTTACGGTGAATGGATTGCGCTATCGAGAGATGATTAATGATTTTTTATAGCCGGAATTGGATGATATTAATCTGGACAACGTTTACTTTCAACAAGACGGCGCTAAATACCACACAAACAACGAAACCATTGATCTTTTACGATTGAATATCTAATAACACCTCTTATTGGAAAACCCTGTATCTATCTTACACCTAATAATCAGTTTACCAAATTTGAAAATTGTTTTGCGGAAAGTTTATTCAATTTAAAAAAATTTGACCAGGGGTCTACCTACGTTTTCTGTTAATCTTAATATATAAAATCACGTGTCACTGTGTTCTAATCTCCGAAACCGCCCAACCGTTTTCCATGAAATTTTGTGAATATTTATGGTCGGTGCCAGCTTGAAATATAGGATAGTTTTAGATCGGATAGGTGGCGTGCTGTCAAGATTGTCGAAATTTCAACAATTTTTTTTCTGATCTCATTTAAAAATACGTAGAACCATTTTTTTTTACTTTCCTACATAGAAGGCGATCTGTGGCAGGACAACATCTGCCCGAGCTTACTAGTAATTAATATGAATAAGTTTTTGTACATGCTAAATATTAAATTGTTAATACCATCACTTTGCAGGTGGCCAAAAGAGGAACTAACTAACGGTATTGGCGTAGCTATAGCATTAATATACGGGGGGAGGGGGTTCGACCCGAGGGGGTTTTGGTTATCCCTATCCCCTCCTTTTGCGACATAATATTTTGTTAAATCCACAGATATTTCGCTAAATATCTACTGTGTGCTACTCCCAACTACAAATTTAAGTACTAAGTCTAGGGGCTTCATCATTATAGCTGGCACCCACCCTTACACTACACGTCATATTATTATGCAATTAAATTAAATACAACCAGTTTCAAATTTACTACATTTAATTAAACTTCCTCATTCATATCTCCTCCCCCTCCCCACTATATTCAGCCGCACTACATACCCTAATTGGGTAAGCCATAATCCCACTGGCTCTAGATGATTGGAAAAGGTTGAGACTCTTGTGAGTGCCCTAGTGGTGATTTTCACTAAAAAGAATTATTGTTTAATTTCTATCTTTAAAATATTTCAATCTCTTGAAAAATTACACGTATGATAATATATTTTATACGTCCTTTAAATAATGTGTGAGCTTTTAAAAAAATCCGAAACGTAACCGTAGGTCAACAAGGCACGCATTATAATAATTATTATCAACAAACGAATTATTGAGCATGAATCTGCTTACACAACGTTACTATAAAACAGTAAACCTCTCGATGGGTTAGCGGTTAGCAGCTATAATATTTATTGTTAGCCGACTGTGGCTGGCTTGAAAATACAACTTCTTACAGCGGCCGCAAGATGTCACTGCAAGTATTAAAAATATATTGTATAAAAATGTTTTGCATAATAAAATGTGCTTCGCACTAGGTTTTATTTTGTATAATAGTAATAATTATTAGGTACTTATTTCATTTGTTAAAAGATTGTCAGTTACAAACCAGACATTTAAACATAATATATGAACAAAGGTACTTACCCTTGATGTTTAATCGAATTAGGGTAAGATTTGGTATTAGAGTTGGAATAAGTTTTATATAATGTAGGTATTTTTTTATGATTATTACAATGAATTTTCGGGTTCCATGCTAACTCAACACAGTGACTAAAGACGATGATTTTTTTTTTTAACCTAACCTACTTAACCCAGTTAATAAAGTTTTTGTTTCATCACTTTCCATGACTTTATATAACTTTTTAAAGATGTGATGAATTTTCATTTTGATGATTTATCCGGTCACCGAATTTTCCAAAACATTTTTGCCAAACTACAGAAAAAAAGATTTTCTTCGTAAATAATCTGAAAAGTTTTAAAAGGGATTGTAATAATTAAATTAATAAATAATATAACATAATTATAATTAACCTAAACGCATTCTGCACAGTTTTTAACCTCGAATTGAAATATAAATGCAACAGAAAACTAATTCAACAAAGTTTTTCAAATTGAATTGAATTAAAAGTTAAAAAACAACTTTAACACAGATTTTAGGGCGAAGTTGATATCTATGTATACAAATTTTATATTTATGAAGAAGAGTGTCTGTAGCGGGTGGTGTGGCTTTGTTTTTTTTTATAAAAATCTACAGTTTTCTACAATCTACAATCAAATCTACAATCTACCTTCAAAACAAGAGAAAATAAACCGTCTACATTCGAAAAACCACCCTCATCCCTTGTTACCTCTTAAAACAGAATTTTGATACTTCTTGATGAAATTTTGCACACTTGATGTTCAAAATAAGAGGAAAATTACTAGTTACAATTCATATTAATCACAATTTTTTCAGTCGGACTTACATGAATGGTTATTTGATGTCTAATAATAATACATGTTTTATTAACTTCCGTTTTTTGTAACAAAGAGATATAATGATATCCTCACTGGGATCTCGCGTGCTGAGGATTTCATTTAGATAATATTAAAATTTAGTAACATGAATAATGTTTAATTGTTTTTGGTTAACTGGAGGATAGAATGGATAACTTGAATGAGACACTTTACTTTTTTGGAAGAAAATTTTATTGACACCGTACAACAATGTATTCCCAATAAGTAATTTCTCCCCAACGGATTGAGATGTTCCTTTCAAAGAAGTTAAATGCAGAACAATGGCGTTACGATGCGTTTTATTAATCTCAGTCTGTTGGATGGAGAAAAAATGATAACCTGCCATCTGTCCCAAAAAGCCCAAACCATCAGAATCACAACCAGTTCAACCTAAGAGATAAAACTATGGTTTGGATCTTTGCTTAGTTTCAACAAATAATATGATGATATTTTAAGTTTTTTACTGTTTTTTATGAAATAATAGTAAATATATTACATAGTGTTTTAGTGCAGTTGGGTGATTTGAAATGTTTTTATTGGTAGTTGCTTGTTGGATATGTTTTTGAATCTGCATGTACGGTCTTATTAAAAAAACGTTGTGAATATTTTACTCGATTTGATAAACGATTGTGCACGTGAAAACCTTACTAATTGAAACGTAAAATAGAAACAGACATAAAATAGCTGATCCAAAGATATATAAATTGCTTATTTAGTCAAAGTGGTTATTTATCAGTTGTATAAACTTGAAATAATAATAATTTCTCGTCGAATTTCGGATTTTCCAAAGTATTTTAATTTTTCTTCCATATGAAGATGTCGTCAAAATAAATGCCATTTTAGAAACAAGGTAAAATTACCTTTTAGATTTTTGTATTTGAAATATACTTTCATATTTAAAAAGTGCAATATTAAAAAATTGAAAAAAAAAGATTTTCGTTTGCAGTACCCCATCTGATAAAACGGTATTCTAACAGTGATTGGCAAACAGCCATGTATATCTTGATCAAGTCTGTTTTAATTGGTAGTTTTACCTGCCTACTAAGATTTATAGAAATTATGCCAAAACTCTTTTCCAAGGTACTTGTTAATGTCTACCTAATTGGTAAAGCAGGAGATCCCACGACTCCCCCATGCAGGTTTGTTGGTAACAGCTTGGTCAGATTTCTATCGTCTTTCAATAGTAAATGCCTCCATATAAGCGCAGTTCGTCTTTTGTGTGCTTAATGGTCAACGCTGACTCCTTTAGGGGATTGACTTCGCTAACACGTTATAATTATTGTGCAATTACAATGGGAAAAGGCCATTGGCGTACGGAAAACTTTATCATCTACTTATAGAAATAAAAAATGATCTGTTTTTAATGTGTGTATGATTCGTTCACATCGAAAATAAATAATCCCTAAAAATCACATTGACATTCAAGGATAGACGTAGTTAGGCACACCCCTGATAAATCCGTTGTAAAGCTTACATAATCTTTTTTTTCTTATGTTTTACCGTTTTTTTTTTAAAAGACAAGTGTTACGAAAATCTTGACAATATTTGAAAAAAACTCCTACTCCAGCATTATAAATGGAAGATGTTGCTTGTGCAATGATTCAGGATTCAGGACTTTGGCAGCAGTACTCTGTCGAACGACGCCTGGAAGGTAACTCGACGTATTAGTACACTCTGTTACTAAACAGGTCAAATATTTTATATGCTTTAATAATGTTAGGAAAAATCAATACAACAACTGGAGTCCCACAGGGTTCACACCTTAGTCCAGTCTAGTTTATCTTATTTATAATTGCATGATATTACAAAAATATTTAATGATTTATTTTTCTCACTTTTTGCAAATGACTTAATGAAATATTTACTATATTAATAATCTTATTTTATTTATTGTTAATTTGGTGCATTTGACAAATCGGACACAGACCGATCGAATTTAATAATCAGTTAACCAAACCGTTCATATGTAAAATTAAGACATAACTCATAGCAAGACTTTCAATGGCAGGACCATACGAGTAAGTGTTGAGCCTTAAGGGTATTAAGCAATCACAATACTTTCTCTAATTAGACAACCTTAAAAGACTTTTGCCTCACCTGATACTTTCGGCTCGAAAATAAACTAACTTGCGTCACAGATTTGTTTCTACGAAGCAGCAAAGGTTTCACTGCACTGATATTCGTGCAGTTAAATACATCAATCATTTCTGCGTATACGTATTGCCGACTGCATGAAATCTAGGTACATGCGAGTACTTATCCAAATAACTCCTGAAATTATTATTATAACTGAAATAGAATTTTGGATCAATCAGTTTTTTTTGGTATAAATGGGAGTACTCACTTCAAATTAGACCAAGGTTTACAAGATGGCTGCCGGGAAATTTCCCCTCACTCCAGGAAATTTCTTTTGGCTTCAATGTCATTCATACAAAATTCCACTAATGCTCTGTCCAGGGTCTCTTAGATTTGTGTGTGAAAAGGTATTGTTTAAAAAAATAATGCAAATGCGGCAGCGACGCTTTCAAAAATATTTGACGCCATGGATCAAAAAAGCGAAATCAGTTGTAATTAACCAACTGAATGTGATTCATATCATTTCGAGCAAATTATGCCAAGTTTGCAAAAACGTGTTGAGCGATCGTTTGACATAATGTGCAAATGTATAGAACGTAAAAATATGGGATAAATGGTGAAATCTAGGTGGATTCATTGGCTTCTAACCGCAGTAAGCAGTTGCATACGTTTTTATATAAATATTTTTAGGAATGTTATTAATTAAATAATATGGTAAATGTATGTAGATGACACCAATCGCTCGAGTGGAGAAGTAAAAATGCTTTAATTATTTATAAAAATCAGCTTTAATGCATTAATTATTTGTAAGAATGAATGCTTTAATTATTTATAAAAATCAGCTTTAATGCTTTAATTATTTGTAAAAATGAATGCTTTAATTATTTGTAAAAATCAGCGGTGATTTTGTCCAGCCACTGCTCGCCACTGAAAATAGACAGAGGTGTAGAATTCTATTGAAGTACGAAATAGGCAACGTACAAATAGCATCCACTAGAAAGGATGAAACTGAGTGAGAATATAATGTGTGTCGGCCATAAGCGGGACAGATGATTTTAGCGTATAAGGAAAAACAGGAAAAGCGAATATTGAGATATGTCAAAGATTAGTTGTTCTGCGAACCACTCGAGAACTGAGAGCGTGGCCAGTCAGTGACAGTGCAGGTATTGAGCCCATTGAGATGAATGGACTATTATTCATCGTTTATATTTCTCAATGACATATTGTTATGTAGAAGTAGTGGAAAATGTAGCATAACTAAATTTGTTAATAGAGGATATCTGTGACATGATCCTAAAAAGCTTATTAGGTTCACGATCTGTGAGACCTTTGGTATTAATGGTTGTTCGATCTGCTCGTAAATTGAAGCAATCCACAAAAAAAATACTTTTATTTAATATTATACAGGGTTTTCCAATAAGAGGTGTTATTTTGAATAGCTCGCTATTTCGGTAGATGTTACTTTTGAAGCTGTCATTTTTTGACATTTGGCAAGTAGAAACTACGTTATTAATAAAAATGGAACGATACACGCTTCAACAACGCATTGAAATTATTAAAATTCACTTGATTTTCACCTCGCTGGCTTCGTCAACAAGCAAAATTGTCGTATCTGGGGCTCGGAAAACCCAAGAGTTATTGTTAAAAAGCCTCTCCATCCTCAACGTGTGACTGTTTGGTGCGGTTTATGGTCCGGCGGAGTCATTGGACCTTACTTTTTCGAAAATGAGGCTGGAGCAACAGTTACGGTGAATGGATTGCGCTATCGAGAGAAGATTAATGATTTTTTATGGCGGAAATTGGATGGTATTGATCTGGATAACGTTTACTTTCAACAAGACGGCGCTACGTGCCACACAAGCAACGAAACCATTGATCTTTTACGATTGAATATCAAAATAACACCTCTTATTGGAAAACCCTGTATTATACAGATTGGAAGATACTCGCATAAGAAACGTAGCTTGATATGGATTTAGCCGTGTTAGGTGACCAGATCTGGTTGGCCAGGTACTCCCCCCACTGTTTTCTTCGGCATCTTCTTCCCCTCCTCAATATCTTCAGCCTCACAAGATACCCCAATAGGGGATGCCCTCTCACTATGCCCTATCACTAGCTCCAGACCAGGGGGGTATAACTCCGATCGAAAATTGGAACTGAAATATTGTGGCTTCATATGATTGCCCAACTATATCCACCAATGAAAAACTCTGAAAGTCTATGGAATAAATTTTTCATGTTTTTCATTGGTGTATATTATAATAAGTAAGCTCCGAATGAGAATTTTATTGTCTATATTTTGGCATATCTAAGTCCAATTTGTTTCATACCAAAAGCCCGAAGATATCGATCTAGTGAGTGGTTTATTTATGCTCCAGATTGTTGGGAACAGTTGGGACTCTTGAGCGGTAATAACATAAAAAGCGAAGAATATATTTATTTACTAAATAAACAAATATATTTGTTGTGCACTTTAATTTTATTACACTCAACCGGTTACGGAAGACCCCTTCCTTGGTCAAGAGAATATTAAAAATAACTTAAAATACACAATACTGACAGATGTATAAAAAAATTCTAAAATAGGTAGAAATTCTGGGAAGAGTTTTCTGGAAATATATCAAGAACAGGACTTGGAGATAAATTTATCTCATTGTTCAATAAACTAGAGTTATTATTAAGGGTTTATGTATTTTTTCAATGATAACATAAAAACAGTGTGGCGTTATTTTAATAAAATAAAATAAACTAAATGTTTACACCACTATTTAATAAAAAATATCAAATCTGTGATATAGACTTCTCTCTAACGGGAAGCTTTTTTTTCATTCTTGTAAAGTGAATATGTTTGTATTGATGTTTATTAAGTAATCGCATAAATTATGAACTTTGTTGGCCGTTAAACATTGATAAAGCGATTCCTAAACGAAAATTCGAAACAGAAAAAGATACGGTCACATCTAGGACTCGAACCCAGGACCCTTGCCTTGCCGGGGCACCGCTTTACCAACTGAGCTAATGGGACCCTATCTCCATCAATCATATTTAACTGTTTCATAACTTCGAATAAGAACTACCAACATTGACTTAATTTTATCACCGCAAATTTGTATTTGAAGCTATCATTATGTATGATCGCAAGATTAAACTCGAACTAAATGCAATCTAGACAGTGTCTTAGATAAATATATCTTATTTTTATTTTAATGTGCGACATCTATTGACTTTTTCTGCAAGTCTTGGATGTATATTTTATTTTTGGAATAACTTTATGAGTAAAACTTAAAATTGTAATATTTAATTTAATTTAACAATGTTGGTACTTTTTATTCGCAATATGATACAGTTAAATATGACCGTAGGAGACAGGGTCCCATTAGCTCAGTTGGTAGAGCGGTGCCCCGGCAAGGTAAGGGTCCTGGGTCCTATATGTGACCGTATTGTTTCAGAATTTTCTGTTTCGAATTTTTTAGGAATCGCTAATATTGCCTTGAATAATTAAATATTACAATTTGAGGTTTTACTCTTTACTAAATTTCTTCCAAAAAAAACCTAAAATAAAGTTATCTTTAATGAAATTCACTTGACTCGAGACGAAGCTAAAGAATGTGTTTACATTATTCATGAATTATTCTTATAATACCGTGAAAAAATATTAAAAAGTGGAAAAAGTGTGTCTGCGCAACAATAAACAGCTCTTTTAGATTGGTAACAATAATCATACTTAATAACATGTTTCAAATAAAGGTTTTATCAAGGAAGTATTGTTAGTCGTAACCGTTATTTATTCAAAATGTCGCAATGGATATAAATGTTAAAACTGCACCTGTGTTTGAAGACAATGTGAGATAAATAACGTGAGCATAACGGCGGATACTACTACTAGTGCCTATTATAGACTGGAAAGGTAGTCTTACTAACCGACTAATTTAACTACATTTACTTTAAATGGGTCATCGGATGAACGAACAATGTTTCGTCACAAACTAACTACTTTAAGATCCTTTTTACCATGCAGTTTAGATTGAAGGTGTAAGTGACTCAAAGGAAATATTGGATGGTAATAAGATTAACGTTAGGTTAACATTCATTGATACTGTAGTGGTACGCCACTACTTGACTCGAACGTTATTCTAGAAGTTTTCAAACAAGCTTCAGGATTTTCTTTTTTTTTAAATATTTGTTTCTGTAGCAACTGGAATGTTTTATTTTCCACCTAGATAAGCGACAACGTGAACGAAATGGTTAGTACAGTACCACCAACCGCCACATCGAGATCAAATTATTTTGCCTACGTGACGCGCTTCGGAACATTCTCGAACCTTCCTTTCGTAAATCATTTTGTTGTATTTTCTACGTTTATTTATTGTTTTCGGATGTATTATTAAAAACCGCTTCAGTCAAATTTCCTAGTTATTTATTAATAAAAAGAATACCGAACATAAATACAATACTATGCATTCTGATCTTTCTGTAGGTTATTTTTTCGGCAAGGGACACAAAATTTTAGATTTAAAGTACTCAATCTAAAAATCTTATTCATTTATTCAATATTCGAGCTGATTGAAATTACGTTATACAAGTTTTTGTAAAAAATTTGCCCTTTTTTACATTAACTCCTCACAGGAGGCGCTGAGGAAAATAATTTCTCTCAGGTCTATGTCATTTTTGTGTGTGCTGTATAGAGGATCTTTTTGAAGAAACGAAGGTGTAATGTATGGAGTATCGTAGCGGGTGAAGATCGTACCCAGTAATGATTCTTTTAGGTGATCTATGTACTGGTATTTATTGGGGAGCCGCTGTTGACAAAAGAGAGACCAATCATAGTATTCATCGCCTTTAATACCATCTCGCAAGCATGCTATCTCGCTTGTACTTACACTCATTCATACAAACAACACAGAAGGAGTGAACATGGGTCTTGAAGAGAAGAGCTGTTGAACTCAAGAACGAGGCAAAGAAACGACCTGTTCTCATGTACCAAATGTTAATCGTGTACAAATGTTGGGCGGGCGTTAGGCTTGTTTCTCGACCACGCACCTGAAATAAGTTAACACTTATTAAAGTTATGATATATTTGTTAAAAATAGCTTTAAAGTTAAGTTAATGTATGGCAAGAGATTTGCAGACAGTGTTTTGAGTCAGGGATCTTTGAGATGTGACACGAAGAAGACAATAAAGTGATCTTCGTTTCAGTTTTTTGTGTTTCTGTGAAATAAAAGTATTATAATAAGTAACACAATGGTAGACATTAATTGTACATAAGCAGGATGGTGCTATGTTACTAAGTAAAAGGATGTAATTGAGGATAATGAAGTGAAGCGATCTTCTTGTCCGTCTTTCGCGATGAATGTGAGGTTGTGTGGATTGTTAGTTGCATAGCATAAAGAAGAAAACTAGAAGTGCCTTCCATATAAATAAACTAATGTGCCACTGACTTAGTACCCTTTGGTTCTAGACCATTTAGTGCGTGGTCTATCTCTCTAACCCTTGCATGTAATTGTATATTGCCATCCCATTTGAATTTGGCAATCACGGTGAAACACGGTTTTGTATGGAAATGTAGGCCTCGTTTAGGCATACCACAAGGCACTTCTCGTATTATTCTTCATTCTGTGGTTAGTTTTGTTTTTGTATGGTTGTGTGGTTAATGTTTGTGTGGCTATGTTTTGGTGTGGTTGCGTGGTTTGTTAGTTGCACGCCACGGCAAGAATAGACACGACGGAAGCATTACAGAAAAGTGCACCGACCTTAAGATCAACACCGCAGATATGAACTGTTACTCCTATTTCATTATCTTGCGGTTAAAGTATATATTTTCAAAAAGGGTTCCGTATGACGGAATGAAACCATCGACAGAAAGAATTAGAGGTTAGGACATTTTTTTTGACAAACAAATCACTCTTACAACTCACAAAGGTGTGTTAGTTTGTTTTCTATGTTACTTTATAAAAATGTTGCTGTAACAAACTGAAATCGAAAGCGTTGTTATACAGAATAAAGTTATAAATAACCCCCATTGAGGTTACATGAAGTCTTTTGTGGTAAATTTTATAACTATCTAAAATTAACTATTTTATCCAAAAAATGTTATAGATATTTGAGGTATTCGACTACAACTCAAAAAGCTATTTGGTTTCAAATCAATTTTTCACAAGCTTCATATTTTGTAGAAGAGATAGCACGAGTGAATTAAATGAATTGCTGTGCATTTCCAAACGTTCAATTTATTTTTATGGAGGAACCCAACCGATGTAGACAGAATAAAATATCTAAAATGATTTTTTTCTTTCATTGTTTAATTCCCCAAAACAACGCTCTAATGAAATCCGTCACAAATTTAGTTTTGGTCATCGAAGTGAACAATAATTTGAAATGATGAAATCTGTCTGTCTTGCACTGCATGCTCTGAATCTATGGTTTCAGTAATTTGTGGTTCTCATTCAGATCAATATTGCTTCTCGAAGTGGAAACTTTCGACAGATTTCTTAACGTGAAACAACTAACACGAATAGCGCCAATAAAACCTATTTTATTATCAACACGCATTGTGGTAGCTTTGCGTGACAACTTTTTTGTTATTAAAATTCTAGTAATATCAATGTTTTATAATAAAAATAATAAATACATCGACGAAGAAGATAAATACTAACGAAACATGAAACAGAACAGGTAACAGGAAATAAAAAAAAAAGATAACGTTATCAACTGGGAAATAAAGTCAATATGTATCCCATATTACGCTCATTCACTCACGATAAAAAGATTTCAAAATAAATTCTTAAGATTTATTAATTTCAGAATGGGTGTTACAAGGGAATGTGTCAACTATGATTATCTACTATGTCAACTCAATTTTTTAGAATTATCTGAATGTAGAATAGTTAATGACCTAACATGTTTATATAAAATCATAAATTCAATAATTGACGGCCCTGAACTATTATACTTGATTTCTTTACATACAACTCGCAAACCAACATCGAGGCATTATCTACCGTTATATTGTGATAACTGATAACTCCAACACAGAATCACAATTATATACCCCGTTCGCCATACACAAAATTTGGGTAATGACTATAAAGATGTAGTTAATATTTTCAAGACATCATTCACCAAATATAAACAAGTCATTACCCAATTTATTTCAGAAAGAAGAACATTTAATTTAATATAATTTAACTATACAAACTACGTAGCTCGGTTTATCTTACTAACTTATCTTAACAATGTATTGTAATTATAACGATAATCCGAGTATTATATTTTTCCATCTTGTATGGTGTATTACAGTGATGGGCAAAGTACGGCCCGCGGGCCAAGTCCGGCCCGCCAGGCTAGTCAATCCGGCCCGCGACATTGTTTTGAATAACCCTACCACAATTTACCAATTGAACAAAATGTATTTTCTACGTAGATAGAATAAAACACTTAACGGTTTCCTTCTCATTGTGTTTTAAGTACGGTATTATTGCATCTAATATTAGTTTGCACACAACCTCGCGCTTTGCAGATCGGTAGCATGGCGAATGCATGGCGATGTGAAGTGCAATGCGTGTGTTGCTCGGCTAAGTTCGGGACGAATCGGGCGCTACCATTTTCGTTTCCTCTGTTGTCAAGGTCAGTGTTCAATCGTTCAATGTTCATCAGTGTAGTTCGGACAGTCACGACGCGACGTCGCGTGCGTAGTCAGTGTCAAGTCACCTCTGCGGCTGTATGCCTGGCTTGTGTTTCTATGGTTGTGCTTTTTTGGTAGTGTTTTTGAAATTTTTGATCGTTACAGTGGCAAGTAAAAAACGTATTATTGATTCAGAATGTCGTATTTTTAAAGATGAATGGACTTGGAAATACTTTTTTACACATATTTAGGATAAACCTGTGTGCCTCATATGCAATGAAGCTGTAGCGGTATTTAAGGAATTCAACCTCTCACGACACTTCATGACAAAACATAACAACGCCACTTATGAAACTATGACCGAAGAGTAACGGAAGAAAAAAGCAGAAGCTCTACGTAAGAAACTGTCAGGTCAGCAAAATATTTTTAAAAAACAAAATGTTCTCAAAAGCTAGCTACACATGCCACTTACGTTGTAGCATACAATATTGCAAAAAGTAACAAAGCATTTTCTGATGGTGAATTTCTAAAAACTTGTATGATCCAAGTATGTGACATTTTGTGTCCTGACAAAACAAAGGATTTTGAGACAGTAAGTCTCGAAATCGAAAGTTTGTCTCGAAAAACAATTTCTTCTAGAATTGAAGTAATTGATAAGCAGTTTGTCTCACAACTAGAGTCAAAGATAAGCGAGTTTAAATTCTGTTCTTTTGCGTTGGATGAAAGTACGGACATAATTGACAGCTCAGTTACTTTTCTAGAGAGTTTTCGAACGAGTTTGGGATTTAAAGGACGAATTAATCTCTTTCATGGAAGAAAAAGAAATGGACGAATGTGAACATATGAAAGATATTGTATGGCTTTCAGACTTTGCATTTCTTACAGATCTTCTCAGTCACATCAATAAATTGAACCTTAAACTCCAGGGAAGAAATCAATTAATCAATAATATTTTGGGTCATATCAGGAGTTTCAAAATGCGATTGAATCTATTCTCTAAACAACTAGTCAAGAAAGACTTTACCCATTTTCCAAGACTAAAAACTATTGCAGTTAGGAAGGACCAACTTAAGAACTACGAGAAAAGCGTGAAATATCTTTATGAAGAATTTGAACGAAGATTCCAAGACTTCAAAGTTATAGAACAGGACCTGGACATTTTTAGCATTCCATTTAATATGGATTGTGAATCAGTCAAACCAGAATTGCAGCTCGAATTGATTGAGTTGCAATGTAACTCTGAATTGAAGCAACTGTTTCTCAACGTTTCCAAAATTGAGTTCTACAAAGCCCTGTCAAAATCAAGTTTCCCAAACCTGAAATCTCACGCTCAGAAGATAATTGCGATGTTTGCATCTTCCTACATCTGTGAACAGGTGTTTTCTACTATGAAGCTTCGCAAAAACAGTGTTAGAAACCGATTGACTGACCACCTTAGCTTCACTACTGCGAATCAGCTCATCCCAGTTTTTACCAGATTATGATAAACTTTTAGAAGCTCAGCCACAGTTTCATATGTCACATACGCCTTCATACTCTTCTAAAAAATAATCAATTTTTGTTACTTTTTTACCATTTTAGTACGGCTAAAGCATGGCCCGCCTAGATAATTTTTTATTTTATCTGGCCCTTTCCTTAAAAAGTTTGCCCATCTCTGGTGTAGTATCAAGTTTCGATTTTATTTAGTTTTTTACTTTGTTTTTGTTTTAGAGGTTGTTTTTCATTTTGTCTTCTATTTTCTTTTTGATTTTGTTTTCAGATTTTGCTTTGATTTTTTTTTGATCTTGATTTTTTTTTTTTTTGATTTGGTTGTGCTTATTTAGATGTTCTTTATAATAAATAAAAACAAAAAATTGTTTATCTGATACACTATCTAGGTTACAAACGAATTATTTAGAACTTGTGATCATTCAAAAAGATGGCTGCCAAAAATATGGGAAAAATTAGTTGCCAGATAATATTGTTTATTTTGAATTTGAAATATAAGATCGACAAATATGACGTATAATAAATAGGACCTTATGGACGGGTGGATAAGACGTTGTCCCGGTAAGACAGATAACGCAGTTGAGATCGTTATCTTTTTATTTTCTGTGTCTTGTTCTGTTTCATGTTTCGTTCAGATTTGTTGGTATTATCTGCTTCTATTGATATATTAAATTGACGGGTGTATTAACTTCAAAAGTTAAAGAAAAGTTGTTCCAATAAAAATGAATAAATAAATAAACTAAGAAACTAAAATAGCTCGCGTGAGAGCGTGTGGATCAATAAAAGATAAAAATGAGGAGAAAAACTCTGTTTACGGGTTTGGTGGTGTATTTTGTAGAAAACCGTGATTTTTCTGATAATTATAATAACTTATAAATAAGGGTTTGATATTATGTAAGTTCTGTTCAAATCAAAGATAATAGAAAACAATGTACAAAATCACAAATAATCGTTATATAATAATATGATCTTTGCAATTTGACTAGATAGCGTGGGTTTTAATCGTGTATTATTTACAAATGCTGAAATAATCTATATGCATCTCAGTAAAATCTCTTCTCTAGACGTTGACTCTGATGTTGTCATAGTATATAAATCAATGTTTACAATGACATAAATAATAATACTTTCGGCTAATGGCATTATACCTAGCTCTCTCATTCAAAATTTAGGTGTAAAAGATCTGTCAAAGAATTTATACATAAAAATACAAAAATCAGTAATTTTAAATACATGTAGGATTACTAAAGATATTTGAAATATTTATATTGAGGGATCAGTAGGATTTACAGGTCCAATTAGAAGTTCTACTGAGCTGAACCCTCTGATATGAAAATATCTGGAGTCGGTGAATTATTTTCCTATTTGATCTCTGGTGAGTTGACGTGTTGTTTTTGTATTTATTATGCTTATATAATGCATTTGCGTAATATGGATTGCCTAGATCAGGGGTCTCCAAACTTTTCAGCCGGAGGGCCACATTGACTACTCCAGTGAGTTCAGAGGGCCAAAACCGTTTTAATTTCTAAACACCCATATTTTCTGTCCTAGGGAGGGGAGGGGGGGGTATACTCGTTTCTCAGACCTTGATATCATTGCGAATTAAATGAAGATTTTTCAAAAAAATCCTCTTGATATATACACCGTTTGCGCCCGTATTTTTCGCGCAATACTTGTGGACGCAATGTATTGGTGCCCAGTACTTCGCCAACGAGCATATATATTCGCACGAATAAATTCGCGGAGTTTTCTCCCTTTCTGAGCAAGGTCTTAGCCATTAGCTGTCGCGGGTCCTTGATGACACTGGTCATAAGATGTCGCGGGCCGGATGGAAGACACTGGCGGGCCGGATACGGCCCGCGGGCCGTAGTTTGGAGACCCCTGGCCTAGATGATCATTTGTAGAAAAGTGTGTGGAAGAGTTTAGTTTTTCCTGTGGGGAAGATTTAACCCGGACATAAAGTCGGAAAAAAATAATAATAAAAACAATTGACATTTAAAAAAAAAACATTGTAAAATTTTAACTATTAACCTACTTGAAAGTAGTGAGTACCTATCATTAAAATCCATAAAATGTCTTTTTGGTCATTGGAATAGGTACTTTTAAATTGAAGGCATAACACTGGGACATTCCTAGTTCCTAGTATGGTGGGTGAAAAATATGCTTAAAATAATTATTCTGCAATTTAAAATGTGGTCTACATAACTATCTTAGATCATACAATGTACGAATACACTTAAAATTAAAAAGTGGAAGACAAAATAATACCCGATCATGCTGATACTGCATTATGTCTTAGCAATATTCAAATACATGTTTACAATTCCCATTGTTTATGACGCCATAGCATGTTTCACCTGAACACATTAAAAATCAATATCGCCTATTTTAACCCTATGACCTAAATGTGACGACTATATAATAATAGTGTGCTGAAGTAGACATTTTCCTCGATAATTTATAAGGATTCAGAAAAACTGTTGCACTGATTATATTATGTATTACTTGGGTCCCTATTTGTGTCTCTTGCGTCTCTTGTGTCTCTGTTTGTTTTTTTCTGTACTAACCCAGTTAAATAAATAATTTATTTTTTTGACTAACGAAATAAAATTGCCGTTGCACCTGCCATGCACCTACACTCTTTTCTAATCGATATACCAGTAGCGTAAAATCGACGCATGGTATTTCGTAAAGTTACAAGTCTTTTTTTAGATTAAAATATGATGATAAATTGATGTAGTGATGATTTTTTCACTCGCGTTAGAGTCGAGTAACCTAACTTTAGAGATATTTAATCCTCAGTTAGGTGTAGGCTTGAAAGTGGGTCGGTAATTTGGGGTCCACACCAGGTAAAGTATTTATTCCCTAATGTTGGAGGTATTGCTGGAGAAATTCAGAAATTCTCTACATGAGGTAGTATGGCTACTACTCGTGGCTCTATCCTACCGACTTTATTTTGGGTATGCTCGGAACGAATCATCTATGGGTCAGAAGTGATGTACCACATTGCTATACATTTCTTCTGATTGATTCTTGGATGGTTTGAAAACTCTGTAATGGAGAGTATTTATTTCTAAATTTTTCTTCACCCACAGGATAGATTATTCTATCTCCCAGCCTGCAGGACTAACTTGAGAATGGTCTTGCCGGAGGGGAGAGCATTCTTTCTGTTGAACAATTCGGATATCGACATACTTAGCACCGATGAAGCTGTCTTTAAAATGTAAACTCTGTTACTACTAGTATAAATAAATTCCCACTATTTATATTTATGAATTTATATAAAAGCCCATTAAAATGTACCATTTTGTAATGTTCTTAAAATATTGAATTGTACT
The DNA here is from genome assembly GCF_061612785.1 of Hesperophylax consimilis. NCBI lineage: Eukaryota > Metazoa > Arthropoda > Insecta > Trichoptera > Limnephilidae > Hesperophylax > Hesperophylax consimilis. The sequence goes on from NC_142845.1 coordinate 18,308,250, forward strand.
TGGTGGGTAGATTTTATTACTATTAAATAAAACGAATTTTGATAAGCATTTAAGAACTATAATTTTTGTTTGTGAGTATTGCTAATTTATTAGAAATCTCTTCAACTTATTGGGAATTCGCTTAGAAACGGAATTGCAGGCCGTTACTATTACTATTAGTAAATTATTTAGGAAATGCCAAAAAAAAAAAAGTATTTTTATGAACACATCCGAACACGTTCCGGAATCGTGATAATTTATTCGTATTTTCCTAACAGTTAGGGATAGTTATCAGTAAATCTATTAGTTCATTCTTTAAGGGCCTGCAATCCCGTTTTTTACCAGATTACTAATGATTTGAAGAGATTATTTATAAATTAGCTATAGGGAATCATTTTTCTCCGTGCAAAAAAAAATTTAAAATTGTCACAGAAAACCAGATTTCTTTAATTTTCCCCTAATAAAAACATTGATCAACCGATATTATATAATTAATATGCTAGATTCAACTAATTCGATTTCAAAACAGTAGTTTATTCAGAAGTAGCGGTAATGGCGCCGGTAAGCGCTAAGCGCTAAGCGCTAATGGTAATGCTTCGTAATAAGCACTTTCTAACGAGGTTGCACGAAAACGCGGAATTAATACAAATATTATTCTTGGTTATTTTAATTCTAAACATCGGTCATCATTTCTGTAACTCTACGCGTCATGTTGGCTAATAACCAACTCCTGGTTAAATGGTACAAACTGAAAACATCACCATACAGTGTTGTCTATGCGGCAAAACACATTTTTATCAAAGTACCACCGCAGTTTTCTTTGATATTGTACCGACAATGAATAATTATGGATTACATATATCTAATAGTTTTTTATTCATCTTTTCCTTTAGACATACACGGCATATTTCACTTCTACTAAATATTAAATTATTCACGTTTAAAGTACCGTTTACGTATGTCCTCACAATAACTTAGTAAAGGAGAAAACTAACCGACTGTTAATTTAGTAAAAATCTGTTCAAATTTTTGGTTTTCCTATTAAAAACGGGATTGCAGGCCTATAACGAATGAATTGACAAATTTCCTAACAAACTATCAGTAAAACACGAATATGTTACGAGGAAGTTGGAACACGTGTTCTCAAAAATTATAATATTTTCGAATTTCGTCAATTATATGTATTATGACAAGACCACCTGCGTGAACGCGTGTTCAGATATATTCTGAATGACTAATGTTTTATTGGGAAATGGGCATGCAGTCATAATTTTAACAGTATTTTGATAAAAAAAGCCGTTCTCATTTTTCTCTGTGTAATTTCTGTGGATGAAAATTAATTGTTTTAATCTTTAGATTTTGATGTAGATACGAATTATAATAAAAAAATACTAAATAGGAAGAAAGTGTGTAAAGAGATAAAGAGAATGAATTTAAAATAAAAATTACATGCTCACTAATTGTAATTGACCGTTAATAAAACCTTAATGAAAAATGAAGTGACAGTGCACCATTAATGTTATTATTGGCTTCTATGCGAAGAAGCCCGTTGTGCCTGATACTAAACTTTCCTTACCAGAAATTGATTGTCAACATTACAGTTCGATATTTTATTTTTTAATTGTCTAGGACACCTAGGTAGGTACATAAAAATTCAAACCTTAATCTAAAGATATCCTCCATTTTTTGTTTGAAAATTTAAAAACTAGTGTTTCTTAAACCGACATGGCATTTTTTAAATTTTTAATTTCTAATAAAATAACTAATATAAAATTCAGATGCGATCAACAGCGACCCGGGCATAGAGGTTTGTTCGCTCGCCCAGCGCTAATAAGTGGCGCAGAAATAAAACTATAACTTTTGATAAACCAAGAGGAAATTTAACAACAGGAATTACGTGCGAATTACTTTTTCTTACTAAAGCAGTTTTGTATGTTAGTTTTTCTTAAAGTTTCATTTTAACATCGTTAAAAATACAAAAAAATAAAATAAGGTCCCGATATTTAAATAAAGAAACAAGTTTTTTTTACTGCTCAATTTTTGAAGAGTTTTTTGCGTTTTTTCCGAGAGTTTTTTTGAAGAGTTTTTTCCTGTTAATCGTAATTTTAATATTGAAATATTTTGAAATTAAATAAAAACTTTGTTTTTAAAAATAATGTTTTTTTAAAACACTGATTTTATTTAAAATAACCAACCGGTTTCGCTTTAGTTAAGCTTCAAAATAAAATAAAACTAAAAAATACAATCCATTATTTTTCAGAACTTTGCAGTTGCGGATTTTGCGGTTGGTTAAAATTTTTTGAATAAATCATTCAACCATGCAATATATCTATAGCGATGTGAACTCGGTCGTTGTCTGAGTTGAGATCGCATTTGGGTCCCGGCCAGGCGAAGTGTGTTCAATTTATCGGCCGGCTAAGTCCTCCATCACAACACAAGCAACATTTTAAGCTTACTGTGGTTTAAATAGGAAATTTTCAATTATTGTTATAATCCGAGAATGTTGAATGACTTCAGGAAAATAAAATTTAGTCGGTCATAAGCACAGACATAGGAATTAATAGACGAGAAGACAATGGCGAGGGGTAAAATCAACTGTTGAAGAACGAAGGGGGTTAAGCTGACTGTGATTCGTCAATAAATCAATCTGACAGTAAATAGGCATCTCGCATTATAATATCACCATTTAGTTCTTAAAAGTAAAATCTGCTTTTGAATGAATAGACATTTTTACATGGGAGCGCAAATTACTCGCCACGTTATGAACTAATTTGCGAAGTCCAAATTCGGCAAAGTAAATTTCTTCTGTTTGCAGAGTCGTAGTTAGTTTCAGAGTATTTAGTTAAGACACTTTTACAAATGTTTCATAATTTACTTACCCCAGTAAACAACGATGAGCACACTTGAGAATCGCTACATTGTGATGTGATAGTATATGTTTCTAAAACTGATCCATATAATACGGTGTGAATAAGCTTAAAATAAAGTAAAATAATGCTTACTTATGGAATGTAATACGACAATTGGGTTTATTCTCTTTTTCACATCTATTTTTACAAGTTTTCATATCACAAGTCAACATTTTGCCGTGTTATTTCGTAAAATGAACCGACGATGCCTCGACCATAGTTCGCACAAGAATGATGACGTCACGTTTTCAAATTTCACTTGAGGCCATACGCGAGCCCAGCCGGCTCCAATGGAACCGGTATGGGGAGTGGGGATAATACGCTTTTAATCACTTAGGGCAGGTCTACTAATATTCATATGTCTATGGTCATAAGTAAAATTCCCCGGTACCATCTACCTGTGGATTCGTCTCTGGCGACAAAACTAAAATATGAATTTATAATGGAATGTTATAGTGAGTCTAAAAGTTGTCACGAAAGCTCAGTAGTTTTAGCAATCACCACTAAAGAAGACCTTTGCTTTCAAATCCCGGTAACAGCCATAATTTATTTAGGCTTTGCAATAGTATTATTTGATGTCTAATTAATATTCTTTCAATATTAAATAGTTTCGTTGCAATATGAAATTAACAACTCGGTAGGTGCCTAGTTTTATGTCGCAATGAGGAAATTTGTAGAATATTAATTACATAGCTGTGCTGTCAACTCAAAGTACGTAATTTCTCAACTTACATTTAAAATATTATAAGAAGAAATTTATTTAAAAAATATTTATTAGAAGCTCACAAAAAACAGCATGAGGCTGTTTAACCCTAGATTTGTCACTGTTCTTCAATAATCTAGCCGTTCGACTTTTTGCGAAAATTTTCTGAAGATCTTTTTTTCAATGAGATATTTATTATTTTCATTATTATGTAGCAAAGTATAGAATAATAATTTATGTTAATAAGCAGTAATATAAATATAGAATAAGGAGTAATTTAAATATAGGATATTGAGTAATTTAAAGATAGAAAAATGTGTAATGTAAATGTAGAATAATGTGTAATGTAAATATTGAGTAATGAATAATGTAAATATAGAATAATGTGTAATATAAATGTAGAGTAATGAATAATGTAAGTATATGATAATAACTAATGTAAATATAAAATAATGAATAAGGTAAATATGGAATATTAAGTAATTTAAATATAGAATTATGAGTAATGTAAATGTAGAATAATGTGTAATGTAAATATTGAGTAATGAATAATGTAAATATAGAATAATAGTAATGTAAATATAGAATAATGAATAATATAAATATAGAATAATAAGTAATGTAAATTAAACAACATAATAACAAACATTTATCTTTTTTTTCTGAGACATCGTGAAGAGAAAGAATTTGAATCAATATTTAAGAATTTTTGAATCAATAAGTTTTCAAATGCGTCTGGCTTTTATCAACTGCTGTAATATCATCCAATTTGACGTGTGTATGCATGATTGTGACCAACAGTTGATAGAACGCATTGTCTTCAACAACGAGTCGAGCTACCGAGTTTTTCTTTATCAGATGTCGGAAAGTGGATTAATTATCGCATCCAAGATTTACAAAAATAAAAACGAAATTTAATGGATGTATTTAAAAAATCAACGCTGGTAATAAAGTTTATGTGCGATACTTATAAGGCGCGATCATTCTTGCTCACATCAACATCGATGCTTAATTAAAAAATCATCATTTTCATAATCTCAAATATGAGCTAATAATTCTATAACGGGGGGGAGACATATATTTTATGTATCTACCTGACGTATGCCGCGCATGCGCCGTCACGTGACTTCATCTGGCAGAAGAAAGTTTTTCAGCGTTATACTGTCTTCTCTGTCTCATCCACGCTCACTCGTATCTCGCCGCACTGCTCTGATGGTCAGAAACTGCCTACGGCAAGTCCACTTTCTCTACCCAAGTATTCTTGCAAACATGGTTGACAGCTGCAACTTTTAATAATAATTATAAGAGACATTATTATTTTTCTAACTCTTTCTTACAACATGTTTTATTATTTTAATTTAATTATTATACCTTTGCTACAAGCTGCCTTGAACCTATACACGGTATCCGAATACTCGTAGTACAAACGGGAAAATGGTTATTACAAATCACATTTGAAGTCAATTTTGTAGTGTAACTTTTTTTATTTGAGCTTTTGTTTTCGAGTGAATGGAGTCCGTTGGTATTTTTAAGTCAAATTTGAAATAAATCGGCGGCTAGGTAATTGATATTAGCTGTTTAAAGTATTTTAAAGGAAATGAAAAAAATAAAATCGTAGTTCTCAAATCTAGAAATATTTATTTTACTCTCTGCGTGACGTTGACTCACAAGTTTCCCACTTGTACTACGAGTTTCTTAACACCGTGTAGCTATATACTCGTACATTTCTAATATTTTTTTTACTCAGAGAATTTGAATATATGACTTAATAAGTCCATAGAACATTTATAAAAAAAAGTAATCGTCGCAACTCGTCTTTCAACGCTTGAAAAATAAGTATTGCTCATTTATTAAGAATCTCTTCAAATAATCTCTTCGTGATTCGGTTAAAAATGGGATTGCAGGCTCTTAGAAAATAAATTGATAGGCATCCTGGTAAACTTCTGGTAAAATACTAATGTATTATCACGAATATTTTTCATTTCCTATAATCTAGTCCCGGAAAGAGGTCTTCCACACGTCATCGACGTTCTATAGTTGTCCCAGAGAGAGGTCTTACACACGTCATCGACGTTTTATAGTAGTCCCAGAGAGAGATCTTACGGCATCTTCATTTTTACACGTGTTGTATACGGAGAAAACTTACTGATATAAAATACTTCTAATTTATTAATAATCTCTTCAATTATTTGGTAATTTGGTTAAATATGGGACTGTAGGTCTTTAGCGAATGAATTTATAGATGTCCTGTCAAACTTTTAGTAAAAGAGGAATGTATTATCTCGATTTCGGAACACGTGTTCATAACATTTTCGCATATCGTCATTATATTATATATTATCAAGACAAAAGCAGGTGCATGAACACGTGTTCGGATATATTAGGAATTTACTAAAAGTTTATCAGGAAATGGCCTGCAATCCCATTTTTAACCGGGTATCAAAAATTTGAAGAGATCTTAATATTTTTTTATAGTCGTTTTTCTCCGCGCAAGGTAGCCATGAACAGCATTACTAATACTAACACGTTCATGCCTGCCTATCGGTAGGTAATCGGGTAACATTTAATTTTTTAAATTATCTCAATTATTGTATTTGCTGGTTAAATGTTTTTTAACACTCATCTCATAGTAGGTAAATAAATATTTTGTATGACTTCACTGGACACTATTGCATACATTTTGTGTGTAACTTCACTGGACACTATTGCATACATATTGTGTTTAACTTCATTGGACATTATTGCATACATTTTACCAATGTTCACTTAGAAAGCTCATATAACTAACATAATTTTTGGAGACTTCGTAATACCAATTTTAGTGTCTCTAGTAAAGAGTTCTTTAACATTGTTATTTTTTAGCATTTTCATCAATTAGGAGCTGACCTCATTCTTTACGTGTCAGTAATGTTAGTATCGTATTTATTGATTTTAATGTGGTGTTAGCAGTTGTTTTTATAGTATAAATATGCAGGTAAATAGTATTGATTCCGTTGATATTGTTAATTTTCTTTTCCAACTTTAGAAAGAAAAATTCAATTTTTTAAATAAAGATTATAATCGTTTATTTTGGTAGTTGCAGGTACAAACATGTTAAATGAATACGTAAACCTAAACTATGGTGTGTTTCAGCGTGCGTTTCTGAGATGAATTACAGAATTTTTACCGTTTTGAATACACAGATAATACCCACCATTTTTTACCTTGTGAACGGTTATTTAATTTATAAATATTTTGTGGCAGCCCTGGTGGCTAGGCCGTTTGGTGTAGCATGTGGGTAGGTACTGTGAAATAAGTAAAATTTAAAAGGATAAACGAAAGCTCATCCCACCCAGGGTAAAATAAATAAACGATCGCATAAAGCGGTGTTAAGATAGAGACATGATTAATTTGTAATTGAAATGGTTTCGAAAGGAAGCAAGTCAATAATTTATATTTTCATTATAAAAATATCTAATAATTTCTAAGCCACGGAATATTGGTAACCTACAAGTAAGAATTACGTGCGCTTTGACATTTCTTTTCGCAAGGTACCAAATAAGTTTGTTCAACCAATCTTTTAAAGAAACCAGAATGATTTTATATTGCGAATAAAAAACAAATAAAAAAGGAAAGGTGGTTTTGAGATTCGATATACATTTTGAATTAGATTGCAAACAAATAACTTATTTAAAAAAAAGATAACCTTTCCTATATATAACTTAAATATGTATAACAAAATATATTCCTTCTACCTTCATAATAAGTAAAATGATCCAAGAATACTAACACCTACAATGATTGCCTGGATGTGCAGAAAAACAGATTTGTGACAAGGACGTCGACAATGTGCAGAAAAACGAATTAGTGACGACTACGTCGACAGTGTGCACAAACACAGTTTAGTGACGACGACGTCGAAAATGTGCAGAAAAACGAATTAGTGACGACTACGTCGACAGTGTGTACAAACACAGAATAGTAACGACGACATCGACAACGTGCAGAAAAACGGATTAGTGACGACTACGTCGACAGTGTGCACAAACATAGTTTAGTGACGAGGACGTCGACAATGTGCAGAAAAACGATTAAGTGAAAATTACGTCGACAGTGTTCACAAACACAGTTTAGTGACGACGACGTCGACAATGTGCAGAAAAACGAATTAGTGACGACTACGTCGACAGTGTGCACAAACACAGTTTAGTGACGAGGACGTCGACAATGTGCAGAAAAACGAATTAGTGACGACTACGTCGACAATGTGCAGAAAAACAGAATAGTGACGACGACGTCGACAATTTGCACAAACACAGTTTAGTGACGACGACGTCGACAATGTGCAGAAAACGGATTAGTGACGACTACGTCGACAGTGTGCACAAACACAGTTTAGTGACGAAGACGTCGACAATGTGCAGAAAAACGGATTAGTGACGACTACGTCAGCAGTGTGCACAAACACAGTTTAGTGACGACGACGTTGACAATGTGCAGAAAAACGGATTAGTGACGACTACGTCGACAATGTGCAGAAAAACAGATTAGTGAAGACTACGTCGACAGTGTGCACAAACACAGAATAGTAACGACGACGTCGACAATGTACAGAAAAACAGATTAGTGACGACGACGTCGACAATGTGCAAAAAAGCAGATTTGCGGTTGAGCGATTTGATTGTAATCATTTTGCACCGTCTAGCGCAGTATTTCTCTTCACCAGAGGGCAATTTGAATATTTTGGGGACAGTGGGCAAATTGTTAACTATTAGTATTATTTTAATATTCTTTTCCTCAGCTATTAAAAACTAAAATATTTATTTAACCCGATCATATTTAAGTACCTACATAATTATATTTTATTGGTTGAACCTCTTCAAACAAAAAACAAGAGATTAATTCAAGAACCACTGGTTTAGACAATGTGTATTATTATTTGAAGTAGCCATTATTTTACATGGTAAAATTATGCGTATTATTTTAGGGGGGAGGGGCGTGGAGATTATGGGAGCATTGAAATGGGACATGGTTCAAATTAGGTTGAGAAACACTAGTGTGTATTATAATAAAACCTACATTTTTAAACTTACAGTGATTTTAAGTAAGTAGTTAACTTCCCACAATAAACCAATTGTCGTCCCTATGGAATCCAAGACATACATAAAACAACGTGACTTATTAATGAAATAAGTTCAAATTAAGCAAAAATCTAAATGTTACCTAAGCCATTGTTTAAATTACAAACCATTTTATGTAAGATTAACTCTGTTACCATAATATAACTTGCAGTTGCAACATGTCAATCACCAATAACTAAGTGCCGCTTGAAAGTTAAGTTCTAGGATTGTTGCAAACGAGACAAACAATTGTTGTTGTTATTGATTGTTGCAAAGTTGTTTGTGCATAACGAAATAATAATTGTTAAACAGAACTCAGAAAATAACAAAAAATCAAACAACATTTTTTTATGTGATATAATTTTTTTTGGTTTATCGTTCCTCCCAAGGGATTGGATACCACTGCACTGACAATCGAGCCAAATCTCAATTGGGTAGGACCAACATCTATTTTTAAACATGTATAAATTTTGTATATTAATTGCTGAAATGTCATCCAATTTCAGAGAAATGCTTATATGTCCATGTGTTTGCGTGATTGCCACCAGTATGTATGCATTGTCATCGACAACGAGTGTATTTGCGGCGTTTCAGCTCGTTCGGATGTCGGAAAGTAGGTTAATTTCTACTTCATTTATACATCAATTCAAGAAATATATTAAAATTAAATAAATGTTTTAAAAAATTACCATAAATACACATTTATTTTAAAAATAATTAGAAAAAAATTGTTATAATGCGCCCATATTGAAACCTTTCAGAACCCTGCTAACTAAAACGATTAATGTTCTCTTTATAGGAACCTGATGATTTTTTTGAAAAGATGATTGACAAGTTTTTTTAATTTGATTACCAGCAGGACTGCAACGTGCCCTTCCGGTTATGTTTTTATTTATTCTTCAATCACACCACTATTTATTATGCAGTTAAAGTGAGTAACAGAAGGAGACGAGAAACAGGAAAATTAAATGTACCTTCAGATCTGGTTATTGAAAACGGTTAAAGTCAATTCAGACAACTATCGATTCTGATTGGTGTTCTTCCACCAAGAAAGTAATAAAAGTTCCAAAAAATTACATCTAGGTAACGTCAGTATAAGAGTAACTTTTATAAGATACATGGATGTGAATTAAGCAAGGAATATGTGCCTTGACAGAGGTGTGTGGCGGTCTATCCTTTCTGCCTACCCCTGACGCGAAACATCCTGATGGTCAGTTATATTAACTTTATAAATCTTCAAAGAATTCAATCCACGAGTCGAGAATATACTATTTCGTTAAACCTTTACATATTCAATTTATTACGGAGGCCATGTTTGGAAACCGTTTTTCTTTGTGAAGGCATCACACAATATACAATAATGCATTAACTTCGTGAACAGCGATGGGACCCGTGGCACGTGTGGTGCAAAGGGTCTAACTCTGTAATGAAGTCCAATTTATTAATGTAGCGAGAGACAGGCCTACCTGCAAAAATAATACATTTTCGTAATCATACCCACCTTTGACCTCTTGATGGTGTAACAGACCATAAAGCCAGGATTCAATGTGTAAAATTAATGGAAGCTTTCAAAAACTCAACGCACAATTTTAAAAACTACACACAGCCTACTTTTGGTCATAAAGCTTTGCATGCCAATCTATACACATGTTATTTTCAAAATTGAAACTGATTGTGTGAAAATTTAAAACTATCGATAAAGTAGGTGCTTATAATATTTTTTTAACAGAGTTTTTATTAAAATTTTCTTTTTCAAATGAGTATTATAATTATTATCAATTTTTCACGATAGTACCTAATTTCCAATTTTTAAAATTGCATGCACTAGTAGCATTAATCTTAAACCTGAAATTTTCAATAATTTAATATGTGTTATTGGGAATGTATCTTAAAAAAATTATTATCAAAATAATAATATAATATCAATAAATAATATTAACAAAATGAAAGCAGTGGATGTTAGCAATTTATGGTAGGAGTCTTTTCTGAAAACATAAAATATAATTTTGAAAACCTAATAGATCCTAAAGTTAACCAAAGTAAAATAAAGTTTTACCATTAAAAAAATCAAATAGACCAAAAAGTACAAATTATAATGTTGAAATAAAATACAGGGTGTATCGGCACGTACCCGACAAACTTTAACCAGCTATTCCTTAGCACATTTGGAGTAAAAAATGTTATGGGCACTTTGCTGTGCGGTAAAATTTTTTTTAATAAAAAATTTACCATTCATATTTTCACCACATGTCACCACTGTTTTATCCTTTGTCAAAGTTTGAAAACCCACCTGGCAATATTTTATTCGAGTTTCGTTGAATAATATACGTACGTACCTACATTAGCGCGCTTTTACGATCACAACGAAATGGCACGGCACCATTCGTCTCATTTTTAACTATTATTATTTAGTGTGTGCGAAAGAGCGAAGACGCTTTTCGACATACTTGCTTATAACAGCTGTTGAACACGAAAAACAATGCCAATGACAGTGATGTAGTGTGGAAATTTTTATTTTTTTTGTTTTTAATTGAAAAAAAAATTCTACTGGACAGCAAAGTGTCCATAACATTTTTACTCCAAATGTGCTAAGGAATAGCTGGTTGAAGTTTGTCGGGTTAGTGCCGATACACCCTGTATTTACTGTGAACAATAGAAATAGTTTCAGAGAGTTCTAATTCAAATAATTTTAGAAAGTTAATCGATTGAAAAAATAAATTTAAAAAAAAGCATATCAATAATTTATTCATAGCAAAAAGCGTTGTGTTTATTCATCACCCCAAGATTGTGTATTTATTTATGAGTAATTGGATCCACCCACTTGATTTGCTGACTCCAGTCAGCATTAAACTATTCTTTAGCAGTTGTGTAAGCAACCACCTTCCTTTGGTGGGCGGGTAGAATGGCAGAAGAATTATTGTAACAAATGTTTTATATTTTGATAGCCATCAATTTATGAAAAACTTAGCAGAGATTACTGCCATTCCTAAATAGTTACACAAGCCATTTAAAAAATATAAATATGCATATTTTGTTTCAGTGACAACAACAATTATCACAGTGACACGCTATTAAATTGACTCCAGTTTAAAGCCAAATAAGTAAACATTCTTAATATATAAAAATAATACTATTATATACATCGAATTACAGCAACAGTGCAATAAAGGAGTTTCAAGTTATTCCGAAGTATCTGTGTTAGTTTAAAAACCAATATTCTCTTCAATGTTCTTATAATTTGTTATCACCGAACGTTCAGTCCGAACTCGAAAGTGTGTCGTGTGTGTGTGTTTGTTTGTGTGTGTGTATGTTAGAGGGTGTGTGTGTGTGTGTGTAGAGCGATAACGTACAAAAATGAAACCACATGAATATATGGATTCACCAAAAGGAGCTGTAGATCAATCAATCAATTGTATTCATGATAAAGCAAACAAGTTTAACAAGGAACAAATTCTAATAATAAGCATTAAATTGAAAGCTATCATGAGTCGGATGGGACATTTATCTATACAGTTATCTGAAACCAAAGAAAAGATAAATACAGCAACAATGGATTACTGAAAAATAAGTGAAAACCGAAATAATGTAATCAAAAATTAATACAACTTATTAGTGACATCTATCGAAATTGAGGACACATCAGATAATATACAAAATAAAATTAAGCAGAAGATTAACTTATAGTATAGGATCCCTTAAAGAACGACCGTCACCGAGATGTTTATTTGATGAAACGTATTTTATATTTAATTTAATATGTCAATAAATATATTGCATATCGGTTGCCTAGCAAATTTTAGTCCAGGGTATGATTAATTAATAATTAAAAAAAATTTTTTTAAACATTTCACCGGTTTGATTATTATAGAAATTCTATACCAATCGAAAGTATGAAACCCATAGAATATGCAAACGTTAGGTTGCCTACTCTTTTCCGGTCACAACTCTCAGGTTGCCATGTATAAACTCAAAACTATAATTTTTCCCAAAATTGTTATGAGATGTCTTACTGACAGCCCTGTTTCAATAGAGCTAACTCTTAGTTCTCAGCAAATTCAACCAAATCCAATATTGAAGGTAACAATAACCTCAATACTAAACTACTGTACGGATTGAAAATAAAAATGCTATTGTACCTATGTATACCAGATGTTATTCTTGTTTAATTTTCAACATAATTTCTCAGTAATTATTCTGTTTAACATAATACTGTTTCGCTCCTGTGAACCACTGTAAACATAAATCATGTATATTGTAAAAGCCTTTTACGGCGTCTAAATAAATAAATAAATAAATAAATAAACAGGTAAATCGAAAAAGCATTTTGCACTGGTCTGATTATTGAATAAAAATTATATGAAATTAAAGATTATTTCATTATGAACACGATGGTATAAGATTGCCTGCTAAAGATTAGTCCCGAATTCCGGTTGTCGAATTTTGAAAACTAAAACTTTTTGAAAACATGCCGCGAATTCTCGTGTGCGAGAGGTCCCAACCAACCATCCCATGCGATAGAAGAGGACAAAGCATAGCAGCTGTCCGTCCATTAAAACAAAGAGAGTGCGCATGCTATTTGTTCTTGAAAATGAAAAGGATAGCGATAGACTCGTGCACTCTGTGCACTCTAGACTACATGGTACCTTGCATCAATCATTATTATTCATTGTAATCTATATTTAATTTTTTACTTCAGAACAGAAAGATTTTACAAACAATAAATTAAGCGTTTTCGAAACCTGGCGAGCATCCAGCGAGTTGATAAAGATCTGTGAGTGAATCATGGAATGAATACCATATTTAACATAATGTAAATTAACTGGACATCTCCGCTACCACAAGCAGTTTACTTTACTTGGATTGCGAAATTATATAATTGCGCCAACAGGCGTTAAAACATCTACTTTATCTCACGAATCGCTTATGGACTTCCAGAACCTTATCTTGAACACTGTAAAAATTTACAAAATATAAAACAATATTGATTTAATCAACAAAATCTGAATTAATTATGGGTCGGAAGGGGGTTATGGCCCAGACATCATTGCTACCATATGAATAACTGATGTTTGACTACACACACAGGAATACCCCATGTGTCAAAAATATGTTTCCAAGTAAATGGCTCGGTCGGTGGCAGAATTGACATCGCGTTTGAGTCCCACCCAGGTGTAGTGTCTTCAATTCCTCGGCTGGCTAAGTCCTCCATCAAAACATAAGCAACATTTTCCGCTTACTGTGGTGATAGTAGGAGATTTTCAAACATTGTCAGTTTATTCGTTACCTGGGAATGTTTGTTTTTCTTTAAAAAAATTACCTTTAATATATACAATCGGACCAATCTTTATATACATATGTATTAGTTTTTGTAAAAGACTTAATTAATTTAAAAAAAATTTATTACTTTTCTTTATACTTTTAAAATTCTTTTATTTTTTGTGTTTAATTGAAATTCGTTTAATTTACATACATAATTTGTCACATTAAATTGTAGAATGGGGGCCTAAGCAAAAATAAAGCACCCAGTGAGTCTCACATTAAAAAATGATATATTACTAGAAAAAATACTTCTAATGTATCAATAAAAAATAACAAAATATTTTTTCCGAATTAACGACTAAATCCACATATTTGCCGAAAGCATGGCTCTTATATGGCTCATGGAGTTATACTATGCGAGTATATCAATCAATAGTTTTTTTTTTGAAATTCAATGTAACATATAAATCAAGTTTTATTTTAGAATGATATTTATATGTCAATAACAATAATCTGAATTTTTGTATTTAGTGTAATAATATAATGTATATATAGACATGTAATTGAACATCCTGTTGACAAACTTCTTAATAAATAAATCCAATCACTGTTTGTAAATTTATTCTTACATTATCAATAATGACCTTCCAACTTAAATACAAGACAAATTATTATTATTTTATTGTTATAGTTAGTTTTAATAGTTAAAATAATTTTCAAAGTGTTAATTTTTTGGGTCTCCCAAAATCGCACAAAATCTATGGACGTGACCAGTGACGTCACCAGTAACAAAAAGCAAAAAAAAAATCAACCGGCGCTATATTTTGTATAGGAGCACTTTTTTACATCAAGTTAGTAGTGAAAAAGTAATTATTTAATTAAATCGGTTGTTATTGATATCCATATGAAAATAATAAAAATAGGATCTGATATATTGTTTAGATTCGCAACATTAAGGACGGGTTGTTTCGGAGAATTTGAACAATTCTTCAAAGTTAATTTTCAAGTTCTGTGAAAGATTTTTTCAAGTTCTGTTATTATTTTAGTTCTGTCAAGCAACTCGCCTATAATGATATAATAACAAAAATTAAATAGGACTTTCACAGAACCCGAAAATGAGCGTCGAAATTTGATGAATTGTTCAAATTCTCTGAAACAGCCAGTCTTGCACATGTGTACTAATCATTGTTTCTATGGATTTAAAACATTTATGTCGCTTGCTTTTGAAACACTGTAAATGTTCTGTGTATCGTATAGTTATAAAACTAGTAAAAAATTTGCTTACTTTTAATTTTCTAATTGTTGTAATTATAGAGGAAGGATTATATTCTAAAACTTCCGGTAATTGTTTGATTTCGGTTGCCTCCTTATTGTACCTTTTTGAAATGTCTCCTCAGAAAATTCTCATTTCTGAGCACAAACTGCCTCCTGTTTTATATTATGTTTTAGTTTTAATATTCTTGTTTTGTCCTGTCCTTCTGTTATTTTTATTCTAAGTTTTGTTATCACTTTGTATAAACAGTGTATTTAGTGTTATAATATTATGTCTGTATTGGGTAAGGCACACTGTAGGAATAATTTTAAGAACCACTAATACTGAATTACCATTTTTAAGTTTGTTATAGTTAAGCGCACTTGAAGTGAAATAACACTAAACTGCGCTATATAAATGCCATGTTATTATTATTATCGATGGACAGATTTGAAAGACAAATCAAAGAAAACCGTATTGCCAGGGAACGTAGGAATTACTTAAAAAAATGATTCTAATCGACACAGGATGAGAAAGGGTTGGTAATTATTTAATTGCAAACGCAAGTGCAAAAAAGCCTCCATTCTTTTAATTTATTGTTATATGGCAGGAAATTACGATAAACCGTTTCCCATTTAGCATTTCAACACGGAATGGACACGGACACCTCTGCAATGGAAACCGTGTTACTTCATTGACACTTACTTCTGTAGATATCTCTGTGTGTATCTCTTATGAGTAATGCCTTATTTAAAACACCCATTTGAATTTTGTTTTCGGGAATGAGTGAATGAAAATCTTAGAAGCGGAAATTTACCCACTTCCCGACATCAGATTGAGCTGAAATTCGGCAGATAGACTCGCCGTCGATAGTAATTCTAACCTATATCATCATTTTGATGGCAATCACATACACACACGCGGACACATACGAATTTCTCTGAAATCGGATGTCATTTTAGCAGTTAATATACGACGTAAATGTCGGGCCTACCCGATCAGTTTCTGGGGAGGAAGGTTCAATCCTCAAGTTTTATAAGACATTTTAAAATAGACGTATTATAGTAAAAAAGCTTCGCCTTTTACGAGTTGATTTTTTAATCTCTTTTTACCATTGTGATAAATTAAATGCACATCAAGTCATGTTTGCAATGGTTCCATGATAACTCAACACAGTGACTATTCAACACACCTTTAAAAAGTGATATAAAGTCATTAGAAAAATGAAAAAAAAAACTTAACCTAACCTAACCTACTTAACCCAGTTAATAAAGTTTTTGTGTCATCACTTTCCATGACTTTATATATCTAACTTTTTAAAGATGTGATGAATTATCATTGTGATGATTTATCCTATCTCCGTTTGCAATATATCTACGGTACAATATATAGAACTTTCTATAGAATAAGCATTCAGAAGCATTTCAAAGAAAAACTCTGATATATTTTGAACTTTCTATTCATAAATAAACTGCAATACTTGTTGTTCGTTTCACAGAAATTCAAATGTAACATTGTCATCAAATGATCATTCAGCGCCATTTTGTTTTTTTAACAGTTGAAAGGTTCCCGTTAAATGCTGATTCTAAATCCATTTCAGCATTTGAACAAATTATGATCAGCAGAAGAAGACAATTATCATGTTGTTAGGCTTTTCATCTTAATACAATTTGATAGAATGCTCAAACGCAACTAGAATCGGCATTCAACGGGAACCTTGAAAAAATGGCGTTGAATGGCAATTTGATGACAGTATTACATTTGAATATTGATTATGGTAGATAATAATGGTTACTTTTGAAAAGATATTATTGAAAACTTTATTGGTGTATCTACTTTAAGTTTATTTCGGAGTTAATGCGAGATTAATTTATGAGAATGGCAATAATTTGTTTGTGCAAGAACCACCTAAGAGTGAATTTTTCAAATCTTTTTTTTTCATGAAGGTATCTGAGTATTATTACGCTAATGTCTGGATTAAATATAAATATTTTTCAACATCGAAAATGCAAAAAGTGCTTGTTTAATGTCATTAAGTTGAATCAAATGTTTTTTTAAATGCGTTTTAAAAACAGTAGTTGTAGGTAAAGTTTTACCCAAACAACTGTCATTCTTATTATGCCAAAATTGAACATGTTATTATTTATTAACTCCTTCCTGTTCCGCGTTTTAACAATATATACTCACCCTCTCTCCGTAAATGACCTAATATCTAGCTATCAAATGTAACTGTTGTTAGTATCGGTTAAACTGGGCGAAGCCCAGCCAAGTGCCGCCCGCAGGGCATAGCAGCAACTGCTAATATATTAACTTTAACTGCTAGTATATTTGAATACATATAACTCTGTATGTAATTATGTGACCTTATTATTAACTGATAAAAACTAACGTTAAATTATTCAACAGATGCAAATAAGAAAAAAATAAAAAAATAAGTGACTTACCAATGTTGACTCAAGCCGCAATATTCTGTGTCGCTTTCTTTTCATTTCTTGATTACTAACTTTAAATGATTTAATTTCACTGATTTAAAAGATTCTGTTATGCATCACTTCACTTATCATATTTTTGTATCTCATTTCAAAGCGTATTTTAATTTTTTTTTCACAAAAAAGGGTTTCATGGAAAAACTGGTTGAATGAATGGTAAATTCTTTAATTAAATTGAGTTTATGTTTTACTTAGATGCTGGTGATCTGCTATCTGGAACAAAATAAGAAATAGGTTCATGAAAATTTTATTTCGAATTAAAATAAAAGAGGTAGTTTGTTTTCCTCTCACAGAATTCAAAACGCATCTGTTTGTTTAGAGACAAGGATTTCACCGCTCTATAAGGACTATATATTAATGCATGCTGGATTTATTGTTTCCTCCCTCCTACAACATGGGTCTTTCCTCTCTACAAGGCGCGGATTCACTCCTTCCTTTACTTCCTTACTTAAAAGATCATCACAGAACCCTCAAATGGGGTTTATAATAATAATAATAATACACCTTTACAAAGTGATATAAAGTCATTAGAAGCGATGACCAAAGTAACCTATCAACCTAACATATGTACACAGAGAGAAATCAGTATTGCTAATTTACTAAGAATCTCTTCAAATTATTAGAAATCTGGTTAAAAACGCAGGCCCTTAACGAGTGAGAAATAGGTTTCCTGATAAACTTTCAATAAATTATTACGATGTCTGATTATTTTGGGTTTTCATAAAATTTTGTCGCATTTCGTCATTAAATATTATCAAGGCAAATGCATGAACACGTATTTCTATATATTACGAATTTATTAAAAGTTTATCGGGAAACAGCCTGCAATTCCGTTTTTAACCGGATTACGAATAATTTGAAGAGATTCTTAATAAATTATCAATACTAATTTTTCAACATTTCATCACTTCTCAATACTTTATATCACTTTTTAAATGTGTGTTGAAAAATCATTTTGTAGCTACTTTAGGTAGGCGACACGTTACGATTTACGCGTCATGGCTTGGCCTTTTTCAGCATTTCGCTCGCCATACACTAGCAATGGAAAGCGATATGCTGAAATAGGTCAAGCCACGAAAATAAAGCGCGCCTATAGGGTGGTCTGTCACAGGCATAAATCTCTTCAGATATTTTCAGTAATAAATATTTTTAAGTGTTTTTTTAATCTGCTGAAATTGACATGAGATAAATTTACCGTACTAAAAATTTTATTACTACAAAATTAACTGAGATATTTCAGCATGTTAACCATCATTCTGAAGGATATATCCAATTGAGAAGAAGGTTTGAAGCAGATAATAGTACTTTTGCATTTCATAAACCAATGAAAGCACATTGTTCCCCGGGGCCGCCAGAGATGAGACCAGATGTTATTGTGAAATGAGTGTTAAAGAACTAAGTAAAAGGAAGTCCGGCCTAGATCGTAAGGAAATTGCATTATATCCAGATAATAATAATATAATGTAGGTTGTTCAAGAGAACAGAACATAAAACGAAGCGGTTGCTTTGCTAGGGCTATGATTAGGGATTGCAATTCCGCAGTTGTTTGGGAAAATCCGGATTTTCGGATTTCTTGCAACTCAAAATTCGGATTTTAGAAAATTTCTTTAATCTTTGGAATTTTTTAAATGAATTATTTTAACATGATCTAAATTGTTTATTTATTGTTTATTGTTTATTGTGTTATTTTAAGTAGGTACATAGCTATCTATGTCCTAATACAATCCTTATATACATATACATATAATTATGGTAACACATTTAAAATGAATCAATCACATATTTTCTTAATTTAATTTTAAATGTTTTTATGTTTTCTTCTGATTTTATTTCTTCTGGTAGCTCTCCAAATATCTTCAACGCTCCGTACATCAATGACTTTTGACTCTGTGTTTTTTTCCTGAAGGGGAGTCTCAATTCATTTCTTTTCCTTGTCTCATGTGTGTGTTTGTTCTGTAGTTTATCAATTTTTCTTAGGAATTCACTAGACGTATGGCCATTGATTATCTTGTAGATTAAAAATATGGTATTAAAGTAAATAATTTGTTTAAATGACAAGATATTTAACTCCTTCAACATGTTCTTAATTTTTGTGTATCTATTTTTCTTCAATATGGTTCTCATTGCTCTATGATACATAGAATCCATTTCTTTGATTAAAATACAATTAGAAATATAAAGTACCATATAAGTACGATTAAGATGAATTTATTTTTGTAATTGTTTCTAAACTATGTAGGTACTAAACGTAACTTTTGAAAATCTACAAAAATATCTCTCTCTCTTAATTTAAAAAGTATAAATTTTTTGTGTAATATTTTTTCTATCAAAATAATAAAATAAGCACACTTCTTCGTACTAAATACTTAATCTAATAATTTGGTTATTGGGTTGACACCTAATTATTATAAATGTATTTCATTACAAAATAATAAGAATTTTATAACAGCTTATTTTAATTTTTTTTTATTGGCAATTTTTTTGATATATACAGGTAGATACATATATAATTATACAAAACACAAGACAGTAACAAAAAATCCCACAAAGGCGAAACCTGTGCGTGGGCATTATAAGTTATTTATTCAAATAGTGGTGGTTACATTATCTATGGTTTAAATGAAAAAAAGAAATATGAATAAGGAATAAAATATATATAGTACCTATAGTTAGATTAATATGATTTTACTGGAGTTTTTGCGTATTTGATAAAAAAAAATTAAAAGAAGTTAACTTTTTTTTAAATGTAGATGGTAATGGCATATTTTAGGTATCATATTTGTAGTATAAATAAGACGCGTTCACTTCATACAAAAATTCAATTCAGGATTTCATGTAAAAAAATCCGCATTCTGATTTCACTGTGAATAATCCGATCATCCGGATATTTCGAAATCTGGATTATCCGGATTGGAATGTCTAGCTATTAGTGTTCAACCTAATTGAATCTAGATGTACAATACAAGTACCTAAGTGCGATGTGAAATAACGTAATATACACCTTTCTGATTAAAACCTTAGTTGGTAGTTTACCACAGACAAGATTTACCAATTATTTTGTGCTCGATTTTATTATTGGTAAGTACACAATGTAATGTTTCGCATCCTTGAATAAAAAACGCTGTATACATTTAATACAGAAATTTTCCAAAAGCTGAAAGTTTCATGTACGTGTGAGTTTTTTTTTAATTTTTCGAAATTAATAAAATATCAATATTAAAAATCCACGTGATTTTTGCTTTCTGTACTAAACGTCGATTAATTTGAAAGGAAATAAATGTTTATTTATCTTTCACTTTAAATGCTTGCGTATGTAGATATTTATAATTATATAAAAGTAGAAATTTCTTCTTCCTCGAAATATCACGTTCAAGCTGGGTTTGTTTGTATACGGTTTGCGATGGAACTATAAATTACGCGTTGTCTCACATTATGATTACCCATTTTATCCAAAATAAACAAAAGATGAAGTGCCTACCTTCCTAATTAAATTAATTTTATATTTCAATAAGAAACTCACAGATTTTTATTATTTTTTCTTTAAATCAATATTCTACAGTTATGAATAGCAACAATGTCAACATATTCCCTAGTAGGCCGAAGAGTGCGATGCTGAGATCAGGTAAAGGCAAGTAGATAAGAGGTAGTGGCAAGCAGGGGCGGTTCGTGACTTTTTGGTGTACTTGAGTGGTAATTTATTTATTTATTTATTAATTTACGGACAATATGTCCATTAAAACCATAATATTGACACGAATAAGAAAACATAGATGACAGTGAATGGAGAGTACATGAATGTGAAGGGCAAAGACAATGTAAAATAGAAAATGTTCATATAGAAAATAACTACAAGTCATAGCATCAATAACGATTAAGTTGTGAAAAATTACACATTACGTATCGCTTTTTGGAAGTCATTTAGACTTACACCAAAAAATTCAATGCTCTGACTTGAGTTTACAAGTCTCGTCATTCTAGACAAAGAAGAATGGTACCCATAGTTAGTTGAATGGTGATTGAGGAACAACAATTCATTATTTCGGAGTCTACGGGATGGGGTGTTGAATTGAATGAGTTGTAGCAGTTCAGGTGAGTCGGTTATACTGTTGATTATTTTAAATATGCAAATTAGATCGGAGTCTTTTCTACGTTTTTCTAATGAAAATAGGTTTAAAGTCTGTTCAATTTCCTCATATGAGTAATCGCCTCTTTCAAGTCCTAACCTCCAAGCAATTCGCCGTAGGAAGCGATGTTGGACAGATTCGATGTGACTAATGTGGACAGCATAGAAAGGAGACCAAATGACACTGGCATATTCAAGGTGAGGACGAACCAACGAACAATATAGAGTTTTAAGTGTTCTTATATGTTTAAAGTCTGAGGTAATTCTATGAATGAACCCGAGTAGCTTAAGTGATTTATTTACGATGTTATTTATATGATTTCGAAAAGAGAGATTGCAATCAAGAGTGACCCCAAGGTCCTTGATGGATGTGACAGTTGATAGACAAGCACCATTTAGTTTATACTCAAACTGAATAGGTTTATTGGCTCTGTAAAAGGACAAAACTTTACATTTATCAACATTGAGTTCCAAGCAGTTTAGTTTGCACCAATCGTTAAATGAATCAATATCAAGTTGAAATAGTAAACAGTCATGAAAGGATTTAATTATCTTAAGGATCTTATTATCATCAGCAAAAAGCCAGAAGCGTGTGTGCGAAAAAACTTTAGTTAAGTCGTTAATAAAAAGGTTAAAAAGAAGCGGTGCCAAATGGGCTCCTTGGGGAACACCGGACGTTACATCAATGTTAAAGGATTCAAAGTTATTTATTTTAACTCTTTGTTTTCTGTCACTCAAGTAAGATTGAAAAAATGATAACATAGGGTTTCTAATACCTAAAGCATAAAGTTTGGCCATGAGTATTGAGTGATTTACTTTGTCAAAGGCTTTAGAGAAGTCGGTGTAAAGGACATCAGCCTGAGAGTTGTCTTCTAAAGCTTTAACAATGATGTTTGTAAAAGACAGTAAATTAGTTGTTGTAGATTTCGCTGATCTAAATCCATGCTGTTCCTCAATAAGAACATTTTTGAAAATAGGAGTGATTTTCTTTGTAATTATTGATTCAAATATTTTCGGAATATTAGATATAATTGATATTGGTCTGTAATTTCCAATATTTGATTTGTTCCCAGACTTGAAAATGGGTCGAATATACGAAATTTTCCATGAGTCTGCAAAAGTTCCAGATGATAGTGATAAGTTGTACAACATACAAATTGGGTTAGCTAAAGTATATTTACATTCTTTTAGTAAGATTTCTGGAATGCCATCAGGTCCGGAAGTTTTTTTATGAGAAAGATTATTTAAGGCTTGGTATACCTCTACAAGTGATATTTGGCAATCATTCAAGTCAATATTTTGGTCATAGTTAAGTGGAGGGATGGTGCATGACGCATCAGAATATACAGAGGAGAAATGTTTAGCAAAAAGGTTGGCGATGTCATTTCCATTAGTAGCATGAGTTTCATTAAAATACATACTTGAGGGGAGATCATTATCAGCACGCTTTTGCGCAACAAATTGCCAAAATTGTTTAGGATTTTTGAGTAGTTTTGACTCTGTATCTTCAACAAAGGATTTATAGCACTTGGCTGATTCAATTTTGGACAATTCCCTTAGCTGAGAGAATTTTTGATAAAAGTTTAAGTTTCCAGTCACTTTAAATAACTTATGGGTTTTCTTTTTTTCAATTATTAATTGTTTAAGTGTCGAACTAAACCAATTTGGAAACTTGGGTTGACAGTATAATCCCTTAGGAATAAACAGATCAATAGCACGTGATAAACATTCATTAAATTTATATACAGCGTCATTAATATCAGAATTTAAAAATAGTGTTGACCAGTTAATCTGAGAAAGATAATTGTTAAAATTTGAATAGTCACCATCGAGAAATTTGTAGTGATATGAGACATTTGGTTTCAATGAAGCGAGTTTGAAAAAATTTGAGATGTTAATCGAGAGAGGTGGATGATATCTATCAATTGGTAATAAGGAGATATCAGCTTCACTTACTATGACATTTTGTATACTAGTGAAAATTAAATCCAGGCAAGAACCCAAACAGTTAGTGACAGCATTTACTTGAAACATATTCAAATAGGCAAAACAATTAACAATTTCAATAGCTTGTGAGGAAAGATTACTAGTTAGAGTGTTGACACCTTTATTGTCATTTAGCCACAATATTTTAGGCAAATTATAATCACCACAAATAAACAATGAACCAGCGTTTCTAGATACATGCTCAACTAAAGCAGTATGTGACTTGTAGACTTCTAACGAGGAAGACGGGGGAATGTAAACACAACCAAGTAAACACAACCAAGGTAATATTAAAAAATGAAGATTATGAAGAAATGAAGATTTCTGCCAATTTCCTGATAATCTTCACACAATCGATCTTCAAAAAAATAGTTTTTATAGTAAACAAAATCAATGATGTCGAATTTTTAAACATAGCACTTATCAAACTTTAAAAAAACACGAGCCGCTACTGGTGGCAAGTACTTTCTGCTTCTCCCAACAATGGTGTCATTGTTACAAAGAGAGATAATCGCGATAGGTTTATTTAAGTCGGCTCTAATCAATGGACGATTGTTCTCCGATTGGTTTCACAATCTGCGTAAAGATACTGAAATTTCGCAGATAATTGGCCGTCTGTAAAAATCATAGACATATGAATATTAGTAGACCTGCCCTAAGTGATTAAAAGCGTATTATCCCCACTCCCCATACCGGTTCCATTGAGCCGGCTGGGCTCGCGTACGGCCTCAAGTGATATTTGAAAACGTGACGTCATCATTCTTGTGCGAACTATGGTCCAGGCATCATCGGTTCATTTTACGAAATAACACGGCAAAATGTTTACTTGTACTATGAAAACTGGTAAAAATAGATGCGAAAAAAGAGAATAAACCCAATTGTCGTATTACATTCCATATATAAGCATTATTTTATTTTATTTTAAGCATATTCACATCGTATAATATGAACCAGTTGTTACTATCACATCGAGAAACGTCTGGACGCGAAACACAAAGCTGGTTGGTTGCTGGGAAGTAAATTATGAACATTTATAAAAGTGTCTTAACTAAATACTCTGAACTAACTATGACTCTGAATATAGAAGCTGCCTTACTTTGCCGAATTTGGACTTCGCAAATTTGTTCATAACGTGGCGAGTAATTTGCGCTCCCATGTAAAAATGTCTATTCATTCAAAGCAGATTTTACTTTTAAGAAGTAAATGGTGATATTATAATGCGAGATGCCTATTTACTGTCAGATTGATTTATTGACGAATCACAGTCATCTTCACTCCCTTCGTTCTTCAACAGTTGATTTTACCCCTCGCCTTTATCTTCTCGTCTATTAATTCCTATGTCTGTGGTAAAAATCCTAATTTCAATTTCAAAAACTATTTACTTGTGCAAAAGGTTATTTTTAAATGTCCGAATATGGCAAGACGGGATGTGTCCACTGGACTAACTGAAGAAATAAAATTGTACCTACATTTCGTAATGTATAACCCCGGGAATTCCTAGATAACTATTGCGATTCATTACGGAAGCATTTGAAATCCACAAAAACCCAATTAATATTGATTGAAATGGCGGGGCTAAGATTAATTGTTATTGCAATCCGTTACTTGACGGCTACATCAAATCTAAACGCCGTAAACCACTAATTTAACTAATTATTATACTGAAATACTGGCCCCGAGAGGATTAACGTGCGCAACACGGTATCACTTCTGTGTACATAAACACACGCGGATCTGGAAACCCTACGACTTGGCGCCCCTTGTCAGAAATATTCGAAGCCTAGATATGTGATCACCGTTATTAATAATAAGGCGTAGCTAAATTTCTCCCCCGATCCCAACATAACAAAGAAATGTATGTAGTATATAGCCGCGGTCGGCTGCTGGTCATGCTGAAGCTGAAGAATATGATGAAAACATGCAATTTTAGTAGGGTTTTTGGGTAAAAAAAATTCCTACCGATAAAACACAAGGCCTCACAAAATAATTCCCAACTACATGGAAAATAAAAATCTAGAAAATGAAAAAAAAATCGGATGATATATTTTATTGTAGCGCCGTATTTATAAATAATAATAGGACTATTTTTTTATTTTTATTAATGATAAACTATTGTTTATAAGACAAGGTTTTTTATGCGCAGCACAAAGGATAACAAATTATTATAAGCAATATTTATACAAATTTATTATAAGCAATATTTATACATATATATTATCAGTCTACACTCATCTCCACTGTATTTAGATGTTCCTAATTACTCAATAATTAATCTGTAACAGAATCCTATATATAGTACAACTAAACATATAGATAATCCAGAAGTTTCAATTGTTCCTATTATATATATACTTACCTATTGCATAACGTTATTCTATTTTCCTTATAATTAGTGTAACTCGCTCACAAAGCACAAGAACCAGTTTCTTCATTGGTGAGAATGCGAATATAAATATATTTTGTAACCATATGTACTTATAACATCATTGTACCCTCTTATGTATATCAAATAAAATAAATAAATAAAATAATTAGTAGCTTGAAATATTCATACAAATTGAAAATATCTCCCGAGTAATATTTTTCCTAGCATTTATTTTTACTCAGGAGATATTTTCAATTTGTATGGATATTTCAAGGGACTAATTACTGCTTTTAAAAATTAAATAATATGACTGATAGGTGTCAGGTCAGCGCCTTGGCAAGAAGATATTTTTATATTAAAGTCCCTAGAAAGGGCGTTAATAATGACATAAATAAATAAAGTGAACCTAATCCGATCATGTGTATAGCTTTAGTTCTTTAGTATATATGAGTAATTTGAATACTCGAAAATCATGATCGATGCTTACGAGTTGATTTTAATCTCTCCAGACAATGACGAATGATCGATTCCGATACTTAAAGGTTCATAATCTTGTGGTTCTTTGACATTAACGATTCAAATTTGTTTAATGGCGTCCATTAAAATACACAATTTCCAAATTGATTGAATAATTGTTTGACCGTGTCGAATTGATCACCTACTATGCAGACATTTAGGCAGTGAATTAAATTATACAAAGGTACGATAATATTATTTATTTGTAAAGATAATAACAAGGCGGGTAAATGTTAAAACGTTTAAAAATGTCCTAATCTACAATACTCAAATGATGTGGAATTTTTACCTACTAATATTGTAGTAAAGCTATATGAATAGTATGAGAGGTCACACGAAATAAAGCTATGTTTTAGATTTATACTAGCTGACGTGTCCCAGGCGTTGCGAGGGGTTATCCTTTAGGTTTAGGAGATAGGAGATATAATTAATTAATATAAGACACAATTATAAAACATAAACTTTTCTCTAATTTCTATAAATATAATGTGCATGTATCATATATGTAAACCTCTCGGAAGAAATCTTCTAAATGATAATGAAAACGCTATCAAAATCCGTTGCGTGGTTTAGAAGAACTATGTGCGAAAACAGACAGACGCGGAAAGCGACTTTATTTTATACTATTTAGAGATGTCAAATGGACACAAAAAACTTTTCCCACTTTTAAGGATTTGATCCAAAATACCCAATAAACTAAATATTTTTTTAATCAAAAGGAATAACAAATATCTGATATATTTTAAATAAATAAAAAAACATTAAAGAATTTTCATGATTCTAAAAGCAGTTTATTTGTGAGTTAAGGATAATAAATTTAAAAAAAATTGAATTGAGTCGATTAAGTGCTACATATAAATCGCTGAGATGAATTTTCAACTGATCGCAGACAATATTCCTTTGAAATATTACCTCTTAAGAAAGCTGATATTTAAGGCATTTTACGAAAAATTAACGAATAATTGCATTTCCTCCGGATTTGGGGTAAGAGCATCTGGTTTTATTATTTCTGAAGAGTTGCCAAATTAATGAAAACATCTTAACTGATAATATTATTATAATATTATGAACATACGATTATGATTCATAATGACGGCATATTTGCCTACGTTCCAAAAATATTCAATAAAATTGCCTAAGCGGGGGAAGTGCGACATACTTGATGATGGGGATATTAATATTAAATGAAATCGTGCATAATTGAATTATTTATTATTTAAAACACAAATAAATACAATAGCAAATATCAGTACTGACTTTTAGTTGAAAAATATTTGTTCAGTTTGGTAAAGTATTTTGGCCTCAAATCCCAATTATAAGGGAAAGCTCCAAAACAATTTAAAAAATACAGAAACCAGAACAATAGTTAAAAATATGCAAAACGGAAAGATAGTTAAAAATATGGTAACCAGAAGGATAATTAAAAGTATGGAAACCAGAACGATAATTGAAAATATGGTAACCAGAACGATAATTGAAAATATGGTAACCAGAACGATAATTAAAAATATGTAGACAGGAAAGATAGTTAAATATATGGTAACCAGAACGACAATGAAAAATATGGTAACCAGAACGATATTTAAAAATATGGAAACGAAAACGATAATTAAAAATATGGTAGGTAACCAGAACGATAATTAAAAATAATTAATTCCAGACAATCATTATAAGAGCTGGAATCAATTTCATTTTGTTGCAAGAGAGAACACCAGAACAAGAACAAGAACCTTCAAAAATATGACATACGAATATGAGCAGTGTTATATATAGTATGCGTCTATGAAATATAAACAGTAGGTACTTTAGACCAGTGCTCCGCAACCTTTTCTCACCTACGACACACTAAATTTCTTCCTAAAATTCCGCGGCACACCGAAAGCTTAAATATATAGGTATTAAATTGATACACAAATTTTACAATAATTTCTTGTTTTTTATTTGAAAAGTATACATACATACATATAACTATAACATATTTATTTTTACGCAATCTTAATAATTAATGAGCGATTAATTGTTAAATTAACCTGCGCTTGTTTCAATCAACACGAAAGTTTTATATTCGGCTCGATTTTTGTCGAAGTTCTTGGTCGAAACCTTTTAAGCATGACCGCTTATCATTTTTAATTAATACAAGCGTTGAAAAACTTTGCTCACATAAATATTTCGTTGAAAATGGAAGTAGTGTTAAGAATACTTTGACGGAAATGCGAGGATATTCTTTTTTTACGTAAATCCAGAAAACATCTAATGGATCTTCGGAGAAGTGAAGTTTTAATGTCATGTCATTATTTAAATCTGTAAATTTCTCTCGAATTTGCAGAGGCAGTGCTTCTGTAGAATTTATTGCATTGGTTGCAAAAGGATTTCGAATCCAATCGTATTGTTCCGTATTAATGGAATAAAAATACCGACCAAATTTCTGCTGAAGCATACTTAAATATTGTTGGGCCAGATCCACAGTTAAATGTTTGTTTTCAATTGTACTATGGTTGGTCCTTTGGTACATTTCCAAACATCCTTTTTGCAACTCTTTCTGCCATAGTTCGTTATTAAGTTCATTCAAATGCTCGAATATATCAGCCATATATGCAAGTTTGGCTATCCAGTAATTATCATCGAGGTGCTGATATAGTTCGGGCATATTTTGATTTAAAAGAAACTCACGCACCTCGTGACGAAGCTCAAACAATCTAGCCAAAACTTTGCCTCGCGATAGCCAAAGAATTTCAGTATAAAACAATAAGGATTCATATTCGGCTCCCATTTCTGCACAGAGTATTCCAAAGATTCGCGAGTTTAGAGCTCTTGATTTAATTATGTTTACGATTTTAATGCATTCATTCATCGTGCTCAAAAGTTCCTCTGGTAAATTTTTGACCATCAATGCTTCGCGATGTATGCAGCAGTGTAAAAATTGTAACGTTGGATTTTTTTGTTTTACACAAGAGACAAAACCCTTTTTACTACCCGTCATTGCCGCAGCGCCATCCGTGTAAACAGCAATGCAATTGCTCCATTTAATATTATATATATTTGGAAGAAATCATCGGTTACTTGAAAAATTTCTTTACCGATAGTTCGTTTTGAACCTCCTTACAAAATAAATAATGTTCTTTAAGTCCACGTCAACGAAACGAACAATAGCTATCAACAGAACATATTGTGAATACGTCTTTTAACAGTATCGGCTGACAATCAAAAATAGAAAATATTATGAAAAATATTTTGTCACTGTGTATTAAATACGTAATGATATATTGTAAATTGTCAAATACATTGAATTTGACCGCGGCACACCTGTGTCCGGCTCACGGCACACCAGTGTGCCACGGCACACCGGTTGCGGAGCACTGCTTTAGACAATGAAACATAAAATAAAATATATTATGATTGTTAAAGTGAAATAAATGAATTACGCGCAGTCCACAAACATTGCGAAACTTTCAACAAATATACCGACGAACAATACAAAAAATATCATTATATAAAAATAATTTCGAAATTTCTAGGTAAAAGAGCATTTGATTTGGACGCCATCTAAAAATTATTAACAAATTACCCGCGGGCGGAACGGGTTTCTTCAAACATCAACGCCCATTTATTACGCCCATTTTATAATACTAAATTAATCACTGATTAGCCATCATTGTTGATGCTAGATGTCGTGCCTGCTTTCATCGGACCGAGCTGACTTGACTGGTACGCTATAATATAGGATATATACATAGTATATATATATATATTATACTTTGAAGAGCGACTCAAAATATTCATAATATAAATAAAGTCGAAGCAAATCTTAGTATAAGTAACATTTTATCACTTTACATAAAATAAAATAATCGCTTGTCCAATATACATAGGTGCCTACACAAAATGATTAAATATGATATAAATTTTGGTGGCTTTCGCTCCTACGCATTTTGTAATTAGGTACTGAAGTTTGGTTTTCTGTGATGGTTGGTAAAATCAACATACCTAAGTATAGTTGAATGATTTCAGTTGGGGCTTGAATCAGTTGTGCGACCTTAGGAAAATTCTTGTTCATTGGAAAATATGAATAAATGGCAAATCGAGTAGATTAGACCAGGTGCTTTGATATAGATAAACATTTGCATATTTTGACGAAATATCTTCTTCCGCATCTGTTTTCGGGTACACCTACCTCCGCCCAGAACTGATCGCTAATTAGTAACGTGGTGTACCGAGTAAATCAATGGCATTTGTGTTGAGAATATTGCTTCCTTCAAAAGAGACTATTCTCCACATCATTTCATGCATCCTTTTCACCAACCGAGGTTTCTTGATAACCGAGTCTTGAAACGGCCAATTTAAGCGTGAACAATGAGTGGACGTTTATATCTCGCAATTTGTACCTTTATCAATGACTGTTCTTAGGTATGTTGTCTCCACAGTACCTCACCAGAATAACAATCGGATGACGTGATTTTTAGTTTCACTTTTGCTGAATTTCAAACAAACATTTAAAAGGTGTGGCTCAGACATTCGGATGATATGTCTTTTGACAGTTTTATTAGTTTTGGAAATTGAAGTCAGCGAAAAGTGACGGTTTGATACCCCCCTAGTAATTTGATGTCCGCCCCTTCGGGGAGAAGAACTATTGAAAAGTTTGTAATTGTTTTAAATGTGCCAAACTCTCTGCACAACAACTCTCTGCTGTAATTAATTATCATTGACGCCACCACTAAAATCCTGTAGTTTCATATTTTATTACACTCGGTCATCTAGTGATTGTAGTTCACCTCAGATTTTTTTCCTTTAGACTTATTATGAAAGTGCGTCTTTAGTGGTCGACTTTCTTACTTGATATATGCTCTATGAAGCCGTACTAAAGTGTAGCTTTATGATTCACCTCATTGACGGTTTTTCATACTATTGGTATAGCTCATGTTTATACCTTTTCCATCAGACATAATTTTCAAACCAAAAACACATAATTTTGCATTACTGCGTAGTGCTTCGTCTTAATTATGATGTTATTGAAATCCTGTCTCTTCCTTGAAGTTTCACAGTTTCTTATGCCCGATGAAGGTGTTTTCGCCTCAACACCTTCTGGCCAACTAAAGATTGTGTATCTCCTCACACTTTTCTTCCTGCTGATTTATTGTAAAGGTGCCTCTTTAGTAGTTAACTTTCTTCTATACTTCCTACATTCTTTGTGAAGCCGTACTAAAGTGTAGATCTATTAATTATCTAAATGACTCAAGTTCTTTATACTATTAGTATAGTTCATGATTGTACCTTGTCCACCAGACACGTTTTTTTCGTGTGTAATATCTTCAAAAATATCCTATTCTTCACCATCGCCAAGACTCGAAGCTTATCTTATCTCTGGTTTGATGAGTGCTTTTAATGATTAGATTTGATCCATAATTAGTATAATTACTAATCATATTTTCCCTAGTTTAATGCAATACTTGATATTAACCCGAAAGACTTGCAAAATTTATTATGAAATAGATACAATCCAAACATAATTACAACATTCACGACCTCAACATTATAAACATTTTGTCAGATTCTAACTACATCTTAGAATAACGAAGACAACTTCTGTATTTTTTTTGCTTTAAACGCCAATACATTTGAATTGCACAAATTTTCTTATTATAAGCACACAAGCGACCTTTGGATAAAGCTATATATTAATGGTATTATAAAATCTTCCACGCATTACACACTATCGAATGTACACATCGACAGTAATTTAATCGAAGAACAGTATGCAAACGAGTTCTTTATTCAACATTCCTGGTAAGTAAGAGCTTATAAACAGTTAGTAGGTTAACATTAATCATTGCAAATCGTTGATCTCGGGATAAAGGAAGGAACGCTGTGTCTGTTCAACAAGTCATTCATTTGGAAGATGCTCTGAGGTAATAATTGCGACACTAATACACTTGGCGCCGGTTCTCAAGAGGGAGTACAGGATCAGAAAATAACTCTGTATATTTGCATTCATGGCTTGGCTCTTAAACTATTTGTAGAATGCAATGTCTCTCGTACAACTTTGGTCTCCTCTAGACACAGTTTTCCGCTTTGTTTTCTTAAAAGAAGTTCTGTATAATATTTCTAGATATTATGTAAGTATCACAAACAATAATTTATTAGCTTCATAAAAAAAACAAAAGGATTTCAATACATTACAATCCCAAAACAAACATAACCCATTAGTAAAAACCGTGAAAATTATTTAAGACTGTCTAAGAATATTTTGTATTGGTTTTGTCACAGTAATATAAATTATTTGTATTTGATAATTTGAATTTGGCATTTGGTATTTCATCTGACTGTAAATTTATTTGTTACGTTCCGGTTCATATTCTAATTTTTTTAAAGTATATTTTTTTAGATCTACAATTTTACATTTTATATCTAATATATACATATTCTAAAACTACTATAATAATATTATATTACCTACGTACTAATACTTGGACTTCACAACATTAAGACGTAACACACGAAAAGCTGCAAGACATTTAGCTTCCTTAAATTTGCGGGGAGTTCATTGAACATTGTCAAATCTTTGTATAATTTGTCTTACGAAGCCTAAAATTGTTGCATCTTCTCGTAGGATATCCATGGACTGTACTATTAACTAACACTTTTTAACATGTAATCTGGTAAAAAATTATTTTTTAATTAATATATAAATACTTGGGTGTAGACTAAACGTTGCCACACACTTAGAATATTGAGTTGGCGATGCATTATTTTTATCCTAGTATATTTGCTACAGCACAATATAGACTTCATGCTTCTGTTCTGAATTATTTCCATTATTTTAAGATGGTGGCCGTGTTGGATACTATCATCTTATACCGCCAGAGCTCGAACGATCGTGGTTCCTACTACGAGCTGTCAAATCGGAATAATCGATTTCACGGTATCCACCGGCGTGAAAAAATTTAAAAAAGAATATTATTTGTATGGTGACATTTTTTTGGACAAGTTGTATAATTCCTTTTTTTGAAACATTACATAAAATATTTATGGTTTTCATTTAATTGGGTAGGTATTTAAGTTCTTTCTTACAAATGTTATGATTTTGGAGGGAATTTTGGTTTGTATTGTATATACTTTTTTGGACGCTAGGTTTACTGTTAACAGAACTACTAGTGAGTAGTGAGTAGTTCCAGCGAAAGCTCGTACGGACTTCATCGACGTTCGTCCTCTTCCTTCTCACGCGTCATGTTTTTCAATCGAAAAAGATAGAAGATACTAGAACGAGGACGTCACATACGACATCTTGCTGGGACTAGTATATATTGTGGCTTAATCGGCACATCTGGATGCAAATTTACAACATTCTTCATTTCGAAATACCTTTGGTGCATGGGGTTAAAGGTTTTCATATAAGTAGATATATTCAAATAAGGTGGATCAGTTAAAATCTTCTTATGGAATCTTCTTGGATATTATGTTGTTCTTGACATTATACAGATAAGCGTGGGCACACTAGGTACCTACCTACTACGTGTACATACAGAGTACATGCAGTACCTACATAGGTAATTGTTAGGTGCAGTTACACGCCAGCGATCAATCTTCATTGATTATTTAACTTTTTATGTGAATACCGCACAAGCGTATCAAGTGCTCCAGCCTGGAGCCAGTGAGACTATCGAATCACAGTTGGAGTATGTTGTGAAGCTAAATGTAGTGGGGAGGAAGAGAAAATGGGGAAGTGCAAGGTGGGGAAGTACCTGTTTATTCATATTCGAGTGACAAACGAGAGTCAGTTCGGTAAAAAGCCAGATCAATAAAATTTAGCGAAGATCTCTAAGTCTCAATAATTCATCAACATTAAATAATAATCTTCTAATCTGAATATATAGGGTGTCCCAAAAATAGTGTGAAATAGAAGCCCAGAGGCAGAGCACCCCTGGGGGTACTCAAACTACCCCCATATATGTTACGCGATTTTTTGTTTGTTTTCAAGATATTAGATTTTTGTATATTTTTGTGAAAGCTTGACTTATAAGAGATAATTGAGACACATACTAGATTTTTTTTGGTCTATTTTAGCACATTCGCATTGGTAGCATATGGCGAGCAATACGCAGAAATAGGCCAAGCCGCGAAAAGATATCGCGCGCTTATAGCGTGGTCTGTCACAGGCTTTAACACACTATGCGCATCATTACAAAACGCACGTTTATATTGTAGGTACCTATCTACCTACCGCGTCGTATTTTTTGCGTGTCGTTCGCAGAAAATAATATATGAGACTTGTCTTGAATAACTTACGACTCTTTTGCCCCCAGGCTTTATGTGAAAAGAATGATAAAGAGTATGATATTTTCCATAAGAAAATGCGTTTGATGACCGCATTCTAACTAGAGAAGATTCCTGGTTTACTGGTATAAAATGAAAAAAATGTGATGAACTAAGTTATGCAGTTTCGTATGATGATTATACTGGCGTAACGAGTCCCGCATATCTAATATTAACTATAAACTACGCTGATTTGACATACATTTTCTATACTTTATTATTTCTACATCGTTCCTTATACTTTAACCTGTTGAAGTACGAAATATTTGAGACCGGTTGTCGTAATATGTAAAGCCGGGAATATTATAATAGAGAATTATCGGATATAGCAGTGAAAATAACATTATTGTAAATTCATTAATCAAAACCCAAAAAGTCACAATTAAAAGTACACCGGTAGAATTAGCAAGGAAGAATTTTTTTTTATTAATATATCTACGTTCTCTCTCGATAATTCATATCTCGATAATTATCGTAAAGTTTTTAAGTAGTTTGTTTTCCATGTGAAACTTTTTCTTTGCCGCAGGAATACGCACCTGCTACAAATCTGTTGGGAAGTAAGAGCTTCACAGATGCACTCATAGAGGGCAGTGCATAGAGCTTGCTTGTAAGTCCGAAAGATGGCAGTTAGTAGCCAGTAGTCGCCAGGACCAGTTAGAATGCTCCCAGACAACTTGGTGTTTTCAGATCTCATTTAGCCTGCTTCTAGTTAGGTCGAGTCACCATTGTAATACGCGAAGTATTAGATTTAACACAAAGAACCTATTATTTAAAATCTCCTTCCACGACGAGTTGGAAAACAGTTTGTGGGAACACAACAAAATCTAAAGCCAATTCACACATATATAAATATCAATGAATGTTTCTTTGTTTTAGACTCAAAAACTACTGGACCGATTTTACCGAAAATTTCAAAGTCTGTTCTTATTAGTGCCAGGAGTATTAAAAAAGTAGTTTGAATGGTAGAATAAGTCGGGGACGCCCGAGGAAGAGTCAACGCACTATACCTGCGCTGGAATGATATACTGAGTCAAATACAAGTCGGTATAATGTAGATTTTTAATAGTAACGATATGGTACACAGCAGTAAACGATTGAAAAAGTCGGAGACTGAACTCATTATCTCTGCACTGAATGAGATACGGAGTCGAATGAATGTAGATATAATGTAGTTTTTTCCAATAGTAAAAGTGTGGTCTACAATAGTAAACGGTGGAAGTCGGCACGCCCGAGGAAGACGTGGCACGTTCAAGTGAAACAAAAACTTCTAAAAAATAAACTTTTTCAATTATTTTGAATAATATTATTTCCACCAAAATAGTCACAGTTTTCAGGTACACTAGAATTCACATTCTAAAAACATTACTCCAAACCAATCATAAGACCGAGTAACGCCGGGTACACTTAAGTTAGTAATATAATGTATTCCATTAATTATGGTTGCATAGTAGGTAAATATTAGGTTTTTAGTTTTTGTAGTAGTGCAGCTTTTTTATTTACATTTCTTATTTATTTATTGGAATTAGAGCTAAATTTTAATTAGGTCGGTTTCAAATATTTCAATTATTTGAGATGGTTATGTTTGTAAACAATAATCGTTATTCACTAGGAAACTTAATTGAACTACGTTATTATATTGCTAAAATACACTTATCAAATTCCATTAAACAACTCTTGAAATATCATTGATTTTTCTTCATGTACACCTTTTATCGCTGTATTAATTCATGTATGTTCTGTAAAATACCCAATCTGGTGCAATATGGGTGCTAAATACGAACCCGTTTCCAAAAAACTGGTCATTTATATTTTTATAAATATAAACAAAGTTACTACACATTGCTCTTTAAGCACTTGCATAACACCTCAAGTATTTATTTTGAATTCTTGTTATTATATATTACTATTGAACTGCTTTGTACAACAGAACCTTCTATGGTATTTATTTTTCGGAATAACTTTATTGAGTAAAACCTCAAATTGTAATATTTTAATATTGAAGACAATATTAGTGATTTCTAAACGAAAATCTGAAACAGAAAAATCAGAAAAGGAAACGGTCACAT
The DNA here is from genome assembly GCF_061612785.1 of Hesperophylax consimilis. Lineage (NCBI taxonomy): Eukaryota > Metazoa > Arthropoda > Insecta > Trichoptera > Limnephilidae > Hesperophylax > Hesperophylax consimilis. The sequence goes on from NC_142845.1 coordinate 18,345,303, forward strand.
CTGGGACTCGAACCCAGGACCCTTGTCTTTCCGGGACAGTGCTCTACCGACTGAGCTAATGGGACCCTATTCCCCTCGGTCACTTTTAACTGTATCATACTTCGAATAAGAACCACTAACATTGTCTTCATTTTTTTTTCTTCATAATACCTTCTATGGTAATTTGTATTGTACCTGCTTATATTGTTCATACTCAGTTTATTATGTTATGTATGCTGGGCAGATTTATACATTGTAAAAAAATGTATTATTTGTTTTATGCGATATAAGTAATCATACAACGAATAAAATACATTGTCCACCCTAACAATCTACCTTGATCATGTATACCTACAGTAGTAAAATACGTTACCTTAAAAATAAAGCAATATATTATATGCGTGCGAATTAAAAAATCATAACCAATTTATCCTTCACTAGATAATACTTACCTAGATCTTTAACGATTCAGTGGCAGTTCTACGTTATCGAAGGATATCTAATTGTCGGCAGAAGGTTATGCTAAGTTGTTGATAAGTATTCCTATGGTACAACAAAATGACCGACCTCTGAAGAACAACTCTTGGGTTGGTGACAGCATACAAATGCCCAATTAAGTATAAACAACGAAAATGGCACTTAATTTTACAGAATATTTGCTATTTTGCAGCACATTTTCAACGGTCGTTGGAATAAGAACAGTATTTGGTTGTACTATTGCAACTTTTTTTTAGTAGTTGTCGGTTAATTTATATTTAATTTAGCGACTGATTTGAAAATTGGGTTGTAATTTCTCGGTTTTCAAATCGTTAATGCATCAGCAGCAAACTAGCGTCTCATTGTATTCATCGATGAAATTATGAATGCATTTTAACGAAATTGTGCTTGGCAGAAATGATATCTTTGTAATCATTTTTTTTTACAATAACCCCACACAGGAGGCCCTGAGGAAACATATTTAAATAAGGTTTTTTTTAAGAACAGGAAGGAGAGGAAGTTCAGGGAAGGAAAAGGGTATGAGGGGTGGGTAGGAATCTAGGGATCAGTGCATATGATCTATCCTTCGATGGGTCGTGGGACCAGTTGGAGAGGTTAAAGGATCTTCCCAAACCAGCTACTCCCGATCCAGCACGCCACGCAGCTGGTGGGTAAGTTTATCCTGAACACACCTCACCCTATGAACACGTGCACCTCCACTTAATTACCAAATGATATCGATGTACACTTTAAACCGCAGAAACATAGCAATATCTTTTTTTCTAAAATAAAACATATTATACCCTTACAAAAACTACACAAATATATTTTTTTTAACAACCTGCCAGATTAATGTAATACATGTTTTTAACAGTATGGTGAGTCGAAGTTAACTGCGGTTTTCATTTAAAAAAAATGGAATAATATGGAATGTTGAATGAACTGTGGTACTAGAAAAACTGATCTATGTTTTCGATTTTTCAGAAATTCATAAAAGTGTCAATTCGCAATTTGGTCCGGCATTAGTTGGCCTATCAGCCCTCTAAAGGATAACGTTGACCTGTGATACCCGTATGTATTTTTAACGATAACCCCAGGAGGAGTCCTAAATTTCTCAAAATATATTAAAATAAATATTTCTATTTGTATTTTTTCTACCTTTCTATTCACTTCTCTCTTTCTCTCTTTGAGAGCTTTATTCGTTATTTCGTTTTCACTTGACTCACACTTTATTTTCTCTTGTATTGATTAGAATAATATGTACCTACATATTATTATTGGACGGTTGGCATTAATTTTAAGTTTTTTCGTGATTTTTACATTATAATTAACACCACACCACAGACAGTCACCACCCGGCGAATGTTAGCGAACCCTAAAAAAATTGAATAACGGTTTTTAGAAAAACAGATGGCGCCTGACTGTCACCTTGATTTGACATTGCACAAAACTACACATCGTTCAAAAAACAATTTCTGGAATAATTTGCATCACGAACACATACAAACAACGAGACACAATATACTACTTTCAGTTGCATAACTGAGATGTTGCATAACTGCATTCTCAACCAAAACATTTGTCCACTGACGAAAGACAAATTAAATTATCGAAATCCTCCGAAATTTCGCGGAAGAAAAACGTAGACGAAACAAATATTAGCACGCTACCAAGACCAAGACCAATTTCTTAAAAATGCATGCAACCATGAACGAGAAATTTACATTTTTTTTTTTTAATAATAAAAACATTAAAGATATATATACCTATATTTTGTTTTCATTTTTAATTTTACAGCGGGGACGATTCACAAAGTTGGACAATGAATTAAAATCGTAGTTAAATTAACATAGAAAATAAGTGGTTCATTTTCAAGTTCTGTTATTATATCATTATTAACCACTTGTTTCACTTAACTGAAATAATACTGAATAGAACCTTTACAGAGCTTTAAAATTAACTTTGAAAATAGATGAATTTTTCAAATTCTGTGTAACGACATGAATTCAAATTCAGTTGATTCATTCCGTGTTTAAGTTAGGTAAAGCCGGGTCCACACAATATGATATACACGGAGAAAAAGGTACTGTTAAAAATGTGACTACATGATCATTTCCCAATAAAATATTAGTCATTCAGAAAGTATCCGAACACGTGCTAACGCAGGTGCCCTTGTCCGAATAAATATAAGGGAAAAGATGCGAAACTATTATTATTTTAAACAACACGTGTTCCGACTTCCTCACAACGTATTCGTGTTTTAAGCTAGACTAGGCTTCATGAAACAAACGGTAATTTAAGTCGAGTCCTTAATAAAAACAAAAACTTTTAAAAAAAACTTTTAGAGATATTAAGGTTCATAAAGTTTTTAAAAAATATATATTTATTATTACTTAGGTCATTAGTAAATCTGAAAAAGAGACAGGTAGATTTATTGAATTAAAAATTAATTAGTTCGTTTTGGCATTCATACGTGCCATGTTAATGAGTTCCATTTGTCAGACAATTATTAATTAGAGCAAGGTATGCTTAACAAAGTCACTAATTAAACCCGTATGGTAACATTTAACTGACTGGCGTTAGGCAGGTAGGTACCTTTATACCTACTGGCCTGTCTGCATATGCACTCATTTAATAATATTCACACAAACTCCACGTATTTCGGCTCTTAAGCTCCGTCTACACGCCCAATCATATATGCACATATAATCTCTGATTTGCGCAAGTAAAAATGTACGTTAAGACGGCAAAACGGCATACCGAGCAAATGACTTGCACAAACGTTAATTTGCATAAAGTACGTTAAGACTGCACATCTGTATAATGTGCAAATGGCTTACGAATACTTAAAATGATTGAAACAGGAAACTTTTGGATTTACAGTTTGCGCATGCAAGTCGCTGCGTTTATAGTGTAGACGGACCTAAGGCACTGCCCGTGTGTGGATCGTGTTATTGGATCAATTTTTGATTTTTAATGTTATAATAAATTGATAAGTTGATTCAAGATTTTCACGGCCAAAAGTATTTTTGTCATTTGTTTTTGAGGTGTTATGCCGTGTTGCGCTAACACCTTCTTTAGCCAACGTTTTGGACAACGTTGCAGTGTCCATCATCAGGGCAGATGTGGTCATCAGCAGGCAGCAATATCACACATCTGCCCTGATGACGGACACTCTACCGTTGTCCGAAACGTTGGATAAAGAAGGATTAGCGCAACACGGCATAACACCCCAAAAGCAAATAACAAAAAAAGTTCATAAGTTTTTTTTAAATTTGATTAATTATTTTTTCCCAATACTTTTACAACACAAGTACAAAAAAATTACATATGTATAAAATACAAAAGAAAGGAAAGAAATGGGAACCCACTAAGGCATTACCTGTGTGCGGGTTATACAACAAAAAAATAATTATAAAAAAAAATATATAGGTGTATTATTTAAATTACATAAAATAATATATCGATTATAATAGTTAAGTTGAAATTGACGGTAAGTTCTTATATACTTATCAGTAAAGTTTGAATGTGTTTTTTTTTTCAAATATAAATTTTTATATATTTTTAAATAAAATAAAATACTAAAACCGCAGGGATCGGCGGAGAGGACGGACCGCCAAACAACGCGGTCTTGGCAAACACTCCTTGCCTCATTCACATACATACATTGTCTCATACATAGGTACTCTTCTATTATTCTGACTCTTGAAATGGCCCGACTCAAGTATCTGATTCACATGTAATCTCCTTATACTCGTATCTTGGCCTATTCACTGTACATGCCCTAAACATGTAAGCGTCATTTTCTTAATCTTACTCATTACGCTTACATCAGCCTTGCATTCTTTGAGGATATCCACATATCTCACACGATCATACATGGTTTACCACACATAAGCATCAGGAATCTCATTTCTACAACATTGCGGTACCTACCGTACATCAGGATAGGTACCGGCACTCTATTGTGGACTGCTAACTTCGCTTCTTTTGACTTATTTTTGTTGGCGGCAACCGCATTCAGTCCTCCAAAAATGGAGTCACCTCACAGACATAGGAATTAATAGACGAGAAGATAATGGCGAGGGGTAAAATCAACTGTTGAAGAACGAAGGGGGTAAAGCTGACTGTGATTCGCCAATAAATCAATCTGACAGTAAATAGGCATCTCGCATTATAATATCACCATTTAGTTCTTAAAAGTAAAATCTGCTTTTGAATGAATAGACATTTTTACATGGGAGCGCAAATTACTCGCCACGTTATGAACAAATTTGCGAAGTCTAAATTCGGCAAAAAATTTCTTCTATTTTCAGAGTCGAATATTTCGTTTAAGTATTTAGTTAAGACACTTTTATAAATGTTCATAATTTACTTCCCAGCAACCAACCAGCTTTGTGTTTCGCGTCCAGACGTTTCTCGATGTGATAGTAAATGTTTCTACAACTGATCCATATTATACGATGTGAATATGCTTAAAATAAAGTAAAATAATGCTTATATATGGAATGTAATACGACAATTGGGTTTATTCTCTTTTTCACATCTATTTTTACAAGTTTTCATAGCACAAGTCAACATTTTGCCGTGTTATTTTGTAAAATTAACCGATGATGCCTCGACCATAGTTCGCACAAGAATGATGACGTCACGTTTTCAAATTTCTCTTGAGGCCATACGCGAGGACAGCCGGCTCCAATGGAACCGGTATGGGGAGTGGGGATAGTACGCTTTTAATCACTTAGGGCAGGTCTACTAATATTGATATGTCTATGAGTCACCTGCATTTACCCTTCTTTCAATATTCACATTTGTATCAAATATTCTCCTTACACTCCTTTCTTCGCTCATTCGCTCTATATGCAGAAAACCATCTAAGCCTCCCTTTCTTTTTTTGGTAAGAGGTTGTACACCTGTTATTTTATAAATAAACGTGTAAATATCACTGCATTCAAGGTCAACATCTGTTTCACTGTATTATATTTACTATTTATATTTCTATTAGATAAAATCTGGAAAACTTTAGAAAGTATCCGGCAAAACCCTGCAAAAATGACGAAACATGCCGTGTAATAGAATAAAATTTTAATATTATTGTTATTTTGTAAGAGAGCTTTAAATCACAATTTTATTGCTCAATTATGGTAACATTTCTATTACCACCGGCAAACACAAATGATTGATTATAACAATATAATAATTTTATAATCCAATTATTTCAGCCTTTTCGTAACATCCAGTTAAGAGTCCAGAGGTTGCGGGTTCAACTCCAGCCATAGCGAAACTAAATATGTTATGTACATTTTTAATCAGTGAGGCTTTTTGAAGGTAAACGATATTTTTTTAACAATAACAAGTGGGGGTCCCAAAAAACTTTATAATATATTTCCCAATCCTTCTCCCTTACCCTTCACTAGAGTCAACCCCCCCCTCCTCTACCCCATCAGAATGCATTAGCTACTGTGACTGTGTTAGGTATTATTAAAAGAAAATTGGTTGAAAACAGGTAAAGTCTTTTCTAAAACGTTCTCCGGTTTCTCTAAGTATCTTATCGCCGATATCGACGATGATCGTGATGATGCGATGTGATTCTTGAACCATGCCACTTTTTTACCTGAGCTAATCGAAAATGAAAATTCATTAATATAGGAAGTAATACTATCTCAAATTAGCCTAATATTACTTCAATTATGTGCAATAGGTGGCCCGTGGGAGGTAAATCCATTTGTCATGCTATTCGCTTGCGTCAAAATCAGAGAGAAAACGTTGCATCAATCAGAGACAAATCAGGTGCATGGCGTCCTCATTCGAAAATGAGTCCACAAACATATTTTTTTGTGTGGACTTTTTGTACAAGAACTAATAAACATATATTTTTGTTTTATGTTAGCACTACAATCGAACCATCAGTAGAGGTATGTGCTTATTTTATTGCTTTCGCAGGAATAACTAGGACAAGTGGAGATTCGTATTATGGTAATAAACATATAAAACATATTCATATCACTCACCACTAACTAGATTTCACTGAGGACAAAGAAATCCATATTAGCAAACCAAGGTCACAAATAAAAGTGACTGAGAAAGCTACTCGATCAGAAAGATGGGCATACTAAGAAAGAGATATCCTCGAACTCTTATGTCCTTCGTCCCATACCTACATCTGTTTCTCTTTTATGTATATTCCTTCAGTTCAATATTTCATCCACCTACTAGAGCATTTGTTGTGCGCAACCGAAGAAGGATGATCATCATTCTAAGAGGAGAGGCATGTGGAGTGTTGATTCTGCTACCATCTAGGCGAGAGGCATATGGAGTGTTGATACTGCCACCATCTAGGCGTGGAGGCATGTGGAGTGTTGATACTGCCACCATCTAGGCGTGGAGGCATGTGTAGTGTTGATACTGCCACCATCTAGGCGTGGAGGCATTTGGAGTATTGATACTGCCACCATCTAGATGCGGTGCAGTGGAGTGTCACACCGTGACAAGCTTCAGACCAGCCAACGTTGCATTATTATTTGTGTTGTTTACTTCGTTGATAGTTTTATGATCAATAAACATGCAAATGAGTACCGTGCTTTTTTCATTTATAACAGAACCCTAACTTTTCAGGCAAATTTTACATTATGGGTAGTTGGGAATAACTCTCCATATGCCAACACATGTCCAGAAGTACAGACCTTTTCGATATATTCAAAACCTCTCCGTCCTGCATCAAAACAAAAATATAAAGTTTGAAAGAAACTGATACATATTTATGTATTATGTTTGTAATATAAGTATTTTTGTACTTATATTTCAGAATTATGAAAAATTTCGATTTGTATTATGTTTGTGAAAGAAATAAATAAATTTAAAAAAATGGAAACATCTATGGGTTAGCGCAAACATGTATTAATTATAGTTTTAAGAAAACACAATTAAGTGTTTTGAAAAGCATTTATAAAGATTACTTACTTCGTAAATAGATGTTTCGTGGGAAATTAACATTGCTTATTATTAATTTAGAATGGATAAAAAGTGGATATTCATTTTGTTGCTTTACATTCTATTATTAACCTGGAGTACTCTTATAAATTTAATTTTCAAATCGCACTTAATACATATGTGCTCTAGGCCATAGACTAGGCTAGGTGGCAACGTTGGCGCAGGGTAAAAGGTTTTTATTTATTTATTCATTTTCGGGAAATTGACAGTTTATATTTAACCACTTTGTACATAAGTAGTACATAGTAAAATAAAAACAATTATGGATTTCCTCCTTGTGAATTTACCTCTACTGAGACAGCATAATATGGAATAAGTAAATTAAATTTATGAGAAAGGAATATGAATTAAAAAAATTATACAAAACAATAAGTTATATAAAGCGAAAAATTTACAAAACAATACATTTATAGCCATGGAGAGAGGTTGTATTGTGGTTGTATTGCATGGACATTCAAAATAATAGACGAGTTACTAACGAACTAACTAACTAACTAACTAACCAACAAGGCCTTCCCCGCAGGGATAGGCAGAGAGGACGGACCGCCAAACAACACGATCTTAGCTCACACTTCTTGCCTCATTCACATTCATACATACTCTTCTATTATTCTGAATCTTGACATTGACGAACTGATCAGATATCTGCCGTACCATTTTCAGTGATTTGCAAATAAATGAATCTTACAGTATACAGGCAACTCACATTGTAATACCACCATTCGGTCCTCGAAAATAAAATCGCTAAAATGCTTAAGAATTACTAGAACTTTTTACAATGGCGCACAATTTGCTGCCTGCTTAAAAACTTAACTATATATCCCAAATTGGATAAACAAAGGTTGGGTTTGTTCCCAAAATGATATATATTTTAACACTGTTTAGTTAGACACTTATACAAACGTGTAATCTGCCCACCGCCTTCAATTTTAAATTCGTATCGAACTTTCAGATCCTGCACAGAAAAGTACCACAGTGGACAGCGCTGCAAACCTTTGTCTTACTTTAGCGAACACGTTTCTGCCCATAATCTGAGTATTTAAGTGTGCGCTCTTCGGCGGTCAATGTACGACTCTCCTAGTGTCAAGAATGTGGTCACGTGGTTTTCCTACAGCCCATCAAAAAGATTTTATTGTCTGTATTGTCATTTTGATTGGTTTTTCATGCTCAAAAATATATTAAAGATGAAATTCGTTGACATTATGTTTAAGTGCCAAAAACGCAATAAATTAAAACGAAATATCTTGTAAAACTGTCTGTCAATAATCACTCGTTTCTGTGTTTCAGTAAAGCGTGTTATTTTTTACACTTTCTACCGCTGGAGATATGTAAAAAAAGCCACGAAACTGATATACTATGTATACCTGACAGGTGGAGTAAAAAGCCGGATAATATTATATTACGGGAACGGAAGCTGCCAACTACTCTGCTGACAGAACACACTACTGCTAGCTGCTGTTACTGCTGACTAATTGATGGAAACGCGTGTTCAGATGCATACAATAATAAATCAAACTCGGTTTGATAATTATTTTTAACATGACGTCATCAATTGGCGTACCCCATTGATACTATGTTAACTAGATGAGCTCACGTCTTGTGAGAAAAATCTGAAAAATTCTGAAGTGTTTCAGAATTGGGTATAAGGTTTGGGTGATGTCAAGTCTTACATTTTTATTATTTCTGCCTTTCTACGGATAGTATAGGTACTTAGCTTTATCCATCTAATTTGATTTCAAACGATTTGGGGTTATGAATGGTTTCTAGTAAGGTTTTAATGTAGCGAGTTCTAGTGTAGGTTCTTAAAAACTATGATGATTTTTAAGTTGGATATCGTATTAAGTTTATTATTCGACGGCCGGCATAGTCCAGTGGTAACGCATTGGACTGCCATTCCGAAGGTCGCGGGTTCGAACCCGGCGTGCGCAAATAAATTTTATTTGATTAATTTGTGTTATTTCACAATTAATTAATTAAAATAATATATAGTATATTTGCGGCACGTTCCAGAGTGGAAGATACTACCAGTATCGCCCTGGTGTAAGACCACCATTCAGAATTGAAACGTTGCTCCAAATGGCTTTAGCCGTGTTTAGTGACTAGATCTGAATAGCCAGGTACTTCCCCACCTTCCTCTTTCCCTTCCCCACTTACCTTCAGCCTCACAACATCCCCCAATTGGGGATGCCATAGTCTCACTGGCTCCAGACGGGAGCAGTTGGGACTCTTGTGAGGTATTCACTATAAAAAATAAAAAAATAAAAGTAAAACGTTTAATAATAAAGTAATGTAGTACTTATTTTTAATTAAAATAATTAAAATAATTGTTATCCTTTGTGCTATGCATAAATAAAATCTTGCCTTAAAAACATTAATTTATCAAAAAAATAATAATTAATGTAGTACTAATAAAATATTGAAAAGTTCACTTTTTTGTATTTATTTCACTTGACCATGCCATGTCTTACTCGACTTATTCTACCATTCACTTCCACGTAATACATTCTAATTACTCCCCATTCTTCGTTCATCACGTACTCCTATTTTTTTGTATTATTTTTTGTTTTTAATCTGGTCGTGACAAGTATTCTTTGGGCGTCCCCGACTTATTCTACCATAAGCTTCATATTTTACCACTTATTAGTATTAATTTCACTTGATCGTGCCCAAGTCTTCCTCAGGTATCCCGACTTTTTCTAACATCCACTCCACATTGCTACCATTAAAAAACTACATTACAATGACTTTTATTACATTACTGAGTGTGTCCACGACTTTTTTCACCATTCACCACTTTATACCATATTTTTACTGTTAAAAAACTACACTATATCGGCATTAATTCGACTCCGTAATTCATTCCAGGGCAGACATAGTGCTTTAATTCTTCCTTGGGCGTCCGAGGAAGATAAGAACAAACATTGAAATTTTCAATGATTTCAATCAACCGGTTTTTGGGTAAATGGGGCACACACATAAGGACATTGCTTTTTTTATAGATGTGATCAATTATTATTTATCAGACACAAGTTTAACCTAACTTTTTTTAAATTTACTGCAATATTAATTTTTTGTCAGTTTTTAAATCAAGCTTGAAGACATCGTCACAATCTCGATAGGTACATAAATTCAATTATAAGGGAGAGCGATTGCTATCTGAGTATGGTGGATGGATAATATAACGCTGTAATTCTTGATTAAATGTGAAAAGCTGAAAGGGTTCAACTCTCGATGTGCCGAAGCCAAATTTTCGCAGTCTTTTTTTTTGGAAAATGGATTTTTTTTAATTGATCCGTCTTACCAGATAATGTGTTTAAATGTTTCTAAAAATAAAATATAATCTATCATAAGTAGTTACACCAGCACTCGAGACTCAAGACCTCATAATTCCGATATTCATCTGGAAAATGATTGCTACTTACTTTATTTTTGAGGTATGAAATCTAAAAAGTAGTAAAAACTAATTTATTTTCCTAACTTTTTGCTGTTGGAATCATACAGCTTTTACTACTGATAACGCGACCAAAGTTTAAATAGTTTTAGCAAAAGATTATTTTTTGTAATGCATAGCGCAAAGGATAACAAATTATAATATGCAATAATTGGACGCCGGAAATATCCATGAAAATAATAATAATTAATATTATTCGACAAAATATTTCACCAACAAATGTGGATATATTATATCTCGACGCCATCTAGTGGGAAATTTTAACTAACAAAGCCTTTACTACAAAAAAAAGTTGGTTGTTTACAGTGGTTCAGAGCACCTGACCGGACATCAGAAGGTGCGGGTTCAATTCCCGTCGGCGGCATTTATTTTTACTCGATAGATACCTATTTTCAATTTCTATGGATATTTCAAGCGACTAATTATTGCTAATAAAAATTTATTAGCAGAATATGTTTATTTTCGGAATACCAAAGACCAATCTGCTCAATTCTTTATCGTTCTGCCTGTAAAAGAATATCACAAGATTTCGATAAATAAAGATTTCGTCATTCCGTGAACGCCCAATCAGTTTGTTGTTTGTTGTGCAATTTATATAAAAAAAAATCATCGGGCTAATTCACTCTTTGCTGTACGCTGTGAGATTAAATCTGACACTCGATGAACACATTATATTTGTATATATATCGGGCCTTTTTCGCAATGTTTATCTTGCTAGAGAACTCTCTAAGACACGAAGAACGTCCGAAAAACAATGGACTACCTACATTATTTGTTTTATGACATTTTGGCTTATTTTTATCGGGAAAATATCCACGTTAAATGTAGGTTGATCACTGATATTGTTAAAAATTGCATTTTTTAATATCTCAAATACACATGCATAGGTAATTGTTACGCATTTTATGTTAAAATATCACGAAATGCGCATTCAAATTCTTATTATCTTTTTAATTTGTTTGTACATACATACCATATTTTTCTTGTAAACAAATTCAGCAAATGACAGAATTTAAATTCACATATGATTACACAACATAAACATAACATAACGTAACATAATTAAACCTAACATAATTAAACCTAACATATATATTACATAACGTACTTTACATAAACGGTACAGAGTTGGTAACAGTAGGTAATTACAAAATTATAAAAATAGGAACCTGCGTACAAATAATTTTTAAAATATTTCTCACGTAGCATTGTTTTTTCCAACACCTTTCTTCAAATTTTTTAATAATTTTAACCAAACAACAAAATACATTTTTTATTACTTTGTCTACAAATCTATCCCACTCATTAGTTTAATATGTGTGTTTTATACATCTCTTTTTATTTTTGTCTTTATTCTTACACTAGTTGTTCTTTGTTATATATAACTTTATTATTTTCCCATATTTTATTGCCCATAGCATATTTGATACATTATAGCATACCAACATATATCTTCTGCTCGTAAAAGTATCTTAAAAAAATTGTAAAAATACTTCATTTGTTCGTCATTGTTCTGTTACTACTAGCGCAAATTCCATGACTAAGAGCGATTTTAAAGGTACTGTTTTAACGAAATTTATTTCACAGCAATCGTTACTGTTAATTAATTAACCAGTAATTTTGATTCCCCGCGTGAAGCCTGTCTACTGCAGACGTAAGAGCTATTAAATTATTCATTATTTATTGCCAACGAATAAAACAGTCCTTGGGAGAAGCAAAAGTCAAAACAATAAATTAATTGTGAAATTTTAAAACAAACGAATATTTCAAATGCCGAATTTTTTTACTCGTATATATTATGTATTTACATTCAAAAACAACCTTTGTCATATTATCCAATTTCGTTAATATATATTATTTAGCAGTCAATCATCTATAATTAATTTCACTTATGCTTTTTAGAATCATAATTCTAAAGACACAAAGCAAGTTTTCGAAATACAAATAATTATATGCGTTAAATTTTTTAATCGTATCTACAGGTTGCTTTCCATAGATCAAAGAAACGACTAGACGTCAGTGCGTGGGGGTAAGCTAAACCTAAGTAAGGCCATAACAATCCGGCAATCATAAAATAATTCAATGTAGGTGGATATAGTATATACTCTTTGAAAGATTAGAAATTTAAAAAAAAATAATTATATGGTTCCTACAATGTACAGACAGGGGCGATCTTGTGAGGTGTCAAATAAATTAAATTAAAAAAACTTTTAATTAAAATCAACGGTCATAATTTGATAATGCATAACAACTAAAAACTTCAATTAATTCGAAAGCAGAACTCAAAATTTAATGAAATTGTGCTAACATTGTAAGAACCAGACTTTTTTGGAGTCATTCTTAGGAATTCACTATGGTTGACGTAGAAAAATAATCAACATGAATTGCACTATGCAACTAAAAACTGTAACACAAAACTCATCAACATGAAATACATTACGCATCTAACAGCTGTAACATAAAACTGATCAACATTAACTGCATTTCGCATTTAACATATGTAACATAAAACTCATCAGCATGAACTGCATTACGCATCTAACAGCTGTAACACAAAACTCATCAACATGAACTGCATTACGCATCTAACAGCTGTAACATAAATCTCATCACATGAACTGCATTACGCATCTAACGGCTGTAACACAAAACTCATCAACATGAACTGCATTACGCATCTAACAGCTGTAACATAAAACTCATCAGCTTGAACTGCATCACGCATCTAACAGCTGTAACATAAAACTTATCAACGTGAACTGTATTACGCATCTTAAATCTGTAACGTAAAACTCATCAACATGAACTGCATTACGCATCTAACAGCTGTAACATAAAACTCATCAGCTTGAACTGCATTACGCATCTAACAGCTGTAATACAAAACTCATCAATATGAACTGCATTACGCATCTAACAGCTGTAACATAAAACTCATCAGCTTGAACTGCATTACGCATCTAACAGCTGTAACACAAAACTCATCAACATGAACTGCATGACACATCTAACAGCAGCTGTAACATAAAACTTATCAACATGAACTACATTACGCATATAACAGCTGTACCATAAAAAGTGCTTTCCAAAACGGAACTCACTGTGCTTGGCCATGTATAATTATGCTCAGATTAGTTACCCATTTAGGAACGACAAAATTACAGTTGGGAAGCGTATAACACTAAGGGTTGGCAGTTCTGAGTTAACATCATCTCTTTAAGTATCAATATTGACATGTATTTATAAACTTAAACAAAAAATATGCTCTTCCCTACCTTCCTCTTTCCCATGGGATTCCCCTCCCAATACCATTCAGCCTCAAAACATACTCCAATTGGAGATGCAATAGCCTCACTGGCTCTCGCGCTAATATTAAATAGCAGTAATAATAAAAAAAACCCAAATCTATCGACTAACGCTTAAGTTGTATTTAAAAAACTCTGATTTTATTCATATCTATAACAAGTTAAATACAGAAGAATTTTTTTTTTAATAATTTTCGGACATACTTTGTGATTTTTTTTCTTTCGAGGGAATTTTATCGTTTCGGCTCTTCACAAATGTAAAGATATTACCTTCAAAACATATTTTCTTTTAGCTAAAAAATGTAAAGTGTTCAAGAGAAATATGTCATAAATCTGTAGACATTTGCAATGCGAAGCTTAATGTAAGCCGCGATCATGTAATGTAATGTACCACTTTCCTAACGTAATTATTTTTTTCGTAAATGGCTTTAAATTATTTGTTTTCAAGGAAGTAATTAAAACGAATTAATTTTTCGTGTTTCAGAGATAGTTACCCAATGTTTTGCAAATATTTAATTTCCCATCATTAGATGTAGGTACGCGTATATCAGATTGAACTAATTAAAAAAAAACATAAGGTCATCTCATAAAACCATTTACCAACGGTGTTACATCGGGTTTCGAAAGGGCTTAGCAATTATCTGTGAGATTCAAACAGTCATTAGGATAAGATCTAGTTTATGTTATAAATTGCGTTTTTTGTATCACGTTTCGTTATATATCGGCATCTGCAAAGGGCTTTGGGTAATGTGATAAATTTGTTAAAGATATATAATTAATTGACAGAAAACTGAGTAATTTGGCTGTTCGTAATATTGATTAATGAACGATTCATTTACAAACTGATTTTTGTAAGTGATACATTTTTTGTTGAAAAAGATTCAACCGATAATTGATAAATCGTTATATGAATACCGAGTAAGTAATTTAAAACTAGAAATATCTGAGTAAACCATATTATACCATCTCATCATGAAAAAATATATTAACCAAACATCTTTAAGTACGTCTCTAAACTATCAATCTATTTTCGCAATTTGTACCCATCATGATTAACATATATTAAACAACGTTTATTGTAATAACATTTAGTATTAAATATTTGTTATTATAGCAACATTATTATGCTTTACACATTATAATCACAGCTATCAACGTAAAATAAGACAGGTTGTCTTTAAAATAGTCAATGATATATTATAACAGTTTGATTTAGACACAGAACTGACGAAGCTATTGCTTCCATTACTCCAGACTTGCTAACCAAA
This sequence comes from Hesperophylax consimilis, assembly GCF_061612785.1. NCBI lineage: Eukaryota > Metazoa > Arthropoda > Insecta > Trichoptera > Limnephilidae > Hesperophylax > Hesperophylax consimilis. Next base: position 18,360,773 of record NC_142845.1, read on the forward strand.
GTGTGGGAATTGGACTTTAGGTTGGATGTGTGCCGTATATCCAAAGGTGCATTTATTGAACATTTGTAAGAAAAACTAGGTTGGTTAACCTTCAATTTGATGTATTATTTGTTGTAAATAATCTAAATTAAACTGTTAAAATATTCCATTGAAACTGGGACATTCTTTATGGACACCTGTATTGTGTACTTATCTTATGCCCTGTATTATTATTGCTTATCAGCCGCCATCACGTCGGTTCCCCGAAGGAGTAGGCAGGGAGGATGGACCGCCTAACAACTCGGTCTCGACAACCACTCCTTGCTTCATTCACATTCATACAACGTCTCATAACTACACTTATGTTATTTTTTTCTACTTACTTCTGGCCCGATTCAAGTATTTGGTTTACTTGACTGTGCTATGTCTTCATCGGGCATCCCCGACTTGTTCTACCATTTTGATTTACTCGAGGTAGATTTATTATCTAGTATTAGAATAAAAGGATGATTTAAAAATATATACCAGGGTGTATCGGCACGTACCCGACAAACTTTAACCAGCTATTTCTTAGCACATTTGGAGTAAAAAATGTTATGGGCACTTTGCTGTCCGGTAACATCTTTTTCAATTAAAAACAAAAAATTATAAAAAAAATCCACACTCCGTCACTGTCATTGGCATTGTTTCTCGTGTTCAACAGCTGTTATTAGCAAGTGTGTCAAAAAGCGTCCTCGCTCTTTCATACACACTAAATAATAATAGTTAAAAATGAGACGAATGGTGCCATCCCATTTCGTTGTGATTGTAAAAGCGCGCCAATGTAGGTACGTTCGTTCATTATCCAACGAAACTCGAATAAAATATGGCCAGATGGGTTTTCAAACTTTGAAAAATGATAAAACATTGGTGACATGTGGTGAAAATATGAATGATAATTTTTTTATTAAAAAAAATGTTACCGGACAGCAAAGTGCCCATAACATTTTTTACTCCAAATGTGCTAAGGAATAGCTGGTTAAAGTTTGTCGGGTACGTGCCGATACACCCTGTATAGTATACATGATGTCCGGAAACTAGTAGTAGGTACAAGCGGGAAACTAGTGAATTGACATCGCATTTGCAGTCGAATTTCAATTTATTTGACTATTTTTTTATCGGTCACTGCGAGGTTACTGTCAGCTGTTTATTGCCTTTTAAAATATGTCGAACCATCTCTATATCACCTACCCTTTAGTTAACGATAAAAAGGAAAAAGGGTAAAAACTCGAAATTCGAATAAAAATCTAAACTAGATATTATGTAATAGTTCCGCATACTGTGTATATTTAGAACACAAATTCTTTACTTTATTATTGCTTTGCTGTCCTGATGTAGGCAAGATTTTACTCGAAACTAGTTATCATTGAGGCGATGCCATACGTAGTAATGCAAAATCATGTGATTTTGGTTTGAAAATTTGGTCGCCTAGAAATGTTTCAGATGCTTTAATTAAATACTGCGAGTAGAATACATCTTGACTTTTGAAATAATCGAGTATTTTTTAGATAAGTCTTTTTATAAGCCCAGTAAAAATAATGTAAAGGCATATGAAAACTGCTTTAAAGTTCAAAATCTCCTACTTACGAACCCATTTTCGGTTATGATTTTATTGTATGGTGTGGAAAATAAAGTTATTTATAAAATGATCGAGAAAAAATTAAATATTTATGCCTGAACATCCACAAAATAAAATAAAAGGCACTTTTTGGCAATGTTTTTTTCCTGCATAAATCAAAATAGGCGGATGGTGTTAAGCGTGAATTTAAACATTATCGCCATCTACGTAAGGGTTGTTATTGATAGCGGCTCAATTCAAAATATTACACGACGTAGTGCATCGCCTTAAATGCAAATAATGTGGTGTTTCACAAAGCAGAAATTTAACCATCATAAAAACCGATCAACATTTTTGGCATTTCAACTTACGCTCACGATTTGGTGCGCCGTATAAATTAAAGTTAACATTTATTATGAATAGGTAGATAATACTTAAAATCATCAATAAATAAATCATCAATTCACTGAATAAATCATCAGTTCACTGGGCGTGAGAGGCCATTGGCGAAACGCCCATGTAACAGTAAGGTTAGGTTAGGTTACTCTAAAATTTGTATTTTTAGGAAGCTGGATGCAATTATCGACTGCTCATAAGAAATTAACTTGTCATCAACACGGGTGGAATTCTTCGAACTCTTGAGATATAGAGAACAGATTACATAATATTGTGGGAGTACAATGGATGATGTTATGATTTTTTACAGGGATATTGGAGGCGGGATTGCGTGCTAATATCTCGTCGAAACGTGTTCCAATATTAGCACACGATAAACGGTGCGCGGGGAACGAATTGGATAGTCTCCGGTCATTCGGGTTGAGGGCGTCAATTAGAAGTAAAAAGTAGATTTTTTCGCTTTATGTCTCATCGAAATATAATACATCAATAGGTCTAACTATAGTTATTTATTTATTTTTTATTTAAGTACATAAAACAGGCATGGTGCCCAAAAATTTACATACATGGATGTTTAAATACATAATAATAACAAAAATAGTAACAAAATGAATAAGCTAAATATGCAGAAGTAAATAAAAATAAGAATGGGTAAAAGGTAAATACAAATATGTTCATAAACGATTTGTTATTGTCACACCTGTACTGGTGAGACACTGATTAGGTAGGTACAATGTTGCTTCTCTTTAAATAAAGGGCTTCATCACAATATCAGCTTAATATGATTAAAGGTAATACAATTTTTTTGAAGTGTTTAAATTGGTTATTAAAAATGTCTATTTCATTATTAGAGCCATGTATAATGTTATAATTTCTTAATGTTCGCGGTACAGGGGAAAAATATCCTGTATAGGCTTTAATATTATAGAAAATGTCTTTCATCCTGCTTGTTGATTTTCTTGATGGTATATTGATGTTAATTTGGGATAAAATGTTTGGTGTATCAACTGATGCATGTGTAATTTTGTGTAGCAGCAAGTTTTGTAGTTACCAGCAATGTCTTGTACTTCATCGATAATAGGGTATTTTCACTGTTATTTTGTTTTATTCTCGAAAAAATTGCGACATATTTTAATTTATGTTGAGGAATAAATTTTCGTAAAACATGTCACTATCGATTTTCCGCTAAAACTACATATTCGTGAATTCAACGGCGTTGAAGTCTCGCCGGGCGACCTTGGTGACAGTAGTTGTCTTATTGGCGTTTTCTATGTCACGTTGTAGCCAGTTGGAACCATTTCGGAAGGTGCGGTTTCAGATGGTTAAAAATTAAACTTTTGTAGTACAACGATTAGAATCAGAAATAAATAAACCCATGAAATACAAGTTTATTTTTTTCCAAAATAAATCAATGTTTTTATTAGATTATTTAATAATAACATTGATTTTTTTTTGGGTTAACTGATCGAACGTTCCTTCTCAGGGACACGCTCTTAACTGCTGTGTTTATTTGATAAACTACAAGTATATATTTATTTTGACATAGAATTGAGCCTTCCTCCCTATAGTGATAGTGAACGCACTATATATCCACGAATGACGTATAAATGAATATATCCCTCTCACTGTGGCGTAAGACCAGTTGGATAGATCAAAGGGTCTCCCCAAACCAGCCTAGATGAACCCGGGCACCCCTGCTAAATCACCTAACTTTGCAAACCACTTGGAGTGACATATGGCAGAGGTGTTGGCTATCCAATAAATGGTTCAATTTAATATTTTTAATTGAGCCGCTATCAATAATAACCCTTACATAGATGGCGATAAGGTTTAAATTCCCGCTTAACACCATCCGCCTGTTTTGATTTATGCAAGAAAAAAACATGGCCAAAAAGTGCCTTTTATTTTATTTTGTGGATGTTAAGGCATAAATATTTTTTTTTCGATCATTTTATAAATAACTTCATTTGCCACATTATTCAATAAAATGGGTCATCACTGAAAATGGGTTCGTAAGTAGGAGATTTTGAACTTTAAAGCAGTTTTCATAGGCCTTATACATTATTTTTTTCTGGGCTTATAAAAAGACTTATCTAAAAAATACTCGATTATTTCAAAGGCCAAGAAGTATCCCACTCGCAGTATTTAATTAAAGCATCTGAAACATTTCTAGGCGACCAAATTTTCAAACCAAAAACACATGATTTTGCATTACTGCGTATGGCATCGCCTTAATGGTAAAAGTATTGTATATGATTTGCACTTATAGTAATTTAATTATTTTAGCAAATGATTTACTTACTAGCATTACTTTTGAGCTGTAGAGATACGGCTTCTAATTTTATTTTATATGAAAACCGCACAAGAGTCCCAACTGCTACCAACCACCTGGAGCCAGTGAGACTATGGCATCCCCAATTGGGGTATGTTGTGAGGCTGAAAGTTGTGGGAAGGGGAAGGAGATGGGAAAGTGGAAGGTGGGGAAGGAATTTAACCTTGGGGTTCATTGGACAATTAGTTCTCCGAACTGCTAAATAGCATATTGATTTATTTGTATAGTCTAGACAGTAACTAGTTACTATTATGATTTTTGATATCAATATACCGTTCTATTCAGAATAAAGTAATCGACTTCTGATAAATAATCTTCAGTGTTTTATTTCATGAACTGTTTTTTATTGCTAACTGACCACCTAATTTGTTCTGGACAATTTGATACACGTACACTTTATGACGGCAATTGACAGAAAACGATACAGGATAATTATGATATTGTGTATATTTAAGTTAGTTGAACTGAACAAAAGACCTGAAACTCGACAGTTAACTTTCTGTTTTTATTGCGAGACTTGTGGTGAAGATTAGCTAATTTAATTAAAGCTTTAAAATAATTTTACGTGAGCGATTAAATTCTGTCAGCCTCCGTGGTTGAGGGGTAAAATTCTCAACTAGCAAGCCGAATTAATTCTTTATTGAAACGTTAGCGATGAGATCTGATGAACTAGCTACTTCAAAACCTCTACATTCTTATCCTCATACCTTCCCTACTCCCTATAGTCTCTCGTATAGTCCAAATTCATTTCATTAATAACGCCGAGCATACAATTAAATTAAATATCTCAATTTTTCCGACTTTATGTCCGGGTTAAATCTTCCCCATAGGAAAAACTAAACCCTTCCACACAAATGATCATCTAGTCAATCCACATTATGCAAGTGCATTATATAAGCAAAATAAATACAAAACATACGAGAACAACACGTCAACTCACCAGAGATCAAATGGGAAAATAATTCACCGACTCCAGATATTTTCATATTTGAGGGTTCGGCTCGGTAGAACTCCTAACAGGGCCTATAAATCCTACTGATCCCTCAACATACTAAAAAATCTTTCGTAATCCTACATGTATTTAAAATGACTGATTTTTGCATTTAAAAATATAAATTTTTTGATAGATCTAATACGCCTTAATTTTTAAAGAGAGAGCTAGGTATAATGCCAGTAGCCGAAATAACAAATGGTAATATTTTTCTTTTTATCTCATTTCCTAAATCTGTGTATTTTATTATTTTTTCATTAATAGTATACATGAATATACATTATAATTTATTATTAAATACTCTTAAATACATACGATGATAGACGTAAAATAACATATTTTTGTTTAAAATTCTAAACTCTTTCTCACGTTAAAGATGTAGGTTCTATATGTAAAATCCCTCTGGACATTAAATAAATAAATATCCCATATATATATCAAATTGTAATTGGTAACTTCAGTGAGCCCACGATATTTTTTCACAACATATTCGCTTTTGCAACAACAAAATCACAGAGTTAAGAATATCCCTTTGATCTTTGAACACAATGCAGTTTCATAAATCAATTGAAATAATTTAGCAATCACCACTAATAATCTCTTTGAATTAAAATTCAGGAAATGAACCTGGCCAATCGGGATAACCTTTAACGACATATGATTTCACTCCATCGTTGTGCTATCAGTTTGCTGTTAAAAAATCTAATCTTTCAGAGAAGTCTATTGTGCGAGTATTTTTTGGGCAATGTCGGACATAATTCTTAAGACACGACTAAGAAAATTACCCAACTCAGTGAGCTATTATAATATATGGCCGAATTCGAAATCACTAAGAAATGTAATATTTAATACATCAAATGTCAAATGATGAATTTGCCGTTGTCTGAAATTATAAAACTGAAATAGATATTGTCTAGTTAATTTATGGTGGACTTTATTTATTGGAGGTTTTTATTATAACGTGGGTTTAATTAAGTAGCCTTCTATTTAACGTTTTTTATTAACGACTATAAAATAGCCCAGTTTAGAAAGAATTTGTATAAATTCGACTGCGATATTAAACAAATTGTGAAATAGTCAGACATGCTAAATATATTCAGTAAAAATTGATAAAATTTTCAAAAAAATATGTGGCATTTTCATAAAGACAGAATTGTTTTAAGCAAGGATGTTGTCAAATATACTATTTTCGGTTGTCTGTGCGTGAGTGGATTAATCCCGCGTGAAATCTGGCTAGCAAATTTGCTTTGAATGTAAGGGTAATTTTCAAAATTGGATTCAGTTGTGTGAAGAATTCAGACAAGCGATAAAGTGAATACATCAATAAGTGTAATATAATATTAAAAAAAAATTGGAATTGATTTATCAAAGAAAGAAATGTTTCACAAATTTGAATATTCCATCAAATCTCAACAATAATTTTCAAGTTGTGTGAAAGTCCTATTCAAGTTCTGCTATTATATCATTATAGGCCAGAATCGAAATTTTAAAAAATTTCCTTGCTTGAAATTACTTTACCTATGTTTATTGAATAAATCAGAACATCCAGATACTTCCTAACTTTCCTCTAGCAATTCTCCTTACGCACTTTCCATATCCCTATAATATTCCCCAATCAGGGATACCGTATTTCTACTTGCTCCAGAAAGTACTATAATAGTATGTGGTCAATTGAAAATTAGAACACATTTCCCGGTGATTACTAAATAATTGATTAATGTAATGAAATAATTAGCTACATACCTAGGAATAAGAAAGTATTTATAAGTCACCAACACAGTATGCGGGTTTAATTGAGGTTGCACGCTTTTCATGCTGGGTTTTTAAAATTACGACAATAGTTTTATGCACCGTTTATAAATACATTGAACACCTCAGCGCTAATAAGTTCTAAAAATAAGGAGTGAGACGTGTGTAGTGACTTTATTCCGGAAAATATAGAAAAACATATTTGTCTCAATTTTTATTTATTTGGTTAAGCGGTATATTTGTGTTTTCGATATCAAACACGCTAATTTCGGTTGTATGTGAAATATTCCTGCGTAGTGTAAGCAAAATTATTCACGTTTATGATAATACGTTTATCATAATCAACAACAGAAATACACATTTCAAATAAAGAATAATTATAAAATAAAATGTTTTTTGATTGGTTTCTACAGTCAGTTCAATAAGTTTATTGAACTGACTGTAGAAACCAATCAAAAAACATTTTATTTTATAATTATTCTTTATTTGAAATGTGTATTTCTGTTGTTGATTATGATTATGATTTTTTTAAGATTACTAACGATGGTCATTCGTACGATAAATTTCTGATCGTCTCAACAATGATCTCCAGACAAATATATAAAATACTTTCAGCTTCACAAATCCTACAAATATATCGTAATATCTCGTGATTATTTATGGGTATGCGCTAGTACATATATAGTTATATGAATTGATAGAAAATAACAAAACTGTCTAAAAAAATATCATTAAATAAATTAAATTAAATTATTTTATTAAAATTACTATTGAGCAGGATTAAGATCTGCTGCACCAGATAACTGTTTCAACAATTATTATTTCTTCTCGCAAACGGCTGTGCTAACATTTAAAAAATATAATAAGTCTCTATTGTTAAATGTACAACAGTCTTTATTCTTGTTCATCTTGTGTAATCGAAATCAATACCCTTAATACACAATAGTCTCAGTAATTATTATTTTTCCTGTATCACGTTATGTAAATATTGGCATGCTAAAGTATGTATGCAACGGTAATGATGAAAGAAAATAGTGTGAGAAAAACATGATATAATTTGACAGGATTCCTCTGGCTTAATAAGCCTTGTTCATTGTAAAAAATAACACTACCCATAATGAGTTGCAGATTTATTATTTTCCAGATTCGATATGATTTAAATTAATATTTATTCAGCGCTTAAGGACTTCTGATTTATCAGAGGAATGGTTTTGTGTTGAGCTGAGAAGCAGGTCGTGAGAGCTCTGGCTGTAGGCTGTATTCTGTGGACTCTAGGCTGGTGGAGGCTGTAGATGTGTCAGGGCCGTATTTACCCTGAAAGGGCCGATGGATTAATCTGTATTGGGGACTCAAAAAAACGTCATTGTTTTCTTAAATTCGGAAGCATAGAGGTAATAACGTATCAAAATTTTGTTCTAGCTTGTAATTTCGTCACTTGTAAATATATTTCTATCGCAAAACTTCATGTCAAATGTCGTCATTCCGATTTCCAAAAGTCATAGGATTTTAATAAATTATATATCCTGTTATTTCAATTTACAAATGTTTTTGTTTTATAAAAAGAATAATTATTTTATAATAATTTAGTTTTTAATAGATGATTATTTTGTTAAAATACTCAATTAATTGCCTTTTCCCACTGCATATTGTTATGTTTTGTCTATACTTATTTGTTTACGATTATTTGACTAATTGTAAATGTTTTAACTGTCGGTACTCTTTGTATCATTAAAAAATTAAAATAGTTTATTAAACAAAGATAATTATTTTCATTTAAAAGAGGTAATATTTTAAAAATTAGTAGCTTTGTAATGGGACATGTAATTTTTATTTTATTAAATTGACGCAGCGTTGATATTCTACCCTGCACGCTTTTGTCATTTGTAGTTGACATATTTTTATTAATAAAAGTGGAATACATAAAGTTGAGGTGGTTATGTATCTATATGATTTAATTCTCTATATACATAAAAGCAAAGCAATTACATTAAAAAAAAACGTTGTTACATTAAAAAATATATATTTAATTTGAAGTGCGTGTCACGCTGTCACCCCCAAATTTCAAAGACGCAAACAATTTTATTTAAGTTATTGCAAGCCCCTTACAGCGCCCTTGAGGTGATTTTGCACAAACACGGCGCTATACAAATCATCCAAATATTTTTATTATTATTAAAATGCCATCCATGTATATTTTATTTTTTAACGCAGTTGATTGTTTCTATGTTTTTAAACTGATTAATTTTTCGGTGTACAGAGCCTTAGAAATCTGGGTGACCTGTGCTGTAACACCCTTAGCCCTGCGCTGAATCCGGGCCTGGATACCTGTTAAATACTATCTCAGTGGGTATCAAACTTCTGATTACAATAACCAATGGCTTGATAAGATCTGTTGGGATTAAAATCTGCACGCCATCGCCATTTGTCTTGTTTCACTGATTTGCCCCACAATTTCAGCAAATACATTTTAATTAGCAGCTATTGTTCGGCTTCGAGAAGTTGGTAGCTACGCCGCCATCTTTTGGACATCGCCCTTTTTCGATGCTTACAGGGCCGGTATTTCAGTTAAATTTACGTTCGTCAAGTTGCTTTCTGGTAGAAATTGTGACAACCCAATACCTATTCCTCAGAATACTGAAATACCGACCCCTTAGTCAGAATGTTATAATGATTAATTCTACCATTGGTGGATTTAACGAAAATTTGTATGTAATATATTGGAATTAACATTATCAATTCTCTAAGATTTCCTTGATGAAGTGAGTTTCACAAAGTCATATATAAAGAAGACACTATTGTGTCTGAAACTAGTTAATATAGTGATGACTGTAAAATATATATATACATAGATAAATTTTAATGTTTAAATTTCATAGAGTTTATTTTATTGCTCTTGATGTTCCGAAACCAGGGACTATGGGATCACTAATTGGAGTAGGTTGCAAGGCTGAATGGTGTGGTGAAGGGATGTGGATGGGGAAAAGATGGTTGGAAGTGCCTGGTTAATCAAATCTCTTTCTCTTTTTTATCTCTTTTTAAAAATAACTTAACCAAATAACCTTACAATAAGTGAAAACCCCTTTATACTATTATTTAAATCAGAAGATGTTGCTTGTGCAATGATGGAGGACTCAACTGGCCCAGGAATTGAACCAACGACTACTGGGGGGAACCCGACGCATTGGATAACTCAGCCACTGATCTGGTCACCAAACACAGTTATTTCAACAACTGGAAGGGTGGTCTTTCACCGAGGCAACACTAATAGTATCCACCACTCTGGAAAATGGTGAAAATATAACATACACGGTGTCTAGAAACTAGTGGTACAAGCGGGAAGGGAATCTATAAAATTATCATAATACCCAAAAAAAAACAATATTTTCGAACTGAGATGCTGGGACTACGCCTCCACGCTTCGAAGTATTTTAAAAGACAATAAAAAACTGATAGTACAAGGAGGAAAATTAATATTGCAAATTTAATAAGAATCTCTTTAAAGTATTCGTAATCCTGTTAAAAAGGGATTACAGGCCCTTAACGAATGAATAGATAGGTTTCGTATTAAACTTTTAGTAAAAGAGGAAAGTATTATCACGATGTCGGAACATGTGTTCATAAAATCATAATATTTACGCATTTCGTCATTATATATTATCAAGGCAAATTCAGGTGCACGAACGCGTGTTCGGAGATGTAAGGAATTGATTAAAGAGATTTTAAATAAATAACCAATACTAATTTTTCTCCGTGTAAATAATAACCCCCCAGCGATAAGTTTTTTCTAATTGTATATAAAAATTGTGCCACTAGTTCCCGGACACCGTATATTAAAAGATGTAAAATAACCCAATTTGTTTGGTCATGCCAGGATTCGAACCAATATTCATAGTCGAGGATTTTAACCGCACGACCACAGAGGTTACTAATAAATATAAACCTGTTGTACATAATACAACAACAAAGGGAATTTATTCTTCATCGACTTTACCTCGATGCAAATTGTCTATTAAAATAGAAGCGTGATGACTGTTGACTGATGACTAGTGACAAGATTAGAGGTTTATGGTTCGAGTGGCCATCTATTTATAGTTTGTTTGATGGAATAGCCGCTTAGTAATTTTAGCCGCGTATTGTTTATGGTCATTGGGAGAAGGTGTCATGGACGTATCCGTCAAAATCTTAACGGGGAAGGTCAAACCAAAGAGGGTCACCGCTGACAGACGCAACGTGGGGTGACGTGACACTGTACCAAACCAGAAGCCGAAACAATAAACTGACAAGCAAGTGTTAAATAACGTCTTAACCTGTTAACCGGGCGGGACGTATAAATACGTCAAACGTAAACAGTATCGGGTACGGGTAGGACGTATAAATACGTCCTTGAAATATATGTTGCGCCCTGGAACGAGCGGGACGTATATTACACGGAAATTGAGTTTTTAATTTTTACATATTTAAATTTTTTAAACTCAATGTTTCTCTTTTATCTGTGTGCTTTTATTTATTGTTGTGTAATTATAACCTGTTTTTATATTTTTTTGTAATCTTTATAATTGTTTGTAAATATTCTATTTTTTTAATTCGATGTTTTCACTTTTTTTGATGCATAAATAAAAATAAAATTAACGTCCACCGGGCGTGACGTATTGATACGTCCTAGTGAAGGAGTTCGCGCCCGTTATATGCTGCGTAATTCAAAACTGAACTCCCCGGTTAACAGGTTAATCTATCGTGATTGATTTTTGGGGTATTATGCGGTGTTGCGCTTTTCGCTCCTATAGCCAACGTTTCCGACAACCTTACAGTGTACGTTACAGTGAAATTTATAATCGGGCTAAATGTGCCACAGATGTGCCATACATGGTGATGATGGAGACTGTAGCGTTGTCCGAAGCGTTGACTAAAGGAGGAGGAAACACAAAACGGCATAATAACCCGAAAATCAATTACTATAATACCTTCGGTCATAAAAATCATTAAGAAAGTCGACTTTATTCGCTTCGATCAGCGTTCGAGTGTCTATCATCAGGGTAGATGTGTCACACATCTTACATCTGCTCTGATTATGGATACTGTAGCCCTGTCCAAAACGATGGCTAAAGGAGAAAATGCAAAACGGCATAATACCCCAAAAATCAATCATGATATTACTTTTGGTCTTTTAAATCTTATACCATTACTAAAATCGACTTTATTTGAAAGGTTATTTTAGAGTAATGAAAACAAATACCATAAAAATGCATTCAAAGATTTAGGGCCGGTTAATAAGTTGTAATATATGCTCGCTAAGTACGAGAATCCTTGCTGAAAATTAAACGTGCTAATTCGGTCGCTTAATCCTTGCTGGCCTCAACTATAAAATAGATCCAGTCAAAACACCTGTCTAATTTGACATTTACGTAAATAATAACATACTTTCATCTCGCCGATATTTAGGTAAATTGCGTATTTATGTGTATTAGCATGCCTGGTAAGTATAATAAGAGGGGTTTTAAAAGTTCAAATGTTAGAACATGTTTATTTTTTTTAATAATGCAACAAGCATTTCAGCATACTAATATTATTAGCAATTTATTAGGATCCTCACATATAGCACCATGCTGATTATGCAGGGTTTTATCAAAAATAAACTCGTAAATAACCCACGCAAAAAAAAAACCAGCCAGCGGTCAGTCAACATTTTGAAACTTTGTGATGACATTTCATTTCTGTAAAGAACGTGTTCCCCTATTAAAATCATTGAAAAAACGTGTATTAATATTGGTGATATCTATGCTTGCGATTGTGCTGTTATTATAATGTGCTAAGCTCGTCAAAACAACCAAGCGAGCATTAAGTGCAACTATTGATATACCGGCTCATTGTCAACTAGATTTGAGTGTAGAAAGACCGCAGTTGAGAGTATCACCAAAACAGGTTACTGTGGCAAATGTTTCTTCTACATAACTAAATTTATTATTTTTATTCACAGAGAAGTAAAATTCTTTCAGATTTTAATTCTTCATTGGCCTTTTAATTTTCCGGAATAAAAATGTATAGGAACAAATACATACATTCAGCTTTTTTTGTCCCAGAAGTATGCAAAAATAATCACACCCTAATGAACACATTAAAACATTTAAAATTCTTGATTTCTGAATTGTGAAATAATATTAGATATGATTATGTATGGTGAAGAAATGGAATATCCATACTTCAGAGTTGGATGTTGTGACCTATAAATTAAATATCCATACATCAGAGTGGGATTTTGTGACCTATAAATTAAATATCCATACATCAGGGTGGGACGTTGTGACCTATAAATTAAATATTCATACTTCAGTATGTTGTGACCTATAAATTAAATATCAATACTTCAGAGTGGGATGTTGTGACCTATAAATTAAATATCCATACTTCAGTATGTTGTGACCTATAAATTAAATATCCATACTTCAGCATGTTGTGACCTATAAATTAAATAACAACACTTCAGAGTGGGATGTTGTGACCTATAAATTTAATATCCATACTTCAGTATGTTGTGACATATACATTAAATATCTATATTTCAGAGTGGGATTTTGTGACCTATAAATTAAATATCCATACATCAGGGTGGGACGTTGTGACCTATAAATTAAATATTCATACTTCAGTATGTTGTGACCTATAAATTAAATATCCATACTTCAGCATGTTGTGACCTATAAATTAAATATCAATACTTCAGAGTAGGATGTTGTGACCTATAAATTAAATATCTATACTTCAGTATGTTGTGACCTATAAATTAAATATCCATACTTCATCATGTTGTGACCTATAAATTAAATAACAACACTTCAGAGTGGGATATTGTGACCTATAAATTTAATATCCATACTTCAGTATGTTGTGACATATAAATTAAATATCTATACTTCAGAGTGGGATGTTGTGACCTATAAATTTTATGTTGACCTTACAAACAAAACAGCTATCGGCTTAATAACAACACGTTTGCTAATCATTAAAATTGGTTATGAAATTCTCGTATTATCATAATACCTGATAATTAACGTTGGTTAAAAATAGTTATTAAAAAAAACATTTCAAAACACATTACCTTCAGGAATCTATTACAAAATTCACAGCGACCAAAACAAATTCCAGCGCACACTTTCTTCGAAAAATATTATACAAAAACTTTGTTCTTTCTGACATCACGAATTTAAATATCGCAAACAATTCACCTTCGGGCGCAAACTGAGACACAAACGCTGTGAAAAAATCACAAAACACAAACACTCCGTACGTAATAATGTTGTCTAGCCGATAAGCGAACACCTTCCGGCATAAATACCTCAAACTCTCACATAATTCAATAATGATTTTTTTTTGCAGTTAGAACTCGGGCAACACAAAAATATAACATCCACTGGCAACACTTTTTAAATCTAACTCATTTTTTGCGGGCACGTTCCGTAATTTTTTTCGAACATATTTTTTTGGCGTTTTCCCGCGGGATACGAAAAGAAAATGGCGGCATACGAGCGGCTACACCTCCGAACCGCGGCGATATTCGTCGGCTACTAAAACGAAGAGCGATTATTCGGTCCCTACCTCTCTTGTCACTCGCGGCGAACTCTCTCTTGCATTTTAAACATTATTTTATAACAGAGCCGGGGATTTTAAGACCCGTGTTAATATTTATAAAACAAAAAGAAATAACAGTATGTGTATGTTACCAGTAAAATAAAAGAGGAAAAATTACTTTAAAATCAATGCATAATGTAAACTGCTTTTTATACCTACATTTAATATTAAAGTTTTGGTTGCCTACACTCGTACATCCAGATCCCTATACAGACGGGGTTTTATTAAAAAAATATAATCACAATTACGACACAGACATATAAATACAATAAATACAAATATAAAAGTAAACCATTTAACCTAACCCAAACCCTAAATGGGTATCTATCTGGGTGAGTTAATAATTTATTGGGCCAAACTTTTCATACTATTATTATTACTAGTAGTAACCTAGATAGGTCTATCCATTTGTTAAGGAATCTGAAAATTATTTTACCATAATTTTAAAAAGATAAAAATCCATAGAATAATAAATACGTAATTTCTTACAAATTTCTGTTAGTTGTCTGACACTCAATGATTGAATCAAACGCCATGCACGAGTCAGAGGTATTTAAATTTGGAAATTACACAGATTTTTTCACAGATAATGACAACAAAAACGAGTTGATTGAAATATATTTATAAACCACGGTAGCGGCATTACAATTATTTATCAATTACAATTATTGATAATGACAAGAGAATAAACTATTTCTTACAGTTATAAATAACAGCAGACGGTTATAAGAAACGTTAATGTTGCAAAAAGTTTTCTATTTTCAGATAATTACCTCATAAAAACGTACTGTAAAAAGATTAAGAAATGTTCGACATGCCTTCACGTTATCCGCGCCAATTTATGGACCTACGTGAGTTCTAAATTAGAATAATAATACAATAAAACAAAACAACATTTAAACAATGACCGCATTCGAAATAATCATAACAGATTTCCTATTTTCAATCTATTGAAACCTCTAAATGTACAAAATGTTGCCACATGGAAAAATATCTCTCAAAGAACGAAGGAAATTCACAAGTAAGTACTCCTCTTTACCTATATTCTCTTATTTGGTAATTTCCTAGTACCTATATAGATTGTTTCATCTTTTGTACCTTTGTATGAAGATATTCAACTCAGCTGATGTTGGCTGATGGCTTTCTCGTCTCGATGGTACTTGCAGTAGCCACTTCCGAGCAGGTTAGACAAGAACATGAGATAGTATTGCTATCTCCACCACTCTCACTCTCTAACCTGTTTAGTGTGGCGGTGAAAATATGACTCAGGTTATATGAGGTAGTTTAGGTAGGTACCGTTCACAAAACAGTAATTGTATGAAAATGGCTTTTTATATTATTGCACAATTTAAATTATTTGTTTTACGGTGCCTACTTCGATCCGAACCGGAAAACACATTTTTAAATAAAATATTTTCAAAATTGTGTGATTGGTCTTTCTGCACCAAAATTTAAGACGAAATGTATAAAAATAATAATAATGTTTGTTTATTTCAGCTGAACAAAACGGTGAGTGCAAGTACTTTGTCTGCCATATGCAAGAGTGATGGTTTTATTTGAAGGCCCTAAAAACACGTTTATTAGTAAGTTTTATAGTGGAAAATTATTTTATTGGCAGTCTAAGGCGAAATGTAGTAAAAAAATAAATAATTTTGTTGTTTTAAATTGATCAATTCTTTTCTATAATTATGTAATTAACATTTACTTAATTAGTTTTCTGTATTACTGACAAATCTAACGGTATGAAAATAGCGGCTGTCGAAGATCCGAACCGGTTACCACCGCCCCGGAAACCATTTATTGGATAACCAACACCTCTGCCATAGTTCACCACAAGTGGTTCGCTACGTTTGGTGACTTAGCAGGGGTGCCCGGGTGATAATTTCAGAAGATATCGCTGCCATTAACCATACGTTAAGTTGCATAGTTGAGTTTTTGTATTCTAACTTGAGTGAACTAACTAACTTGAATGTTAGTTATATGTGTTGTACAAAACACTCCCTTACTAATAAACGTGTTTTAAATTTTACACACCAACTGTTGGTTATCAGTTGTGTATAATTTAAAACACGTTTATTAGTAAGGCCCATGCAGCCTTACTAATATACTTGTTTTTAGGGCCTTAATATAAAATCAACGTTTTTTTTGCCGAATGATGTGACATCATCAAAGAAATTCATTTCGGCGTAAGTCCCGTGTGAAATCTGGTTCAATGAACTCAAATTTGTTTTGGAACTGATTGGAACAGATAGCGTGAAGAATTCAGACAAATGAAAAAGTAATTACTCATATTTTAATATTTTTAACAGATAATTATTATTGTCATTTTCAAAATTGGGACTGATATGTCTAGAATTGAGATTTTCCCGTGATTTATCATGGGTCATTCCATTGCTAAAACGGTAAAATAAAAATGCAATATTTAGGTAACTTTCTAGTGAGCCCGCACTCAAGAAGTTAAATGTTGCCAGGCGATAAGATCTCGTTTCCTTTCGCTTTCAACTTCCGTAATACTGAAGAGTAGAGTTACGGTGGTACCTACTGATGGTATTGTTGGAACTGGTGGGACTAGTGATTCCGCTATAGTCTGGCTCTAAGCCAATCCTAATAATCTCTGGCGGCTACCTCATTTCACCGCCATTCTTCGCTGGATAATTTATTTCGCTTCTTGTAATCAGGAATCCATTACAGTCACCTTTCACGCCGCGAAGTTCTTGAAATTTCGTCAAGAATTCAGGTCACCGTGTGATTGATATTATATTATTATGATGTTTGTGGACATAGCACTTACGAGACTAGCCCTCGGGAAAAATTGACAAATGGAAATGAAAATCGAACTCATTTTCTTTTTTCACGTTGAAGAAAAACCTGGCGAAAGAAACCTTTCAGACAAAACAAGACCTTCAAAAACAAAGTTGCTTATAGAACCTCTGTCTTTTAACAATACAACTAAAGACTTATCATTAGGAAATGATTTATAATCTTTACGCCTTCGATTAATAAATTTGTTCTCACTTATGGCTTGCAGGTAATTTGTTATTTTGTTTATTTGACTAACCATCCAATCAGGTTGTACCCTTGCTTTGTCGATTACCTTTTAGTTTTATTTTTATTGTTATTTTAACGTTAAGGAACTTGAATTCAAGAACGTGGAGTATGAATGAGAAAAAAGTATTGTAAGTGCATTTAGCTTGTGTTGTTTTATGTATAATGTGGTCAATAAATCCCACATGTCTACTTTTCAATTAGTCCACAATTCAATTGTGGTGATTTTATATTTTCGTAAAGTTCTACCTCGTGAAGTCTATGTCGGTGAATGGTGTTCTTTTCACTGAGGTGTTTGTTACGTGCCCAGCAATTATTATTAAGCTCTTAGCAATCAATATTGTCACAATGTTGTTACGTTGCCACAACGGTTGCTACTGCTACTGTCACTTCCCGCTGTAGTAACCAGACAATATTTATAAATATTAAAATGCCATATAAACAACGTTGAAGTTGCATTGGAAAGGTAGGCATTTTGTTAACATGCAACCTTCATGTAAATGAACTAATTAAGTTTATTCAGCACATAATTAGATAAAATAATTATTCACCGGCACAATTGTTTCAAGTAACGAATGATGATTTATTCTATACTAACCGACATTTTGCACAACATAAAATTTTATTTTTTTGTATTAAACACGTTCATGCACCTGCATTTTTATATCGTTTTTGATATTAAATGGTTATTTAATATTTTCCCAGATTTGCAACCGCCTATCGATGAACTGAATAAACCCAATATAAATTTTTAAAAGGTACACAGCAATCGCCAAAACTCACGAATCTTGTCAAATAATAAAAAAAGAAGAATCTGATCTAATGCTTAAATCTATTGTGATAAGGAAATTGTCGTGATATAATATTATGTAATTTGTATTACCTATGTACGTTGGATTAATTCTAGACTAATTACTTTCGCTTACTTAACGTCTGATAATAATGCTAATTATAATCGGTGTTACGATGTTGTCTGTTAACTACATCACTGGGTTGGAGAATATTATCTCATGTCATCTAATTAAAGGTTTTGGTTCTTGGCCGTTTTCACCAATAATAACGAAAGAGTTATTTAATTTCTTTGGAAGGCCTATAAACTTTCCCTACCTGGCGCCTGATGCGTGCCTTTTAAAGAGATTTCTTAAATGTTTTAATGAGTCAAATTGTGTTAGTTTGAGAAATATGTTAATTGTAAGTCAAATTTTGTTCTCAAACACTTCTTATGAATGACATGGTTACGTGAAGAAATACCCATCTTACAATTGAAATACTTGCATAATTCTGTTCGTTCTGATGTAATACAAAAATATCATAATTAAAATATATACTAATGATGCAATCATTTGAATTAATGTTTTTGTTTATTGATTTGATTCAAGTTGGTAATATAAATAAAGCATAATATACATATCAATTAAAATAGTCGTTGAATTTTCAGTTAATTATTATTGCGTGATTGGAAAGAAAGCTTTCAATAAGAAAATGATTTAACCCGTTTATATGGGAGAATAAAAATGGATCTTGTGCTGAACCTTGAGGAACGCCCGAGCAAGTACGAAAACTGAAAGGAATTTTATTTGATAGTCTGCCCCTGATCAACAACAAGGGTAGAAACCCTAAAAAAGTGTGGTAATGAATTAAAATGAAGGCATTCGGTAAGAAAATACTTTGTAGAGTAGATAATGTAATTTAAAACTGGGTCCTGGTCTGAACCTTGAGGAACGCCAGACCAATGCCGAAAATGGGTAGTGTTTAATTTGGTAGTAATGATTGATATTCCTCTAGTCAATGAAGAGAATAGGAACCAGAGGCGGCTCTAGGGATTCAGTCGTGGTAGGTCATTTGAAAAAAATGTGTGACTAATCTTTATTTGATATTGTGAAAAATGCCCATATATTATTAACTATATCAATTTGTTATAGAGTTTTAGAGTCGCGGACTCTAAATAAATATTATGTTAATATAATAAATTGGAAATAAATACACAATCCATGTACTTACGGCAAATTATTTTTAAGATATTAAGTTTTAATGTAGTTGTCCACAACATTAAAATAAATAAAATCAGTGTTTGATTCTATTTGACAATGATTTTTTACGTTTTTTGTTTTGTTTCATTCTAAATCGATAACAACATAAATAATTATTCTAATCCTTTCCCGAACTATGCAATTGAAAAACAACCATTGTTCCACACACTACAAGCGTGTAAAATGAAAAAACGACATTTGTTTATGTCACCATCTCTGTAAAACATATAATATTCACCGTGTTGTCTCCCCCACGGTCATGACCTAAGCGTCCCTAAACTTTCTTCGGAAGCTAATTTTTACTTCGACGAAAAATATAGTGCCATCTCGTTTATTCTATGGCGCGCGTAGGGACAGAAGATGCCAAATTGGACATTCTTTAAATTGACCCAGCGAATCGTGTGGACTTGTGAATGAAAGCTTCTATTAGAGACAACAGATGTCACTGCTAGTCACTCGCCGCCGCCGCTGTTTCGCGTTACATTTTAAATGTTTTGATGCACATAATTGATTATTATATTTATTATTGTTGTCTTATAATTTTGGGGGGTCAAACACCAATTGACCTAAGGGAAGAACCGCCACTGATAGGAACCCTTCAGAAATGACATATAAAATTCTATTCATTTATCTAATTACAAAATATTTCAAAGATTAAAAAAAATCCAATTCGTTTAGGAATTACTACAGACATTTTGGCGTGGATTTTAATTTAACTCCCCTGTGTCGCAAAATCCATTCACAATGTTTTCCAAATTTAATTTTTCATTACAGTTTCAAAAAGTGTATGTATGACAAGAAATGAGCACAAGATTGTTTTGAATATTATAGACAAATTATAACAACAATGGACCTGACATTTTGTAGGGCATTCACAATAGACCGTTGCACGACTTCCGCTCATTCCACGCAAACACAAAATTTTTATCTTTTTGTTATGTCTTAAATAAATACGAACGTTTTTCTTATTTTGTGCGACAATTTGGCATTACGTCGGTATGTTAATTTATTAGTACATCCCGTTTCTGGTTCAAGATGGTGGCCGTGTTGGATACTGAATTTTAATGTGTAATTAATTTATTATTTATTTATTTATTGGACAATTTGTATAGCGCCGCTTTTGTGAGATATCACCTCAGGGGCGCTTTACAGTTGTTGTAGGTATTACAAAAATATAAATATTACAAAAATAAAATGAAATTAAGTTAAATAAATGAAGTACAGGAACAGGTGACACGAAGATAGAAGATGAAGACTCTGCAGCAAGAATCCTAGGTGGTGAAGAAACTGGACCAGCTGCTGCAGCGAGAGAGACCACCGCGTCCACCAACAGTGCCAGCATGAGGTTCGTCATCCGTCCAGGTATGTGTCTGCTGCTAATTAAGCGCTGACATAATATCCTCCCATAGATAACAGACCTTGGAAGCAGCGCTGTGACGTTAGGCGAGTCCATCATTCATCTCCATGTAATCTTGTTCCTGGCGATTGTGTTAGTTAGTAGTGCATTGTGCCCGCAATAAAAAGCGACGGTCGGGATAATAACTTACCCTGGGCTTAGCAAAACACTTGTTAGGGCCTTCAGAGTTTCCGCAATTTTTATCCCGCATGAGCGTGGATCCTTCTAACTAACTAACTAAATAACCATCACGGCGTTTCTCCGCAGGGGTAGGCAAAGAGGACGGACCGCCAAACAACTTGGTCTTGGCACACACTCTTTGCCTCATTCACATTCATAATACTATTCTATAATTCTGACTCTTGACATGGCCCGACTCAAGAATCTTATTCGTGTATCTAACTCACTTGATCGTGCCATGTCCCTCGGGCGTCTCCGACTTATGCTACCATTCTCATTTGGTTTCTAAGAGCTGTCAAATCGGAATAATCAATATTAAGGTATCTATCTGCCTGAAGATTTTTTTTTTTTTTTTATTTTTTATTTTTTTAAAAAGAAAGACAAACATTCCCGGGTTACGAATAACCCAACAATGTTTGAAAATCTCCTACTACCACCACAGAAAGCCGAAAATGTTGCTTGTGTTGTGATGGAGGACTTAGCCAGTCGAGGAATCGAACACGCGACGCTCGGGTGAGACCCAAGCGCTATGCCCACTCAACCACTGACCGGTCAAACAAAAAAGATAGTTTCAAAAAACAATTTTAATTGAGATATTGACGTGTCTTTGGAAAAATTGCATAATTCCTTACTAGAAATTAAATATATATTTTACATAAAATGTATACTTTATAATTCAGTAGATAGGCATTTAAGTACTCACTTACAAATCTTATAATTTCAGAGGGAATTTTGATTTTGATTTACGAGATTACAGAAACGTCCTTTTTTGGACGCGAGGTCTACTGTTCACAGAACTACCAGTTTTTAATTATATTATGTGCAAAAAATGTTAAAGGACCGTAAAGAATTTTCTGAATGGTATCATAATAATTATTCATCTTTGAATTACGAGTATTATTGATAATCGAGAAATTTTTGTTGAATTTTCCCGAAATTAAGTTTTTTTTTGCGTACCGAGTAGCAAACCACCGGCGTCAAGCATTATAATCGATGATTGTGCATGGTAGAATCTAATTAAACATTCTTTAAAATCATTGACAGCAACATGAGACGGTGGGATAGTCAGCAAATAACTGCCTTGCGAAAAACATCTCAATTTATTCCAAATGGCTTTGTATGTACTTACATTACATCAATAGAAATTGGAATTACACCCACGTGTTCATCTTTCACAGTCCTCCAGGGTATCTAGTACGGTTGATCTATAAAGGTTTTATCGATAGTGTCGGTATTTTATCATCATTCCTGAGCATGACTGTAGATCGTCAACGAACAAATAGCTGTTCACAACGACTAAGTGTTCATAATTTATTCAATGTGAGGTGTTGTTTGTACGTTAGCGATCTGCTGTTATGCTCGGTAACGATGACAAGTTATCGACATAATTGATAAATCTTTTATCGATCGACCGTGCTAGACACCCAAAAGGTTTAGGTACTTACCTGTTCAAACCCCTTCACATTTAATGCTTGCAATGAAAGTTAAACCACGATACATTTATTTCCAACGACACACGTTCGTAGGATTTTATCTCAGCCATTGTGCCTGTAAAGTACGTCGATAAGGCATGATGCCCGTAACATTGGCTCCGTCACGTACTTCTTAACGAGAGAGAAAATATCGCTCGGGTGGCATTGAACACCGAACTCTGTACAGCCACGGGCCATGGCACAATGACTTGGTTGGGAAGATCCGCCAAGTGTTAGTGCCCGGCTTCAGAGGCGTGCATTCAATATTGGCACTTTAACACTGATTACCTTACCTAACTAGCTTAAAAATATACCTACATGATATTGAAACTTTTAAAATCACTATAAGAAACGCCTCCAACAATAATTACGCGCACTGCATCGATCGCACTACTGTAACGTGTGAAAGGCAGGAACTAAGTATACAAAATAACCAAAACGTCATATTCAAATGTTAAAACGCTACACAAAATGTACAAGTGTGCACAATGCGCTTTCAAGGGGCGATTCGATTGTGTTAATATCTAAATAGCCGTGTCTTTGGGTACAAAAAGTGGGTGTGTCAAGCCTACGCAAGACAGAAGTGAAACTTCTAGTATTCCTCTCTCTCTATTTTCATTTCATCATCTCTATTTTCTCTCTTAGGTTAGTTTGAAAATTAGAGGTTAAATAATTCAACGACGAAGCATGGATTTGCTTTTTCTAATATTTTCTTATAGATGAATGACGTTCGATTAATGTATAGTTCCAAAAATTTTCAATTTATTCACAAGTATACAATATTACATAAATAACAATATTACAATTAAAAATTACAAAGAAATTACAATGACAATGATGTGTTCATCACCTCTATCTCGTCACTACTCATTTTTAACACTGAAATTCTGTACCAAACCGTATGAACCACAATCAATTACGTATTTCACTCGTATTACACTCACGACGTAGTATACTAACCAAGCAGCTGATGCTTGGCGTGGCGCAGTTCGCTGGTGTCTGAGAGAGAGGAAAGAAGAGAAGAGAGAGAACGTTCGTGAGCGGCTCCCCCACCTCAACAAGCGCATATGGTGAGAGAGGGACAGTGAACGGTGAGCGGTGGTGGGGGTACCCGCATTTTCGTGTCGATCCTGACTCGGTTTTACTCCGTCCCCGAAAATCCATTACGCGCCTAAAGAAGTTTCACTTCAATAATATACTGCCAACATAATAATATACAGCAATCAGCGCCTTCTGTTGATAAAACTGATGAAAAAATCTGCCTTAGTTGGCTTCCTTTTTATCTGTTTATTTTGCGAAAAATAAATGGTAGTTTTATTGACTGAGCGTAGCCAAGTCTCGTTTTAACTTGATCATTTGGCTTTCAAAAAGCCGTAAATCTGTTTGTTACGTTCCGGTTCCTGTTTAAGATGATGGCCTTGTTGGATGGAACCTTTTTATTCCATCATCATGGCTACTACGTTGAGCTGTCAAGTCGAAATAATCAATATTATGGTACTTACCGGCACGAAGAAAGTTAAAACAGGAATTTAAGGAATTGCTATTAAGATGATGACTTTTCTTTGGACAAATACTATAATTTCTTATTAGGAATAAAACAAATGTTACGTTAAATGTGTATGATTTATTAGTAAGTAGCTAGGTATTTAAGTACGTGTTACAAATCTGGACATGTTTGGATTATTCTATAGCACCATCTGGGGCGCTTGGTTTAACTTTTAACAGAACCACCAGTATGTCCAGTGTTTGCAATATGCGTAGATGTAGGTAATCCTAATCAACATCGGCTACAATCAGCATCTTACTCATTCTACCAAAAAGTGATTTATCTGTTAATTTTCTACTGGATACCCTGATCAAAAACTCTGAACACGCCACTGCGGCTCCCAGATGAAAGCGGAGAAAGTTACTGATGATACCTCTGCTGGAATCATGAGGTGACGTCATACCTGTCAACCAGATACATGGGTTTCTTCTTTCGTATTCATAATATCATACGAACTTCAATGTTGTTTACGTTTCGTGAATTTATTTTAATGTCGGTATAATATTTGTTGAAATTATAGATATTGGGTCGTACGCAATACATAAATACCAGGAGAACATTTACTGTGGATTTCACGTTTCTTGGTAAAAATACGATTATTTTTCTATCAAAATAGGCTGACTGATGAGTTGATAATAACAATAACTACAATTTAATAATTTGTACAAAGCAGTTTTTTACAAATCACCTCCACTGTACAGTTACGGTTTACTGGGTTTCATCTAATTTTTTTTATTTACATACTTGACTTCAGATAAACATACTTTTATTCAGATAAACACAAATTTATTCATGCACACTTTTATTCAGATAAACACACTTTCATACGACTTTGCCCGCAGAGGACACTATTTAAAAAAACATTGGACCTTGCTTGATTTTACATTTGCTTTTTTACCCTCCCTTGATATTGCCTATTACATTTATCAGAAGATTAGTGGCAAAAGCAGTTTTCTTTATTGTTTCATTTTAGAATTGGAGAATTTTTTTGAAATGACCTTAAAATGCTTAGAAACTCTACTGAAATTGAAATGATTATTAGTTGTTTACAGTTTTTACTAGCATGAAAGAGACCAACAGACCTAACATACTGAACTATGTCAACCGGGCAAGTTCTGACCCACAACTAAATGCTCCAAAAAACTAATTACTGTCTCGGAAGATCGAAAACAAGGAATATTAACACCAACTTAAACTAACAACCAAAACCAACCAACAAAAAGTCTCCCAATTCGGCTGGTCCCCGCGGGAGTTACAGACCACAATCCTCTAACAACAAGAAGAAACAAAATACTCAATATTGCAACTTTAAATACGAGAACCCTTTAGAATCGAAGAAAGCCTACACGTGCTAGAAATAGCTCTCGAAGAATAAAAATAGGATATCCTGGGCATTAAACTCACGGCTGGACATCAATGGAGAAGAGTAGCGCGTGACAGGTCCCAATGGAAATTGTTAGAGGAGGCCTATGCCAAGAGGCAAACTGAGCTTCGGGAGAAGTTCAGAATAAAAGGCTTATTATTATTACTATACAGTTTTTACACATTTAATTACAACGTCGCGGACTGCAAAGGTGAAATATTTCTGTCTTCATAGATATGACTGTCTGAAAAAACGAGATTCCTAACCATATCTCTTCATAAATGAGAAGATCCTAAAAGTTATCAGATTTTTGTGCAACCTTTCTTGTTTTTTTTTAACGACAGTTTGAAATGTATTTTGGTTATTTGAGAAACACTATTCGGTAGATATAAAAGACCTGTATAATTCTTACAGGACTGATTTGAAAGAAAAATTGTGTATTGTTGTAGCCAACAGAAGTTTTTTATTGGAATGTGGCGTCCCCAATTGGGAAATGTTCTGGGGCTGGTAAAAGTAGGGGTGAGGTAGAAAAGGCACTAAAGAAAGATCTGGTTTCCAAACATATTTTTCGACTGTTTTACATAAGTTTCGATTTTGAATGGTGATCTCTCAGATCTCTCTATCCCAGACGATGTTGCGAGATTCTGTCTATTGGGTATTAAAGTTTGATTTGAGTTTTATAATATTCAATTACAAAAATGATCACTATACATCTGTCGGTCGGCAATGACAATCCTGTATTTGAAATGCACTCTTTGTGGTACAAATATTCTCAGTAATATCACAAAACAGAGTAACAATGTTAATAGCACAATAATATGTAATAATGGTTGGTGGTAAGGGGTACGGACCGCGGACTGCGGACGATCAGCGGAATTTATAATTAACTACTTTCACGCCGATCATTCATCTCGGATTAGTACGCCAATTGCTCAATGCCCACATACTGATTACATACTTTCCAAGAACAGGGCCGGCACCAGGAAGAAGCAACCAAGGCATTGACACCGGGCTCGATATCTGAAGTGCGCCATAACCTAACGTTAAGTTTCCCAAACTCGACATGACATCTACCAAAAGCATTGAAATACTAATAATGGTAAAGTGTGCTATCTTGAAGTAAAAAAGAACAATAACTTTTTTCGAAATTCCAATGTTTAAGGTGTTTTTTAAATTCATTATTATTTATTTTGGCTCTCACCCATTAGTGGTGATTTGGCCATATACAATTTATATTTTTTTCTTATAAACAAATACAGCAAATGTCAGAATTAAAAATACAGTCAGGAAAAAATACATGTCAGAATTAACAATAACATAAACATAACATAAAGTTACATAAATAAACCCAACATAAACCTGACAGCAAATAACATAATTAAAATATACAGATCATTATACAACATAAACATAACATAACGTTACATAAATAAACCCAACATAAACCTGACAAAAAATTAAAGAATTAAATTATACAGATGATTATACAACATAAACATAACATAACGTTACATAAATAAACCCAATATAAAGCTGACAACAAATGAAAGAATTAAAATATACAGATGATTATACAACATAAACATAACATAAAGTTACATAAATAAACCCAACATAAACATAACATAACATACTTAAGATAAATTTTGAATATTGAAATAAATGTCTCCAATTCACATTGTTTAAAACACCATAGCATTTTTGACCTGAATATTTTCAAAAATAATATCGCCTATTTTAGCCCTCTGACCCAAATGTGTCGACTGTATAATAAGATTGAGTGTGCTGAAGTAGATATTTTTGTTGATAATTTATATGGATTCAGAAAAAAATGCTATTGTTAAATAATATGTTGCACCGATTGTATTACGTATTACTTGCTTCTCTTACTTTTCTGTAATATTTGTATTTCATATATATTTTTAATTTTGAATTTTTATTTTTATTTGTTTTATATTTTCATCTTTATTTAGGTATATGAAAATTAATGTGTCTTTGTATGTGTATTTGTATGTTAACTGAGTTTTTATAACTGGATTGTTCTCACGTAAGTGAGATCGTCTGTAAAAACCCAGTATACATAAATGAATAAACGGTACAGATGTTGGTAGTTTTTAGGTAGTAAAAAGTTGAATTGTTTGCATGGGAAAATAAATATTGGTTTACAAAAACAAAACAAAATATGTTTTTACTTTCTACTTCTATGATCACGTAAAATCACCTCCTAAAGTTACCGTACTTTACGCCCAGACACCCTGTATATTAATTACAGGTTTTAGTTTAACCTTTTCTAGCAACTTATTTAATTTTAGTACGATGCGTCAAGATTCTATTTTTTTAAATAAATGCACCGGCACCCCTGCTATATCATAAAACGCAGCGAATCACTTAGGGTTACCTATAGCAAATGTGTTGCTTGTTCAATAATTGGTTACCGAGGCGGCGGTACCCAAAACCGCTTCCACAAATTATTATATATGTTATAAAATTCTTATTAATATTATTGGTTGATCAAATATCACAATTTTGAAATCATCTAAATCCGTCATTCGTCTTCTCAATTAATAATTATAACAATAAGAACATGATTTTGAATTTGTGCCTGCTCGAAATATTTCGCTCCGGCTCTGTTCAAAAGCGCTTACTTATTGATTGGCATTTAATTCTCAACATTTTTAATGAGATAATTTGGAAATAGACACTTTAGGAATCTGGTTATTTCGGTAGCAATAAAGATATTTCTATAAATCATTCTATGATGAGATCATGCACCTAGGTATTTCCCAAATCTTTGTCTCGTGGTTGTTGGTAGAACTCTATGAAACACGAGAATTATCTAGTCTTTCTTTCTCAAGTTAAATATATAATTTAAATATATTTTTAATTTGTTTGCTATATACAAGATGACGCTCTTCTCACCGCCTCAGTTGAATACCATAAACTAGTAACAAAAGGTTGTGTCGAGGAGATAAAATAACGAATACCCAAATCGAATGAGTCGATCATCTGCAATAAAGTTTTTTCAAAACTTTCTACGCCCAACGTAACCCCTGGTTAAAGCTTGAACCATAGTGGTTTTGTAAGGAGATCTAAGGCTTCCTTGGCCAACTTGCCACCGCATCCAAAAGCTTGACCCTCCGACCGTCCTTTCATCAAGTCAAGCCCATTGTTCGAACCCTTCCCGCATGTCTGTCTTCCCGCATTAAGAACAACAACAACAATCATAAACGTCAGACGACTATTTGAATGCTCCAACATTAATCTAATCAAAAGTGTAGTAAAAAGTTAAGTGAATCACTTCAGTTTATGAAATACAGTGTAGTTTTTTGCGCACTATCATCGCGTGATCTTAGATCCTCAACTGTAACACCCGAAAGTATCAAAATAGTGTTTTGAAATTAAAACAATAAACTTCCTACTAGATTGCACAGTCTAATCTCATTAAAAATTAAAATCATATAGACTGTATTTCGACAAGAAGCTATACAAAACAAAGAGAACAATAGTAAATAATTCACAGTTTTTCGGTGAAGATAAAAAGTGAAATAACAAAATAAAAAAGTGCTAAAAACGTTACAAGTGCAACAATAAATACATGTGTATACCCAAGAGCATAAACAAAATATAAACAAGTACTAAATGAACTTTACACAAGTATATTTAAACGTATCCCACAGCTCTCACCCAAGGCTCCATAGCTCAGTGGTCTAAAACGTCGGCACCGCGCTATTCTGTCGATCCTAGTTCAATCCTCAGACCGGCGAACAAAAAAAAAAATCTTTTTTTTAATAAATATTAATAAATTAATAAATAATACTCAACCCAGATTATAAAACTCTCACTTGGATTTTAAAAACAGCTTCACAATCAGCTACCATCACGGATTCAAACCAAAACACAACCTGTGTAACTGGTTTTGCCTGCCTATAGGCGCTAGAGAGTGTGCCAGTGTGTTTGCCTACCAACAGGCGCAACCCTCAAAATACATAACCGGTGTAATTGATTTTGCCTGCCTTTAGGCGCTAGAGAGTGCCATTGTTTTTGCCCACCAACAGGAGCAACCCTAAAAAAAAAAAAAAAGGACAACACAACATGTCTAAATCTCGCAGTAAATTCTCCAGCGCAAAGAAAACCACATCTTCACCACAAACTAGCAATATGGACTCACCGTCGGCGACACATCAATCTATGATTAATATAGACAGTGAATCAATATTTGAATTCATCAATACGAAATTCGAGGAAATGAAGACAGTAATGCTCAATAAAATTGAAACAGAGCTGCAAGAAATAAAAAACTTCACGAACTTCATCAATGACAAATATGATGACATTTTACAAAAACTTCAACAAATCATGGACATTCCAAACACCGTCAATGAAATCAAGGAGGAACTAGCGGATAAAGAAATCAGATTATCTACGGTAGAAATCCACCTGGCGGATATAGAACAAGCAGCCCTGATGAACTCCATAGAGATGAACGGCCTAAAATTACAGGACAACATATCCCCAGTCCACGCTGTTACACGGATCGCTGAACTCGCAGGCGTTACGATGTCCCCAGAGGATACATACAAAGTCACAACAAACAAAACAAATGATCAAACAAAAATAACAATTAATTTTAAGGATACCACAAAAGCACAAACCATGTTAGCATCCAAACACAGTGACCCGATAAAAAATTCAACGGAGAAGGAGCCAAATATGTTTATCTTAATGCGGCATTAACCCAATATTACAAAAATCTGCACTGGAACACCAGAAAAAGAGCCCAAGAAAAAGACTACAAATATGTTTGGGTAAAATCAGGAAAAATTCTCGTCAGAAAATCCAAAGACTCAAAGGTTATGGAAATAAAACACCTAAACGATATATCTAATAAACTGACATAAACACGACTGTACATCTAACACAACCTCACATCACATACTTACACAAATACACACCAACATGGCAGATTACATGGAATATATAGATTCGGACAATCAACACTACTGTGAAAGTACAAATGATATTAACCTCTGGACCAAATTCACAAAAGAAAAACATAGAATCAATATATTACACCAAAACATTAGATCGATCAATAAAAATTTTGATGAATTTTTTATATACCTCCAACAGCTTGAAAATAATTTTGATGTCATTGTGCTGACAGAATGCTGGTTGAATGACAACTACATACCAAAAACAATCAAAAACTATAATACACACCATACAAAAATACACAAAAACCAAAATGATGGTATAGTTATAAACGTCAGTGATAAAAATAACACAACCATTCAAGAAATAAACATAATTGACTCCAACTGCATACAAATTACATATGGAAAAGAAACATGTATCCTAGCTATGTACAGATCTCCATCCAAAAACAACATCACAAATTTCTTAACTGATCTTAACAATACATTAAATGATCTCAACAAATACAAAAATATCATCATCATAGGAGATCTTAATATAAACATTCTACAAAACGGACACCCACAAAACATAGAATACCTAGCAATACTAGCACAACACGGACTGGAGCCAATAATAAATGTCCCAACACGGGTCACACAAAACACTAAAAGCTGCATAGACCATATAATGATCAAGACAAAACTAAAAACTAAAACAGTAGTACTTGAAAGCACAATCACTGATCACTACATGAATATGATAGCAATAGACACCGAAAACACTACTTCGAAACAACATAAAATATTTACAAAAAAAATAATTGACTACTCAAACTTAAAAGAAAAACTCCAAAAAATAAACTGGAATACATTATACCAAATAGATAATGTCGAGGAAGCCTGGAATACATTTAAAAATACGCTAACGCAAGAAATAAATAATTACACTACAATAAAACATATAAAACTTACACACAAAGCAAAAAAAAATTAACTATGGATAACACAAGGAATATTAAACTGTATTCGTAAACGAGACAAAATTCACAAACAAATTAAACAAACACCGTATGACATGGAACAACTTAATTACTATAAAAGATATAGAAACATATGCACGAAAATTATTAGAGTAGCTAAGGAAATGTACTACAAAGAAAAACTTAAAAAAGCAAACAATTACCCAAAGGAAATATGGAGAATATTAAAGGAAGTTACATACACACAAAAATACAAACAAAAAAATACTATCGAACATCTAAATATTAACTCGAAAAAAATAGATGCCAAAACAAATATAGAAATGATGGCAAACCACGCAAATAACTTTTTTGCAACTATAGGGAAAGTTTTAGCGAATCGTAAAAAACACAGCACAAACACACTAACACAAACAAACAGATCAAACATCGATACCCAACCAACACAACACAGATTTATATTAAAAACAAGTTCGGAAATGGAAATTAACAAAATAATAAATACATTAAAAAACCAGATTGCTCCTGGATTAGATGAGATAACAACGGATTGCATTAAAATAATAAAAAATGAAATATTAAAACCTATAACACACCTAATCAACCTTAGCATAACACATGCCTGCTATCCTAATACTCTTAAAAAAGGACTGGTAATCCCTATGTATAAATCCGGAGATAAAATGGAAATAACTAACTATAGAGCAATCACTTTGTTAAACTCTCTATCAAAGATTTTCGAAAGACTATTAAAAAACCAAATAATAAAATACCTGGAAGAAAACAAATTAATCTCGGACAAACAATATGGATTTAGAGAAAAAAGAAGCACAAAAGAAGCTTTAGCAAGTACAATAGATTATATACATAGCAACTTAGATCAAGGGTTTAAATGCATAGCGATATATTTAGATTTGGCTAAAGCCTTTGATTCAATATGCCACAAAACACTTTTTAAAAAATTAGAAAATATGGGTATCAAAGACAAAGAACTACAACTATTAAAAAGTTACATGAGCGACAGAACACAACAAGTCAAAATTAATAACTATACTAGCAAACCACTGCCGATTACACACGGAGTTCCACAAGGAAGCATACTAGGGCCAGTTTTTTTCATAATTTACATAAATGAACTTTGCAGCATGGAAATAGATGGAGAAATAATTAGTTACGCAGACGACACAGTTTTACTATTTAAATCTAAGGATTGGAATAAGGTTTATAACATAGCGAATCTAGGAATCACGCAAGTGAAAAAATGGTTGGACTCAAATACACTCACACTAAACATATCGAAAACAAAATTCACAACGTACAG
Source organism: Hesperophylax consimilis (assembly GCF_061612785.1). Lineage (NCBI taxonomy): Eukaryota > Metazoa > Arthropoda > Insecta > Trichoptera > Limnephilidae > Hesperophylax > Hesperophylax consimilis. The sequence goes on from NC_142845.1 coordinate 18,393,689, forward strand.
CATAACTAACACAGGACAGCCAAAAAACAATACAAACACCATAAAAATACACGAATGCATAAACACCAACATCTGCGATTGCCCCCCTCTAGAAAAAACAGAACAAATAAAGTATCTAGGAATCGTAATTGACCATAATCTTAGATGGACACATCACATCAAACAAATCACAAATAGACTCCTCAGAACAATACACATTTTCCTAAACATAAGAAACATATATAAAATAAAACAATTGAAAACAATATATTATGCACTATGCCAATCAATAATAGAATATGGAATAATTGCTTGGGGAGGAGCAACAAACGCAGCTATCGCTCAAATAGAAATCGCACAGAAAACGATATTAAACGATATAATATACCCAAAAAACATAAACTAACCGACACAGACCAAATATTTAAAAGCTGTGACGTACTTGATATACGCCAATTATATGTTAAAACACTACTAAACTACATTTTCGACCAAAAAAACAAACCCCAACAAACACAAAATATCACTAATAGACCGGTCAGACAAGCGTACAAAGAAAACATAAAAACTCCGACGGTAAACACTACCTTTGGACAAAGACACCATAAATACCACGCTATTAAAGCATTCAACAGTCTTCCACTTGAAACAAAAATTGAGGAAAATAAAAATAAATTCAAACACAAAATAAAAAAATGGATTAAAGAACAAAAAGACAATATTACCAAAATTCTATAACATAAAAGAATAAAACATATACACGCAACACAAAAAAATATATAAAACACGCAACACGCACAAACACATATATCATTATAAATGCCGATTTACATTCTCTTTTGATATTTTTCTTTTAGTGTTATAATTATATTTTAATTTTTAATCTTTTTTTTTATTTTAAATTTATCTTTATTTTAATGTTGTTTTTCTTTTATTTTAAAATGTATAAATTCTTACATTATAAAATGGGGGCCTCAGCACGGGTAAACAACCCAGTGAGGCCAACATTACTGAATTGAAATATGAAATATTGTAAAAAAAAAATGTATCAACAATAAAAAAAAAAAAAAAAAATGTCTCCTTAATACCTCAGGCCTCTGGCATTTTCTGTTAGAATTTGCTTTTGTTTCCACTTTGCAATAAAATCCAAATTGATGTAATATTTTTGAACGTGCACGAAAACTCTTTTGTGAAACTTTTTCATATTTCATTATTAGATAAAACATATAATTTTCGAAATAATAACATTTTTAATGCAAATAATAACATTTTCTACTAGGCAGGATTATTTAGATTATGTTAAAATGATTGCTCACCTTACGTTTTTCTTTTAACTAAAATTATTGATAACGAAAAAAAAACACAAGTTTTACCAGACAAATGAACTTGATATCTTATATTTTTGTCGATCCATATAAAAATACACGTAATCAATAAAAAATCACAAAGCTTTATGTAATTTTTTTTTCAAAATGCCGCCTGAACCTTTGGTTTCATGGAGGTGTACATTTAATTTATTCTGTGGTTAACTTCTAGATTTGAATATAAAGCGTGGTGTTTTTTTCTTTCTAAAACCGTTTAGATCATATTTCTGACAATGGCAATAAGGGAGTCACAACGATTTATATGAGCCCTTAAGAGCTGTTCCCAGAGCGAACAAATTAATCTGAGATGTTAGGAACAAGTTAATCTGTCTGGAGACAACACAAAGAATATTTAAGATCTGAATGATTCCATAAACTTTGTTTCCACTGCGAATTATTTAGAACTTTCGAATAAACCGCAAAAAAACAAATATATTATGTAAAAAAACACTCTCTTCAACAAAAGTATTAAAAAGTCAGGTAACACCGTTTTACAGACACAAACCGCGCAGATTGATTTTTTTAGTTTTTAAATTTCAAAGTGGGTGACTGGCACACTTAAAGTGAAATAGCACAAAACTGCGCAATTAACAATAAGTTACTGAATAAATTTAAGGTTGGCAATGAAATATTGGTGATAAGCGCTTGAAATCTCTCGAAAGTTTTGGACAAAAATGAAAGTCCTCAACATTAAGACTTTTTTACTTGTACGAGTGTCTTGTATTACCGATCTTATCGTATGTACAATGTACACTTTACATTACACATAAAACCATATTGTCGTAATTTCGTGTAGTTTTACAACTATAATATATTTTACAACATAACTGTCGAATCCTGCAATGTGTCGCGGAATGCAAAGTAAGTATTTAATGATTTAAATTTAACTTATTATTTTTGCAAGTAGCTATAAATCAAGTCATTTTGAGTATATATTTAAAGTTTAGTTATGAAAAGAGACTGCAATTCTGAAGATAATTCAATAATTTGGGTACCTACCAACTGTGTTCATCTGAAGTCACTCGATAAAATGCCAACAAACTAACGTTTTCATCCGTACTAACAGAAGCCACCTCGTCGAAAGCCTCGGGCGTCTGACCGTCCTTTCCTTAAGTCGAGCCTATTGTTCGATCTCTTCCCACATGCTTTCTTAAAAACTAGTCGGATATGTGTGGAGGCGGCTTTAAATGCCGCTATCAACATGTTGATATCTTTAAATATGAAAAGATATAAATGCTGCCATTATTACGTATAATATATTATGTACAGTTCGAGCACCGCTGTTGAGCATGATGAGAGTATTCCCTGAGAGAGATCGCCCCGCGGAAGCAGAGTTACAGAGTTACCCAATAGGTCGTTCATGCCTCCGCCGGACTGGTGGACCATGGTGTGGCTTCTGCACCTACCATCGGTCACTTTATTTGACCGCTTGACATCTCGACCGATCGACAGTTCGACCGTTTGACTGCTCGTACGCTCGACTGCTAGACACTCAATCGACTAAATCAATTTGACGGCGGGTACGGGAACCGCAAGTTTGATGACTTATCAGGGTGCCCGGGTTCATGAGGTTAGGTTTGTACAGGGTATCGATTCTCCAAAACAGGCCGCGCGCAATCGCCGTCGTAAGTACATTCATTGGTCGATATTCTTATTTTTAAGTCTTATCGAAGGTACATACTTACATACGCCAAACGTCAAAAGTTATTCCACTCGAACAACGAGTGGGTCGAACCACTCGTCGTTTGAGTGGAATGACTTCGTCGAGAATCGAGGCCTAGATCTTAGTTGCGGACGCGTCTGCTTACTAACAGCGCGCTGATCGGCGAGCAGGATCGGGAGAGCCTGGTTAAGAGAGAACCTTTGACCTCTTCAACCAGGATGACTCCCAGATTTTCCTCAGGGCCTCTTGTATGGAGTTAATGTTATGTTGTGGTCAGTAGATTATTTAGTCACAATTTTGAAACAAACTTATCGTTTGCCTTGATTGGTAAGCAAAAAGCATTGGGGTATCATTGATTTGTGTTGTTTCAGCATTTACTAATTAAAAATAATAAATAGTGAATTTGTGCCAAGTTCCAGAGTGGAATATAATCGCCTCGGTGTAAGATTGAAACGTTGCTTGAAATGGCTTTGGCCATGTTTGGTGATCAGATCTGAATAGCAGTAAATAACATACACTTTACTCTTTCCCGTTTCCTTCCCCTACTCACTACCTCCATCGTCACAACATACTTAAATTCGGGATGCCATAGTCTTACCGGCTCCAGACGGTTGAGAGCAGTTGGGGTTCTTATGAGGTTTAATTTTTTTTTAAGAGCTACAAGCCAAAAATGTGTATATTCTTGGTATACCTTATATCGCAGGTAATAGGCATTCAAATCGCTTGACAAACGGAGTCTAGAAACGTCCGATTTCAAGCAAAAAACTTGTTTTTATTTATTTTGTAAATAATTTTATAAGAAAACCAAAAATTTAATCAAGTGAAACTTTCACTGGTAATTTTAGCTATAGTACTGTATTTTTTTAAAGTTGTTTCCTTTATGCGTTCATACATATCTATTGAAAAAAAAAATTGTATTTTACATTTATATTTTTTATTGATTAAATTATTATTTATTTGTATTCTAATAAAGCGAAACGATAGGAAAACCTTCAATTTATCTAAAGCATATTTTTTGGTATTCATAATGTACACTAATTCGTTATAAATATTAATCAAAATAGTGATTTTGCATTAAGCTTCGCCTTAATCTTTATTCATATTATATTTTATATACAACGAAGTCAGTAGGTAGGTACATAATACCCATTAATGGAGGTAATTTTTCATTATGGATGTGTTCTTTATTTAAAATAAATTATTTAATACATGTCTTGTTTTAAATGCACTGTGCACCTGCATTATAACCGTACAATGCGTATAAGTGCACCTTGTTTATAATTTAATCAATAGCTTACTTCACACCTTGAGACACCTTGTAAATCGCAACTTGTAACTCGCACGAGCGGTAATTGGCACCGAGCCCCGACACCACGCCACACAATGACTGGCACACTGTCACAGTAATAACACCCATAGCACTAATAGCACCTTTATTGGCATAGGCCCATTAAAATCTAATACGGGCTAACGAATATGACATTATCTGCACAGGTAAGTGCCAGGGCCTTTCAAATTGAAACATTATAATCCAGATTGTACACGGAGAAAAATATTGCTAATTTATTAAGAATCTCTTCAAATTACTCTTTATCCGGTTAAAAACGTGATTTCAGGCCTTTAAAGAATGAATTAATATGTTTCCTAATTTAGTTTCATAAAAAATCGAATATTTTAGCTTTTTAGAGCAAATGCAGGTGTATGAACACGAGTTCCGATTTATTGCGATTGTACTATAAGTTTAATGGGATACTCATTTTTCTCCGTGTATGTTGCATGAAACATGCAAATTGATAGAAAATGGGTGAATTAAGTGATAAATAATAAGATAAGGGGTAACATCTGCCGCGATGATGAATACTGCAAGGCTGTCTGAAACGTTGTGTTAAAGCAGTGTGTTACACCTAAAATCAATCATCTTGGGTGAAGGTACTTTCCAACCTTTCTTTTCCCCATCTCTTTCCCCTCGCAACTGTCTTCATTCTCACAAATTACCCTAATTGGGGATGCCATAGTCTCACTTGTTCCAGACGGTTGGTAGCAATTTGGACTCTTGTGCCATCTTGACATCATCACATTGGGAATATTTTGATGTTGATTTGATGAGGGGAAGGGGAGTTGGCTTTTGTCATTTTAGAGGTGCTGTATGGAGGGTCTATTTGGGAAAAGAAAGGAGAGGACGTCCTGGGAAAGAAAAGGGTATGTGAGTCCAGGAGTCTCCATCGACCGGTCTCTCCCGATCCGGCACGCTACGCAATTGGTGAGCAGACCCATTCGCCGCTCAAGACCTGGTCTAACTTCTCCATATCAACCCTGGAACCCCTGCTAAGTAACCAAACGTAGCGAACCACTTGCGTTCTATAGTAGAGGTGTCAGTTATCCAATGAATGGTTCTCGAAGCGGCGGTATCGAACCACCTATTAAGCTTTGGTCACTAACATAGAACCATTTAAAGCAACAAATTCCCTCACGAAAGAAGTGGTATTCTTATATTACTGCTAGTGGATCCCGCAATGCTATTGCTAATGTCTTTCTCGAGCGTTTCCAACTTCTTCTACCTTTCACTACTGTATACCAAATGTCACTGTTAAAAAACTACTTAACATTGACTCTGTATCTCATGCAGAGATATTGCGTTAAGTATTCCTCGGGCGTTCCCGACTTCTTATACCTTTCAAACCAAACATTCCTGACACTAATAAGAACCAACTTTAAAATTTTCAGCCATATCGGTTGACTACTTTTCGAGTTTTGCTAGCACAAACATATGCAGACTGATTTTTTGTGAAGAAGATAACTTAGCTAAACTTAGCCCACAATATTTGGCCCCCAAAATCAAGGATCTTACTTATTATTGGCTAGCTAAAGTCCCCGGACTTAACGCAAACTATTTTGTTTGAAGAGACATTAATTTATCTCTTTTTTCAAAGTCAAGTGTGCAAAATTTAATCAAAATACTGCTTTAAGGTGTGGGAATAGGGTATGGGGGTGGTTATTAGAAATTTCAAGTAAACAATGACCTTTCTCTTCTTTTGAAGATCAAGTGTGCAAAATTTAATAAATCTCGGAATAGAACTGTAGATTTGTATACAAATATAATCCAGGCCGTCTGCCCCCCACAAACAGACACTTTTTCAATAAATAATCTTTAATTTTTGAATTCGGATGTTAAAACCAGTGTGAGAGTTGACGCAAAAAAAAATTTTTTTTTTGATAGTGTGAGATGCATTCAAATAATATGTGGAATAGGTAAATAATGAAGATTTTCGTAAATGCGTTATTTCGTGTTGAATTTCCTCGGCGGTATTTTATACTTGACAAGCATACTTTTTAATGATCCAGTCTGCAGATGTACATAGCAGGACGGAATAGGTCCGGGCAACAAGGGAAAAAGATATAAAGAATAACAACAATAATGAAAAATATACAACCCTTGCAAATTTACTAACTATGCAAATATGTTTAACACGCGTCATATTATTCCGTATTTATCAACATATACTAGCCAGAAGCCCCAAGCAATGGTAATAGTTTCCAGACTCAAATTAATATAATTCTTAAATGCACTTTGAAGAATTTAGTTGACTTCTTATTCGTGTCACGATCGGCTTAAAAGGCCATAAACAACAGACTACAATGACGGTGGACAAATATTTCAGTAATAACCATGGAGTTATTAGCGCTGAACTGTCACGGGGACTCAAGGCTCCATGAAATGACATTTTCATGGCAGGCTGACTATCGGTGCAACGGGGAAATGGCTTTTTCTCTTTCAATTCATTGGTGCAGTGGCTAAACGGTCAATTAGTAATATTACCCAATTGTTCTGGCAAATTAAGGCAACTGATGATATTTTTTCATATCTTTTATTCTTATCTCTTTTAATCGAAACAAAAATCTTTCCACGTTGCGAATAACCTGATAATATTATAAAACCTTCTGCTACCATCATTGTAGGGGGAATATATTGCTAGTGCAATGATGGCGCAATGATGAGGAGAGCAATCTTGCTGTTGAACAGAATCAATTCAGATACCGACATTTTAGTATCAATAAAACTGCCTTTAAAAGACAAGCTCTGTTACTACTTGTACGCGGAGAAAACTTACTGATATAAAATATTGCTAAATTATTAAAAATCTTTTTATACAATTCGGATTCCGAATTGACAGGTTTCCTAATAAACTATCACTAAAACACGAAAACGTCGGAACGGGTCTTCATAGAAATTCAAATATTTTCGCATTTCGTCATTGTGTACTATCGGGAAAAATGCAGGTGTATGAACACGTGTTCCGATATATTATGAATGTACAAAAAGTTAATTAGGAAACGGCATGCTATCCAGTTTTTAACAGGATTTTAATAAATCAGAGTTGATATACCCAATTCATTTATTCTTTACGAAAAACGCATTAAAATTACAATTTTGTAATTTTTCAATAAATAGAATTAAATTGAATGGTGGACTGGAACCAGTGATGCTTGGATGCCAACCAGATGTATTCGTCCATTCAGCTACCAACCCGACACACCTAATCTTTTCAAGCCTATAAAAATGTCAGATTCCCCATTTACTAACAGTTTTTGTGATTGGAAAGTTTATTCTACACATCCTAATGGAAAACATGACAACATCGGTGTACTGGACCTTGACAAAATTAATTAAAGCACCCTCAATGGCGATTTTTGTTTTGAATCTTTTAATTCATTTGTTGAAGGCCTGCAATCTCGTTTTACCAATAAATTAGCAATACTCATTTTTCTCAGTGTATTCTCGAAAAGCTTAGCATCCACAGTGGTATGAACTTCATGGCTACAGCATATCCAAAGATACTTTGAATTGGTTGTTGCTCGACAAACTGAGGACTTACACCTGGAATTCACGGTGACTGACAGTATTCGGCAGGAGATGCATAAGAAGATCAGCGATGAGTCGGAGTGATCAAATACCTATAACAGGAGTCTGGAACCGCAAACAATGGAGTGGGGGTTACGATCCTCGGCAGAGGAAATAACTTATCGACCTGTTACGGTTGCAATAGCCAAGCGGCACATCCCGCCGTTAAATGTCTAAAACTATAAATTCTGCTCTTAATGTTTCGCAAAAGATAATTTGCATAAGTGAAGAAAAGAGTATTGTTAAGTTGTTGTCTTGTGAAATTGTCGAATCGCGGTCTTTCCGCTCTAAATGCTTAACGGTTCGTGTTCAAGTGATATTCTCGTGGGTGCTCGCTCGTTCGTCCAAAGTCCTTGAATGGCTCCAAACAAGGACTTATTTAGGAAAATACATGTTGGAAATGAGGGAAATGCTCACGTCTTGTTTATTCAAAGCTGTTTCGGGTCAATGTTTTCTATAGGGTAATAGGGTGCCGTTCCAACTCGTTTTCAAATGTTCGTGATCTTTTTTTTCAATGAAAGTCATCTAGTACGATATTTCATTAGTTTCAGAGTGTAGATGTCCTTCTTTTAGCCGCCTGTACATATAAGTTATCAGTAAATCTGTAAATGATATTTCACCCGAAGAGAAACAAATACATGAAAATAAAAAATAAATACACTAAACAAATACTTTATAACGATTATTTCAAATACAATTGGCGACTCAAATATGACTAAAACGTGACTCAAATATGAGACGATAGAATGAAGTAGGGAGTGAGTGCCAACACCAAATTGTTTGGCGGTCCATCGTCTCTTCCTACCTCTGCGGAGAAACAGCTCATTTTAATGTTATATCTTCATTGGTTACATTGATAGCATGAAAATACCTGGAATAGGGTATATTCACTATTTTTACAGTCTAGAAAAAAATCACAACAATGAATTTATTTTAATTTTTTTTATGTTGAAGAATAAATTTTCCATAACGTTTTGAGATTTAAAATGTGCCATTTTCGATATGCGGTCAAAACTACATGCTCGTTTTTGTTCGTGAATTCGGTGGCTTTGATGTCACCAAAAGCGACGTCAGTGACAGCCGTCCTACCAGACATTAGAGTTTTATATAATGTAATATAATAAAAATATAATGTCATAATGACGTTGCAATAATTATAAATGAAAATGTTAAAATGACATATTTTTAGTGCGATAATCATAATCATAAAAAATAAACTTTAAATTTGTAACGATATTCAAAGTTTATGAAAATACCCCATTGCAGTTTGCGTAGAATAAATGTTACCTAACAAGTGATATTGATAATAGCGGTTCAATGATAACTCATCAAAATGATAATGCAAAACACATATAAAAAGTGCTATAAAGTTATGAAAAGTGAAGAAACAAAAAACTAGGTAAAATAGTTACATTTGTTACCTATTTAACTTAGTTTTTTTTTTCATCACTTTTCATACCTTTATAACACTTTTTATAGGTGTGTTGAATTGTCATTTTAATGAGTTATCCGTAGCAGGACACATTTTGCAGAGAACAATGCACAATAATTGCGTTACTATTACAATATTATTACAATTCAACATCGTTAATAGTAATAGTAAGTTCAGAGCTAGCACAAGTTTGGTGTCTGTGCATTTGTGCAATGTGTAATATTGTGTTCCACGCTCAGTAAGCTGTGTACTGTGTATCTAAACAAAAGCATGTTTGTTTTAATTCTCATTGAAGGTAAAAACGAATATCTCAATGGATGGCGCAACCAGAACTCCAAGCGGCACGATCTTTTGTTACTGGGAACAAGGTTGCCTGTTCTATCCAATGAATAATACAATACCTAATGTTTTTATTTGGTTTTTATTACACATTTGAAAAGGTGATTTTACTGTTTTATTTTTTATTATTTATTAAAATTAAAATATTTAATTTAAAGAGATTGAGATTATAAAACATTGTGCATGACAGCTTTAGAGTTTTTTTTATTTAAAAGAATACAAATATATATATTTTTTTAAATGGTTTGTTATTTATTTTTGTTTATTTAAATGATTGAACCTTGCTCCCCAGGGACTGGGTCTTAAATGGTGTGAACTTTCAAACCTCAAAAAAATATATACGGTTTATCTAATTGAATTGAACCTTCCTCTAGACCAGAGTCAACATCGCTAACAACTAAGCCAAATTCCAATTGGATAGTACCTTCCCACAATTATTTCGCATATTAATTGCTGTAAATTTTTATTTATTTAATATGTCACCCAATTTCAGTAAAATACGTGTGTGCATGAGTGCCACCAGATGGTAAAATTCATTTTCATTCACAACAAGTCAATTTTCCGAGTTTCAGCTCGATCGAATATTGGGAAGTGGGTTAAATTCCACTTCCAAGATTTCACTTCATTAATTTAATCGTTTGGTAAGCAAATGTATTTTGAGGAAATTTGTTCGCATCCGTCGCTTATTTATTACATTATTACTTTATTTATTACATTATTACGGTTTGTCAATGACAGTTGTCGAGTAGTGTTTTGCTCCGTATTAAAATAGCGAAATTAAGTGAAAAAAGTTTATTTAATCGGTATAAAAAGTTTATTTAATCAGCATAAAGTAGCTGCAGAGTTGAAGAAGTTGTCAAATGACAAGTTGAAGTAACGGAATTTCAGTAAATGTAATTTTTGTATTGCCTATGCCGAACTGTCTACATACATTAAAACAGTGAAATAAAGCATAAAAAGTCTACTAAGCGTAATAAGTTACAGTTGCGCAGTGGTGCGGTATACAGAAGTGAAAAGTACTTTAAATTTGAACAAAATTAACAAATTTTAAACGAAAATAAATAAATTTGAACGCCACAACTACACATTGTACAGTTATCGCTACTTGACCATAGAGGGCAGAAAAACGTGCAGGAATTAAACAAAAAATAAAATAAATTAATGCGTTTCGCTATTCGTCAACAGATGGAACTGAATACATAAATTGTTTCAAACAAATTGCGAAACATACATATTTTTATTATTCCAATAAAATCAAGAAACCTCGCATTCAAGAAATATCGGTCTATTTAAAATAACTAAACTCAAATACAAAACCATATTTAAAAAATGCCCCCAAAAAGTGATATGGATCAAAAATTTGAATGCTTCAAAGAACAATTATTACAAACAGTGAGCGATAGGATCGACCTTCAACTTAGAAATTTTATAAAGAAAGACATAAATAAACTATTTTTGGAAATAAAAAATGAAATAAAAGACTTAGTTAAAAGCGTAGAATTCTGCTCAAGCAAAATTGATGATTTTAATAAGGAAATAAAAAAAAAATGATCACCAAAAAAAAAATGAAGCAAAAATTGAGGAATTGCAAAAAGAGGTTAAAGATCTAAAATTAACTGTAAACCATATCCAACAGAGCGCGCTTGAAAATTCTATTGAAATACAAGGAATATTGAAAATTGAAGTGGAGAAAAATGATAATGTAAGAAAACCCATCGAACTACTGATGTCGGCCCTAGACTGCAGTGACTTATTAAAAAACAATTCCTTGGTAAGCTACTACAACAATCCGGCCAAGAAGACTATTTCTATTCAATTCAATTCAAAAGAAACAAAGGATAAGGTAATTAAACAAAAAAAAATAAAGGAATTCTTACCCCTCAAGAAATGAAGTACTCGGAGTCAACACAGAAAATCTACATCAATGAAAAACTAACGCCAGCAAATAAACAGCTCCTATGGTTAGCCAAATCGACAAAAGCATTTGGATACAAATATGTATGGACGAAGGACGGACAAATCTTACTTAGAAAGAGCGACGACTCCCCTATAATACGTATAAAAGATGCAAAAGACATACCACTGCAATAAGCATATACTGGACAAGAAGGAAGAATTTTTATACCTTGTGAAAATGGATCCCACTGACGATTATACGTTAATAGACACAAAGGTATGTGAAGATACTACAGAACTAAAAAACTACATGAGTGAAGGAATTACCGACTTCAACATAATAAATTTAAATATCCGCGGTATTTATAAACATTTTGATGAATTTTGTATATTCCTCAATTCTCTAGGATTTCAACCAAATTTGATTATACTTACAGAAACGCAAATGCGTGAATTTATCCCTTACTCCATCTCTGATTATATCACTTACTCACTTCCCTCTAAACATACTACGCATGACGGTCTAACGATATTCTATAGTGCACATAAAATAACTGATGTAATAGTAAATATCCCTAAATTTAAGTTTTCAAATGCCATACACTTATCATTCACGCTAAGCAATAAAAAATACTCTATAATTGCTGTTTATCGCTCCCCTTCCTTAGATTCTAAATCTTTTATCACAGAATTAAAATATTACATAAACGAAAATAACTGCAACCAATCAGATTTCTCGTTTATAGTAGGGGATATAAATATTAACATAGAACATTCTATCCTAAGCCCAATTGCAAATGAATATCTTAATGTTATATATAGCGAAGGATATCTATCTTATATAAATAGCCCTACAAGATACGGTTCTTGTCTTGATCATATATTTCTCAAAATCAATAAAATTTTTATACCTAGATCAGATGTCCTAAAAATTGATATAACCGATCATTTCCCAACTTTTTACGGCCATAGCACCTTAAAGTATCATCATCCAACTAAAGAACAACAAGTGGGAAAAAATAAAATTAACTATCAAACCCTAAACAGTTCTCTAAAAAAAGAAAATTGGAACACAGTTTTATCCAATGATGACCCAAATCAATCACTAAACACCTTCTATTCAATATTAAATGATAATATCAAGAATAGTCTTGAACCAACATCAACACCTAGAAGAAAACATAAAAAAATAAAACCATGGATCACGCGTGGATTGATAATTGCAAGCCAACACAGGAATAAACTGTACAAAATTTACAAAAATCATGAGAACTATTGTATGGCAAAAAATATTCCACCTAATGGAAATTTACGACAGCAATACATCACTTATAGAAATTTTTACAATATTCTTATAAAAAAATGTAAACATGAGTACTATATTAAACAATAACAAAAAGCTGATAATGATTCTAAAAAAACCTGGCAAGTCATAAATGAAATAACAAATAGAAAACATAAAGTAAAAACATTCCCTGAAAAAATTGTTACAGATGATAAAATAGTCATAACCGATATAAGAAATATTGCAAATAAATTCAATGATTTTTTTACAAATGTTGCCTCAGATATAATAAATAACAACCCCGCATTTAAAAACCATATACATCAACCCACTCAAATGGACGAACACTCTGAAAATTCTCCTAAATTATCTCAATTTAAACGTGTTACCGAATCTGATATAATAAAACACATTGACAATTTTAACACAAATACAGCCAATGGTCCAGATGAATTGAGCGCCATCGCTATCAAGTCTACTAAACAATACATTTCGAAGCCTTTGCAACACATTTTTAATTCCTGCTTTGAAAAAAATGTTTTCCCAGACGCATTTAAACTCTCCAATATTGTACCAATACATAAATCTGGATCAATTTCTAAACTAGACAATTACAGACCAATATCGCTAATATCCCAACTAGCAAAGATATTAGAAAAAAATATTAAAATACAAGTACTAGAGTTTTTAGAATCAAATGCACTTTTGTCCACAAATCAATATGGTTTCAGAACAGGTCTTAGTACAGATGATGCTTTATTTAATCTAACAAAAAATATATACACCAATCTTGACTTAAATATGAAAAGTTTAACAATCTTTTTAGACCTGAAAAAAGCGTTTGATACAGTTAATCATAATAAACTGATTAGAAAACTCAATAATATTGGAATTAAAAATAATTGTCTGTCACTTTTAACAAATTATTTACTTGATCGCAGACAATGTACAAAAATTGGTGATATTATTAGTAAACCAGAATCTGTGAGACATGGGGTTCCACAAGGAACAGTTATCGGTCCGTTATTGATCCTAATCTATATCAATGATCTGTGTAATATCAGTATTCCGGGAAAACTATTCTCGTATGCTGATGATACTGCAATCACAGTTGATGGTAAATCTTGGAAAGAAGTCTCTGAAAATGCAAATAAGTGCACATCCATTGTCAAAGAATGGCTAAACCAAAACCTTCTAACCCTGAACTGTGAAAAAACTATTTATATTCCATTTTATAATACCAAAATGACGGCACCCTTAACTCACCTAAATATAAGGTTTTATAACAATACTTGCAACCCTGTTTCGTGTTCTAACTGTGTAGAAATGAATTCGGGGAACACAGTTAAATACCTAGGAATTACTATAGACAGCCAACTAAAATGAACAAATCACGTAGAAAAGCTTGTAAATAAACTTAGGTATTTAACTTACATTTTTAAAAGATTAAATAACATAGTTGATATCAAAAGAATGAAACTGGTTTATCATGCATTGGTACAATCATCAATATCTTATGGAATAATTGGATGGAGGGGTATCTATAATAAACACATTAAGCCGCTAGAAATAGCTCAAAAATTAATACTAAAAATAATGTTGCAAAAAGATGTTACCTACCCCTCCTTGCAATTATTTCAAGAAGCTAAACTCTTAGATATAAGAAAAATTTACTTTATGTAATGTCTGAAATATATATTTTCACGAAATGTACATTTTACAAAAAACGAAAATCGTTCTAGCAGTAGAGTAAATAATGCATATGAGGTTTCACTATGCAAAACTAGGCTTGCGCAGAGACATGCTTTCTTCATTGCCCCAAAAATCTACAATGCACTCTATCAGACTATAGAAGTTAGATCTAAAAATATATCGTCTTACAGCATATACAAAAATTTAATAAAGACTTGGATCACTACCATTGACACAAATACTTACCTGCCATAACATCCTACCTTTGTAAATTTACAAATCCTTAATTTTTCTATTTTTTAACCTTTTTTCTTAATTATAATTTTGTATAAACGGAATTATTTTTTTTTAAACTGCACCAAACAAAATAAGTATACCCACGAACTGGCGATGCCTATGTGGGATTTTTTTTTGGTATATATGCATACTATTCTATTATATTTTTTATTTAATTGTATCATTTTATTTTTCTTATCTTAAAGCTACCTTTTTTATTTTTTATAGTACCTTCTTTACCTGTAAATGAAATGCTTTTTGTAATACTATAATAATTTTAATAATGTAATACTTGTTTTTGTAATACTTGATTTATGTAATTATATTTTTATGCATGTAACAAAAGAAAATTATTAATAAAAAATAAAAATAAAATAAAAATTTATTTTCGGGATTTCAATTTCTGGCGAACGATTGTCTTAAAATTTTGGTCACTTTATAGAGCACCAATTTATGAAAATTCAGATAGATCACCTGGATTCTATTTGCAAGTGCAGAATGGTTGTCGCAGCCCTGAGGTCGTGGTAGATTCAGTATGAAATCGTTTGGTTACAGATTGTGAAGTAGGGAGCCAAATGAAACTGAAAGTGTTTCAAAACCAAATCTCATGGAGTCTGCAACCGGATGCGTTTTGAATGTGATTTCGATGGGAATAGAGTCCGTGACCTGTGCGCAGTGATGGCATGAAAATGGTACGCATTTTCGAAATTCTTATATTTCGGTCAATTTTTTTTAGACGGTCGGGATACTAAATTACCCTGGGCTTAGCGAAACACTTGCTAGGGCCGTCAGAGTTTCCGAGAATTCCGTTGAAAACATCTGGGGTGCATTTACCGATCGACATTCGTTCATTGCGAGCGAATGCCGATTATTTTTGAGCAAAATTTTATAAAATTCACTTTAACACACAGCACTCGAATCTCATTACTATTAAGTTTTAATAACTGGTTGTTAAGTCTATTTAAAGTGTTTATTTTAAAAATAATCTAAAAGGGATGTTGCCACATTTCCCTTGTAAATGCTAAAAAAAACACAGTTGGAGGACGCGTTCTAGGACGCGTCCGGCGGCCACGAAGGCTCTAAAATAATCTATATCTTCTATATAAATAAAAATGTAAATGTTCGTTTGTTCAAAATCTCAAATCTCCGAAAGTTCTTTACCAATTGGTTTGAAGTTTTGACAAAACGTTGCAATCAGATGTGAGTGTGTTTTTTTGTGACAGGTACAACATGCTTTTTAAAATAAAACAGTGCCATCTGATGACGTAAAAGCAGAACGCGATATTAATTCTCCATCTACACAGTCAGACTAAGCCACAACAATGCGTGCGGGATACAGCTAGTGCACTTTAATTCTGTAATTATTACAGTATGTTTTTATAAAACCCCGAGGAAGGTTCAAGCTGGACTAAAATTACTGTTTATCTGTTCTCACATAATTTTTGTACCATGACTCATGTTTGAAAGGGTTCTTATCATCGTACAAGTTAGTATCATGTAACTTATGATTTAATACTATCCAAAACCCTTTGGGGAAACAACGTGATGGATAGTTAGTTAGTTTAAACATGTATCCACACGACAAACCGTGGGACTTTGGTACTTATTTTTTGGCGCCTTGACGTCATGGCAATACTTATCAATGTGTAGGTGTACGTATATTGTTAAATAAATTGTCAATAAGGATCTTCTCGCATGGGAACAATGGTCTAGAAAAATAAAATTATATTTCAAGGTAGAAAACATATAGTTTATTATTCAATGATGACTCTTCTGTCTCAATCAGGTGAGCATTATAAAAGAACAACATAAAAATGAACACAATAATATAAAATACATTTTACATAAAGAAATGATGACACATCAATTAATATATTATATTATGGTTGTTGGTATTGTCTAGTGCATCTTATGTTAAGAATGAAGTAGTACATTTAAGATCTCAAATAGGAATATTTTCGTAAGAAACGTTTTTCTTTTTTTCAAACGAAGTTAAAATGAACCCGAGCAAACAATATTTTTAAATCACCACAGTACGAGTATTTAACATTTAGGGAAGTTTTTTGTAAGTGGTCAAATAAATAACCCTGGATTCTTATAAGGAGGCAAACTGGCCATTACAATAATAATAAAAACTTGAATATATACGTTAGTGGTTGATAATATTTTGAAAATTAATAATTTTTATTCAACCCCGTGGGGCCGGACCCCTGTATTTGCAGTGTTGAAGAATTGTGCCCACCCACGGTACGAAGCACTGCAATTGCAGTGTCGTCCTTATATATTAATATTGCCTTCGGATGTTACCTCTACAGCGTTAGTTAAAGAAAAAATAAAAACTTCAGTTTATCAAGTATGGTATTGTCTACGTGTTGACTGAATAAAAAAATATGCTTATATCTATTGAAGTTTCTTGTTTGCCATAAGATAGTCACAATTTATTCGGAAGATAAAATATGCACAATTTATTCATACCATAAGATATTCACAATTTATTCGTACCATAAAATATTCACATGATGCACTCTTCATTGATATCAATTCAAAATAAAAACATATCATTTTTGAGTTTATTTTATTTCAGTAAATTATTATATCTTGAACTAAATTAAATATTTTTTATAGTGGAATAACTTAAAGAGTAAAACCTCAAACTGTAAAAATTAATCATTGAATACAATATTGAGGACTCTTTAAAGAAAGATGTGAAACAGAAAAGAAAGAAAAGATTCAGTCGCATATAAGGATTGAACTAAGGACCTCTTCCTTGCCTGGTTTCCATTCCTAGATGCAATTGAATTTTTTTCTGTTTCACATCTTTCGTTCGAGAGTCGTTAATATTTCCTTCTTTGATTAAATTAAATACCTGAATAATACTTTTGATTAAGTATTATCATAATAAGCACAGAGTATTCTTCCATACACAAACAGATTTGATCTAGAACCATTCGCCCCCAATTATGTACATAGTATTTATCACATCACAATTCCTTTTCAAGAAATTAGTTACACAACACCTCATCACCTAAATACAACGACGAAAACTAACTGACACATCATTAGGAATCTGATTGGGTGCTATTTTACAACAAACAATATGTCGTTTTTTATCAGTTAGAAGTTTCAGTTAGAAGACTTCACAACAAACAATTTGACGCATTTTATCAGTTAGGCATATTTATTGATAACTGAACCGATTGAGGATTTCAAAAAAATGAATTAAATTTTAAGTAGGTAGGTACCCACAATACTTTTGTGATGAGAAATATCATATTACGTTGATGAACAAAACATTTATTTTTACATTATAGCAACGAATTCCGCTTCACGCACGTTTTTACTAAAAAATAACGAAGTTTCAGTTAGAAGACTTCACAACAAACAATTTGTCGCGTTTTATCAGTTGAAAGTTAGACATATTTATTGAAAACTGAATCGACTGAATATTTTTAAAAAAGAATTTAATTTTGTGATAAATTCTAAGTAGGTAGGTACCTATACTAATACTTTTTTTAAGATAAATATCATATTACGTTGATGAAAAAAACATTGCGACGAATTCCTCCTCACAAAATAACACTTGATTTAAACTTAATTACTACTGTAAACTATTTAAGTCAGGGGAGATATAAAACATGAACAGAACGGGTTTTTAAGTTGTTCGTTTTAACCTACAAACATATCTTTGATTGAAAAAAAATGGAACTTTAATGCATCTTTTGCCTTCTCCCTCGACATAAATAGTTGTTTCTTGTAGTAATTGAGTAGAAACCAAGTGCAATTTTAATTTTGTTGCGTATTAAGCATGCGGTGGAATAATTATTAATATACAATAACGATAAGTTTATCACGATTTCTTTCAATCAGAAGTTATATTTTACGAAGAATTTTAAATAATCATTGCATATTTACAATATTAATTTATGACGTCGTTTTCAAATGGGCAACTAGCGACATTTCGATTTTTTAAATTTGAACACACTCCGTTAACAGCCGATTCGGTCTGTCAACGTTTGATTTAATGTTGACGACGGTTGAGTGGGATTTACGATGTGTGGAGAAAGAAATATGGGATATACGAGTATGATTTAAAGAATAAATGTACATTTATATTACTGTAATGTTTAACCGTATATTCCAATCGAGCTACAATATTCTACCCCGGTCTCTCATTACACTAGATTAATAAGTTACATTAAATTACAATTTATTTACTCTCTAATAATATTATATTTGACTTCTAGAGCACACCTTATCGACTCAAACAAGAATGAATTCAATACAATGCAAAGGCAGTAAACACTATCAATACAATGAAAAGGTAGTGTGAACACTATCAATACAATTCAATACAATGCAAAGGCAGTGTGAACACTATCAATACAATTCCTGCATACTATTTAATAATATATTAATGTTTGAGTAGCCAGAAACACTCAACACTCCGAACTAAGATCACACTCGTAAAACAACAATTATCACATTTTCCATGAAAATATTGAATTAAACAAACATTTGACCGGTCGCCTTGCTGCAGTCATAACATTTATGTTAAAAAAAACTGAAAGAGGATTTTCCAATCTTTTTTAAAATCAAAATTCATCGGTTTACTGCAATTCCAGAATTAATTGTAAATTAACAACAGGCCTTAAATAATGAAATTAATTAGTAAAGTTTTTTGTCCACCAAAAGACGCCTTTTATTTTTTTCAACGATAATTTGGGATACACAAGCGAGAATATTCAGAGTCCGTATTTTTGTTGTAAGACAATAATATTTATTAGATTTACATTTTCCAATGTGTATTAACGGCTCAATTAATGCAAAATCTAACGCCCTTAGTACACGTTGGCACAACGCTTAGGGTCAACGTGTACTAGGGACATCATATTCAGTCATAGATCTAAGCCAAAAATCTAAAAATCAGCTCTATTACTATTTTCTTTACTCTGAACATTTAAGTAATTAATTCAGTCAACTAAAATGTTATTTAAGTGACATTTTTCGCGAATATAAAATCATTTTAATTAAAAACGTTTTTCAAACTTTAATTATGTTGAGCTGCATTTTTTATTTTTTTACTATTGATTTGGTCCACAGTGTGGAGTGCCGATAACTGTTTTGAAAATGGAAATTTAAAAAATATTTTTTAAAGCTCTCCGGAAAACTACCTATAAGAACGTAATAGTTATAAATAATGCGGACTTTATATAAAATAAAAAATATGTATGAGTGTTGAGTGTAACAGTACAAGACGGTCTTTGATACTATCAGCCTCAGTAAGTAAGGTCGAGTGGTTGTTCGATTGATGGTTGGTTTTGTGGTGTTGGGAGTTGGGTGATTTCATCCGAAGTTCTCGAAGTGGTGGATGAAGTAGGGAAGCTTGCGACCCTTGTTGACCTCTTCACAAGCGGACATCACGCTCTTGGTGAGAGGTCGCGGTCCGCAGGAGAACACGCCGATCTTGGACACCTACAATCAATCAAAATAAATCATCGTAAACCATTCCCTTATACTGATAAAAAATACAACTGGATTCGGTACTACTGTCCTTTCATTTTTACTTTTTTATGTTTAGGTGTTTCAATGTTACATTTTCATCAGAAATTAAAATGTTACATTTACATCAGAAATTGAAATATTTCATTTTCATCAGAAATTGATTTATTACATTTTCATCAGAAATTAAAATGTTACATTGACATCAGAAATTGAAATATTACATTATCATCAGAAATTGATATATTACATTTTCATCAGAAATTGAAATATTACATTTTCATTGGCGCCATTTTGTTTTTTGAATTTGAAAGGTCCCCGTCAAACACCTTTTTCAGATTTATGCCAAATTGTATTCAGTGACAATCATAACAATACGACAGCTGTTATATTGAGCTGATCGCTGTTTAACGGGAAACTTTCAAATTTCAAAAGCAAAATGGCGCTGATTGTTTATTTGATGACAATGTTGCATTTGAATTTATATGAAACACCTCTCAGGCTCCACGCAGAAAAACTGCGCCAGCAAAAATCATAGCGCGTGGTAGACCGCCTGCATTAGCAATACTGAAATGTTATAAGAATATTGATAATTTTGTTAGAAATGTTGAGTTGAACCCTAGAGTTAGGTTAAAGAAATATTACAAGCAATACGGTCGTCAATTATACTTACATAACTATGTTTCTTTTGTACAAATTTGAGGAAGGAGGACATATCTGGTCTACCAAAGTGATTGACGGCTTTCAGACCAGTAAACATTGACATCTTCGATAGCCTCTGGAAGTGGTTCTCGCAGATGTACTGAAAACAAAAATAAAATAATTAATCAATATATTAAAGAAAGCAGATAATTTGTTACAGAGGCATCTTAAGACGAGAAAATGTCCTAAAATAAAGCAAGAATCTTAACAACGTAAGTGAAATAGTTGTGCGCAAAAAAAACGATGCGCGGCTGAGGTGTAATGGAGAGACCCCCGGTTAACATTATAAGTGATGAAGTAGTGTCAAAACAATATTCGGCGCGCGGCCTGGCGTAATAGACGGACCTGCGGTCGACTTTGCCCTAACGAGCCTAGAAAATCGATCTTTCCGTGGGGTTTTATTTTAATTATTTTTGATGAACGTAGGTACTACTAAAACCTAAAATGTTTCTAAAGAGATCCATCGGGAAGTTACTAATTCAACGCTTAGAAAAATAAAATCTGTTGCTTATCGCTAATTATATGGTTGAAAAACGTTTTTTTTTTTAATTTTCCAAATATTTTATACAAAATAATTTTTATAGTAAAGTCCTGTTTATTAATAATATAAATAACTTACATCCATAGGGATCCCTCTAGAAATATTTGAGATTTTAGTAATACGTTCATCAGAAATAATAAAAATGTTAGCGTCGGGCGAACCCCCGTTATTAGAGTCTTATTTCGCCAATGAGGCTTAGATTATTTATTTGTGTATCAACCCCTGGTTACATACAAAATCCCAATATAAAAGCTTACAATACATTAGCGTCCCTAACGCTACCAGTGGAAACCACGGTTCCATGATATTTCATCAAAATGACAACTAAACATACCTTTAAAAGGTGATATAGAGTCATTAAAAGTGTTTTGATGACATACTCGGTCACCTACACTAATAATAGACAAAACAAAGAGTTGAAGAGGTCTCGACTTACCAGCATGGTAGTCCTGAGATCGAACTTGTGGAAGAACTGCGTGATGAAGATGTGTATCTCTAAGACATTGGTGACGTCCTTGCGTTCCACGTCTCTCAGCACGTCGATAAACCACTCGAAGTGCTTGTGCGATGGACAAATCCACAAGAAGTAAACCTGTAAAATGAAAAGGTTCTTCATGAATCTATCATATAATGTCTTCTGCTCGCCTAAAAGCATTGTAATATTAATTTAATTTTTGGATAAAAATTGAAATATGTTGAACAGATAATGATGTGGTGCCTTCAGTGCCGGATCTACCATACATTCAAAAATGTGCAAAAAACCTGGCACCCATCACTGAAAAGGCGCCAATCATTTTAAAATTACCCATAACATGGGATAATTAATATACGTTGGCAACACCAACATTTCAGCTCATCTCTCGAACCGCGGGTATTGTGTGCACTTGACCATTTCAAATTTGGTATTGATATTACAATTTGTCACGGATTTTTTCTCGAATTCTATTATTTTTATTCGACAGTAAGGTCCATTTTTCTATCGTGTGTTTTACATCCAATGGATGCGATCCAAATTCAATAACCAATCACAATGCGTATTCTTGTCGCTCGTGCAATGGAATCGTATTCAATATGCTGGGAACATAAAGTACAACATTCAAATATAGAATATTCGACAGACAAGTTCGATAACATAGATTCGATAGAAGATAGTTTTTTTTAGGGAGCTTGAATTTTTAATCTGTGAATAAAAAATGTGGGGAGCATCGGTACTTACTGCACAGAGTGCCAGATTTCATGGATCCGGCACTGGACGCTTTGTCCCTTTTTATATGTAAAATCTGTACCGTGAAAATTGTTTTTTCGTAATCTTGTTCGAACATGAGATATGTAGTAATTTAAATTTGTAAATGAAATGTAGGTACCTTTTTACACGCCACCCCCGAGTATCTATTGGTGCTGGTGCCAAACACCAGGTCATTGAGGATAGAGGCGTATGGGGTCACTCCAATTCCTCCGCCCACCATCACAGCTACCTCGAACTTATACCAGTCCTGGTTACCGCCGCCGAACGGACCCTGGATCCTGAAGATAAAACGATACACATATAATTATTATGCCAGAACGAGTCAGCGCTTCTGTAATACAAGAAAACTCTCGTCCTGGATGTAGTCCAGTGGTACAGAGCGCCTTACATCATAGATGGAGAGCTGCTATCCGTCCACCATAATACAAGAACACATATATTTATATTTGTTATCTTAACAATTCTAGTTCATCGCTCCTAAAATATACGATGCATTGAACACCGATGTAAAGTCAAATAATTCTTTATCCCCTTTTACTATTCGTGTTCAACATTGGCTATTTGAAAGGGGAAGAGCTTTCTTTAACCCTTAGGTTTCGACCAATTACAATAGCAGTTCAGTGAAATCATGATTACTTTCAGGTGCACTGGAATGTACAGTGTATAGAGTTAGGTTTCAGAAGTTTTAAACGTATTTCAATATTATCCATGAAAATTTCAAAGTAAAACGTCGACATTGTAGATACGTGTCAATTATTTAAAATATTATTTTTGGTTTTCAAGATATTTACAAAATATTACTCGACTTCTAAGGGTCAAAGAACACATAAGTTCCTAAAACTGTTTAAAAAAAGGTTTCACCATCATTTTATTCAAATGTTAACGTAAATAGGTAAATTTCTGGTACCATGTTCAGTAGTACCATGATTAACATGTGTTAAAGAAAAAAAAAATGATAACAATTAATATGTATAATTTATTAGCATGTAGTTTAATACTTTTAATATTTTGATTTTGGTTTCTATTTTCTTTAAAATATCTTTTTATCAAACAGTTTAATCTTTATTTTTATTTCTAATATGGTTTCTAGAATAATATGTTTTTTTTTATTTTGTTTTACTTTAACATGTCTTTTTCCCTCATATTTTATTATTTGTTCTACAAAATATATATTTTTTTTATTATTATATAAATCACTATTACTATGATACGGGCATGACCCAAGTATGGTGGTTGAGAAAATCACCAAAATGGTAATTTTAATTTTTTTTTTAAATCAGACACATTAGAGATGATTATTATTGTGATCGGTGTTTGCATTCTGGTATTTGACCGTTTGGCTTCTCGTAAAAGTCGAAAATTTTCTCTAAGTTTCAGAAATCAATCGTATTTTTGCTAGTTCGATGTTATGAGAAGTCTTAACTAGTCGGGAGACAAAATTCAATATCCTGTACCTTATTTGCGGGCGATCTTCTGGCTGAAAGTTGCAAGGATCAAAGTAGTTCCTCAGGTTCCAAGTCCAGGGACCCTGCGCCTTGATGTGGCAGCTGAGGAAGTTCTCATGAGGAGCCGACGTCAGCGTGAAAGAGTGGAACTCTTCTTGCTTGAAGGCCGTGCACGCTAATCTCACCCATTGCCCTAAAATTAATTCATATTTAAGATTTAGTAATTAAATGAATTGATATGAAAGTTTATGGATATTATTCGATATGAGGTATAAAAATGTACCTGATAAATATTTTAGATTTGGTGGACGGTAGAACTTAATTTTGATTACATCTGACGGCAGAAGATCAGCTTCGATAACATCGAGAGCCATGTATTTCGTTCTTAGAGATACAACCTGTGGACAAAAAGAGAACGTACTATTATCCAAGACAAGAATTATCGATTGCAAATTGCTGGCAAACATATCTTCACAGAATAGGCAATATAGGCATTGCAAGAGTGCAGTATTCATGTTGCTGTAAAGTTCGAAAAGTCTAAAATTTCCGTATTAGTTGTATAAATGTACGAGAATAATTAAGTAAGTAAAGCTTAAAAGTTAATGTAAATTTAGGTTAGGTTGCTTGAAAAAGCTTGTAAAAAAGTACATCTCCGACTTTTACAGTGACAAAACATAATTTAATGTAGGTCAAGTAAACGTTTCCAGAAACTTGGTTCACACAAGAGAACCGACACGTCATTAGGCTCTTGTCATGTATACACATATTTCAAAAAAATAAATTATATATATAAAAGCGAACACGGTATATGTACACTGTACAGTTCCGTGAGCACTCGGGCAATGGGCCGGTTGTGCTATGTCTAATTTTTCCCCATTCCTTTGAGTTTTTTCCAGGTTTCGTGAGGGGCACTGTTTTCTCGCGTATAGATGATCCCCTGGTGAATCTTGCAGCGGTAACGTTTTTCCCAGAGGAAGTCCCTCTTTGTTTGGGTTACAAGAGAGGAGTGACCTCAGCTTCCCTCTCCACTCCCTCTTGGTTCCCCGAAGACCTCAAGAGGGAAGAGTCAATGGAGGTGTCATATTTAGGAAACGGAACTAACCTTATCCAAAGCATAGATGATAGCAGGTCCGCAGAAGAAGATCCAGAACCGAGGCGCGCCGGTGAGTCTTGCCAGTCCGTGCACAAGACACAGCGCGTACAGCAGCACGTAGAGGGAGTGCGCACGCCAGAAGTACGTGTAGGCGCGCTTTCGGATCATAGGGTGCGCAAAAACGAAGATTATCACCATTATTATGAACAGGAGTACTCCAGTTATTCCTGAAATGGAAAAATCAGGTGGTTGATTCTTTACGATGTGATGTATTTATTTTATTTTCAACAGAACACTTCAGAACCAAAAAATTGTAAAAACGGGAGAAAGTAATTACACATTTAATTAATACTAGATTCTGAAAGAGGTTTTGTGGAAAATATCCACATTTCTTCCGAGGCAGTTAACTAATCTGGTGACTTCCACATTCGTGTTATAATTATTGCACGTTTGTTTACCTGTGAGGGTCTGGAAAACCCAGTACGTGATGCCCGGCTTGTAGTCGGACGCGAAGTGCACCTCGCGCGTCAGGCAGCGCAGGTGCTCGACAGGCTGCGTAGACACGTGGTAGAAGTTGACCATGTGGCCCACGGTGTGAAGCAGGGAGAAGAACAGCGCTGTGCAGGCTGCGATTTTGTGGAACTGGATGTGTGAGTCCAGAGGGATGTACTGCTGGATCGAGAACTCCTGGAAAGAAATATTCAGAAAGTGAAAAAACCAAACCTGTATTATGTGAAACCGTACAAGAGACTGATTGCTCCTAAAGGTCTGTAGCCAGTGGGACTAGACATCCCCAATTGGATAGGTATGTTATAAGGCTGAAGGAAGAGGATGAAAAAGATTTTCGAAACTGGAAATTGTTGAAGTACCTGTCTATTCAAAATCGACCACCCAAACACCGTTAAAGCCATTTAAAGCGACGCTTCGACTATGAATGGTCTTCCACGCTAGTCTAATCGTCAAGTGTCAGCAGAATATTTTTTTATATTCTGCGCAAGTAACTATGGGCTAAGGCTATGATGAAGTGAGTAAAATTATTTTCATGGGTCATGTTATCAGTCATCATCCCTTTTTCATCATATTTTGCTTTCAACTTGCTAAAACATCATTATGTCATAGAAAACGTTAATGTCTGGAAGAGGACTGTCACTCAATGATGTCCGATTTCACGAATAAAAATGAACATGCCTTTTTGGCGGCAAATTGAAAATTCCACATTTTTAATCAGTTACGGGAAATTTATTCGTCAGCATAAAAATACCTCCATTATTGTAATTTTTTTCATTTCGATATTAAAAAACCGTATGGAGCAATAAATAGCAAAGCTGAACACTGGAAATTTCGTTTCGACATTCAACACAAGGAAAGAAATCTTAGAACCAACTGGTTGTAAGATTGACATGGTTTGGTACTCCATACGTAATCCTGTAAGCATTGCACTGACTTATGCGGAACAATGGAAAAGCCATATGTTCTAGGCATAGACGTCGTCATAGAAAAAACAACAAAAAACATTAATTCAATCAAAAAAATTGGACAACTTGGAT
The DNA here is from genome assembly GCF_061612785.1 of Hesperophylax consimilis. Lineage (NCBI taxonomy): Eukaryota > Metazoa > Arthropoda > Insecta > Trichoptera > Limnephilidae > Hesperophylax > Hesperophylax consimilis. Next base: position 18,420,588 of record NC_142845.1, read on the forward strand.
AAGCATATTTTGCGTAATCCAAAAAAAAAGTATGACACATTAACTAACCTTCAATTTAGTTATGAGATTCCTGGACATGGTGAGCAAAAGCAGGCTGTAGCAGAAAGACAAAGAGGCTGCAGCCCCACGTGTGATGGCAATGCCAACTCCCATGATGTGGCGCAGGTCGAGGTGCTCCGCCATGAAGGAGTAGTGGATAAAGCGCTCCACGAACAGGCCGATGGTGATAACGTAGAACACGAACAGGTAGAATATATTCTGGCGGTTTTCCTCGAGGAAAGTCGTGAGGCTGTCCCATTTCGTTATTATCCAATGCCTGAAATTACAAAATATGCCAATATTAATATCGATTCAGTATCCCGAAAAAACGTTTTTTTTTCATTTGCCCACATGCAGAACCAACGTTAGGAAAAACCTGATTCCCCGTATATGTGCGCAGTTTAATACAAAATTTCATAAAATTAATAAAAGTAATAATAACGCGTAAGAAGTAACGAGTACGATAGTAAGTTAGTAGTTCTGTAAACGGTAAACCTTGGGTAATATTGATTATTCCGATTAGACAGCTCATAATGCTAATTCAAACTCTGGCGGATTAAAAAGGTACTATTTAATACAGCTACCATCTTGACAGGATCGACCGGACACCGAACACACTAACAAATTTACGGACAGATGAAATGCAAGGCACTCGAGTAAAAACAGGACTTCGCTCCGCTCAGTCAATTAATACATGAGTATGGAATATATCAGAAGCATCTCCTATCCATTATTCTATATTTCTCTTCCTCTCCTCTTTACCCACTAATAAGTTTTGAGACAACTATAAACAACTTTAGCCTACGAATTTTTTTTGGCTTGACCTTGATTAATCTCTTATTTATATATACTTGTATTATATAAACTGATTGTTACTTACAAAATAAAATATAAATTTTACAGTCAAGGGTCATATTATCTTAATGTTTTTCGTTAGGGATATTTTGACTAGTAGGTACATACCATTAAGCGTAAAAATATTGCGCAACTTAATAACCATCAAAACCTACAATATCTCGAAAAAGAAAATACATATGAAACCACACAATTGCGTAGTTTACAGTTAACGCGGAATATAAAATTAATTAAAGTTGAATCTATCATCATAGTAAACACCGGTATACATCGGCCATCTGTGCAGATGATATTGGTACGAATTTAATGTTATGTCAATCACTCTTATCATTACTTATTTTGGTAATGGATTATTTAACGTGAAGGATTTGAACACATTTACAGTTACGCCTGGAGGCAAAGCTCGGTTGTCCACTTTAAAATATATATACGACCTTACCAGCAGAACATCTGTATAAGTTATATTGAATTTGTGTTTTTAGCTGAAACCTTTGTCAGAGTAGTCTTACCTGCTTTGATCTAGGGCTGGTTCGATATGGAAGCTTGTCATTCTGGCAACATTGGTGGAGGTATCCAAGAAATTTTGTTTGGCTCCTTTGCAGTCCAGGCCGATGGCAACGAATTCTCCTTTGTATTCCTTCATCATAAGTTTGAAGTCGGAGTAAGTCAAATGGTCCTTGTGTTGCAAACCGGCATCCTATAAATACATATTGTCAGGTTATGTTTTTATCTTTCATTTCATTAATTACTTTCTCCCTGTTAAATAATGGTTCTCACCTGGAACATTCCATCGATTAGTTCAGTAACGTGATCATCGCTCAGGCTTGTGGTTCTTGCAATCTCTACCAATGATCGCAACATTTCACTAAGTTCCCCCTTATCAATGACTCCGTTTCTATCATTGTCGCACATATCGAATATTATTCGCAGCTTGTCTTCCGTTTTGCCTCGTGAGAAAAGGACGACTGTATCTAAAAATTCCTGGAAAAGAAAACGAAATTTAAAACTGATCAACAAACTTAACGAGAATTAAGAGATGAACAATTTATGAAGTTGTAATACCTGGAAGGATATTCGGCCATCTTGGTCCTTATCTACAATGTTGAACATTTTCTTTACAAACACGGCATCAGATTTCATTCCGAGAGCACTAGCAAACTCTCCCTTCGACAGCGATGTTCTCATTACAATAGAAACCTGTGAAATGAAAGGAATAAATTTAATTCTTATTATAGCCGTATCACTTCACAGTATTTGATTACAAGACGTAATATGTATCGAGAATGGTTCAAACTTGATGTTTTCTACCAGGAGATGGGGGGTTCGTTCAAACTGTGATATTAGCATAACGAAACACTTGTTTACCTCTCCATCAGAAGAATCTGACCTTCTTCTTCTCTCTCCGGGAGCCAGTCCAAATGTAATGGCGTAAGCTTCCCTGAAGAAGTGCTCAAGCCTCTTCTGGCGTCGCTCCCTTGTTTCTGCTTTGGCAAGTATGTGCTCGCGATTTGACTGTGAAACAAGACATCAAGATTGATTACAAAGGCGATACAAAATAATCTTAGGTTCGAGTTATGTTCCAGTTATGATGTCAGCCGTAATGATCATTTACCTGTATGCAGTTGAGGTTCTTCTTCTGTGCTGTGAGGAAGGACTCCAACTTGTTGAGGAACTTGCGGCGGGAGGCCAGGGAGTCCAGCTCAAGTAACAGGTCGTGTTCCCGGGCCACTCGGAGCAGAGCCAAGGGACGATGCTTGTTTCCGTGTTCCTGTAGAAGAAGTTTAAACATGAACGCTTACGAAAAAATATTGAACAAACCATCGCATCGGCGGAATCGTTTACAGTAGATTAGCTCAGTTTTGAAGGCGTTTTATATGCAGTTTTCTGAGGGCACGTTCAAGTTAATAAATAAATACAAACACTCACCGCACTCTCTTCTACATTTACGCAGTCAATGTTTTGGAATGAGATGGTCCTCAACTTGTCTCCCTTTCTGTCCACCATGTGAAGCGCCTGTTCTGGACCAAACCTGATCTTTACCAGTCTTTTGTGGTGTGCGTGCAACCATTCCCTCACTACCATCTTATCCACAGATCCTGGAAATGACAACAACACATCAATCTATTGAGCAGAGTACAGGATACTTTATGTCCAGCTATGATGATGGACAGGAAGTACAGATACCCACCTGCACAATTGCGTAATATATATAAAATAAGTATTGGGTTAAGAAAGGAGAGTGGTTAAAAAACCGTAGTCACCTTTCTCACCTTTGACGTGAGCATTCTTTAATTCCTCTTGTTTGATCTTCAGCTTCCTCCTCTTGGAATTCTGCAACTTGATCACTCCATAACCTGCGCCGGCGCAGAGGATAGGAATAAAACCAAGAAACACGCAAGTGTAGATGTAGGCAAGTTCACTTCCCTGGAAACATCGAATGACTTTAAAATTTAGATACAATGATGCATTACAGTAAGCTATCAAAAATCAAAATAATGAAATGCGTCAATGAATATATATGTACACAAAATAAAAACAACTATATGTGGGTATCAAATAATTAATACTGAAATTCGGCTGCAGAATGTGAATGTTGAACACCTCGTTATTTTTCAGCCATTCAATTGCATCCGGCATCTCATCGTGCAGCATCTATGTACCCCGAGGAACTTGTAGAATGGATTCAAGAATGTGTACTTTGGTTTTGTTTACCAAACATAATATATTTTCATCTAGTTGTTATCATAAATTATCATTATGTAACAAGTTTTATTTTTTCTTGGAACATGAAAAGGTGGTAAAGGTGAATTGAAACTCACCTCAAAGTAGTCATAACCCTTGAGGTACTTGCAGGGCGCCAGCAGTGAGGTGTTGAGCTGAAAAGGCTGCGGACAGACATCCCCGTCCTTCCAAAAGAAGACGTTCTTTTGCAGCTCGTCGGGCATAATATTGGTAGAGTTTACGATGATGTCCCACAACGTGATCTGCCGTAGTTCCGCGATCTCGTCGGCTGAGAACACACTGAGGATAAAACAAAATTCAATGCCCAGAGTTGCTAAACAAGATTCCATTCAAGGTACCTGCGCGTTCAACACGCTCTTGTGTCCTGTTCAGGGTTGATCAAAGTAAAACGAACTCTAAGCAGAATTCTTGCCTGAACAGACTATGCAATAATTACAATAGCGTATTATCTAAGGTTGATATTTTCAGTTGCAAACTTACCAAATACAAGAGGTCCATAAAATAATATTTCTCTGATGGTTTGTGAATAATGTTTATTTCTCTATTGTTTATATTGTTTGAATCTCTATTATAATTTGATTTATATCTACAACCTCTCTCCGTGGCTATAAATGTATTGTTTTGTAAATTTTTCGTTTCATATAATCTTTTGTTTTGTATATATTTTTTTAAATAATATTCCTTCCTCACAAATTTAAATTATGCTATTTCAGTTAAAGTCACAAGGAGGAAATCCATAATTGGTTTTATTTTACTAAATAACACTTATGTACAAACTGATTAAATGTATGTAAGCTGTCGATTTCCCAAAAAATGAATAAATAAATCAATTATATATTATACTCCTTTTACCAATGCTACTTGATGTTCTTACATACGAATGAGAAGAGGGTAATAATTACACATGTTGCTTGACTGAGCCGTGTGCGCTTCGGACAGCCTTGCAGTGCACATTATTATTGAAAATGGTGGAGATTTCACTTCAAGATTGTCCAAAATAAGAAAGATGAAGAAGCACTCCTAACAACCGAATGCAACCGTTAGTAAAAAAATATATATCTGAGACTTTATTAATTTATTTTATAAATAATTTTCAACTCACTTGTTTTCAGAATTTTCGAACCAAAATCGATCAGCGTCCCTTATTCTTAAGAACTGCTCAATGATAACGGCAGTGAACAGTTCTCCTGGACTTCCATCGGATTCTAACATACCTCCTAGAAATTTCAAACACGAATTAAATTAAATATTGAATAGTTACGAATTCAAATACATCCATAAACATGATAGATAAATTCTTACCAATATAAACATCAACATCATCGAGATCGTCGTTGTATGCTGAGACTAGAAGTTTCAAAAGATCTGGTTGCTTTGCAAACAGAGTAGGATTGATGTCGGTCCACTGCTTGTGTCTGGCCAACTTAAAGTAAGATCTGAAATGATTTCGTGATATTAGAACATATAATAATAAGGATGGAAACTATTGCTTATCCAATTTATTTATGTATGTAATTATACCTTGCAGTATTGTAATCGGGAAGACCGTTGTCTCTTCCCCTCATGATGTTTAAAGCTCCCAGATCTCTCCTAGAGAACTCCATTGGACCAAACAGTTTGTCCCGAACATCTGAACACAGCACGGTATCTTCTTTTTCAGATATTTGTGACGCCATTCCCATCAAGAACTCTTCAATCGATGTTTCTGATAGAATGTCCTAGAATAAAAAAGTCAAGATTTATGAAACGTATTAATTCATCAGATATTATTTTAATAACATTTTTAAAAATATGTCTTCTAACGCTCGAATAGGTACTTCCCAACCTTCCTCTTCCCCATATCCTTCACATTCCCACTATCTTCAGCCTCACAACATACCCCAATTGGGGATGCCATAGTCTTACTGGCTTCGGACGGTTGAGAGTAGTTGGGACTCTTGTGAGGTTTCACATTGGAAAAAAATGATATAACATGAACTTTGTAATACGTTATACCTATGATATTATTAATTACTTATAAATAACTACAATAAAGTACCTTGCACTCCTCCCAACATAAGCTAACGCTTCTATGAGTAGTATTCAAATCTCTTAATATGTAAAAGCCCAATGTAAATACGATTTTATTGTAACTACTTTATTTCTTTAATAAATATAATAATCTAACAACAGCAACATAAAAATAGTCATGCAAAGCTACCACATGACAGTTTGTAGGCAGGATCTACCATTTTTCTTAATTTAATAACAATTTTAAGGTAAATACAGTTAAATATAATTTCACGATAATGTCTTCATGTAATAAACTATTACGTACACCGTTTCATATTATTATGATTGCTCTCTCTTATCGGAGTTTGTGTCGTTGAGAAACGCATAAGCAGAATTTCAATCACGACATCAGTAAATTGTCAAAAAGCTCATAGGGTACAGTCGATTCCAAGTGATTATTGCAGTGCTTTGGCCAAGAGGATGTGATCGAAATAATAATATATATTTTTTGTTGCATAATTTAGTAAAATATTGTACTCACGTTGCTATCCCACCACGTCGAGCACAGTCGGATGGCCTTGTGTCCCATAGGCGTCTCGCGGAAGTGGCACTGTCCGTCGCGGCGGTAGATGCCCGGCGGGATGAGCGTGTGCCCGAAGCGGAAGGCAGCGGCGGCGAACACGTGCGATACGCCGGGGTGGATGTCGCCCGCGTAGCCTCCGTACGCCGGGATCTCGACGCCCAGGAAGGCAGGCAGGTACTCGTACATTATCACGTTCTGCAACAAATGGAGAAGGTAATTAAATTAATAATAATCTACCTTCAAAATCATACAATGTGGTCCTTGGTCCTGTAACCTCTCATTCACGCTGGCGTCTTTGGCTCTCCGCGCGGCGAAGGACCGCGAGGAGTGGTGGAGTCATGTTTTTTTCATTTTTATTGTATTTTATAGTATCGAATATTACCTGCAGAGTGGCAACGACAATTCTTCTAGCTCTCTGGAAGACGTCCTCGTCGCTCCAGTCGGGATGCTGGCGCAGCACGCGGGCGGCCACCACATTGTGCCAGCGGAAGAACAGGATCCCAAATGACAGGATGGCCGGGTTCTGGTTGGTGCGGGGGTCACCCAGCACTGCAAAATAACTTGTAGTTAGATATCCAATAATTTTAATATCCTTACACACGACAGACAAGAAGATGAAAAAAAAACAAGAAAGACGTTCAACACATTTTTAAACAGATACACGGTCTCTGCAAACTCCCAGTACAAGAGGGAAACTAGTGATCTACATTTGGAGTTATTTAATTTTGTGGTATATCTTTTTTGAAAAATATTCGAGTACGCTGGCCAGGTTTAATACGTTATTTTTTCAAAACCTTTTGATTCCCTTAATTAATATAAAAGGCAACTATTTGCATTTGGGAAATTTTAAATTTTACATACTAATTTTTAATTACCCAAAATGAAAATTGTATGGGATTTTTTATTTTTTTTTACACCCGCTAAACTGCCAAAGCAGTTTTTCAGCAGACAACCATTTCTAATAATTTGAACGAAATTTTCATATGTTGGTATTCCCGATACTATACGCTGGGCTGGAAGAAACGTTAGTACCATTTAATTCATGCATATTAGGTAGGCACTAGTTTGGCGAAACACTGGAAATTAAATTTAATGAAATCGGGGTATTAAGGCAAATTGAGTATTATTAAGGATAGTCAAAAGGTTTTATGTAAAAAAATGTGGCCAGTAATCAGTTTTTTATCGTAATTCGCTGATCAGTTTTTTGAGTTCTCTAATTGACGTAGACTCATCAGTTCCGTTTGTACTACGAGTTTAAGAAAACCGTGTGTACGTGTATTGGGACTTTTGCAAGGCATATAGAATTCATATAAAAAATATTGGTTAGCAATATGACTTTCCCGCCATTACAGAAGACCCCGAGTAAAATGACATACCCGCAATGTGTGTTAACATAGCAAATAGATAAAACATTTAGGGCAAATATATCTATTTAATTTGTAATATTGACATATCGAATTATTACTATCGGGAAAAAATAAGAGCCGTTACCGATTTTTATTGAAGAAAGCGTAAATGCAAGTAAACAAGTCTTTAAATATGTTTATATTTATTATTATTAAAATATACTCAAATAAATGTATTACAAATTAAAAATGCATCATCATTGCTAATTTTAGTAAGAAAAGAAGAAAATATATCGCACAGAGTTTTGGCGGCCGGGCGGAAAGAACCGACGATCACGAAGCTGGCCGAATGAAACATCGTTCGGTGCAAGAACGTCGTCCGTTTCATTGCAAGAGTCGGTTTTACCCCCATAGGCACGTCAAAAGATGTTTCATATCAAAATTTAAAAATATATATATTATGGGAAAGCCGCTTTACATAATCTAAGAGTAAAATATATAGAAAGATAGAAAAATGTATTTACAGTGATTCAATTTATGAGGAGAAAGAAATTGTAAAAATATCGGTAGATCTAAATATAAAACATAAAAATAGTTTTCCAATTCCGTTGATGAAACAATAGATGTCCCAATCGATTAAAAACAGACATCGCGCCGTTGTTTATTACTTATATTATTTTATAAAACATGTTTTATCGAGGGTAATTGACCCAACGGACATCTGTCAGACATCGACGGCCTTCAACAATCATTTCAACGCCATTTTCCAACATGGTCGCACGCTGCGCACACTAGGATGCGCGCAAAAACTACCTCACAAGAGAGATATATTTTATAATTACCATCGCTAAACGTGATACACGACCTGCGATTCATAGATTAAATTATTATTGTATTGCACCTGACGAAAAAATTCCGCCTTTGTCACGAGCGTTTTGTTTTCAGTATTATTTTTAGGTTGTAAAGATGCGTGAAATACCCATTAGTGAATTTACAAATAGGATGTAAGCATTTAGGTAGGTGCTAATTCCAATCACCAAATAACTACATGTCTCTGAAAACAGCTTAGGTTCCGTCTCAGAAGTCAACAATTCAACACCTGACGCAAGGCAAATGTAATCTTTGAAAATAAAAAATAGATTTTTCGTAAAATCAATTTGAATTAATTAAAATTATTAAACTTTACTACTTTTATCTACATAGGTGATGATTCTAGTATCACTCTGTTGAACCACTGACTTTAAAAATCAAAACCTTGCGTATCTTTAAATGGTATTGACAATGTTTAATAAATAGTCCTGAAAAATATCTACTAATCCCAATTTTTCTTCTTCTTCATGAATTCTTCGTATCAAAGAAATAATAATCTAATTACACACAAAACAATCAAAAATACAAATTCAGGTTGTACGTCTGTCCTGTGTAACTCTCGTTTAAAAAGATAAAATATCGTTATTTTTATCGATCGTACTCAAGGTGTCTTTAAAATAATTTATCTATAACTTTGTAGACAATTAACAATGAAGAATTAAAAACACCTATCCATCTTTTCATAAAGCGTTCCTCAACTAAATAAATAATATTTTTGACTTAATCCACCATGCATATATCCATTTAAAGTAAAGCGGTCTTGTTAGGTACCTGCTTAACTGTAGATGTAGGTTTAAAAAATATTTATATACAATACTTACAGAAAAGTCTTTCTGGACTGAGCATGCGCATGTACTGCGGCACGGGGTTGTTGAAGAGAGGAACCCTCATAGTGTTCCGAACAGGAAGTCTGCCGCTGGGGTCACTCAGGAACGAACCATTCTGTACACATAATACATTCAAGTTCAATCGGTGAGCAAAAATATCCTCGATTAATGAAAACTCCAAAAGTTTTCCACTGTTCGAACTGTGGGGTAAATTATAGGGAGTTTGCATCTCCCGAAAATAACAACAATATTATTTTTACCCACATTCTTATGAGGCTGGTATCATTGTAAACCTGCGCGCGATACATAGATAAATAATATCATTCTGTCTTCAGCAGTCTTGCCGTCGGGTTGACCCTAAACCTCCTCTAGCGTACGCGATTTATTTGTTTGTAAAATTATTATAAGTGAGTTTTGTTAAAATAAAAAACTAAATTAGAATTATCCAAATTCTGGTTTTTTCACACTAAAAATAATCACGCAACCTCGGATTCTGCGGATTTGGAGTACCGCAGAATCATTTAGCCATCAATTCATTTAAACTGGCAATGATAACAAATCCTCCAAAGATCCCTTGTCGAGCAACTGTTATGCATAATCTACAATCTACATTATCGGCGAGACTAAACGACGTGCAGGCAGAGAGGAAAGACAACCACACAACTCTGTCATGACCAAGGGCGGATCCAGCTTTGGCGCCAGGGGGGGGTCACGTAGTCGTGGTCAAGTTTTTTTTTTTGTTTTTTAGAAAGACAAACATTCCCGGGTTACGAATAACCCAACAATAACTCCTACCACCACCACAGAAAGCCGAAAATGCTTGCTTGTGTTGTGATGGAGGACTTAGGTCCGGTCAGTTACAGTTACAAGAAGTTATAATTTAATTTTGATAATAATATATACAAGTAAAAAGTAGGTATTGTTGGATATGGTAACACTAGGTATATCATTAAGATTGTCTTTTGCTCCGCAAGCCCGGGCGGCGTAGGCTCGTGTAATGTCAATTGTCAACCAATACAGTACAGCAGGGGTGCTCAAACGGTCGATCGCGATCGACCGGTCGATCGCGAGTGCTTTTTGAGTCGATCTCGAGAAAAATTTCCCATTTTTCATGCCTTATTTTTTATTATTTATTTGTTGCTTGTAGCGGACTGAGTTACTGAACGGAGTGTTCTGGAACATTGCAGATAATTTCAGATATACATCTCATAGCCACAGCATCTGACACAAAATTCTGGTATTTTATATCTGAAGATAAATATCCGAATCTAAGTCAAATCGCCCTTCAGTTGACGGCAATGTTTTGGTCAACTTACTTGTGCGAGTCTGCATTTTCTGAAACGAAGATTATTAAGTCAAAATATCGCAATCGACTAACTGACGAACATAAAATGTTATATATTATGTCATCGTGCTTGCGATTAGCACTCGGTAATTACGTACCATCGTATGAAAAGTATGCTGAGGACATGCAGTGCCACGCTTCAACATCCAACGACATTATTTAGTTAAGTTTAGAAACTAGAACTCGTTTTTTGTAAGAACCAATAAACTTGCAATTTTTAATAAATATAAGTTTTTTTATTGACTTTTTAGTGCAGACCTCCACCTACCTTGACTAAAAAAAAATGCATATTGCGAACTAATTTCTGTCGTTCCTCCAAATTCTACGTGGATTCGTGGCCATGCAATTGTGCAACGTCCCTATATATACACTTATACCTGCGCCACGATACACCCTACCTACATAGACGAAAATCCTGCATCACACATACTTGCAGCCTCTCAGAGTCGATCGATCGGAATCTAATAATATTGAGGTAGATCGCCAGCAGTTCAAGTTTGAGCACCCCTGCAGTACAGATTACAATTATTAATCGTGTTCTTATTTCACCACAATATAACATGGTGTCAGGTGTGTCTTCAATATAGTATTGTGTGTAGGAATCTTGCAACTTTTTGAATTTCCTTTTCCTCGTTGTAGTTATTCGCCATCATATATAAAAGAAATGATTGCTTAAAACGTTTCCACTCGCCAACCATATCCGTAGCATTCTGCATTTGCAGAATTTGACTCGACATTATTATTGTAACACTTTGCTTGTCACGACAAAATAGACAAATAATAACAGCTTGTTGACCGTTATTTCTTTGCTTCCTGGTAAAGAATTTGAATCGTTCCACTGTAATATTCACTGTATCGTCTATAGTATTCACTGTATAGTCTATCGTAGAGTAGAATAATGCCTTCCAGCGTGCTCTTCTCAATAGTGAGGCCGAATGAATTAAAAATTTGAACTCCTTTAGGACCAATCGTGTGCAGCAAATGTTATTAATAAATGTAAGTACTGTACTTCCATATTTAAGAGGAATATAAACGCTGGAAATATTTCGATTCTTGTGCTTTATAAATTTTAAAACCGAGCGCCTTGCACCGTCATATTTTGGCCTGATTTGCACGAGGCAAGTAATTTGAAATAAATATTGTTGCCATGACGCGGTGCTTGCAATACGTAAGAAGCGCCCAGCGAGATCTCCGTTCGCCGATGCTTCCATACGCTTGTTAATACCTTGTTACCTGGTGGATGAATACCGTCCATTCTATTTTGCCAGCAGCGGCCGAGCCGGCAGCGTAGTCAATATTATCGACAATCCTCAAACTATGGGGAACGCTAATAAAAGTAAATATTTATAAAATTTGAATTGATTTTATTTATTTACAATCCAAACAAAAATATTCTGAAAGTGAATTATTAATAGGTACATATAAATATTAATAAAAAGAAACTTGATTAAGTTAAATATAATATGTATATATATTAACAAAATGTAACTAATACGTTCTTTTACAAAACTAGGTATATGTACTTTTATCAAATTTACATACACTTTATCAAATTTCCACATCTAAAATTTTTGTAAAATTTATTTACAAATTATTTTTTTGGAAACAAATCAACAAACCAATCTCAATATTAGAAATGATGATGGAACAACTCACAGCTAGGTTTAAATATATTCTACAATAGATGCATCAATTTATGGATACATACACTTAAAAAAAATGTTAAAATAAATAACTTGCTCTAGCTATTCTGAATTTATCCTAAAAGAGCATAATTAAAACAAATACAATAGATATCGTGGGTTCGAACCCCGGCAAACAAATCTCAGTATTAGACATTTTCAAGGAACAGCTCACAGCTACATATATTTAAAACATAATCGGAGACGGAACATTTTCATGTAAATCATTCAAAATCCATCATTAAAAATAATACTATGCATTTCTAAAAAAAATTACTAACGTTTTCGTAATCTTAGTAAAAAAATCTATCCACACTTTTAGCCTTCATTTTAATTGATTCTGAAGAATTTGTTACAAATATTAAAAATGTGTCCACTTCCGAAGTTATTAATTCATCATCTAGAAAAATAAAATCTGGTACTTACCGCTAAGTCCGCTAACTTTATAGTTATACACGGGTTATAAAGTTTTAAAATCGTTGAACGTAAAATATATTAATTGTAAGGTATTGTTTTATTAATCTAAAATATAAATAACTTGCATCCCTCGTGCGGCATAATTTTATTTTTTTTAAATTCAATTATAATTTCGCCGAAATAAATTAAAATGTTAGCCTTGGGCAAAACCTCGATGAACGAGGTTGTGTCTCGCCTTAAGAATTGCTTTAGGAAGTATAGGAAGGCTGATAATTCGCGCGGGCGCGTTAGACCTGTCCAGACCTGTCAAAAAACTTCCGAAAGAATAAGTTCTGTAACTTACTAAAATTACGTTAAGTGACTTTTGGTGTCGTTTACATTGGGAATTTGGCCAAACTCGCCTTCAAGAGCGATTTACAGGAAAAAAACTTACGAGTCTAACCCCACCCTTAGAACATTAACAAATAACATTTGAGTTTAAACACACATACACTGGCATAATGAAGAAACTGATTAGATTACTTACCATTTCTTGTAATGAATTGAATTTGCAGCAACAATTTTTAAGAACACTATTACTTATATTGGAACTTATTTTTTTTAACTTAGTAAACAAATAAAAGTAAACACTTTGTTAATAAAGTTTAGTCGTTCCGATTGAGGTTAGGTTTTGCTAGACGCTAGACGTTAGTCGAAACAAAGCGAGTGCAAGCGTCACACGTGGTTACACGAAATGTGTCATAATAATATGAAAGGTGGCGGCCGAAGCGCGCGCCGGTGGCGGTGCGCGGTGACGCGGTAACATTCGAATTTTCGATGCGTTCGTTCCCGAATAATGCGTTTGCCGTCAAACAAAGTATTATATTAAATTAATTAAATATTGAAAGTACTTAAATAAAATTTATATTGTGACAAAAAATATATAAAAACATTATGTTTAACAATTTTAATTAGTGGTCCACCTAGGTCCTGGATGGGCCCAGGACCTAGGTAGTCATGACCCCCCCTGGGCTGGGGCCCAGGGGGGGTCATGACCACCGTGACCCCCCCCCTGGATCCGCCACTGGTCATGACACAGACTTATTAATTCATTCATAGTCTCATACATAATCTGGACAAGATTCGTGCATGTCGTATCATGTCTTCCTTGGAATTGATAGAATAGAATAGAATGGTAATAATCTTAATAGAATGGTATAAGAAGTCCCATTCACTTTCGCGTCTCTATATTCTCCTTGTGTTATGTTGGATCTGAATCTGCATACGAATTATACAGCTTCATATTATGAACTTTAATGTGGACTGTAAACAAAAACGAAATGGTGTTTGATGACATCGGGCGATAGTATATTATGTAGGATAAAACATGGTGCGGAAAGGAAAAAGGATGACTAATCACTTGAAACATCTTTGCTAAGGAGCACATAACATCATAATCCTTTAATATAGTTAATTCTAACGCGATACGTCGAGGTAATTATCGCCAAACGAATGAGTACTAACGAGATTATATAATAAACACGAACAACACCAACAACATGTTTCCACGATAGTCTGAATCCTTCTTACTGATCCAAAATAAAAATATTCGAACTTGCGCAATTTTATTGCAATAAATATGTTCAATATTTGAATAGTTTCCGGCCAGCGATTATGGTTAGGGTAAGGTAAGGAACTGGATAAATGACATGTTTTGGGCATGTAGAGCTAATGAACAAAGAATGGAGTGTAAGGAAAATATACGACGCGTATGAATGGCAGAAGAATTCGGGGACGCCCGAGGAAGATATGGCACGACCAAGTAAGCCAGATACTTGAGTCGGGCCATGTCACGAGTCGAAATAACAGAAAAGTATGTATGAGACGATGTATGAATGTGAGTGAGCGAAGGAGTGTGTGCCAAGACCGAGATGTTTGGCGGTCCGTCTTCTCTGCTTGGAAACGGCGCGATTGTTAGTTAGTTAAATGGATGAATTACATTCCGATAGGAATCAATCATATTCTCATTTCAAGACCAAACACACTCTTTTCCCATTTATCCACTCCACACGTCTAAATCATCAAATCATGTTTCCTTCCCAATGTCTTAATTTAAATACGCTTTACTAATCTTTGCATTCTTTCTAGATCTCTCCACATACCTTATAACACATACGCTTAAGGGATCTCTTTTCCACATCATCCAGTCTACTTTAACCTTTCCTCTACCAGTTCCGTGCCTCCCTGTCATGCATCAGAGTTGGTTGGTGTCATACATCCATTGTGAACTGTTAGGATGGGTTGTTTCAGAAAATTTGAACAATTCATCAAATTTCAAAGTTAATTTTCAAGTTCTGCGAAAGTCCTATTGAAGTTCTGTTATTATATCAACATGGGCCAGTTGCTTCACAGAACTAAAATAGTAATAGAACTTGACTAGAACTTTCACAGATGAATTGTGCAAATTCTCGGAAACAATCCGTCCTTAGTCTTCTTTCGAAAGACGCGAAGCAAACAACAAATTCGCATCACTAGAGTGAAAAGATTACATAAGAAATGTCTCCTTGGTAATTTAAGCAAAATGTCGTTCGAGTTTGTATAGCAGGTACTCCGATTAATATCGCTTTTAACTTTTCTATGCATTATTTTTAATATTATAAAAACAACCGGATCACTGATTGAGTAATCACATTCATTAATCCAATATATCTTTGTCATTAAAACACTGACAGTCATTGATAATATATTAAGATCCAGTTTTAAAAAGCACCGAGCGGTTTAAACTGTTCAGCTCCATGACATAGATATTACTTTTTGTTTGTCATTGTTGATTATTAATATTGATGACCAACATCATTGTTTAATCGAATTGATCAGTGCCGTATAAATTATTATGCGATATTTATATCCTTCACCCCCGGGTTACCGATCTGTCACTTTAATGCAAATTTAATATGAATACAACAACTTTCAAAATTTCGCTACACTTTGAAGCTTAAAAAAATTGACGTAAACATTTTTGGAACTGATATTTTACACGCAGCTCTTATTTTGTACAATTTTTTTTTATTCTCCCTAAAACGGTTATGCACCAATATGTATTATTATGGACAATATCACAAATAGTTAAGCACGTTTGTGTAAGTATAAAAAGTCATGGGCAGGTTAACTAGTTTGTGACATACGTCTACAGATAGTTGCCGAACTGTCTGTAAGTGACATTGAACATGTCGACGGTCAATGCAGAATCGGCATTTTAGTCGCTCTGTTGATTGGCGCTTTCTGATAGGCAGAAGTCCTCGCTTTCGGAGTATCTAAGAGTGCACGGAATCTCCCACGAGTATACTTGTTAGGTACATATAAGTTTATCTCTTCTAATATAAGTGGATAAAGTATAGGGGATTAGTTATATGTACTGTGTATAAAAACATTTCAGTAAATTCAAAGTTAATTTCTAATTTACAATAGGTTTTTAATTCTAAATAGCTTATAAAACAAACGTTTTTCAACATTTCCAGCCCAAATTGATAAATTTAAAAAAAGTTTCTAAGGTAGCCACATATTTCGGGATAATTTAGAAACTTCTCGTACTATCCCTGGTTATGCTGTCAGTCATCTTTTCTGGAATGCGGGGTAGCTGCTTTTTTGATGGCATAAATGCTCTTGAACGGTCATTTCAGCAATCCAGATATTTTAGAAAAATTTGCCCCGAATCTATGACCCTGACAATTTGACAAGTGTGAAGAGTTCACAGATGATCTCTTTATCTATGAATTCACAGTTCATAGATGAAGAGTTCACATTTGATAAAAAAAACTGGACTGAATTACATTGATGATTTAGTTTATTATGTTTGTGGTAAGTATTATGAAAGCAAGGAGAGAAACAAGGACGCCAAGGATCTGCATATCTGGAAAAAAGAGCCCATGCCCAAAGATGCTTGAAGGCTCATAAAAAGATTATGAAAGCCAAGTGTTTGAGCATTGGCTTCTTGCATCTGATCTGCAGGTAAGTAATAAGGACTATGCTAAGCATGTTATATATTGACCTGAAATGACCTCATAGCATTCACCCAGGCCTCGCTTGTGCTGTAGATGAAGCTGCCGTCAATCCAGGAGGTCATGGAGTTGATCTGGGGACAAACAAAACACACAATTATTATTGATTTTTTTAAATACGTATTTATTTAAGTCCGTTTAAAATGCGTTTACTTGTACATTTGTATAGATTATACAATATATCAAGATGACAAATAGATCAATCTAGGGTCAATGTAAAAAAAATCATAAACAACCCAGTAGATAAGTATGCCATAAATATATCAAAAATATTGGAGTACCAAAGGACTTATTATATCTATCAGAAATAAAGAAAAACTTTACAAAATAACTTTAAAAAATCCCCAAGATGAAAAAGCATATATTTTCTATAAAAAATATAAAAATAAATTAACATATTATATTAAAAAAAGTAAAGAATAGTATTTTAAAAATAAAATATTAACTTCAGAAAATAACCATAAACAAATGTGGAAAACTGTGAATTTCGCCATAGAAAATACAAAAAAAACACAAAACATTAAGTACATTGAACATGATAAAAAAATTATAGATGCCAATATACAGCCTAAACAATGTGCAAACATATTTAATTCCTTCTTTGCAAATGTTGGGAAAAATCTTGCGAAAAATATTCATAAGCCTTCAAACCAAGAAAACCATAAAAATAAAAATATACAGAAACGTAATATACTTTCAATGTTTGAAACAACAACAGAATGTGAAATCTCGAAAATAATAGAAAATATGAAAGGAGGTTCGTCCCCCGGTTTTGATTCTATTACGACACACATGTTAAAAACTATGAAACCTCACTTAATAAAACCTATCACTCATTTAATAAACTTAAGTTTAACAAATGGAATTTTTCCAATGAACTACAAAACCACAATAATCTCACCTATTTACAAATCTGGAGATCCACATCAAGCAACGAATTATCGCCCAATATGTCTAATTTCTAATATAGGAAAGATCTTTGAAAAAATAGTAAAAAAACAATTGGTAAATTTTCTAGATAATAATAAAATATTACACAAAAACCAGTTTGGCTTTATAAAATCACTCAGCACACAAGATGCTATTGCTAACGTAACTTCATACATTTACGAATCATTAGATAAAGGTAAAAAATGTGCGGGTATATTTATTGACCTTAGAAAGGCATTTGATAGCATATCCCATGAGATGTTATTAAAAAAATTGAATAATATTGGCATAAAAGGCAACGCAATTAAATGGATCACCGACTACTTAAAAAACCGTCCTCAAGTAGTAAAAATAAATCGTGTTAATAGTGATCAAGAGATTACAAGCTTTGGAATCCCCCAAGGTACAGTGCTTGGACCAATTCTATTTACTATATATGTAAACGATATTTTCAACCCTTACATGGTCAAATTACGTCATACGCCGATGATACAGTATTAATAATAAGTGATACGAATTGGGAAAATGTAGAATTAAAGGCCACAGAAGACATCAACACGCTCAAGAATTTTTTCGACACTAATTTACTGTCACTTAATAAAGAAAAGACATTTGTAATTCCATTTGCAATCCATACAAATGATACTCCTAAAAATTTTAACATTGTCATACATAATAATACTAAAATTCACAGCCAAAACTATTGCAAATCAAACTGTACAGTACTAAAAACAACAAATAAAATTAAATATCTAGGAGTAATTATTGATAAAAATCTGAAATGGAAGGAACAAATATGTCAAGTAGTAAACAAAATTAGAAAATTAATATATATATTTTTAAGAATTAGAAACTTTCTGTCGATAAAAAATCTATATTTAATTTACTATGCCTTAGTTCAATCCACTTTACAATACGCTATTATTAGTTGGGGATCCGCGTATAAATGTAACCTTCTTCCAATTGAAATTATACAAAGAACAATTTTTAAAATTATATTAAAAAAATCCTTTGACTACCCAACAGAACGCCTGTTTGAAGAATTTCAAGTACCTACATTTAAAGACCTATATATTAAAAACTCATTAATCCAAATTATAAAAGAAAAAGATAAATATCAATTTTTAAATGAAAACAGAACGCGACTTAGACATGTTTTTCTATGCCCAAAACTAAATACGTCTTTTGCCCAACATCATTATACTTACCAGGGAAGAACTTTTTTCAATCGTCTACCAGAAGAAATCAGAAGCATTAATGATAAAACCCGAATACTGCTCTCTGTCAAG
Organism: Hesperophylax consimilis; assembly: GCF_061612785.1. Lineage (NCBI taxonomy): Eukaryota > Metazoa > Arthropoda > Insecta > Trichoptera > Limnephilidae > Hesperophylax > Hesperophylax consimilis. The sequence continues at coordinate 18,439,542 of NC_142845.1, forward strand.
AGACATTTTAAAAATATTCTGAAAAAAAAACTACTGTCACTTAATTAATCTCACAAATATCCTTAGTTTTCCATAACTTCCTTTCTTTTTTAAATTTAATAAATTAATATATTATCCTTCACTACTATCAAAAAAATACTACAGCAAACATACATTTATGTAAAAAGAATTATTTAAGTACTAACTAACAACAACATTTATGTACACTCCCCTTCCATACACAAGCAAATGCTTTCAATGGAAGAGTAGTAAAAAAATACAAGATGTAAAATGAATAATGTACCATGTAAACATATTATTAAAAATAAAAAAATAATTACAAAAAAAAAAAAAAAAAAAATTGGCAAGAAAGAAAAAAGAAAAAATTCAGGAAGTAATATAAAAGTATCAATACAATTTGACACTTTTAGCCATCTAGCCACCACTTTTTAGCACTTCCAGAGTTAAAACTGAATACAATTTAACACCTTCATCCATCTCACCACCGCTTTTTTGAACATCCAGAGTTAAAACTGAATAAAATTGATTCCTTCAGTCATCTAACCACCTATCTGTTGCACATCCAGAGATAAAACTGAATACAATTTGACACCTTCAGTCATCTAACAGAGTTAAAACTGAATACAATTTGACACCGACAGCCATCTAACCACCGCTCTTTTTCACTTCTAGAGTTAAAACAGAATACAATTTGACACCTTCAGTCATCTAACAGAGTTAAAACTGAATACAATTTGACACCGACAGCCATCTAACCACCGCTCTTTTGCACATCCAGAGTTAAAACTGATTAAGATTTGATACCTTCGCCATCTAACCAACGCTCTTTTCCACATCCAGAGTTAAAAACTGATTTTTTGAGATATACTAAAAAAAAGATACAAAATCGTAAAATCTCCCAAATCAGTTTCTAATTCACTGCTTGCGTAAACAGTGAACAATAGTTTTACTAAAGAACATACAAAAAAAAATTTACATTATGCAATACCATTAATCATCTGAAGTTTCATTAAATTAATTCAATTACGTGAATTTAGTTAGACATGAAATTATATTTATGTTTATCCAACGCGATACTTCCTACCATTTGTTAAATGAGCACCTCGTTAGGCAAATTTAGCACAAGAAACTAACCGAAAATTGATAAAACGACATTGAAAGAATGGTTGAGTAATACTATAATTACTTCAACATATTTTTATATAAAGACCTCCGAGGTCGAGTGGTTAGGATTCTCGATTACGAATCCAGCGGTCACGGGCTTAAATCCGGCATGTGCAAGGAGAAAACAAAATATATTGTTGATTTATTAAAATTCTGGTCAGATTATTCGTTTTCCTGTTAAAAACGGGACTGCAGGCCTTTGAAGAATGAATTGACAGATTTCATAACATTTCAGCACGAATATTTTATATGGAAATCGTAACACGTGTTCTTAAAAATTATAATGTGATTTCGCCCATTATATTTATTATTATAAGGGCACCTGTATCATTTTAAATTTAATTAATTAATTTAATTTTTAATTTAAAATAACCTTATTATACACATCGTAGACCGAAATGCCGTCAACATTTTTTACTCCAATTAAGCTCAGAAATCACTTTAGTCTGGTTAGACTTTTTACACCCTGTATTTACGAGTGAAGCAACGATAGGTACCTACAAAGATTTTCTTATTTAACTTTACAGTAGCTAACGTAGATAACTTTCACAACACAAAAACTGTATAATGGTTTCCGATTGCTAGGTATCCTAGTAAAAAAAACGGATATTTCTTCAAAGCCGAGAATAAAAAAGGACATGCTACAACGTGCAAGTTTTTTTAGTCTTGATTCATATTTAATTCTTTCTCAGCGGAAAGAATTCCCTTGGTGAGTTTAGTTAACACCAAATTAATGACAGTTTTTTCCAGTTCTAGTAAGGGCATTATTAAATTACAGTGCACTGTGCGAAATCTCTATAACAATTTACGCAATCTTTGATAGATGGCGTCCATGTCACACAGAGGACGAAATCAAATGGAACATTTCTGAACGTATCCGAAAACTAGAACTGTTTTTGGAAGGTGATGAAATACACTTTCAAATTTTATTATTGGAAAGAAACATATATTCTTTGAAATATTCAAATTTTGAATGCAAACATAAATAATACATAAAAATGGCTCGCTTAAATTACTGAAAATTAAAAGTATTTAAATCAGTATTTCGTTATTGTTACCTCATTTGTTTGTCGCTTCATATAAAAATATTTGATAAAAAATTCACCAAATTTAATTTTGTTTTCAAGTTGCGTTCGGAACTCTGAGTCTTTGGTTTCATAAAGGTGCACATTTAAATTCATCTGTGGTTAATTTTTAGATTTCAATATAAATGTGGTATTTTTTTTCCTTTCTAACACTGTCATAATATTTTTCACCATTATAGTAAGAGAGATAGATACAACAACTTTTTGTGAGACCATATGAGTTGTTCCCAAAAGCGAACAAATTAGCCGGAAGGGTTAAAGAAACACGAATCTTTGGTTTGTCTATAAAAAAAATTTCATGCACGTTTACTTTGAATATGGTTGACTGCTTGTTATATTTTCGTTATTTACCTACCCTTAATTAGGAATTAATAAATAAAAAAATAACAGTAATTATTCGGAATCGCTGGACAAGGATTATATGAAATATTTTTAAATAAAACCTTCTGATTTACCTTAATTACTATAAAAGGAATCTGACTGCATTTGGGATATTTTTAATTTTAGCATTTTAATTTTTAATTACGTAAATCTAAAATTCACTTTCGTTGTATAGGATGACATGGGATGACAGCTGGAATGATTTCTGTTGATGACATTTTCTCTTGTTGGTATTCCTGATACGAGTGGCTAGAAATTGAATCATTTCTGAATGCAAATTCTAGTTAGGTACTGTTTTGGCCAAACTCGAAAAATAAAATATTTTTATGTTACTTCCTTTTATTGTAATTAAGGGAAATCAGAAGGTTTTATTAAAAAATATTTCGTATAATCCGTGTCCAGCGATTCCGAATATTTACCAAAATGACAATATAAAGGCAATGTTCGAGTATATGCATTGTGGCCCGAGTAACTAAAAAATCATTGTGTTCGAAGCAGTAAAAAATATTGAACATTAAGCCCTGGCGTCATGAAATTTAAAAGTTTTTTTTTATGAAATTATTAGGTCTACCAATGAGCTTTGGAGCTTGGAAATATTAATTTATTTGTGCAAAAACATAGCAAAACGCATTGCTTGTTCAATAAAAAACGTATTTAAAAGCTTAATAAACTTGTAGAATTCCGCTGCACACTTAGTACGCAAAAATATATAAATAGAACTTGGTATCTACACAATTACTAAAAGAAATAACTGTTTATGTGGTGGTAGACGGTAAAAGATGCATTAAAGTTCCATTTTTTCTCAATCAAAGTTATGTTTGATGATTATTATTTTTTTGATAAATTAATGTTTTTAAGACAAGATTTTATTTATGCATAGCACAAAGGATAACAATTATTTTTATAAGCAATAATTGTTCGCCTGAAACACTCATCCACATTTAAAAAATATCCTGATAAAAAATACATGACGCCAACGGGTTGGCGTTGGCGTCCCGTTCATTTCCACGAGCGTTAAAAACCAAATTCCTAAATATAAGACGATCCAAGCGGCAACAGAGCTTTGATTGCTGTTGTAATCCAATCGAGGATATTGACTCCAAAGCGATATACAAAATGCTCTAGCTAACTCTAGCTTATAAAATAAGGCTTTGTGCACAGGGTCGCTTTTTAGATTTATTAAATTTTTCTGCTCTGTTAGTGTCTCGATTCTCGATTAAGTCATTCCACTCGAACAACGAGTGGTTCGACCCACTCGTTGTTCGAGTCGAACGACTTTTGACATTTGGCATATGTAAGTATGTACCTTCGACGAGAAAAGATAAGATGTCGAGCAATGTATGTACTTTCAACGGCGATTGCGAGCGGCCTGGATTGGAGAATTGATACCTTGTTCTGATTCTTGATGGATGTCCCACTGGTACATTTTATAATCAAGTGATGAAAAATGATACAGAAAGGAGTTTTAATGTTCTCTGCATTTCTGGCATTTAAAAAAAAATTGTTTGAGGAAGTGTCTACACCTGGGAAGCAATCAAGCTGGTTCACAGTTTTAACTTGTCAGCGAAAGATTTTAATTTTCACTACTATGTACGAACGACACAAATATTTATTTGAATACATATGAAAAAATGAAAATGAACTGTTTTGAAGCTTCTATCTTCGTGGCACACAGTTTGGAAGACACTGGTATAACTAGACCTTGGAACAACCTGAAGATGCGCTTCTGAAGAACATTATTTGCCGTTTAATTGCTATCGATTTGAACATTCTCGCTGAAGTATTTAGGCCATTCGAAGTACCTAGTCGCTAAGTATAATAATATACGAGTAAGCTGCTCACATCAATTAAATAGTACGGTTGATAATTCCACAAGCCATTAACGATAATTGTTTATTATCCTCTGTCTCTGGGAATCGAGCCCAAGCGGAAAAGTTATTACTTGTAAGGACGACCTCCGTGGTGGTGATTTCAGAAGTCGCACATTACAGTTTTTTTTTAAACTTATTGGTATATTCCGAATCAGGCGGTTAAATTCTAAATACGGTCTCCGGAAACTCGTAGTATAAACTGGAAACTGGTGAATCTACATAACATTTGGGGTCGATTTTGTAGTGTAACTTTTTTTAATTGAGCTATTCTTTTCGAATGAATCGATTCCGAAGTTGATATTTTTTTAGGAAATAAATTAAAAAATTATCGGTCACTAGTGGGTTAATATCAGCTGAATACTTTCTTTTAAAATAAGTCAAAGCATGTGCCTGACTCCAAAAGTTTAATAACCCTTCAAAATCGAAAATTTCAGAATAAAAAGTTTTTTTTGACCAACGAACTTATGCACGATACTAAAAGCAATAAATCTCAAGTAAGTCCACTAGACCTAGTTCAGTTAAACCACACGCGTTATCTCAGTAGCTTATCTTCGCTTTTAATTCGTCTAAGCTCAGAGAAACAGATTTGTTTTATTTCACATTAATATTATTATCCATAGTACAGGGTTTCCAATAAGAGGTGTTATTTTGAATAGCCCGCTATTTCGGTAGATGTTACTTTTGAAGCTGTCATTTTTTGACATTTGATAAGTAAAAACTACGCCATTAATAAAAATGGAACGATAGACATTTCAACAACGCATTGAAATTATTAAAATTCACTTGAGTGAATCAAATGCAAATCATCTTGATTAATGAGGCCCATTTCCACCTCGGTGGATTCGTCAACATTCGGCAAAATTGTCGCATCTGGGGCTCGGAAAACCCAAGAATTATTGTTAAAATTGCCTCTCTATTCTCAACGTGTGATTGTTTGGTGCGGTTTATGGTCCAGCGGAGTCATAGGACTTTACTTTTTCGAAAATGAGGCTGGAGCAACAGTTACGGTGAATGGATTGCGCTATCGAAAAATGATTAATGATTTTTCATGGCCGGAATTGGATGGTATTGATCTGGACAACGTTTGCTTTCAACAAGATTCAATTGATCTTTTACGATTGAATATCAAAATAACACCTCTTATTGGAAAACCCTGTAGATGCTACAGGTTCCAAAGTGGTAGATACTCTGATCTTAGATCTCATTATTACTTAGCTTAGCTTCGCTTATCTGCACCTCCTTAGATTATATTATATTCACTTACTTGCAATAGGGCTACGTAGCGAAATGGTTAATGCATATGACTTTGAGTTAAGCGCATACAAGAGGTAACATTTCGATTCCCGACAGTGCAAACTGACATGACAATGAACCTATATTTTCATGTACAGGTGCTGCCAAACGGGTATTATTGTTACGTCTTTTGATGAACCTTAAGAGCATCGCTTTTCAGCTGTCTTTTATAATACTGAAAAATTTGAATAACTACTTTTTTTAAGGCGATGCACTACGTCGTGTAATATTTTAAATTGAACCGCTATTAATACCAACCCTTAAGTAGATGGCGATAAAAATGGTTTAAATTCCCGTTTAACACCGTCCGCCTGTTTTGATTTATGCAAGAAAAAAACATGGCCAAAAAGTGCCTTTTATTTTATTTTGTGGATGTTCGGGCATAAATATTTAATTTTTTTTCGATCATTTTATAAATATCTTAATTTTCCACACTATACAATAAAATCATAACCGAAAATGGGTTGGTAAGTAGGATATTTTGAACTTTAAAGCAGTTTTCATAGGCCTTTACATTATTTTTTTCTGGGCTTATAAAAATGCTTATCTAAAAAATACTCGATTATTTCAAAGGCCAAGATGTATTCTACTCGCAGTATTTAATCAAAGCATCTGAAACATTTCTAGGCGACCAAATTTTCAAACCAAAAACAAATGATTTTGAATTAGGTACTACGTATGGCATCGCCTTAAATCCTTAAATTAATATACCATGGTCGTCACCAAGATGTTTGAATCATCTTGAGTATCGAATACTTGCATATCTTTGTGGAAGAAGCGCCTTGAATCTGAACACTAGGGGTGTGTTTGATCGTTATTTCTAACATGTATTTAGTATATACGAGGATATTTTTATAGAATAAATAATTACAATGCACCTCTCTCAACACTGCTGGTAAAGACTTAAATGACAAATATGTCTCAATAATGATAATCTATACTATGAAAATACAAGAGATGATTTAAACAAAGTAGAATAACTTTTAATCTGGTGCCAGTTTCCGAAGCATCCACCGAAGAGGCTTTTGATTACCGGTAATATCGGTATAGCCGATTGATTCGAACCACCGATTAACTACAATGATTCAACCTCAATTATATTTTCAAACATTTACCTGCACACTTATTGGCGTTTATATTACGTGTTACAAACGTGAGATGCCGCAGAGCAGTTGGTACAAGTTGAGTGATTATTTCAGAAGATTAAAACTTGGCCAATATTGGATGTGTAATCAAAATTAATCTATATAAAGTGTTCAAATTTAATAGGTGATGTCCGTGATTTTTTGATTTTTTTATTAAAACGAACGTAATGCAAGAAGAAATAGTCATTTTGTCCGATCTCAAACGATACACTTCAAGGTGAATTGCTTTAACTCGGTCGCTGCCATATTTGTATGCCAATCGATGTGCGATGGATGCCACTCCCATGGGGGTGATCGGCACTGAAAGAGTTAAAAACTAGAAGTGCGAAGAGAAAAATGAGTATTGCTACTTCATTAAAAATAGCTTCAAATTATTGGTAATCTGGTAAAAAAAGGGATTTCAGGCCGTTTTCTGAAAAACTTTTAGTAAATTCATAATATATTGGAATGCTTGTTTATGCATCTGAATTTGCCTTGATAATACATAATGAAGTTGTGCAAAAATATTATGATTTTTATGCATATGAATTTGAGTAAGGCACGTGTTCCGATATTATAATTTAATCGACAATTCTTATTTTACTAAAAGTTTATCAGGAAACCTATTAATTCATTCGTTAAGGGCCTGCAATCTCGTTTTCAACCGGATTACCAATAATTTGAAGAGATTCTTAATAAATATTAAGTTATTATTACGTTAAATTTATGAATCGCTCAGGAATGAGGATTTCTAATCGATTTCTTGTCGTAAAAAAAGCGTAACCGATATTTTGACTTCTACATGAGATAGACCACAATTGACTTCTACATGAGATATACACAATTGACTTCTACTTGAGATAGACCACAATTGACTTCTACATGAGATAGACCATAATTGACTTCTACATGAGATAGACCACAATTGACTTCTACATGAGATAGACCACAATTGACTTCTACATAGACTACAATTGACTTTTACATGAGATAGATAGACCACAGTTGACTTCTACATGAGATAGACCACAATTTCATCAATCTACATTACTTGACATTGGTATTCATAGTGATGGAATAAGGGACGTTTTACAGTATATCAAATTACAAAAAACTGACAGGCACTTCTGGCATAAACCCCCAAAAATAGAATATATTATTCCAGTTGTACCTTCCTTCAATCACGATTTCGAGGTTTTATCTAACCGATACGGCGAGGTTCCATGCAGCGAATACAAAGCAGCCATCATTATATTGTTTTTTGCAGATTACGTTTACAGTGCTCTGAATGATGATTAAATTGCATTCTGGTCCCTCGGGGTCCATATTCACACAGTGGTCACTCAGATGCAGAAGAAACAAAATAATCATTGTAATTTTAAATCTGCATTTTAATGGATGCTGCCGGCATCTTGCTGGCGAAATGAAAAATCGTGCATTTCATGCAATTGGGTTTTCGTGAATGTTCTCAAATTGATATAATTATAGAGCCTGCATATGACGCCTCGCTGGAGACCAGCAGTGCAAAAATGAATCAATGAAATATTCCACTCATGAATAAAACGTTGAAATGTATTGTCCAATGCTGGTTGATGCAGTTCGTATGGATTTCAGATCAAAGATTATTCTGACAGGCTTTAAAAACCTTAAACGACGAATCAGCAAAGTTGGACAAAGACCTCTAGACTCTTTACTGATTTATATTACTCTATATTAACCATCTTACCCCGTAATTACGTAAGTAAAGTATATAACGGTATAATAAATAACAACTATATAATACCTAGGGACATAGGTACCTATAACATGTATTAGTGATAATGTTTTAATTTCGCGAGTATAATGCCTTTTGACACGACTTTATTTTTGTCTTCAAACAAAAGTTTGAAAAATAAATACTTGCTAACATATCTCACTATCATAATGAATGCAAAACATGAACAATTTTTACAAAAGGAATCCGCTTAAAGTAAGCTATTTAATTAACTTCAATTAAACATGGAAAACACGAGGACCCTGAGGACAACCTCTTAGAATATCTAACAGAAACCAAAAAGTCCCTAGGGCATTGAAGACAGTTCCTAACAAAAATGATTAATTTGAATATAAATCATTTACTTGTCCACACGTGCGTTTTTAAAGTCTTTCAGAAATGTTGCAACTTCACTGTGGTCAATTAATCTCAATCAATATCTCTTTGTTATGCCAAAGAAATTACGTTGTGAGTGTGATTGACATTTTTCCATTACTGAGTTAAATTTACATTGTTTTGGTGGCCTTTTGCCTTCCTTGATGATCCACATACAGGCGCTTACTCGACTCTCTGAAAAAGATACTGAAAGCCATTTATTTATTAAAATGTTTTTCCCATATTGGCATAAAATCTAAAAAAACATAAAAATTGCGGTGGAAGGGTGTGCCGTTCCCAGCTACAGTCCTTGTCGTACATCTCGTCACACTCTATCCACCTTGATCTTGGGCATATTTATGGGGCAGCTTGATTCGGAGCCTACCTCGTGGCAACATTTGAAGACATACATTGATTAATGCTGTATTCTTACCTGTTCTCTGGGACTGTTGGGGCTTTGACCCGTGCTGCGGTCATAGGCCGCCCGGTGGAAGGGGATGTGCCGCTCCCCGCTGCAGTCCTTGTCGTACATCTCATCGCACTTCTCCACTTCGATCTTGTGCATCTCTATGGGGCAGCCCGACTCAGAGGCCATTACGATCTCGCCCGTCACCACCTGGCCTGAAAAACAAAAATACAATTTTTGTAAATATAATTTAATGTAACCGAAACCGAAGTAAAATGTAAAATACTTAAATCTGATAGTATTATTGTCCCAGCGTCTGGACGATGTAGGCCCTCTGATTGGTCAAATTCATATTATGTGATTCGGATAAATTCTGCATTGGGGGTCTGCAGGCAAAAAATACCAATCTGCCTCTCAATTTTAAGCAACCGTAAGGTTCATTTCGGTTTGCAGGCGACTGGATACAAAAAAAATAAAACATTAAAAATTAAGACACGATTTCATACTGAAAAAGAATCGCCACATGTAATACGATATTTCTTCAAAAATATCGTTTCTCCTCATATAATTTTTGGATAATATCGAAGAAAATATGTTTTAGAAAGTTTATAATCCATTGGATTAATTAAATTACAGTGAAAATTATCCACAATTACGTGATTACGTTTGACGTTTGACGAAAAAAGCACGCGTTCATTCAATATGGCCGGCAATAGCTGGCCGACACAGAGCGCACCTCTGGCGGTGTAAAAACTAACCAAATAACTGGCGCGAATATTTAAATATGCAAAATTACTTGACCATTAAGGGTTTCATAAGAAGATTTCTTCTGGAAGTTTATTTAAACTTTGCAATGGCATTTTTCATTATTATTTATAATTTTTTTTGCTTATTAATTATATCTGATTTTATATTGACATGTTTTATAATTTCTAAGATTTAACAATTATTTATTTGCGATGCTTTAATCCTGATTGTTTATTTATATCTTAAGAAATAGGGTAAAAATACCGTTTGAAGAGAATATGTTTAATTTTTTTATTTAGTATTTCAACTTTCAATTTATTAGAATAACCGTTATTAAATGTTATTTGTCTTATGAATATATTGTTTTATGGTTTTATGCAATTTTTTTTTTCAGGTCTTAAAATACTTCACACAGGATATAAAGCATCACAAATAAATAATTTCGAAATTTTAGAAATAAGAGAACATGTTTATAAAAGTAGATATAATTAACAAGATTTTTTTTTATAAACTCTCTTTTAAATATTTTCCCACTTAACTGGTCTTTCATATTGTAATTCCTAATTCTTATAAACCCAGCCTACTCTTACCCCTCCCCCCTCCTTCCACTTCTTTTTTCCAATTGTAATCTATATTTAAATTTTGACTTCGGTGTATACTTCGTTCATGAAACATGTATTGGTTGTATATAATAAAGTGATGTTAAAAAAGTTATTTGTTTTTTAATAAAATAAAGTTTAATAGGATAACATTATTTTATCTATTTCCATTGTATATCAATCCATACGTACATAATAAAATGTAAACATTATATTTATTTATTAATTGGACAATTTGCATAGCACCGCTTTTGTGAGATATCACCTCAGGGGCGCTATATTGTAATAATCTACCTTTATATATAGATTTTTACTCTCCTGATGAAGGTGTATATATATTCTAACTTTAAACTTTATTAGATACAGTAACAGTTTTAGGTAAAGAATTACCACCAGTTGGAGTAAAATTTACACCTTTTAATTAAACCGACTGTTAATCTCATCGCACAATTACCCTCCTTTTATCCATAAACACGGGTACAATTAATCAATATGTAATAATCTATTATTTCAGTCAACTTTGTTATAACTATCTTTAATTGTTGTGACAAACTATACGATATTGATTTAACTTATAGACATTGATGGTTGTAACACATATTTAAGCACTGCAAGTCTCCTATGAGCAAATTATATTAGGTACCATAACAGTTAATATCAGTGCCGTGCAAGAAGTGCCGCCCGCAGGGCCTGCTAGTGTAATATAATTGTGCAAATAATGGTCTGAATACGGTAACACCTCTCGGTGGAACGAACAGAGCAAAAATCATTGTTAAAAACTGTTATGTCTCTGCCTTACTTGCAGATTTCTGTGTTGGAAACTCTTTGATAAAGTAAAAGGTTATTTTACTATAATGGTGTTTATTTACGTAAAAATTAATAAGTCTGGATTAAGCTACACTGTTCATTACCCGAGGGTTGGTAATTCTCTGTTTCTAGAAGCTTGTTGTCTGTCAATAATATCCCACAGGCAATTGCTACACTCTAGCGACATCTGTCGGACTCTGGAGTAAGCTTTATGACTAGTGCCATCTATCGCTTGAATACCCAACTTATTAACATACATCACATAAACGAAATGAAAATGTGGCGTGCTTCCAAAAGGGCCAGTATAAGTTTTTCAAATTGCACTAGGCCTATATAGAATTTACACCTTCAGCAAGTTTTAACGTTCAGAAATGTTATTTACCAGTGTACCATTGGCCCGCGAAAATAACAAAAATCCTTTCTCGAAATCTAAAGGTTCTTTTAGAATTCGGAAGATAACCCAATTTTGAGGCAAAATATCAAAAAAATATTTTTCGGAAAACTTACATTGGCCGTTTTAGAAGCAAGAAATAGAAATAAAGAGACAAATAGTTTATTCCGTTGCTATGGCTTAAATCACCTACGTGTTAAAAATGTAGTAAACGTTTTCCACAACAATTCAAACATTATTATTTAAATATTTTCAGTCACTAAATTAATAATAAATAATTATTTATTATTAATTTAGTGACTGAAAAATAATTAATAACACATTACTAAAATGAATAAAATCTTGTTATCTCTGACTTTGACTCTGACAAAAACGAAAATTACTCCTTCTTTATTTATTCTGCTGATCTCTTTTTACACTTTATTAAGTCCTGATAGCACCCAAGAAAACGATTATTAGTTTTGGATTCCTAATTTCTAGATATGCTGAAACTTTGGAAAGGATTTTGCTGGTAGTAGGAATTGATCTTATTTTTTACAAATACACTCGTACATATTTTCATTATATGTTTTAATTGATTCATAATTGCAATCATACCTGGCACTCTACAAATAATTCATCAATCCTCACAAACCAACACTGAACCAGCATTTAATTCCGACACGCATCAGCACGAAACACGATCACAAAATCAAATACACTTATTGTCATCTACTCACACGACTAAATTTGGAACTAACTCCTTACAATACACCACACATACGCGATACAACCCATTACCTAGTAACCCAAAACATCCGGTAACAAACAAAAAAACATTGGCAAAAACTCTTAAAGGATATTTTCACAACAGCTTTATTATTAATGGTGATACAATCTTTCTTTGGAACTCTCTAATTTCTGTATATCCTTCTTATTGTATTTACGAAAGATTTTTGAATTAACTATTCACACACTTAATTGAACCCTGTTTTAAACTCATATTCTAATGTAAAAAATAATGTTATTTTATTTTTATAAGGTTATCTTTCCCGAAATGAGTTTTAAATTCATTGTAATAAGATAATATCAGGAATGTTAAAAGTATCTACAAAAAATATTATTGCAGAATAATAAACAATAGGTCACATGTTCTCACGGGTCAAAGAAATTACGTTGAAATCCATGATTAGACATAATTATTCATTGCACACACCCGGCGCGTGTACAGGTGTTTTAAAATAAACTCTCGAAGATATAAAAGGATGTAATTTAGTTGAGGAAAGTAGGTCAAAAGAATGGCTAGGTTATACTCGTATTGTCTCAGTCTTTAATTAGGCGGAGAAATCATTGAGAGCCGCTCTTCTTTCGGGCTCGAGCATCCGATGGCTATCATTTGATGATTGCTTTGAGGAAATTATCTAATACATGATGAAATATTTCGGGTAAAATGAAATCAGTGGCGTAAAAAGCAAATGCATGGGCTCTACGCATTAAATAAAAAAAGAATTCAAGAAATGCGATGAAGGCGTGTATCGTGATCCAAAAGCCTGACCATTCCTTGCTTAAACTTCATATGCAGAACGATGAAAGACAAGTATAATAAAGAAGAATACAAGAAATGCGATCAAGGCATGTATCGTGATCCAAAAGCCTGAAAATTCCTTGCTTAAATTTGAAATGCAGAACGATGAAAGACAAGTATAATAAAGAAGAATACAAGAAATGCGATGAAGGCATTTATCGTGATCCAAAAGCCTGAACATTCCTTGCTTAAATTTGATACGCAGAGCGATGAAAGACAAGTATAATAAAGAAGAATACAAGAAATGCGATGAAGGCATGTATCGTGATCCAAAAGCCTGACCATTCCTTGCTTAAACTTCATATGCAGAACGATGAAAGGCAAGTGTAAGAGAGACAGAGCGCATTCTAAATGGGCTAGAACCAAAATGTATTAAGTCTATGTCAATATGAGATTTCATTCAAATCTATATGGAAGGAATTTCTAGTGTGTATTATCTATTCGATGGCTCTGTGTCTTCTGCATTAAGTTAAGAATATAGAATAAGTAGATATCCATTCTTCCCAGGACCCCTGATAAACTTCTTACAATATAATGTACATAAAGAATACATTATTTATTGCTTCATGCAAACAAATAGGACATTTATGAAACAGGATTGTATTTGAAAAATAGTTGTTAATTAGTATTAGCTCAGAGATCGTCTGTATTCTTGACAAATGAATGGACAATTAAAATTATTTTCTGTTCAAAATATTACATTACAGGTAAATGATGGGTGGGTTGGAATAAGGTCAAACGGTCTCCCCAAAATAGCCTCTTCCGATCCGGTATGCCACGCAGCTGGCGGACAGGCGCATTCTGAATACACTTCAACCGATGAACCGGGCACCCCTGCTAAGTCACCAAGCGGTGACACTTGGGGTGACTTATGGCAGAGGTGTTGGTTATCCAATAAATGGTTCCCTGGACGGCGGTACCCAAACTAGCCTCCCAAATTGTAACTTAAATTCAAATCAAATACATGTCGATGTCCCTAGACTAATGCTTCTGCATGATTCATATAAAGTTATAAATGTGATCATTAGATTAGTTTCGATCATATTATGATGCTTTGGTAAGTTTGCTCAGGCTGCCCAAAATTTCGCTACGCCTTACATCATATTGGCCCTATTGCGAATAAGCGTAATTATTTCACAAGTCACGAACGCAATGAGCAATTATTCAATGAATCTGATAAAAAACTCTTAGGACGGGTTGTTTCGGAGAATCTGAACAATTCATCAAATTTCAACGTTCATTTTCAAGTTCTGTGAACGATTTTTTCAAGTTCTGTTTTTATTTCAGTTTTGTCAAGCAACTAGCCTACAATGATATAAAAACAGAACTTGAATAAGTCTTTCACAGAACCCGAAAATAAACGTTGAAATTTTATGAATTGTTCAAATTCTCCGAAACAACCCGTCCTTAAAGAAGTTGAATTTTACCAGAATTCCTTACCATCATTATTTGGCATGTTTAAACATCGATAAGATATTCAAATTTCAATAACAACAATATCGTTGTAAATAACATGTATTATTACAAAACGAACTATAAAAATTCATAACGATGCATGCGAAACAAATTAAATACAATTATCAAAATTGCAAAAGGAAAGTATAATTTCGCAAATTCAAAGTACAAATTATACCGTAAAGTGTTCCATATTATCCATTATTCAAATGATGTCGATGTTTCATCGTTATGATAATGTGTTAAGAATTAAGAATTCCTACAAAAAAACTAGGAACATGATTACTGAGAGCTTTTTATGGCAGCAAATTTAACTGAGGTGACCTCACGGAGGGTAATGAATAAGTTTTAAAAAAACGTTTGATGTTTTTTAGATTTTAAACGTTAAATGTCTCAGAGGGTAACCGTGTGATCATCATCTGTAATTATTATTTATTGTGATGGCTTTAAGAATTGTTGGTATATAATAAAAACGGTAGGCCACTCATTAGTTAACGTCCATGTTAAGATGTTTAAAGCAAATATTTCAACGTAAATCACCTTCGAAATTGAATTTAAATTTGTTTTTTTCGCATCGCAATTATGGACTAATAATTCATCAGTGTCCAGCTTCTAAGTTAGGTCATTTTTTAAATGTACCTGCCGCAGTCTTATCCGAAGTGATATTTTTTTGTCCTATCGGACTTTTTAAAATTTATTCTAAATCTTATTCCATCACGATTAAATAGCAAAGGAAAAAAACAAAATTGATTTGATCTGATTTTTATACTTACTAATGGGTCCTCAATCATTCAGTAATAAAGTTAAAAACCTTAAATTTAACAATGCTGGTAAAATTCAAGGCCTACGCGGATATCCAATTAAAATCGATGGTGCTATAAATGCTACGATTGCAATCAAACAATTTGCAAAATGTGCCATAAATACAGAAATTGGACTGAGCACATTTTGAGGATCCGGTATAATATTAGAATTACATAACAAATATATTTGAAATAAGCTTGAGCATTGCAATAAAACAAGACACTTGGCGATTAGATTGATGGCCAAATTTGAATAAATGAATAGTAAAAGATATTTTAGCATTTCCGTTGACAAGAGAGGAAGAAGTACCGCACTTTTAGTAAGTAGTTGTTACCAATTGCAACCAAATTTAGAAAATCTGAAAACCGAGGTTCTCCCAACTTCTCCTTACTTTCTTCTACATTTTCCCAATTACCTAAGGAATTAATTAATTAGGTATTGTCTAACTGGCTCCAGACAGTCGACGCTTTTGTGAGGTGATGACATTAAAGTAATAAAGAAAAAACATACAATGCTCTTTGCCTAATATCTTATCTTCTTGCAATAAATCTTTTTGTTTTAATCCAAGACTTAAAATATGGTGATATTTATCTTCTAGGATGTGAAAAAGGATACGACTAATAAACTTAATGATCTAAAATTACAACACAACTCTGTAACGGCAAACACTATTTGCTTTATTCTCATTCATATATCGTTTCATACATACTCTGCTGTTATCTGACTCTTGACATGACCGGACTCAAGTTTTTGTTTCACTTGATCGTTCCATGTCTTCTTCGGGCGTCCCCATCATTACTTTCCGCGTCATTTATTCTCCTTACACTTCTTTCATCGTTAATTCGCTGTACGTATCCAAACCATCTAAGCGTCCCTGTTTTAATTTTAACTTAATTAGTTGGTTAGATGTTATTTTTTACGGTTTTTTCATCGCAAGCATAAGCAACTTATGAGAACCCTGAGAGAACACTCTCAAAAACCACAAAAGTCTCCATGCAAATAAGACTCAATGTAGGTAAACCCCATCAGCACAGATTGGTTTCTTATTCAGTTGGTTGGTTGTTTGTTAGGTTGATTAGTTAAATTGTAGGTTGGATGGTTTGTTGGTTGGACTTACCGAAGAAGGCTAACAGCGCCGTCCTGTTCATCATGGATCCCATGCCATCCTGTCCACGCATGAAGATCTGCGATAGTTTGCGCGGACTGGGTCGGTTCTGCCCCGCCATCATGTACACCCCATCAGCATAGGCAGAAGGTGTCTTACGCGTCAGGTGGTTTGCTGCAAAGATTAAATAATATTTTTTTAAATGTCTCCAGAGAAAATAAAGCATCCCCAACAACTGGATTTCCTATACATTGGATGGAACACGTGTTGTATAATAAGGTTCATATTTCAATATAACAATGAAGAAACAATGGTACCTACAACCAGTATGTCTTCCACGCGTAACACAATCAGTCACTACTAACTAACAGAAGATTTCGTGTAGCTCTATCTAAAGCATGTCTATCTGTGCATGCCTATCTAAACCTGTCCTAATCTCATCTAACACAAAATCGTTCCTCTGCTTTTTTACTGTTCCATTTGGCCGATCCTATATACGATCTATCTGTGAGGTTATGTTAGTTTCAGAAGGGTTTGCGTAATGCGATTGTGGTCATGTCAATACAATACAGCCACGTATGCACATCATTTTCGTTAGTTTTTTTTTGCAAATGATCTATGACAATCAAGCGCAATACAATTTAAAATAACTACTTTGTTCTACAATTACAAACGAGGTTGACTTCGGAATAACGCTGCCATAATCTTCGAAAAATACTCGTAACATTAGGCTATTACAATTATACCGAAATACTTCATTAGTCATGCCTTTGTTTTAAATTTTCCGCATTTAATCTTCGCTTCAAAACGATGTCCTTGAAAAAAAAAATGCGTATCTACATCTTGAGATTTTTTCAACCCGCTATCTACAGTTAGGCAATTATTTTTGCACGAGTGGGTCTTTGCACCCGGCAAAATGGCGATCTGGACATCGTCAGAATGCTTGAAAAAGCCTACCAATCATAAAAAAGTTTACGTTAAAAAAACTAAACTGGGGTCATTGGAAAAATGGGCAACCTGTTTAACTCTTTCAATACCGGATTTCTTACTCAGAAACATGAAAAATACATTAATATCTCTTGATTTTGTTAAATAAATAGCTCCGTATTTTGTGTATCGCTTATGAAGGATATTTCTCATGGCGTCTATTTTTTCAGCTAGGTTTCAATCCTTATTCCATGGACAAATATCGTAAATGTAATGACAGATCCTGTTTGATTGATTTGAGCTGATTTGCTCGAACTGGGATCCATTATTATTTTTTTTGTTATCTATATATGTATGCACTGTAAATCGAAATAAAAATTAAAATTTAAAGTTTGTGTTTTAATTTTTTTTTCTTGTTAATAAAAAATAACCCTTTGAGGCCTAATACTAAAAATAAAATTTATAAAATAGCTAAATTAGTGAACAAAAATAAAATTTATTTACAATAAATTTAAAAAATATATTTAAGGTGTTAAGCATAAAATGTGGTCTCTGTGTGAAAATAAAAGTGCTGTGCTGAAAGGGTTCACAGATTACCCTATTTTACGGACCCGTCTGCACGCGTTGTAAAACAAAGACGTCATGTTGGAATGCTTTGTTTTTTTCTATCGTTATTTTAAAATGAGAGTTCTGCGAAAAACACTACCAAATTCAATATGTATAAAATTTTACACTGTTAACATTTGACACCCAAGAAAGTCGTCGCTTTTACGTGCTCACAGCTCGATGGCGGAATAATTTTATAGCTTCTGTTTTTCGTTTTCTCTGTTCTGCAATACGAACCTATACCAGGTGAAGCTGACCACGGCTCTCAAGCTGAATGCTGCTCTTTGCCTAGGCTTCTGGGGCTCTGCAGACATGAACTCCAATTTCCAATATCACCTCCATTCGACCAACTTAATGAAATGGAACCGCCGAATGAACTTTGATGTTGACATCAGTTTTGCCAATACTGCTCTTGTAGAGGTACATTTAGCTCTAAATCAAGGTCCTCAAAAATTAGCTTCTTTTTTAGGTATTCTAGCTGTTTATTTTATATGGAACTCATTCACGTAAAACTTTTTTTTTTCCAATAAGAATAAACCCCAGAATATTATTTTCCCTGAAATTCTCTATCCATCCCCTCCTTCCATCTCTCCACACAGCGTCCACAAAGAAAATACGAACATAATTAATAATTCTGGCTTTCCATCGAGGCCTTCTGCGTTGAATTAACATTTTAAAGTATCCATAAATAAAATAAAACATACGCGAAACCCTGTATATGTAAATGCTAATATGAATGTGCTTATTTATTTACAGATGTACCCATAAATCATTATTAAAAGCATGAACTGTATATTTGTACTTGCGTCTGAAATATCAGTTACTTTCTTTACATGTAACCATCGACAAAGGCCAAAAGATTGATGAATGCATGAAATATTTATACAGTATAATGTACCTATCAAACAATAATTAAGCGGGCGTTAATCCCGCCGAAGGCTTCATGCAATAATACGTTTTTCTCACTAATATTAAAGTGCTTCTTCTCTAACATCAATACTACTAATCCATTACTTCAAGTATTTACTAACAGTATTTTAGGCAAGCAGGTTGTGATGCAGATAATAAAACATTGGTAACTGTTTCACTGATAAAATAGCAGTTGGTTGATTATATTGGACTATAAATTAGACTAGTAGTATTAAAATCCACTAGATTGGATGTTGTCGAACAAATTAATTACTTGAAGTATTATATTTATTTTTAATGTAAGCCTGACTTTTTCCCATAACAACAGTGAAAAGATCATAATTTATATGGTTGGTTGTTATTTTCACTACAGAATAGTAAAAACAGTGAAAATAATACATGCATAATTGGTAAGTAATTAAATAAGCTCAAACGATATTTTTTTAACTTAAAATTGATTGTTTCAAAATCTAAGTCAATCTAGAATACATATATCTCAAGTTTAAACTCAATGTTCTTGGCATGACAGAGTACCAAATAATACAGACTTTTTAAGAATTTATTAACAAAAAATATTCATAAATAAAATTGGTACATTACTGTACTTATGCAGTTTGGAACAGTCATTTTTACCATTTAAGATTAAGTTCAGAAAAAACCCTTCTCTACGATACCTCACTTCTGAACTTTCAATATTTTTTATGCTATCGAACTCTATCGAAATATGTAGCTAACAATTTATAAAGCTGTGCAATATTTAGTAGTGAATCAATATTGTATGATGCATACAACACATAAGACGATTCTAAGAAGATTAAGTAAATGATAAGAATTTCACTTCGAATGCATGACAAATTTTGACCAGGGAACTTTTCTAGTGTGGACCGTTTCTCATTGTGAATTCTACAATTCTACCTATTAATAGTTAGGCACGCAAAGATGAGTTCCTCTAGATATGCAACCCATTCACCTAAAACTAATGCAAAACATGTTCTTCCAATTCATTCGCATCCTTAGAGATGCGGCTAATGATTAATTTACTACAAACAGGGGACTAATTTTTTTTCAACTTAAACTAATCGGTGGTCGTTATAAGAAAATGTTTCCTCGAGAAAAAATTAAATATCTACATGTCACTACAGACTCAAAGCTGAAGTTTAATTTTTGAGATTGAAAATATGATTCATTTTAAAAATGAATTAAGTAAGTGATTTAAGATATATTATGTTTGCCAAATAATATTATTTTTAATATCTACAGGGTGTTAAGGGACGTACTTGACTTACTTTAACTCACATTATTTGGAGTAAAAAATGTAAGTAAAATGTCTCCGGTGAATTTTTCAAAGTTTAAAAAACAAAAAACATATAAAATCAGTAAAAATTGAATAGCTAGGGTCGATGTGAGGGACCGTGTATTTATTACTCGGCTAATTGAAGTTTAAAAAAAAATTGATTTGAAAAAAAAAATTCTAAAAAGTCATCAGAGACCAACATTTCGTTTTACATTTTTTACTCCAAATAATATCAGGAATCACTGGTTAATGTAAGTCAAGTACGTCCTTTAACACCCTGTATGTTTCTAAAATTATTAGCACGCACGACGATGTTATATCTTAAGATCAATAAATTAAAAACACCAAACACCGAATCGTTTAACCTTTCGGTATTATTTAAGTTTCTGTAACCTCAAGACACATATTTTTTTTATTATTTTAAAATTGATAGATAGGTAATATTGGCACATTTTCGACATCATTATTACAGCTGCTTTAGACCGTGGGAACCCGCGAAACGGGTTGAGCAAATAAAAGAGAAAAATGATCCTGATTTGTTTTGATAATAAATCACCAGCATCTCGGCCATTTATATCTTTGACGCTGAGCTGCGTAAAATTTCCACATTTCCACGCCAGCCACATTTCAATCGGCCATTATTAAATACGAGTCAGCGGCTCCGGTTTAATTACGCTACACTTTCTGTTCGCGTCCTTATCTTCATATTTATGGGCTTTTGCTTTGAAAAATACATATTATACAAGTAGGAACATATTATATTATACGATATTGGTACGATTGATGAAGTTTAGTATTAAAACAGTTTTTGGATAATACCTACCATTTTTTCCATCATATACTATTATACCTCCTATCCATTTCCATCCCTAAAAACAGCCTTACCCACATTGGAAAGAATAAGATGGATTTGTTGCATTGTAAATTGTAGCAAGTACAACATTCGTATTCGTGTCGTGTAGCAAGAAGGTGTAATCGTCTTGTCCTCGTCGTGTATTCACACGCTTTGTGCTCTGTTTGCAAATATCAAAATCATATTAAAGATAAATTTCACCCTGTGAACAGTGCAAGTTCGTCGAGAGCTATATTGCCGGGATTCATGGGAATTCAAGGTAGGCTGTTTCCATCATTCAACATTTTCCGTGATTTTCAAACCCAATTGAATGAGTTTTATACTGTCGTTTTCTTGTGGATTTGATTTACAGTTTATTTCCGTGTAATAGAACACGTTCCAGATGATATTGATATAACATTAATATTATCAGTCCCACAAATATTTCAAAATATTAGTTCTAATTAAATACACATGTCATGTAAGATTATAATGTAATCAACAAAATGTAAAAAAAAACTTTGATCGATTTTCAGAAACATTTTTTTTGCTTAACTATGCATAGTTATCTTTTACGACTATCATTAAATTTAACAATAAAGATTAAAAACCATTAACGAATAAATCTCGTAAATTATTCAGATTTCTTTCGCTACTTCTATAAAATATTATGTGAATAGTTTCGAGACGACTTAAGCCAGTATATTAGATCCATTACATCATCGCGTAAAGTGTGCATTCAATCTTAACTTCTTATAGAGAGCAAACACCTGTCAGCCGTTGTGCTTTAGGCATTCTCAGGGGATTACCACCTGTGTCTGAACTCAACTTTTCTATATAAAACGATTAATAATGACGACGGCTTCAAATTGAACAGGTACTGAACTAATCCTCATCATTATTTCAGTTTTTTTATAATTAAGTCTTCTTTTGATTTCGTAATTATTAACTAACACTGCTATGTCAATGTTTAAACTCCTGAAGTATGAATTCTGATTATTGTTAGAAAAATTGGATGCTCATATCAAACCATACTTACAAATAATACAAACTAGCTTACTTGTACCCGTTGCTTGGGGTTATCCTTTGGAAATAGACATAAACCACAATGGAATTTTTTGTAGACATTTTAAAGACATAAAATTCCGTTTTACATTATTTTGAGGTATCTCATAAGGTTTAGCGTCCGAAAATATTTTTTTATGAATAGATTACAAAACATCAAATTTTCTCTACTTTCTTTAGGGTTTTCCAATAAGAGGTGTTATTTTGAATATTAATTAAGGAATTAATGATTTTTTATAGCCGGAATTGGATGGTATTGATCTGAACAACGTTTACTTTCAATAAGACGGCGCCATTGATATTTTACCGGAAAAGTTTCCGGACCGTGTTATCTCTCGAAGAGGTGATCACAATTGGCCTCCGAGATCTTGTGATTTAACACCTTGCGACTTCTTCATTTGGGGCCACGTGAAAGAGAAGGTCTACGCCAACAGCCCAGCGTCTATTCAAGACCTCAAAGATGGAATTCGTGAGACTATCGAGGACATAAGGCAGCCACTTTGCGATTTGGCTATGGAAAATTTCATGAAAAGGATATGGTCCTGTAGGCGTGGTCGTGGTGGTCATTTGACTGATGTTATTTTTCACTATTAACAGCATACTTTTATCTTTATAATGAAATAAACATTATTTAATCATTTATATTAAAAAATGGCATTTTTCTTTGAATATCAAAATAACACCTCTTATTAGAAAACTCTATATAAATGTAATATGCGTGTATTATATATTTAAACCTTCTGGAAGAAATTCTCTAAATGAAAGTGAAAATAATAGCGTAATCCTTAGGAGATAGACATATACCGTCGTGGAATTTTCTGAACGTCTTTTTAAGAAATACAATTCCGAAGTAGATTATTTTGATGTGTCTCATAAGGTTTAGTCAGCGTTAGCAATGTAAGCGACCGAAATATTTTTTTACGACTTGATTTTAAAACATCAACTTTTCTCTGCTTTCTGTATTATAATATGCACGTATTATAAGTATAAATCTTATTGATATAGTGGGAAATTCAGCACTAACAAAGCCTTTCCAACAATAATAAGTTTGGTTGTTTACAGGTGAAAAAATATAATAAGCAGTAATTGTCGATTGAATTTTTGATTGGTTGGGAATAAGCCGACGTAGCTTAGTGGTCCAGAGCACCTTACCGGACATCAGAAGGTGCGGGTTCAATTCCCGTCGGCGGCATTTATTTTTACTCGAGATATTTTCAATTTGTATGGATATTTCAGGCGAGTAATTAATGCTTATAATAATTTGTTATACTTTGTGCTATGCATAAAAACCTTGTCTTAAAAATATTTCTTAATCATTAAAAAATAAGAGTTATCCGACAAGTTTATCAAAATCGAGAATTATAATTGTTGATTGGTAATAAATTGCACAATAGCTAAAAATATCCTTGAAAAATCCAGAAATCTAACTTTAAAAATTTGACCAAATTAACCTTTATAAATTTAAACAAAAGAAATTCATATTTTAAATATATTATTTCATGTAGGTAGGTACCTCATCGCATGTCTGAATTCTTGAAATAATCAGTTCTATTAAAAAAAAATAACATTATAGTTTAAAACAAATCCGAGTTTATTAAACCAAAGTTGCCCACAGACAGACAGACAAACAACTGAATTAAGAATTAAAATTATTATTTTTTATTCTTTTTTTTAAATAAAGGCAAAAATTAGGGTTTTGCACCTATATATAACCTGACAATAATAATAATATGGAAATCTCGTAAGAACAACATAATTACAATGTGCGGAATTAATGTTGCTTGTGCAATGATTAGGATTTGGCTAGCACAGGAGTTGAACCCAAGATGCTACGTGCGAGTGGTAACCCGACGCATTTGTCAACTTTGCTACTAACCGGTACTCTACTAAATAGTTTAAAAAATCTAAATCTTTTAAAATGGCACGTCGCATTACCGAAACCAGAAATCGACACATTCAAAAATAACCTTTCAAACAGAACAATATTTTACGAAATGTTGATATTCTTTACAAATTAAAACGGTCATATTTATAAGCAATAATTAATAACTAAACGTTCCCATCTATTCAAAAATGTGTTAGTATTTCAAACAAAATAAAAAAAAGTAAATAGTGTTTAGGTAGGTCAGGTGAGCTCAGGTCATAAGGTCAAGGCACGCGCAAATGTCTGGTTTTTTGTTGTTATTTTTTTAGGAATGCCTACTTAATTTTTTTAAGCACATAATGCTACCGCATCACAACATGCTTCATTGTCGCTGCAGGAAATAATTGATTTTCTGATACAGTCATCCATTCAGCAGAGATAAAAAACGATCATTCGAACGTAGGTACCTACAGTAAAATACAATAGTATATTAAAATATCCAAATATTTAATTTCAAAGTGTTAACTACCATCTTAGGGTACGATCATTTTTAATGTTGGAGGCTTACCCGTAGACTCATATTATTATATTTATTAAGGCGACATAATACTAAAAACGGGGGTTTGCTCGACGCTCACATTTTAATTATTTTTGATGAATGTATTACTAAAATCTCAAATGTTTCTAGAGGGATCCCTACGGATGCAAGTTATTTATATATAAAATTAACAAAAACATGACCCTACCAATAAAATATTTTATGTGAAACGGTTTGATAATTTTATTTGTCGTAAGATCTCTCTCTGGGACTACTATAGAACGTCGATGACGTGTGTAAGACCTCTCTCTGGGACTACTATAAAACGTCGATGACTTGTGCAAGACCTCTCTCTGGGACTACTATAGAACGTCGATGACGTGTGTAAGACATCTCTCTGGGACTACTATAAAACGTCGATGACTTGTGCAAGACCTCTCTCTGGGACTACTATAGAACGTCGATGACGTGTGTAAGACCTCTCTCTGGGACTACTATAAAACGTCGATGACTTGTGCAAGACCTCTCTCTGGGACTACTATAGAACGTCGATGACGTGTGTAAGACATCTCTCTGGGACTACTATAAAACGTCGATGACTTGTGCAAGACCTCTCTTTGGGACTACTATAGAACGTCGATGACGTGTGTAAGACCTCTCTCTGGGACTACTATAAAACGTCGATGACTTGTGCATGACCTCTCTCTGGCACTACTATAGAACGTCGATGACGTGTGTAAGACATCTCTCTGGGACTACTATAAAACGTCGATGACTTGTGAAAGACCTCTCTCTGGGACTACTGTAGAACGTCGATGACATATGTAAGACCTCTGGGAATACTTTATAACGTATTTGCAGTAGATATAATATGATAATTTGAAATATTTCTAAACATTGTTATTAATATTTGTGTTTCATATTATGTGATTATTTATCGTTGGAAATTCATAAGGTACGTACATCAATCTCTATCGTTTATAATAAAAGACATTTTATTGAGGCCATACAAGCAATAAATAGGTACTTAGTGTATAAGTTGTTGACAAGTACAAATGCAAAGTATTGATAACCTATTAGGTTTATCCACACCTGTTTGTCGGTCGTGGGCAGCTATAGTAGTCAACTGGTCAGTAGCAATAGGCAGAAGGCACTAATAGTCGAAGAGAACATGCTTCCTAATATAAATACTGATTTTGTGTACCTGTTTCTCAGATAGGTACAAGTGAAGAAACACTGGCATTTACTGCCTACACATACTAAATTAATAACTACTTAATATCTTATTGATTGTAGAGTTAATACTGATAGTTAATGTATAAATATTAATACCACTACTTCCTTATATGGAGTTTTAAGTGATATGTATCCAAATACACTTTATTTTAATAGGCCAATATATATAATCTAAATATTATCAAGGGACGCTCTATGTGCTTAGTATGACTAACGTAGCTTAACCTTCTTTTAAATAAAACAATCGAACCATATAAAATACATTAAATATTTAATTATTAATTAATAAAACAATAAATTCGGAAGAATTTGCCCCGATTGCGTCAAAGAGTTACAAGACGAAATTACTCAGGCGTGAATTTCAAGTAACAACACGGAGAAAAATTAGTTTTCCTAATTTATTATGAATATATATAGTTTTTAATATTCTCCTGACGAAGGAAGGGTTCTTCCAAAACCGGTAGAGTGAAAATAAAACAATAGTGGTCAAAAACAAATTTATGTGTTTTTATTGTATATTATGAATATCTTCAAATTATTGGTAATCCGGTCAAAAACAAGATTGCAGGCCCTTTTTTTATAAACTATTAGTAAATGCCCAAAATTTCGGAAGACTTGTTCATGCACCTGCATTTGCCTTGCTAATATGTATTGACGAAATGCAAAAATCTTATGAGCTCGTCTTACGACATCGTTATAATACATTCGTATTTTACTGTAAGTTTATCAGGAAACCTGTCAATATATTTGTTAAGGGCCTGCAATCCCGTTTTTTTATAATTTCAAGAGATTCATAATAAATTAGCAATACCTACTCATTTTTTTAAATTGAATTTTTCAGAATTACACATGGACGAAATTAAACATGAAAAGAATTACACAAACTTAAATTACAGCAATTACGCACGACGAAAAACTTAACCTAATTTTTTTTTAATAAAATTGTATTGAAAGGTTATTACTATATGTGTAAAATATCACTGAAGAAAAAAAATCAAAATATATTTAATTATAAAATAATTTGGTCCCAATGGCCGAGTTGGTTGAGGAATAGTCCCAGTACGACAGAAATCATGGTTCGATTCCCAGTTCAGACCATTACCTTTTTATTTTTATGTGTCTTGTTCTGTTTCATGTTTCGTTTAGGTTTATTAGTATTACTTTCTACTTCAGTAATAGAAAAGAAAAAAAACTAAATTTAAAAAAAAAGAATTTCTTGACTGGTGTAATTGTAGGAGGTTTAATTCTCACCATGTGTATTTCCGTCCGTATGTAAATCTGACAGTGTAATTCACGTCTGTATAATTTAGTCAAGACCACATAAATTTTGTAAGCCCAATTTAAGTTAACTCTCAAGTGATTCATTATAAATACACGTATTTGGTTGAAAAATGGTTACCAAAATCAGATGGGTTAGCATTGAAAACACTGTGTTTCAAAGAAATAAAAGGGGACATACACATCACACAACACTTGAAACTACGCCTTTCAAATAAAATTGCATAAATTAATTTTTATTAGAAAGTTTTAATTTTTTTTTAATAAAATAAATTTTGTTTTAAGCATCAACTGAATATTGATGTTCAGTTATAATATGGTAGCTATTAACAACATGAGAACAATGTTGAATACATTCGAACGCAACGGGTTAATCAATTAATTATTTATTTTAATAAAAAACAATGGCTGAACCAGTTTATGCCCTCATCAACGAGCCACGAGTCACGAGCCTAGACTTGCCGTCCTTGAAATATCGTACTCCCAATAATGCTAAACACTGTCGCATGGTAACATCAAAGCCAGCGAGCAATTTATTTATTATAAAAGTTGAATACGGGAAGACTTCGAAGGTACATTTAATAAATAAATTCAACCTTGACCGTTCATCACATTTAACGTTGTTACAAATCGACGATCAAAGACATTTAGAATATTTTGACATTCGAAGATGATGACCTATGATAACTTTTTTGATGACCGTTATGCTTGACAACTTTATCAACGGCTTATCGAAGAACCCACAAAAAAATCAAGATGGTGCTGATTGTCGATTTGTGACGATGTCAAATGTGACGGTCGGTCAAACAACTGGCCCTTAATAAATGTTATTATTCGATTTTTCAAACATAATTATCGTGATTATGGAGGTCATATATATATATATATACGTATACCATCATAATTGTGATGATATTTACAGGAAATGAACTGTCAAGGTTCTCTTTTAACTAAAAGAAGATGGTGAAGATTTTAAAGGTACAACAATTTACTGAATAACTATCAATTTTTTGCAACTTATATTTATCGTACGTTTATTTATATTTTCGTATTATTCGTAATTTAAAAAGTTCTCGAATTGTTTTGTAGGTAGGTTTGGAGGCTTATTTCGACAGTATTATTTTTGTTAACAGTATTTAAAAACAGCACAATTTGTTTACAAATAAACATTAAAAAATATTTGATATTTATGTTTAATTTTATCCCTGTACCCATCATCTTTTATTTCAAATTTAGCTGATGGGTAACCTAAAAATGTACAATAGTTAATGTAACTAATAATGTAATTAATTTTTGATCATGTTTAAAATTTAATCTTAGGATGAGACCGGCATTAACATAAAAATAAATGTAAAAAACACCTAACGTGTAGTTTAAGAATTATATTAGTGTTTTAAGGTAATTTAACTGCATTTTAAGTAACTTTTAAAAGTGTCCTTGAGGTGATATTTTTCAGAAATTTATATTTATTATAAAAAAATGAACAATATTATTTTTGGTAAGTGCACTACAAGTACCTTATAGTAAGTGCAGTAAAAATTTTCGGTGAAATAATGGCGAGAACTTAAAAAAAGACACGGAGTGCAATTAAAATTCCAGGAACTGATTCAAGATAACAGCAATTTCCAAACTGTATGTCTACTGTGCCAAAAACACCACGACAAGACAGTCACGGTTCTTTCTGTCCCGTTTTAAGAGAATTCTCCAACAAGTTACAAGTCTTCCAATACGTTGGTAGCATAAAGCAAGGAGCTGGTAACATAATTCTGTCTTCTTGTCCGCCTTTATTTTAACGCCCGCCACTGGTGTGACTTCGTAATTATTTATAATCGATGGAGATGTCAATTATATGGGCAGAAAGGGATTGACGTATATGACGCTCGCGATAAAGCTGTAACGTGGCCGAGAGCCAGAGAGAAAGGTGCTTATATTTGTATACAGCACGCACAAAACATTTTAAACGCACTCGTGTATTATTTGAACAGAAAGCTTTTCATTTCTTAAATATATGCAAAATTTCTTTGTCGCGTCATTTTCATATAACAAAGCTTTTCGTATACAGCAGATAATGATGACTTGGTGAAATTATCTGTAATTTATATACCTTCTAGATTCTAGAATATTAAAGACAAAAAGACAAAAGACGATTTCAGATGCTGCGTAAATTATTACATAATTATTGAGTTTAATTATAAAACAAATGCAGCAACTAATTTGTCAATGAACCATGCTCTTCATATCTCCAATAATATTTCTATAAACTCTACATTTTCTCGAATTCACTGTCCACATTTAAAAGAAGCATAATGTCAATGACAAAAAGTATTCAATGCGTATACATATATATGTACACGCACACACTCACTCATACACACATACATACGTCGCCGGGTAATTACTAAACTTACTACTACATACAAGATGATTTTCAGATATACACTGTTGCAATTTATTTATGTATTGTTATTTTTTTTTACTTTTGTCTTTTTAATACTTAGATACTGTATTTTTGTTGTAAAAACGATGTCTACTATTTATGACCACCTTAAATATTTATTAATATTATGTATTTAATTAGAATATAGACTAGCTTCCCAGTTAGAACCGAGATTTCTCTACTAACTGGGTAATTGAAATGTTCAATGAATATCATGTATAATAAAAATTATCCTGTATTTACTTTATTTATACAAAAAAATATATATACCACCATACAGAATTGAAACGTTGCTTGAAATGGCTTTAGCCGTGTTTAGTGGCCAGATCTGAATATCCAAGTACTTCTCAACCTTCATCTTCCCATCTATTTTCGCTTCCTACTAAATACAGCCTCACAA
The DNA here is from genome assembly GCF_061612785.1 of Hesperophylax consimilis. Lineage (NCBI taxonomy): Eukaryota > Metazoa > Arthropoda > Insecta > Trichoptera > Limnephilidae > Hesperophylax > Hesperophylax consimilis. The sequence continues at coordinate 18,469,852 of NC_142845.1, forward strand.
CATAACCCAATTAGGGATGCCATAGTCTCACAGTTAGGAACAGTTGATACTCTAGTGCGGTATTCACATAAAAAACAAAAATTAAAAAAAACTCTGAAATGTCCCTTCTTAATAAAATTTAATTGTTAATTCAATACTTAATAAAAATTCATAAAATTACAATGGAGTTCTAAAAATTAAACTTGATTACCATAAATACATTGAAGTCTTTAAGGCCGACTTACGCTTGCCGAGTGCTCGGCCTAGTCGCTCGCTTTGTTACTCGGCCAAGCAACTTGTTGGAGAGTAGAGGTGATCACATGTAGAATGAACAGTGAGCGAGTCAGTTCATTGAGATTAGTTCTGCTAAGAAAGTGCTGCTTACTATGTAAATAGAGTCTAAATTCCTTGCAATATTAGTGTGAAATATATAGATCCGTGCGAGAAGTAGGAAGGGGGGTGTGGCTGCTGTTGGTGTCGCCCGAATCTTTCCGACGGTGACTGGCAACCGCGCGCCGCCGCGCAAATGCTCCACGAGTTTTCAACATTAATAAGTCAATTTACAGGACTACTGATTATGTTGAAACCCTGTTTACCGATAAACGGTAGATTTTTTTTTTTTTTTTATTATTTTAATATAAATCATAGTTACATTAATACATACATTTTTTTACAAAATATAATATTTAGGTACATAATTGGTCATGTATACCTTATCAGAAAAGAGGAGCTCTTGTGCCTGATAAGGGAGCCACGATTCTTACTTCAGTGATTCAATGTTATGTGTAAAATATAAATATAATATATCCATATATTTTTTTAATATAAATTTTTTTTGAAAAAAAGTTTGATTTTATTGATTTGTTCTTGTTGGTTCGTAATACAGCGCAATTCGGAAGGGAGATTATTGTAGTTTTTTATGGCTTGGTAAATATAATGGTTTTGCATTTGAGTTGTTTTAAAGATTGGCGTAATAAATTGATTTCCATTTCTCATCAGTTTGTAAAATTCTTGATATTCTGTGTTATTTTTTTCTTTACACATTTTTATAATTGAAGTTTGCTTAAATATATCATCAATATTTGGTACTGGAAACATTTTAAAAAGCAATTTTGTTGGGAAAGTAGAGTTTTTTTTAAGTATTACCTTTATAATAATTTTTTGCGAGACTTTTACTGAGTTTAGGTTGTTTTTATAAGATCCTCCCCAACCTATGATTCCGTAAATAAGCAGGGAGTGGACAAGAGCATAATATACATTTTTTAGTATTTTCACATTTAAAATATTTCTTAACCTAACAAATATATATATACATTTCCTTATTCTCTTTACTAACTCCGTAATATGGCTTTTCCATTTCAAATTTTCATCGATGATCACACCAAGATATTTAATTTCAGAAGAAGAGTTGATTACAGTACAAATAGGATTAAGTAGTTTACAGTTGACATTGTCACAATTTTCATCATGGATTATGATATTTACTTTGTGTTTAGGTATTTTTTGTAGTGAAAATAATACATATGTTGTTTTTTTGGCATTAAGTGTGAGTAGGTTATTATCAAACCATGATTTTAAGATATTAATACATTCATTTGCAAGTTTGTTAACTAGTTCCCATGTTTGACCTTTTATTAATAAAACAGTATCATCAGCATAAGAGATTAATTCACCCTTGATTTTCTGTTGGAAAATGTCATTTACATACATTAGAAATAGTAATGGTCCGAGGACCGTGCCTTGAGGAATGCCAAATGTACTTGTTAGTGGTGTACTAAAGGTTTGGTTTAATTTTACAATTTGAGGTCTCTCTGTTAAGTAGCTTTCTATCCATTTAAGAGCTAAGTGGTCAATGCCATTTTCTTTTAATTTTAATATAAGTCTTTCATGGGAAATGCTGTCTAATGCTTTCTTTAAGTCAATAAAAATTCCTATACATTTATTTGATTTGTCCAGAGCACTCTGAATACTAGATGAAATTTTTGCAATGGCATCTTGGGTACTTTTTCCCTCTGTGAAACCGAATTGATTTTCATTTATAATCGAGTTTTTTTTTAAGAATGCAGTTAGTCTTTTTTTAACAATTTTTTCAAAAATTTTCGATATATTAGATAAGAGTGAAATGGGTCTATAATTAGAAATGTCCTCCGGGCTACCGGACTTAAATATTGGAGAGATTATGGTTTTCTTATACGTGCTCGGGAAAACTCCTGTCTTAAAGCTATTGTTTATAATATGAGAGATTGGTGTAGAAATATAATTTTTAATGATTTTTAGTGTTTTTACAGCGAGACCGTCAAATCCCGGAGCAGAACCACCTCGCATTTTTGATATAATTTGTACAATTTACCATTACAGATATACCATTGCTTTCCCTATATTTTACAGTACAACTTGTACAATATCTCAGAGTACACGTAGGCATTTTGAATTGCCGGAGACCAGTGCCCGGCGAGCGCTTGTAAGCGACTGATACCCGTGATATCTCACAGTGGACAATGAACCGATATTATGTGGCCCGTACTTCGAACGCCAAATCTGGCAGTGTCTATATATCTCAATGCTGCTAAAATAGTTTCGCCAAGGAGGGTAAAAATAAAAATTAAGAGAGTTTTACAACAACAAACAAAAAAATTCGAAATGATCCTGAAAAATTTTGAATGATGTTTTTTTTCTACTGACTGACTCGGCTGATCGCACTGACCGAGTGAAGAGTTGAGTATGCAGATGAAGGGGGCACTTACTCGACCGTGTGATTGGACCTTGCTTCTATCCACTGCCTGGCTTGAATCCCTCGCCCACTACTGGGCCGAGTACTGATTGTACTGATCACATCAGCCGAGCCAAGTTGAGTATTCGGCCGAATGCAATTTATAATAATAATATCAGTATAAAGCCTCAAGCATTCTGGAGCTTTTTGCGTGACAATTAATAATGAAATATTTTTTGCTTATGTCGATAGCATGATCATAATATTTAGAGGCAATCGAACTCACGAACCCTTCGTCAAAAAAACACATAACCTGAACAACAACGAATGTACCTAGTAACTAATAACCATTATTTTAAAAGCACATTATAATTTAAAGTTAACATTTATAGTTTACAGCGTATAAATAATGTTTAAATTGCTTTTGTTCACCAGGTGGCATAAGGTGAGCTTACATAATTGAATAATTATGTTTTAACCTGCTACAATATGCCCATGTACGAAAAATCGTTATATAATTTGTAAATGGTCAACAATTATTCCTAAGCTATAATAAGCCAGACAACGTTCAATTAAAAACAAACCTCAACTAAACCAAAGAAATAAACAAGCTTGTCGTATAAAAATGTTCGAATAACTTTATGAAAGAATTTCAAAGCCTCATTTTAAATGTTTGTTTTTTTGACGAGATTACGTCATCTGAGGTTTTATCAAAATCAATTTAGTGAATAAGATTGATTCATCGTAATTCTTGTATTTATTGCTTCGCTAGTGTTCTCAATTTAATCTAAATTTAAAAGAATGGTTTAAGGACCATCTGAGGTCAATAAACTAAAATATTGGAAAAAAATCATCACGATTTGTGAGCTTAGTTGGCTATAATTTCGATTAATTTATCGTAGCTTCATGTAATAAAATAGCTAAGAGCGTGTTTCTTTTATAAACTTTTACAGTTCGTGTATAATCATTTTTACCCTCGCATCGTTAGCCTGTGCTAAAAAAAATCAACAACGAGCACGATAAGAAATTAAAAGATGTTACGTTTGAAAAACGCCAACCGATTTCAAAACTAAGTGATTTTATTATTTCCTCTATTTCTTTTGTTTTGTGCTTTGTGTTTATATATGACCTGATGTGTTTTGTACCGAAACTGGTCGGCTTGTTTTATAAATAAAGTGATGTTAGAAAAGTTATTGTTTCTTTTTTAATATATTTTTAAAGTTTAATTTGTAGAACTCCAATTTAAATTTAATCTTTCATGATATATATTAGTATATTAAAGTATAAGTGGATAAACAGGTCTTTAAAACACGCGCGATTTTTCGAGCACGACGGCGTAGCCGAGTGCTCAAAATAAAGCAAGTGGTTTAAAGACCAGTTATCCACGAATACTTTACGCTTTTTTTTATTGGTACACTTTGAAAACATAAATATTGATATTATTATTAAAAATTTGGAAATATGAACTATTAATGAATTCGTGATGTGACATCACAATATCTTGTTGTCATGGAAATGAAAAACACAATTGACATTTAGACTTCACATTTTGTTGATTTGTTGCCATGGTAACTTTAAAAAACGCACGTTCCATAAAGTGCGATTTAAACACGCTAGAGCGTACTTTAAATGAGTAAAAAAGGGCTCCAATAACAAAAAATATGTTTTGTTATCATTTGAGAATGACAGTTTGATCATGCCTTTCGAAGACGAAACAGCTGTCATTGATAATAATTACCTAGCATAACTTTTTTTATTATTAATCCCGTTTTAATAACTCAATTTTAATTCCTATAAAAAAAAAAAAAAAACTTAAAGTTTTAGTGTGTGTATCATTTTATAATGTTTAATTACATATAAACTATGTTTTAACTGTGCCTCAACTTAATGCTATCATTTTTTGCAGGAAAAAAACTATTCCAGTCCTTCATCATACCACAAGCAACATTTAATTATTGCAGCCATTCGTGACTTTCGTCAGCGCGCATCCTCTTTATTAATGCATTCACAGGTGGAACGAACTAATCTATCGCTCTGTTTCCATGCCATAATGTAACTTATCTTCCCTGTGATTGATATCTCATCATTAATTTAAACAAAACTGTATTGATACTTCTTTATAGAAATAAGAATGAAGTCCTCACGTAGACTTTCAATCAACTAGCATTTTTGCAACATGTGATTCGTATTCTTAAAAAGTTAGATTAGAATGTTTCAATTGGAGCTGTTTATATTAGATAAGGATTTCAAGTTTTTTGTATGTACAAAACATAAAACAAAAAAATAATTTGATGTTGTCTTGTGATTAATGTGATCGATTGAGCATTTCAAGTCACAATCATGTCCAAATTAGCGATTTTGATATATTAAAGTTTCAAAGTTTGTAAATTAATTAGAAAACAAAATGAGAGTTACAAAATTAATGTTTTTCTAGTCCAGCCTATTGTATGAATTCAAAATGGTGACAACTGACTTAATTTCTACTAGAACCAATATCTATAGTGTGAAGCTATAATTCCAAAAATAAATATTTGCAATGTCTGTAACAGAACAGAACAGAATGCGAGTTATTTGTTAGTTTTTTTTAATTAGTTAGTTGAATTTGAAAAATAATTTTTTTTTTCAGCTACAGCATTGATTCATCATATGGGAGGCTTTGAGTACCGCCGCCCCGAGAACAATTTTTTTGGACAACCAACACATCTGACTTATGTCACTCCAAGTGGCTTGCTACGTTTGGTGATTTATCAGGGGTGCCCGGGTTCATCGGGTGAGGTGTGTTCTGGATGCGCCTGCCTACCAACTGCATGTACCAGATCGGGAGAGGCTAGTTTGGAGAGACCTTTTGACCTCTCCAAATGGTCTCTCGACCTATCCCCTTGCGACGCAGCGGGAGGGATATATTAATACGTTTCTCATGGACACACTAAACCCTAGATTCCTACCCATCCGTCATACCTTTTTTCTTCCCATTACTTCGACGCCTTGTTCTCATTAAAAGACCCCCACACAGAATCTCCAAAGATGACATAGGTCGTGAGGAATATTATTTTCCTCAGGGCCTCTGGGTGGTGTTAATGTAAAAAAATCAACGTCGTATTTTTCAATCTTACCACTATTTTTCAATGTATGTAGATCTCAATATTCGGAATCCAACGATCGTTATAATTAGAAAAGTCTTTTTTAAAACTTGTCTCTTCAATGTTAACTTACCCTTCAAATAGTTACGGAAAGTTAAATGTTAACTTATCCTTCAAATAGTTACGGAAAGTTCAATGTTAACTTATCCTTCAAATAGTTACGAAAAGTTCAATGTTAACTTACCCTTCAAATAGCATTAAATCTTACATTACCTTTCAAATGATTTTAAAATTAAGATGCTTTCTTTATTTATTAAGCGTCGTGTAATTTGAACCTTGTAAATAATTCACTCACTGACGTTAACAGTGAAGTATCTGACTTTGGATATGCATGTTTTGTAAGACGATCGGAGTATTTCCGCATTGCAATAAAATCCAAATAAAATTGTTTTTTTTTTAAACATAAATTTTTTTTTTAAATAAAAAAAAATTAAATTAAATTACTGATAACGAATAAATATACAAAATAGTCTTATTTTATTAGGCAAATGTATTACAAACCATATCGTTACCTCATCTTTTTGACGTTTTATATTTATAAAAATAATTAATTTCACACGAGTTTATTTCATATTTCGGTCGGTATCTTTGGTTTCATAAAGGTGCACATTTTAATTCTAATGTAATTGAATACAAAGCGTGATGTTTTTTCTTTCTAACACCGTTTAAATCACATTTCTCACCACTACACTAAGGAAGTTACAACGATTTCGGTGAGACCATATGAGTAGTTCCCAAAAGCAAGCAAATTAGCCTGAAGGGTCAAATTAACATGGCAGTTATATTCGTGTTTCATTTAGCGTGAAAATATTCACACGAATATGTTATTTAATCGAGCGTCCTGAGACACAATAATTGGCAGTTATTCTGTTACCGATACCAGAGACCTTTATTACCAAGTGACATACAAGTAGCACAAGACATGAAATAACATACTAAGTGGGCACTTTTTGAAAGGTTCGTAAGTGTTTTCACTCCTTAAACAATTATATATACCTCGTTATACTACTATGCTCTCGTAAAACGTGCAAAATGCATGCCTACCTACCGAGTGCAAATTAAAGTTGTTTTTAAATTTGATTAAATTAAAATTTAGGCAATCCATTTTATGAACATTTTTTATAAATTTACAAATGAGATAACAAAACGCTTTTTATGCAGCTTTCACGTCGATTTTAAGCTCATCAATCAAGTTTGTCAAAATTTAATCATTTGCAAGTACTTAACTGTATGTTATTCAATTTTTTAAAAAACATGATTAATTGATCGACACACTCCGAGTACAGTACAACCACGCATACAGAGCCCTATTTGGCCTCCCCTGGCGATGCAGCGCCTCACAGATGTTCACCGGAGGAAGGGTGCATGGGTTCGCTGCTTTAATGAGCCACAGAATAGCCGGGACGAGTTAGCGCTACCAGAGATCGGACAACACTCTTGTCCAGGCCGTTGCCCAGTGGCAGGGAGCGCCTCTACACCAGAGATGGAGAATTTCACTCAAGCCACCATAAATTCCTAATGTGTTCATCAATTTATTGATTTATTATTTATTTCTATATTATTTTTTTATGTATTAACTTAAATGTAAACTTTTACAGCATCAGGCAGCGCATTGCACACACCGCTCTGTCCAGCTGAAATAAACATTATTATTATTGTTACAGTTTTTCTATGATACGATTATAATCCTTCCATACAGATATTATGTGATATTATGCCAAACATTAATACAGTTATCTGGCTAGAATAAGAAAAAAACGTAATTATTTGCTAAGTAAATACATTCATCAATTTCGTTGAAATTTTTTTATCGATAATTCCGTACGTGCGCAACGCGATCTCATTTTAACATAATTAATAGAAAGTATTATTAAGTTGGATTTAAATGGACTTGTACATTCTGATAAAGTTGTTTAATTAATGAAACCTGTTCGGATTTGAATATGAATACTGAAATGTCTTTATGAATCAGGTATTTGGATCAAACATCAGTTTAGAGATAAGCCCCTAGAGTATGACAGGTTGACGTCTAAATCCTTTATTTTCGAAAAGAACGAGTCACACTTTAGTAATAGCGTCACAGGGTCTGAATATATTATGTACGGTGTACCATGTAATGTAACCATAGACATTCCTGAGCCAATCAGGAAAAGAGGAATAAACCAAGTGCGAGGAGCGCGGGAGGCGGCGTGACTGTCCCACCTTCGGTGATTTGTCAGTAACTCGCGTTGTAATATCACCGATTGGTGTTCGAAAATAAAATCTGCTTACTTATTACTAGTCCTTTATTACAATGTTGCTGGCTGCTTAAAAAACCGGGCAAACAAAAGTTTGAGCTGGTTTCCATAATTTTATACATCGTTACACTACTTACTTAGAAACATTGAAAATATTTTTTTAATTTACCCGTTTACTCTTACTTAAATTTACTCGCTCAATTTTGGCGTCTTACGAATATTCTGATTCCAGAAAAGTCCTACAATATAATGCCCTGCAAACCGTTGCCTTACTTTAGCGAACATACTTTTCTACGCATGGTCTGGTTATTTCAATGTTTGCACTTTGGTGGTCAATGTACGACTGATGTCATAGTTTATTCAAAGCATTCTTGAACTCTCCTGGTGCCAAAAATACGGTCATGTGGTTTGCCTCCAATTCGTAGAAATGATACCCAGATTTGATGTTAGGGCTAGTCTATTGATTTGCATGTCTATATGCAATACGAAAAATTAATTCCAAAACTTAATAAAGTTTAGAATACTCGTATGTGAGTTTGCGCAAATGTGTAGGTTACCACTTCGAATATGCCGACATTATTAAGTGAATTAAGTGAAATATATTATTAAGTGAAGCTGGATGTATCATTACGTTACCCTGATCTATCAAGGATATAACATAAAACCAACTTTATTACACTTTTATTTCTCGCCAATCGCACCGGTTTGCAGAAAATCAAGTCCAAATACAGACTGATACATTTTAAAACATTAAACAATGGTATTTATACTTCACCTGTTAATTGTAAGCATTATAAGATATAGATAATGTAGATATATATATATACATTATTAAAATTGACGTTTGTTTGTTTTTGCTCTTGAGAATAACATACAAATAGAAAACTTATCATTCTTTGCTTAAATTTAAAATTCATAAATTCAGTCTCTCAATACACTATGTCAGTGGCGGTCATTGAATCATCATCAAATCATTGATTTCATTTTGATTTTATTTCAGTGGTCAAGTTTCGTTCTGTATGAATCCTAAATGCTGCGGAAATTTAGAATCTCAGTCGCATGCGTTTAAAATCATGTAGGTACTGGTATGATTTACGAATAAAAATTTCAAAAAAATTTAAGGTATAAGTAATGGGCAGAAATAAAATATGTGTGGGCTTAGAATGGAAAACTTCAGCGAAATGACAAAGAGAGGGATGTAAGAAAAATTTATGGCGTGAAAGTGGACGACTGGGACGTTCAACCAAACCATATACATTGGGTCATGCCAGGGGTCAAAGCAAAAGAAGAGTATGCACCATTGATCAAGTATGATGTAAATGCAGCAAAGAGTGCGTGCCAATTCAATAATTTAATTAATTACTCTACTAAGTGCCTGTAATTTGTTACTTGTCTTAAAAGGCTACATATAAAATAGCCGTCACGGGACGTCTGGCAGATGTGAAATATGGAAATTGATTTTTATTGAGGGAAGTGAAAATGAAAGAAAACAATTTTTTACGATAAAACAATTTATTTAAAAGTTATTATTATCAAGATATGCATAAAGAAAACACTAAACATACATACATTTATACAATTCGGTTAAGTTGTATCGCAAACGACTCATTTTTCAATGAAGAATTGCCAAATTTACTCAAAAAATATTGATGATTTAGGAGCAAATATTGCTATTGAAGAAAACCATACTGAACAAAAATAAACTTGGAAAGAAGAAAAATATTTGATTTTAGCTCTAGGACAACAAATCATCTTACAAAGTTTATTTTTCGATGAGCCTTCACTGTACAGAGTTTTGGTGGCCGGGAGGAAAGAGCCGACAGTCACGAGACTGGCAGAATGGAGCGTCGTCCCGTCTTGCCACTCTTGATTTTACCCCCCTTAGACATGCTAAAAGATGTTTCACATCAAAAAGCAATCTTTCTTCAGGCGTATACAAAAACCAAAGTTATTAAGTCATTCGGAATAATATATCTACAGATAAAGGTTCTACTGAATAGAATGATTCTCACACCGTTTACTGCAACGCTAGTGACCAATCGTACATACCAATACCATCTCTGGTCGCGGCTGATGAACGTGTGATGATTCTGAATGCTGGTAACCTGTGGAATTGGCAATCCGCTATAACCAGGTAACTGCTGCTAGCCGGGTAGCTGACCGACATTAAATACTGTAACAATATATGCATAGTATTCCAATATGACTTTATCTCTGCATGCCCTTTTAGATACACACCTCGTATGCCCACTTGTAATAAAAAAATGTTATTACGAAAGAATCAATCACAATAATATACTTTAGGCTGTGAAAGTTATAGTAACAATCAACAAAAAATAATAAGCAATCATTACTAGCCTCGAACACAAATATAAATTGAAAAAATCTTTCGAGAAAAAATAAATGCCGCAGACGGGAATTGAACCCGCACCTTCTGATTGTCGGTCAGTTGCACGGAACCACTGTTCTGTGTCGGCGTATTTTAATAATTCAATAAATGCTTAGTTATTGCTTATAATAATTTGTTATCCTTTGTGCCTTGCATAAAAACCTCGTTTTATAAACATAAGTTTGCTTTTAATAAAAAATAATTATACTAATTGTATGTTAATAATTTCATATTAGCTAAAAAGAAGACACCTTTGAAAAACCTGTCAAAATTAACTATAAGAAATTTGAACAAAAGAAAAACACGTTTTAAATAAATAATTAAAATAATTTTCTGGCATATTAATAATAATTCGTACTTAAAATAATTCATAATCTGCTATTTTCATCGATGGCGCTAATTTAATTATTTTAGAAAAAACACTTATCGCATGTCATCCTTTGAAATATTAAGATGAATTATTTCTTTTCATCCATATATATGAAATATGAATGTGAAAGATAGTTTTGTCTGTTTGCAAACTCAATTCTTTCAAGAAAGGCATACAAATGCAATATTGTATCAGTGATTCAATACAATATTGTATTTGTACATATGCCTTTCTCGAAAGAGTTGAATTTGTATACGGACAATTTCATATACATATTGTGTATATACGGACGCAAACGTAAATAATTCATCGTAGTTTTTTTTCCTAAAATAATTAAATTAACGGTATCTATGAAAGAGCAGATTATGAATTCTATTAAGTATATCCATCTACCCTTAAAGTAGGAACTTTATCGCCTGTCTTAAATTCTTGACACAGGCAGTTCGAATTTTAAAAATGACACTAAAATTCAAAATAAAACCGGGTTCATTAAACCAGAGTTACACAACAGACAGAAGAACCAAAACCGAAATTAGTATTTTTGATGGTTTCTCCACATAAAAGCCTCGGGGAGTTATTTTGACATTGATCTATTTCATTTATTTGCTGGCTCATTAGGAAAAACATGATAGTTTCATGTAATCTTTAAAATCTAAATCGATGTTTTTTCTGTGTGTTATTTAGATATTTCTGTACCTACTGATTTAAATCTCCTGCGAAAAAAATCATATTTATTACTCGACAGTGTTGTATTTCATCGGCTCTCTGATCTCATTAGTTTATTGTAGTTATTCATCACGTCGGAGCCTATATTTTACTTATTTATTATATCGATGTTATAATTGATAGACTCGTATTTTAGATTTATGTTCCTACACATGTTTTGTAAGTTATCGCGTGTTTTCAAAAGTGGTGTGCTGGACGACAAGTGATTTTATTGCCGTCATTAAAGCCTGATACATGCTTTGCGAAAATGACGAAACGTGACTGCTTTCAAAAACGTATTTATTTTGCAGATGTAACATAAATTTTCGTGTCGGCACAGAAGCAAAAAATGCACACCTGCATTATTAATGTTTTGAAAAAATATTCCTGTAGTTGGCATGATATGTGTTCTAAATGACAATAGAGCAACTTCATATATTATGTTTAAGTAGCTGACATATACCCGGCGTTGCTAGGGGTAAGGAGATAGACATATGCCATTTCATTAGACCTTTTCGAGATGTACAATTCCGTAATACATTGTTTTGATGAATCTCATAAGATTTAGGCAGCGTTAGCAGTGTAAGTGCCCAAAAATATGTTTTTTACGACTTGATTACAAAAGAATGACTTTCTCTACTTTCTATAAATGAAATATACATGTATTATATACGTAAACCCTTCGGAAGAAATTTTCTAAATGAAATTGAAAATTCTATCAAAATCCTTTGCGTAGTTTAGAAGAACTAAGAGCTCAAACAGACAGACGCGGATAGTGACTTTATTTTCTAACGAAAATACTTAATTTTTCCGGCAGAAAGATTTTTTCACATAGTTAATATTTTTATCTAAAATTCTAAATGATCCATTTGCTAGTGCAGAATTGCTTGCAATGATAAACTTTCGGATTCAACTACGTAATTTTGAGACTAACTACCACATGTATTCCCCGTTGCCCATTATAGTAATGGAGGGAAAAATTATACCGAGCCAGCAGACATCCTATCAATAAACAAATACAAATATATTTTTGAGGTAGTTCAGTTATGTTTAATACTGTATAATTTTTACTATCCACATGTAAAAACCCCTAAAAGGGCGTTATTAAATAATTAAAAACCATCAACATTATCTTCATTTTTATTGGCTGCTATCTTTATGTATGATATCAAGATTCAACTCGAACTGAATGCAATCTATACAGTGTCTTGGATAAATATTTCCTATTTTTATTTTTATGTGCTGTGACGAATCAAATTTCGTCACAAATAAATTTGAAGGTTAAACTAAGTATGTCCCGCAGTGTGCGCCCAAAGACAAAGAAAGTGTTGACAGACGGGGGTTGTAAAGAAAGAAGTGAGAAGTGCGGGGTAGGGCGACAGGTCCTACGAGCTCAAGAAAGAAAGACAGTCAAGATCGAGGCGGGAGAGAGAGGAGACCGAGACAGGAGTGGTGGTGAAGTACGCGCTCCCCGCCCAGCGGTGTGATGCTGGGCGGCGGATGAAGAAGTTACAGTCGAGTTAGAGAAAGTGATTTTCAAGTGTTGTCCTCCGCCCGGCGACGTAATGTTGGGCGGGAGGCGAAGAAAGTGCGGTGACCAGACGCGGCCGGGAGGGCCTGAGCTGCAGAACTGCAGAAGCTGCCACCTAGGACTTCGGCCTTACTAAGGCCATCGAACAAAATCAACTCAGTGACAACAGTGTAGCTACAGTGAACAATGACAATGCGAATAGTGAAGAAGTAATCCGAACCATATGACAACTAGTTAAGTTATAGATGTAAGTAGATCTAAGTATAATTTAGATTAAGTATTAACACTTGACAAACCCTATTAAAATCGAGACTTATAATTAGTAGATGTTCTTAATTAAATTCACCTACCTTGTCCCCACCCAAGTGACACGAATTGGCGAGAAGGCAGAACATACGAATTGGTAAGTATAAGAACAGCAATATATTTAAGTATTATTCTGAGCTAGCTGCGGACAATATGTTAACGTGATTTTGTCACAGTGCGACATCTATTGACTTTTTTGCAAGTCTAGGATGAACATTTATTTATTTATTCGAAGTATGATACAGTCAAATATGATAGAATTAGATAGAGGGTCATTTGGTAGAGCGGCGCCCCGGCAAGGCGACGGTGGTGAGTTCAAGTTCTAGCTGCGACCGTGTCTTTTTCTGATTTTTCTCTTTCAAATTCTTTCGTTAAGAATCGCTAATATTATCTCCAATAATTAAATATTATAGTTTGAGGTTTGACTCATTAAATTACTCCAAAAATTAACAAAATATAATAATTAAAATTCAGTTCAAAATAATTTTCCAAAACCCTCTTTTCATTGAACAGCATTGAAATTATATCTGGCACTACCAACAAGTCTTATAATAACTGTGGATTTTACCTATAATTAAAACACTGCAATTCTGGTGCAAATTCATATATTTGTTTTATTTCGTGAAGAGAAACTGGTTCCATTATTTCAAAACAGGTTTCTCGATAGCGTCAGTGGGAACAACAATTGTGGGGAATTTACGATCTTTACAATGTGCTCCAATTTCAATTGATTCGGAGCAAGGCCAAGCGAAAATCCTGGCTAAGATCAGGGCAGTACAAAAACAGAAAAAGTATGCAATATTATATTATGTTAGGTATCCTATCTAGACGACTTAATTCTGTAGTTTTATTTTTAACGCCAAGCAGTTTTATGGGACAATTTTTGGAGATCTTAAGAAATTCGGATGGAGGATCGGCTAAGGTTTTATGTTATTTATGAGTTACCTACTTAATTCATACATAAATCAGGATTAATTTACATATATTTATAAACAACCCTGATGTTCGGCACTGAAGTGTGGAAATGGCAGAGGAGGGACATAATTCAACTGAATGCAGTAGAAATAAGAACGTCAAGGTTGATTTGTAATACCTTGTATAACCATGCTGCACCTCATGAGATTAATAAAGGGACATTTCAAAGACGGACAGCGTATCAATCAAGAAAGGAGTATTGAGAGAGGAAAAAATGCGAAGAGAAAGTTGATGGAAGAAATTTTCTATTGCGTTCCAGAATGAAATAAATAGCACGGACAAATATATCGAATTATAAATATCAATGGTCGTTAAGGGTTTTTGAACTGGGACATGGGTTCCATTTTCTCCATCGATCCTCCGATTTGATAGTTATTTGTGCGTTTAATTTTTTTATTTAATACACCACCTATCTGGTTGTTTTTCTTGGGTAGCATTGAAAGTAAATATGTATTTTTATGCTCTTCGATTTCTTTTCAACTAAGTCTGCGAAACTACAAGCTGTAATTTACTTTTTGAAATAAGGTAATTTTCTCTACTACCCAACCAACAAAACAGTTTAATACTTATTGTGTATGAACCGTCCCTGAATAAATCAGGCAGAACAGTTGGGCAATGTGCCGTAGGCAATAAATCAATCAATCTCCACAGCCGAGCCATCAATAATGTCACCTGTATCACCTGTGTTAGCGGAGGTAATGGAAGCCACATCACCTGTTCAGCAAGATGCTCTACTTTGTATTATTCTATAGGAACTATCTTATATTGCCAATTCTTTCGCAGTGTTGCAAATCATAAAAACTCTCCATAGAAAACCAAGATTGGCCATAGATATGTAATTATTTTGTTTTTCGTGCAAATACCACACAAGAGTTCCGGTGATTGGAAGCAGTAGATCGATTTTTGGTTAGGGATAGATGCAAACATCATTTATTTATCTGGATAAAGAATTACCTTTCCACGCATTGTTTTCTAGCATATTAATTCCACGTTTTTTTAATTTCTGTTTATGGTTGAACGACATTTATGTTTCGTATCACCCGCCCTGAGATAACCTGAAAAAGGCGATATTAAATGTTTAACTTTAAATAGTGCCGTTTAGTGATGATATCACTTTACTTTAAATATGTTTATAAAGCATATAACAAAGCAGCACGTTGTGAGCAATATTTTTATTAAAAGTATTCCATAATCATTGATGCATGCTCTAACTAGATCCGCCAACTGCAGAAATGTTTAAAAAAATGTGACACTAGTGTAAGAACACGTTTAAGCAAAAGTATAATGGTTTTGCTGTAAGTAACAAAAATTCACGTCAATTTATACAAAACATGTATTCATTAAAGGTTTGTTGTCTGTCCCTTGCGGTAGGTACTCCCGAGGCTATACTCTGTAATGATAATAAAATAAAAACTGACAGGTCGTTCCGCAGGTCCTCAGGGGATATTAATTTTATTTTGACACTTATTTACCACATAAATTATCCATAAAAATGATAATGACGAAAAAAGATCGAAGCCTTTATGTACCACGAATGTGTAATATTTAATTAAAACTTAATGTTTAAAATTCTATCAATTTTATCAAGTCCATCGTATTGTTTTAATTAATTATACATTATTTGATTGTGAATTTTATTTACAATAAGGAAAAAATGGGAAACAAATTAATATAATTTTATTTGTTTATTTATAAAAAAAACTTTTAGGTAAAAAAAAGTTGAGTATAGGTATTACGGTTCCATGATAACTCAACACAGTGACAATTCAACACACCGTTAAAAAGTGATATAAAGTCATGAGAAATTATGAAAAAAAAAATTTAAACCTCACCTAACCTAACCTAACCTAACCTACATAATACAGTTAATAATTTTTTGATTCATTTTCAATGACTTTATATAACTTTTTAAAGATGTGATGAATTAACATTTTGGTGATATATCCGGTCACCGGTATTACATATATGAAATTATAAAAAGAGATAGGTGCTCCATAATATATATCACTTCATAATATATCATTACATTTTATGTGGTTTTGTTTTTATTTGGATACATTATGAACACACCTTTAGTAGGGATTATATATATTATGGTTAAGGTTTTCACGGATGTAAGATGTGGAATAATTTTCTCGGTTTACCTGCGTAACGTAGTCCTTAAAAGGACTTTTTAATTTACGTCAGGAATTAAAAAGTCCTTCTAATATACATGTGGGAAACATGGAATGAGGACAGTTTTTCGAGCGCGCCTGTTACTTCGGGGACATTTGGAAAGTTTGGGGATAGGCTCACCGGTCGGTGGCCGAGTTGACATCGCGCTTGGGTCCCACTCAGGCGTAGTTTGTTCAATTCCTCGGCTGGCTAAGTCCTCGATCACAACACAAGAAACATTTTCAGCTTATTGTGGTGGTAGTAGGAGATTTTCAAATATTGTCAGGTTATTCGTAACCAGGGAATATTTATCTTTCTTTTATAAAAAAACTTATAAATCTTTAGAAAAAATTATCATTTTCCATTATATACGTAACGCATATGTATATTGCCGTTACAGTGGAAGATATCTACATTTGAGGGAATTTTACTAATTAAACAATCTTATAAGGGAAGCCCTTTGATTTAAATTTGTTTTAAAATGTATTTCATTCAAAAGATTGCATGAACGCGTGTGCCGTGCAGGTACTTTTCGATAAATTATGTTTAATATAGCAACATCGCATCTGAAAACTATACAAGTACACTCAATTAATCAATTTTGAAAAATACAGTTATAAATATAATTATGAAATCAATTGTACTATTTGTAAGAAATTATGATTTTTTTCTGAAACGATTAATTTTTGTTTATTTATGTAATGAATAAAATGGAGACCACGCAGTACACGCACACTCTAGGTAGATTCATAGGTATGTAAAGTGTAGTTTTTTGATAAAGTTACGTACGTTGTTACGTTTAATGATATACCAGACAGTCGACACAAACACTAGGTAGCTTCGTACGTATGCAAAATGTAGTTGTTTGATAAAGTTAAGTACGTTGTAACGTATAATGGAGACCACGCAGTCGACGCAAACTCTAGGTAGCTTCATACGTTGTAACTTATACGAAGTTACGTACGTTGTAACTTATAATATAAAAACTCACACATTATAGGTTCAAAACATCGTATTTTACTTTTCTTGTTACGAAAATACCACAGATATCGTAATGCCTGCTTTAATTTCCATTATTCTTTACTTCCCTCAATAGGTAGCCTTTATGCGAATACATAATTATATTATTATGAACATGCATATTTTTTAATGAATTCATCGAATGTTAGTAACACAATGTACAATAATATAACCAGTTACGGTCAGCACTAATTAAAATGTTACCAACTATACATAAGAAAGTAATTAATTAAAAGAGTTGGCTAGGAATTTCTCTTCAAATTATGTAACTGCCTCAACAATATTAATTGTGTACGACTGAACCTTATTAACTGAGACATTTAATAACCGGCGCGTTTATCAAAAGGCTAATGTGATTTTTATCAGGCGCAGGTTTAAATAATTAAGTTCGCTATCGACAAAATGAGATTGATTAAAATATTGCGAAAGTTTTATTTTTGTATTCCATCGGATAGTATGTAAATATAGCGCTATCATGATATAGGAGCATAAATATAAATAATTAAGGAAGTGAAAATAACGCATAGCATTTGGCGAGTGTGTTTTTTTTAATTTTAGAGTCATTGATTAAGCCTAATGAAGAGATCAGAAGTGTAATCAATGAATGACATACTACTACGATGATGTAAGAAATTTGGTTTGAAGGTTCGTCAAGTGTCAACGATAGCAGAGGCAGCAAATAAACAAGAAATCGTATTTTTATAATTTTACGCATGTGTGGAAAAGAAGCTTTTTCAGGATATAAAACGCCATAGAACAATATAAAACCGTAAAAATATATACATAAAATAATGATGATAAAATTTATGCCGATAATACGCAAGAGCCTAAATGTGAAAGTGGTGGAAAAAATATCTGTTATTGTCCAAATGCCTTCAAAGATCCAATTATATGCACTTGAAAACGGCTAAAACCTTTACAAATTTATTTTTGCATTTCTCAAGTATAAAGAATTTTCCTGAATGTCCAATTGAAAAAAGTACAAGGATCATTTCATTATATTTCTTCTTTACCCAGAAATCGTGCCAATTGATGCAGTGTGCAAAGAAACAATCAAATATGAAAAAATCACACTCATGTAGCACCTTTCAACCATATCACTTCACAGCTATTAATTGTATTCATTTCCGAGACTAACTATTGTTTGTGATTTTCGCTAATATGATAGTGATAGGTATAAGTAATAACTGTAGAATAACAGAAGTTCTTATCTGCACCCACATTTGGGCACCTTCAGTCTGCTAAGCGAATTTTTTATCTATTCGGGCTGGAAGAATATTACCATTTAGACTGTTAACATAATACATTAACTAAGGCTGTATTATAGGAGAGTCTCATTAAACAAGCAGCGTGAGTGATATTATATTTTATTATTAGAGATTATCTTTATATAAAATTGCAGAACTGCAGGGGGTGAACTGAATTCAGACAGATTACAACGCAAATTAAGATTAATTGAAATTCCTGAGTGTGTTTTTATAATGCTTTTTTGTAGGTATTGCATTATGATTTTAAACATTAA
Source organism: Hesperophylax consimilis (assembly GCF_061612785.1). NCBI lineage: Eukaryota > Metazoa > Arthropoda > Insecta > Trichoptera > Limnephilidae > Hesperophylax > Hesperophylax consimilis. The sequence continues at coordinate 18,488,890 of NC_142845.1, forward strand.
TTACTAATGCCTACATATTGTTTTGTTTTTATAAGTAAACTTATAGATATAATAATATTCTGAATAACAGATAAAACCGATTCATTTTATATAATATCGGCACATAATTTTTTTATTAGTTTTTCTACTTCCGTTAACGTGTTGATTGCTCTATATTGTCTGTGCCATTCTTACAACTAAATAGTTGTAAGAAAGAATATGGCACAGACAATAATAAATATCAATCATTGTATAATACTCCAATGTAGAAAAAATCTGGAAGAAAATGTCTACTAAGGACGGATTGTTTCACAAAATTTGAAAAATTCATCAAATTTCAATTTCTGTGAAGTTTATATTCAATTTATGTTATTATTTCAGTTTTGTGAAGCAACTGGCCAATAATGGTATATAATATTCAAATTTTGACAAGTTAAGGCTCACGTTCGAAAAGGCATTACAAAATATCCTCTTTTAAAATTATTTCAAAACATTTATAAGGGTGTTATCAAAATATACATATATCACGGTATATCAGTTGATTTTAACCCGGCTTGGTTGGAATGACGAGCTTAGCGCGGCTTGGAACATAATCCGTATATAGCTCGTAAGCCTAGATATCAGCAATATTACACGAATTGTCCATGATTTTAATAGATGAACGTGTTTCTTTTTTCTTTGTAAAACCAAACTATTCTCTACGTGAGTGGTATATCTATTCGTTCTTATGTCATCGTTAGTTTGCCAACTTTCAAATTCCAACGTCAGCACTTTTTTTTGGCGGGTGTTATTTACGAGTTCATTTTTTATAATGTTCCCCACTTCACTAGTATGGTGCTATATGCAAGGATATTAATTATGATTTCAATAATGTAAATACTGTAAAAACATTATATATGTCACTAGTAAGAAGTCATGTAGAATACAATTCCACGGTTTGGTCCCCAAATTATGAGGTTCATTCACATGCGATTGAAAGAATCCAAAATAAATTTTTAAGATGTGTAAATTTTAAAATGGGCATTTCTAGAGAAAACCTCAATTACGATAACGTACTTTGTTCATTAAATTTAATAAAATTATATGATCGCAGAATTATTTCCGATTTAACCTGTTTGTATAAAATTATTAATTCAATGTTTGATACCCCTGATTTATTATATGTAATTTCTTTTCATACTCCAAGCAGGTCGGTTACAAGACAGTACCTACCATATTATTGTAGCAATTCTATATCAACGTCCCAATATCACACTCCTATGCGACGGATTCAACAGCTAGGAAACAAATACTACGATGTTGTTGATATATTTAGTACATCAATTTCAATATATAAGCATACCCTATTGAAGTTTTTTTCATCAAGTAGTGGAATATTTTAATAAAGGTATTTAATTTGATTTGACTAACACATAATATTTTTGTCAACTGAAACAGAAAAAAATATTTTGGATTTTTTATGTTTTGTGCCTGCATGCTGTGTAGATCAAGTTCAGTGATATTTTGACTTTATATTTATTTTTCTGCAATCGTTTTAAATAGTCGTTTCCTGCACTATTTTCATGCATAATTTCGTAAATATTTTTTTATATATATATATGTATGTAAAAGCCTTAGTAGGCGTGAAATAAATAAATAAAGAAATATTAAATAGTATTTGTTTTGCTGGAGTTGACCGCTGAAAACAAACTGTCCTGGGTTGAAACTTTTGAAATAATTTTTTTGATACCTTACCCGACAAATAACATCAATATTCCTCACTGTCCGTAATGATAAAATTAGGCAATTTACGCAAATTTCCATGAGACGTATGTGGCTTTCCAGACTGAGCGAGGAATATCGTACGTAGCGAGAATACGGACTGATTTAACGAACGACAATCACGTCAGTGTTTACAATAAATGATCTCGACGAGTGGACAATAACGAAACCTGAAGTGTGTTCAATTCGTTGCTACAAAAAATATTATTATTTTCTTATTTGCCTCACTTCAAATCAATATGTATTAGGACATAGTAATATTTAATACCTCTACCTTTACAATAGTACAATAAGAAAACGTTTAATATCAATGCATAATATGACAAGTGAAAAGTAAACAACAATTTAAACTATTATCACAATTATTGCACCACAATTTGAGTGCGACAAAAATCATTATGCGCTCGTATACCACACAATACGCGAACAAATCACATGGTATACAGCAGGGATGGCCAACAGGTTGACCGCGGTCTACCGGTCGACCGCGAAGCTGATTTAGGTAGCCCGCGAGAGTAAAATCAAGTGAATAGGAAAATATGACAAAATAACATTATTTTGAGATGTATTCTATACTATACTATACTGAATAAGGTACCTACTCACACGCTTCGGTCGCATCGCAACAACGCAATAGCAGTATCGTTGCGTGCATATGCGTGAGTCAGGCAACTAAATGCGGCTCGCCTCGCTACGCGCGTTTCCATTAAAAGATGCCATGCCTAAGAAAGGTAGCTTTATGTTTGACGTCGTTTTTCGGTTCTACCTATCTTTGCGAATCAACACTTTCAACGATGAATGCAATACAAAAAATACATCGTTCCCGCATAACAGATGCCCACTTAACTTCGTGTTTGCGAATCGCAGTTACTTCGTACACTCCCCAATATGATAAGCTTGTAGAGAACATGCAGTGTCAAACATCCACCCTAAAACGTAAAGCTGAATGAATTTTTTTTATATGTTACATTGCATTAATAAATTCTTACAAATTTATCACAAAATACTTTTATTTTGTCACTTTTAAACTCTACCTCGCAGTCGACCGCAAGAAATAATTTTTAACGCAAGTAGACCGAACAGGTCAAAAGTTTGGCCACCCCTGGTATACAGTATAGTATTACATTGTCAATTCTTTAAGTGATTATATCTATGAAAAAATAATGCGACGTGAGCCTTTTTTTCATTTGCATAACATGTGGTTGACCTAGATCGCAAGATCAGTGCATTAAATCTTAGAATTTGCATTTCATATACGCGTTTTGTCCAAGTCCCATCGGCCGACAATTATACTATTTGCTTTTAGTGTTTGAATAGACTGATAACTATCATTTTGAAGTGAAACTTCTTTAGGCGCGTAATTCGGGGACGGAGTAAAACCGAGTCAGGATCGACACGAAAATGCGGGTACCCCCACCACCGCTCACCGTTCACTGTCCCTCTCTCACCATATGCGCTTGTTGAGGTGGGGGAGCCGCTCACGAACGTTCTCTCTCTTCTCTTCTTTCCTCTCTCTCAGACACCAGCGAACTGCGCCACGCCAAGCATCAGCTGCTTGGTTAGTATACTGCGTCGTGAGTGTAATGCGAGTGAAATACGTAATTGATTGTGGTTCATACGGTTTAACAAAAGAAGTTTCACTTCTGTCTTGCGTAGGCTTGACACACCCACTTTTTTTTCTTTAGTTCCCAGTTTTAAAATTATACGACTGTGCAAAAAACTAGTTGTTACGTGAGATAGCATTTACTGTTATATTACGCGTGCCGTAGATTAATACGTGCTGGTCATGCGGCCTGTGCCTGCAATAGATATAAGACGTCACATTGGAGTACGAGCAGAAATTATGGTAAAACATAGTTGCTTATTGCCATCGGGATGTGATCATCTTTTGCGTGTAAGTGACGTGTGTATAAAGCATTATGTATTTAGGTGTGTTATCGGCGTTTAAATTTTGAACATGTTTGTTACAGAAGGTGCAAGTTATCATGCTGAATTGCATTGATTTGAAATCATGACACATCCCCTTCAATATTACATAGATATTATATTATTTGGTATCAAACTTAGCTATTTTATTTTATAGCTATTTTATATTTGTTCAATTGACTGTATGTTCAGAATTAAGAATAACTAATTAGCAATTGTTTAATCGTAAGTTTTTTGTTTGTTTAGTTGAACACGTGGAAAATCTCACGCAAATCACGCGTGCGTCTTACGGAACGGTGAGAATAAAAACATTATATAATTAATGACCTCTTTATCATTATACTTATCTGTTTTGCTTATTAATTTATAGGTTTTGTACAGGTATATTACCAAAAAAGTACTTTCATTATGCTAATACAATTCATGTGTAAATAGGTATAAGATAAAAATGCCCTTGAAACCTGAGACCATTACTAACTTTTTTTATTATTTTTTGGAAATCTACTGTTATTAAAACATTTGTACTCTTAATAATGAGCTGTTAGATTATGAATAAAATTTAATTGTACATTACGTAATTTCACAAGTGTAATGTTTTTAAAGTCCTGCTTTGGTTTTTATATCGAAGTCGAATTAATATAATTTCTTCCGTCTGTTTTGCAACTTCTCACGGTACATCAACCCTTCAATCTTAACGAATTAATATTTATTTATTTATTTATTTAGACGCCGTAAAAGGCTTTTACAATATACATGATATATTTTTACAGTGGTGTTATATGTCATATGTCACGTTGTGTCAATTTTTTGTTTCGACAGTGATTAATTCATTGAAGGATCCTTTTAATTGGTTGTGGTAACTTTGGTTCTTTTTAGATGAGGCGTGTTACATTCTGTATGGTTTTAAAATAAGACAATGACCGACTACCCTGATTTTAACTACCTTTTCCTACCTTGTTTGCTCGCCAGAACGTTTCCGGTTACTGCAGTCGTTGATGTGCTAATATAATGGGACAATTCAATTCAAGATGCACAAGATTCTAAGTTAATGATTTGACTATGGATTGTTAGTTTTGTGAGTTACTTCTGTGAGTAGGTATTTTTGGGAATAGCCAGAGACAAAACATGTGTTGCTTTCGATTGGTCTCCGTCCAAATCCCACCCATCAACGTGACCAGCTCGAGAGCAGCCAAATTGATGGTCCAATCCCAACACCTCCAGAAATTAATTGAATATCGCTCAGCGACAGATGAAATAATGACATGTTTTGCCTCCTGCCAGAGGGTGATGAAGGTGGGATGTGGGTCCTTGGTGGTAACTGATGATGTTGATGATGATGATGAATGATGAAGATTCATCTTATACCGTTAGGTACAAGGAGCTGCTCCGGTCCGGTGGCATGACAGCCTGATGTCAGGAACCATTTGGGTCACGTGGGTAGCGCGAGGTTTAGGTCGCGTCAACCTCCCCCAAATCGATGATGAGTTAAGCTTCGCCAGTATGCCGAAAGTTAGGAGTCCACTCCACTAACCTCAAACATAAACATATACTGAAGTGGTTTGCATCAGCAACGTCAGGAGTTCGGAAGTCCCGTGAACACCCCTCTGGTTTGCGCTTGTAAGTATAAGTTAGATCCAGCTCCAGTTCGTTCGCCTCCGCCTCTGCAGTCACGTTACTCCAAATAGCTCCTGGCTCCAGTCTATACAGCTTTTCGTTCCAGTAGAGGTAATGACACATGTTTACCATATGTGCAATACAGAACATACTTCAAGTCTTTCGTCCACACTCAAAATAGTCATTTCAATATTTAATTTGAATGGGGGCGTCCATCCGACATAACGAATGTTTCCGGGACGGGAGATTTTACCCCACTTTAAAGTCATGGTCATTCGCTCTATCGTTTGTTACCCTCCGTTCGCTTCAAATATCAAAGAATGGTAGAAAATGATATCCTCGACTTCCGGCGCTAAGGATCAGGAATACTGGAATCATCAGGTCGTGAATCTGAAATCATCCGATCTCCGTCAGCTCGAACGGTTTCAGTCGGAGTCAATTCCCAACCTAATTCTGGATGACTTCTCCTCCTATAGTGGTGTAAGTATTTATTGAATTTGATAGGAAGGACGTCAGAAATCGCCGAAACAACTTCATATTCGTCACGGTCCCTTCGTTCTGTCAGCGAGAAAATCCTCCCCATAAGTCAGAGAAGAATAGCATAGCCATTACCCGCTTTGTTCCTTCGTCTACCAAGCTAACTCAAGTAGGAAAGCCCATTAGCAATCTTCGTTCCCTTCGATTGGAACTCCGTGAAAGCGTCCTTTCACCAGCTGAAAATACTCAGAGCAGGGGTCTATCCAGGGTAACCATCTTAGGCTGGTCCTCCAACACCTTCGACAGAAACCGATGCTTTTACGGGAATAACTCAACCACACCAAGAGCACGGGAAAAGCCGGCGCTGCCCTACTGAAATAGACGCTCCTCTGGTATCCAGGGTTATCGACTCTGCTAACACAAAAGTCCCTATTAGGCAAGCCAATTACAAATTTCGTTCCCTTCGCTTTTGTTGCTTTGGTAAGATAGGACAGCCTACGGAAAATTCGTACACTTTGTCCCAAACTAACTTATGCGAATGAAAATCCCACTTGATAAAATAGGAAAGCTAGACAGATGTGTTCTCTCGGCGGCTACTTTCCATCCGCTGTGTTAATTCCGCGAATAACTTTGATAATACCAAATATATTGGATGTCCAAGGAGAATACGATAACTTATTGTTAAATAACAGGTATTGAAGCATATAATTAACCGTCCTATTCGTTACCATTCCGCCTATAGGTATCCGATTGCTTCGACTAATAACCGTTCGCCGGACTATAAAAACACCGCATAAATACAATGGTTTGTATTTTATAAATCTTGGACGCTTAAATAACTACTGGAGAATTATTTTATCATTTTAAATTGCAAAAAAAATAGTCTAACTCGTAACCCAAATAATGCGCATTGTTCGATAACCTAAAGTGTTAAAACTAACCAAGTGCCCAGGCGGCTTTAACACAATGCGTGATTTATGGCCCCTTTTGCTAAAAGGGCCCGGACTCTATTCTTCTGTTGAAGATTTTAACATAATTACCTATAGTATTCAAGTTAAATACTCTTACTTCAAAATACAATTGAATTATTTGGTTTACATAAGGGAAATAAGGGTTAATAATTAGATTATAATAGACTTACCAATTCATCTTAGTGTCAACAATCCAAATAATTATAAGAAACAACCACACTCACATGCAGTAAAATACTCATGCTGTTAGAAAACCACACCTTCTACACTAAATGACTTTAGCCGTGTTCGCGTCCCGACGATAAATTCTTTGTTGGCGCGCCTCGTAGCTTTTAATCGCCTTGACTATATTACAACGTTGACCGATGCTGGCTATGCTTGACCGTCTCCCAAACCTTGAATCCCTGACCCCCTTGACTCTATTTTACCGCCTTCCAACGCTTTCAAAACCTGACTCCTTGAACCGCTCTTTCCACGCTGACCGTCTCTTAGCTCTCCCCAATCTAGACTATCTTGATCGTCTCCTTGCGCTCCTCAAGCTAGACTATCTTCCCCACCCCCTTGTCTCCTCACCCAACCCCCAAATCAACTCCGCCTTCTCCATATGGCGACACCTAATTTATGTTCCTTGAATTCTGAAAACTTTGTGTATTCAAAGACAGAAACGCACTAAAAGACCACATCAATTATGAGCTCTAGAACCCGTCACATTAATTTAAATCGTTTCAAAACCAATAAATTGTTACTTCCCAAGTAAACTGTCCAATTCTTTGTTCAAAGGAATGAAACAAGACCCTTCCAGTCCAGTGGCGTGTCGGCCTACCAGTTTGTTCGGCTCCCAAATTATCAACACGGTCTAGGACGAATTAAATATCTTTTATTTATAAGTTTTATTTTTAAATCTTCATGCAGGATTTTAATTTAATTAGGCAACTTCCAACCTCGTCCTGATAAAATGTGATTTACCTCGCTAGTCACAATTATAATTCATCTAAATCCTTAGAAAATTACGTAACTATATTTAACGGCGTATTTCATACTTAGAAAGTCACTTAGTAGCATTGCTCAACCTAGTTGAATTGTTTCTTATTGATCTTGTTAGGGTTTTTTTTTTATCCGCCCCCTACACTGGCAAATCCGCTACTACTGCACTGAACTAAATCTGAGAATTTTAGCACCACCCCGGAGGTCTTCTGCTGAACGCAGGGCATGTTCCAAGTTTTTTTCCCTACCATAATAAATCTAAGCACTTGTTTTTAAATCAGTTGTCCAACATCTGGTAATTCCCTATGTCGTGAGATCAACTGAAAAATTCTTTCCCACCATAATAAATCAATAATAAAAAAAAATTATCCCAGGGCAAGTTCATCACACAAGGTACCAAAAATCGAGAAAAATATTTCAAAGCAGCCTTCCTGAAAATATTTGCAAAATATAAGAATCTCATCTTAAAAATATTGATTTTTTTTTTCAACTAAAGATCTTCTTATAAATTATCATATCATATCTTATAGCTTATTCTTAGCCCCCCACCCAAACGTTTTAGGGTCATATATGACCGAGTGTTTATATTTTATAAAAATATTTTTATATTTTTTTCTGTCATGCGGAAATACGTATTTTTTTTAAGTTAGAAAGAGAAATAATAATTCTTTCTAGCTTGCCTTAAATATTTACGTCAGATATTTCCCACAGACTCGCTTCTTCATTCATTCTAAGCGTCCTTTTCTTCATCTTACTTATTACACTTACATGAACCTTGCATTCTTTGAGAATTTTTTATATTTCGCATACAATCGTATTTTTTTTTTATTTTTTTTTTATGTGACACCTCACAAGAGTGTCCCTGCCTGTGCAGTGCACAGACAGGGGAACTATGTCACCACCCGGTTGGGCGGCGTTGTGAGGCGGAGTAAGGTAGGGGCTGTAGGAAGGGATTTGTTAATGCGGGCCTTGAAGAGACTCGGATTATAGGAGGGAGGAAAAACAGATGCCGGTAGCTCGTTCCACATACGAGCCGACTTACACAAAAACGAGTCGTAAAAACGGCCCGTTCTCATGAAGCCAACGTCAACCGTGAACGAGTGTTCAGTTCGTGTCTGTCGAGTTTCGCGCACGTGCACCGGTGCATCAGGGATCAATGCTGCTAGCTCCTTGGAGCAGGCTGCATGGAAATACCTGTAGAACAGACACAGCATGCCTACATTGCGTCTATGCATTAGAGAAGGCAATCGGTCTGTTAACAACGGATTGTCAATCAGACGGATCGCTCTCCTTTGCACAGACTCAAGCAGGTTTATCAAGTATTTTGGGGCACCAGCCCAAAGGTGGCTCCCAAATTCAATAGTTGGGCGGACTTGAGACTTGTACAGGGTCAGCAGCTGGTCACTGTTGAAGAATCTCCTAGCCCTGTACAAGACGCCCAACTTTTTGGAGGCCTGATTTACTCGGGCTTCTATGGATCCCCGATACTTGAGCTGGTCTGATATAGTAACTTCAAGCATTTCAATGGAGTCTTTATTGGGGAGAGTGCTCCCATCAAATTGCACCAGACAGTCATTGATCTCCCTCTTTGCCGAAATCAGACACGCTTGGGTTTTTGAGACGTTGAAACTGACCAAGTTGGCCTTACCCCAGGCACGAACCATCTCTAGGTGGTGGTCAATTTTTCGCTTCAAAACTTCCCGAGCTGTTCGGACATCATAGGTGGAAGGGGGCCTGTCAAAAAGATAACCCTCGTGAACGGTGCTGTCATCAGCGTAGCAGTGAATTGGTGCACATTCGACGAGATCGTTGATGTGCAATAAAAACAGCGTCGGAGACAGCACAGATCCTTGTGGCACCCCCGCATTGATTTGGTGCGGTGAGGAAGAAGAGCCGTCAACCACGGTTTGAATTGTTCTTCCCCTCAGAAAGTCCGCAATCCAACTATGCAGGGTTGGGTGGATCCCATACGATGGTAACTTCCCGATAAGCGCCCGGTGCCAGACTCTGTCAAAGGCTTTGGAGATATCCAACCCTACGGTTTGGGTTTCACCAAAACGTTCCATGTACCGCCCCCAAATATGCGTTACATATCAGTAGATCGCCTCACGATCGATTTCGACGAAATCCATATTGCCGATCGCTTAGGATATTGTTATTCTCGAGATATGTGAGCAATTTGTTGTTAACCACCCTTTCTAATACCTTCGAGAGTATGGAAGTGATGGCTATGGGGCGGTAGTTAGAAGGGTCGGAGCGGTCCCCCTTTTTTGGGATTGGGTGGACGATTGCCTTTTTCCAAAGATCTGGCACCTTTCCACCTTTGAGAGAGAGCCTAAATAATTTCGCGAGCACTGGAGTCATTTCTGCAGAACACCTCTTGAGGACCAAGGCAGGTATTCCGTCCGGCTCACAGGCTTTGTCGACTTTCAGCTCGTTCAAGACTCGGAGAACCTCTCTGTTCCAGATCTTCGGTTCCTCCATTTGAAAACCGCAGTGTGGAATGGAAGGGGGAGTCTCTCCGTTATCTTGAAGAGTTGAGTTTTCCGCGAAAATTTTGCCTAATAATTCAGCTTTCTCGCGGGCTGAGTTAGCCAGCCGACCATCAGGCTTGGTCAGAGGTGGGAAAGTGGTTCTGCAGAAATTTCTTCCGATCGAGCTAGAGAGTGACCAGAAAGCACGGCTACCAGTGGGGCAGTCGGCCAGCTTTTTCGCAATTCTCTGGTCGTGATCGCTCTTAGCTCTATTTAGAACTCTCTTACAATCCCTTGCCCGTTTTCGGTATTCCGAAAGGTTATTCATGGAGCTAATCTTCCGGAGTGTATTAAAAGCCGTATTTTTGAGTCTGACAGCTTCAGCACAGCGATGGTCAAACCAAGGTTTTGTGCCTGCTCCAGAGGATTTGACGGAGAAGGAAATCCATTGCTGATGTGATTACTTCTCCTACCTCGCGTGCACAAATTGATGGGTCCTCGGAGCTAAAGCATACAGTACTCCAAGGAAAGGCGCCGAAGAAAGACCGCATGCCTTCCCATTTTGCTGCCCTGTAGTGCCATACCTTCCTCTTTACATGTTTGTCGGGTTGACGGTTCATGGAGGATGGGACAGAGGTGGTAATCAGGCAGTGGTCAGAGGATCCTAAGGGCGCTGTCACCTCCACTCTGTACCCGAGTGGCTCACTAGTGAGAAACAAATTGAGTAGGTTGGCTCGATGTGATGGGATGTCTGGTATTCTGGTCGGAGATTCTACGAGTTGGCTTAGTCCATGGATAAGGGCAAAGGATTCCGCAGATCTACCGGCAGAGTTTGTTGGGCCCGAGAACTTCAGCCATTGTTCATTATGAACATTGAAGTCCCCCAGGATTACAAACTCGGCCGATGGATAACGGGGCAAGAGAATAACAGTGTCACTGAAGTATTTAAACAACTCAACAGTGTCTGATTCGGCAAGGTTTGGTGAGCGATATAGGCACGCATAAATTCTCATCATACCGGTGAGATCCACACGTACCCATAACACTTCGTGTTTTGCGCTCTCGATATTTGCGAGACGAGCGCAGCTGATGTCAGCACGGCTGTAAAGGCAGACACCTCCTTTTGGCCTGAAAAGGCTTTCCAGATGATATCCTGGGCAGTTCAGATAGGAGGTATCTGGGGGCTCGGCAATCTGTGTTTCCGTAAGGAAGAGGAGATGGGGATTTTGTGAAAGAAAGTGGTGGTGGATGGGAGTTAGGTTGGTGTGCAGACCGCGAATGTTAGCGAAATTCACCTTCATCTTCGGTCCACACTGAGGACTCCTACTGTTCGCTGTCGCTGAGTTTATATTAATTTGTTGTGAGTTCATAGTTTTTAAGTTTGTTTTATTTGTTTGTGGGATTTAGGATGGGTTGGGAAGGATTAGGTTAAAAAGGTTGGGTGGGGAGTTGGAGAGTGGGGCAACTGGATACACCAAATGTAAGGTATGTTCTTCTGACTGCGGTTCCAGGCAATGGGCAGGAGAGTCCAGCTGTGGAGGTCGCCCAGTGCGCCCCAAACGCTGGATGCTGGGTCCTCACCGGTCACGAACCGGCACAACATCAGCGGCAGGGTTTTTTCGCTGGCTGATGGGGCAGTCCACCCTTGGTCGTGAGCCCAAGGGTCGGGCCCCTGTACTATCCAGCGGCCAGGACAGCGATAACCGGTTTACTGGATCTCCCTCAACCGGCCTCTCCCAGCCCGGCCCGCCCCGCAGTAAGTAGGCTGACTCATTCATCAGTGTGATCCAGAACGCACAACCCTCCATGAGCCCGGGCACTCCTGCTAAGTCACCAAACGTAGCGAACCACTTTAGGTGACCTGTGGCAGAGGTGTTGGTAACCCAGAGTATGGTTCCCGGGGCGGCGGTACCCATTGACCACCTCCCAAATTATAGTATATGGTTATGGTTTTACCATACACAAGCCTTGAGGATATTATTTCTACAGCATTCAGTCTACTTTACTGCTTACTCTGCCAGTTTCTATGCCTCACTGCCATACATCAGGGTCAGTATCAGCACTCCATTGTGTACTGCTAGCTTCGCTTCTTTTCATATTTTTTTATTAGATCCAACCAGATTAAGTTTTTTATTTCTGTAGTTTCCTGCATTTACCCTCCTTTTAATATCTCTATCGGCCTTTCCACCTCTTGTAAACATACTTCCCAAATGATTTTCAAGTATTCAATAAATATTTAATAATATAAAAAAAGTATGTATTTTGAGTTTTTACAACCATCACCGTAAAACGCTAGATGTAAACTTCCCTTCTGTATATTAGTTTGTGCTTCAATGGAAGAGCATAAAAAAGTGTTGATAAATCACTTACACTAACAATTAAAACGATACATTTGATCAACTATTTTAAAATATATATACCTATCTGAATCCCGTTCAGATATTGAGAGTTTTATTTTGTACATTTTGAAACTTCCATCTATCTTGATTAACTGTCAATTTGGTTCATAGTTTCGCCTCTTTATCTGACAGCTCTCGACCAACACGTTGAACAATAATTATTACGAATATTACACTGGCCATATATAAATGATAATGGATGAAAATGTATAACGTATCGCTCTCACCTGCCACCGCGGCCGCTTTGACAAGACAACTGTTTAACCATTAGTATCGAAGTAATTGGATTTCCATATAAGTATTGATATAATTACTAATCTGTGTCAACTTCCAGCACAATACATGAAAGGAAAGATATCGGGAAACACAAAACAGAATAATTATAATAAGTGGTCATAACAAGAAATGTATCGAGTAGTCTATTGACTGTATTCTGAATTGGGTGGTCACAACACTCATTATTTCTGGTAACGAACCAGAATAACAGCTAAATCCATTCGAAGCAACTAATGTACGCACCGCTTCGTTCTGAGTGGTTCTCTATCACCATGGCGTTACAGATAGATGTATGACAGTGTCATTCACCTTCGAACGGGGGCAAAACCTATATTTTTATAGAATATCTGTGATGTTCCCGGCGTTTTCCGGGCTTTACGCTTCCTTTTATTTTCAATATCAAATGTGCAAAATTATACCAAAAAGTATCAAAATTCTACTTATCCAACTTGTTGAGCTAAAAAATTGGCCTTCACCTCCGAACTATTTTTTAAATATGCTCTCCTGTACTAAATATAATAAATCTTATAAACTCTATGTTTAAAGGTGATATTTTTTTAAATCTACTCTTGTATTGGATTAATATTTGGTAAGATTATACTTATTTTGGATCAAGTTATCTAATAATTATATTAATGTGAGTAAATGGAGATATAAAACTTACATAAAAAAAATAAAAATAATCTAATCTAATCTTCATCTAAGATACAAAACAGTTGAACATTGGTCATTCTTAATGGCATAATTTGTATTTACGTACATAATATATGTATAACGAAAAAAATAATTTAGTATGATATGCCTCAAAGCATCCACATCGCGTTTTTAGAACATGGTTAACGATCCCAGAACCACTGGCCATTTTGAAAAATTACTATGACGCCGTCTTACTAAATTTACTTTTTGATTATCAGAGAAAAACTTTACCTACGTATTATTAATTATACTACGAAATAAATGCTTCATTATCTGTAAAGCGATCGGCATTTAAAGTTTGAGTTTAAGACACAGCGATACACCCCCGGTGGGCCGGCAGGGTTTGATGCGAATGGGTTAAGGGTGAGAAAAGGGGTTCAGGTCGTTTTTAGAAATTCATGTAGATTCTCATTTCCCTTGTTTAGAAGGTTAAGTCTTTCAAATTGTTACGAGTATCAATCTCAGAATAAAACTCTAGATTTGTATAAAAACAAAGCCACCTCACGACACACTCTTCTTTATATATGTATAAGAGAAGAAAGAGATAGATAGATGTATTTTCCATAATACGAATATACGGATCTTATATTCTGTCACGGAGGTTATAAATTTCATCTGCGATGGTAGTAAATTAATTTTCACGTAATTCTAGATAATTGATTGCAATTTCTAAAAGCTTAAGTAAGCAATATTCCCATACAAATAAACATTAAACACCTTCCCCAAATGTATCGTAACTTACGTAATAAAGACTGTGCATGAAACCAATTTTTAAATTCACAGCCTCTTTTGAATTTTGCCGTGAATTGCTTTACGGCCTCTTTGTTCGACCGCTGGCCTCTGGGGTCTGGGGGAACTGACAGTTCTGAACATAAACTGTTTGTTTATTGTAATTTATTGTTTTTCGAAACAGAAAATTTTACGTTACTTGCAACACTTTCCGCTGACATGTAACATGTAATGATAGGTTTTGTACATTATTGGTACTAGCCTTCAAATGGATTTATGACGTTAGAAATTTGGAATAGCGTGGAGAAAAAGGCTTGTAAGTTGTAAGGCCTAATTTCAAAAATTTGGTTACGTGGCGAAGCTATTTTCATCAATATTCAGAGAAGTTTAATTCTCACTTGAAATTAAAAGCATTTACACTTCATTATGTTATTCATTATTATCTATGCGTCATAAAACCATTGAGTATATTTTTTTTAAAGAAATCAAATATTCCCGGGTTTCGAATAACCTGACAATATTTGAAAATCTCCTACCACCACCGCAGTAATCGGAAAATGTTGCTTGTGTTGTGATGGAGGAGCCAGCCGAGGAATCGAACTCACTACGCATGGGTGGAACCCAAACGCGATGCCAACTCAGCCACTGACCAGTTATATAAATTTAGTCTATATTCCTTGCAAAATCAGTGTAAAATATTGTCCAGTATGGGAAGTAGGAAAGGTGTGTGGCTGCAGTCGTTGTCGCCCGAATCCTTCCAACCGCAAAATAACTCAACAAACGGAGTCGCCGGTGTTCGCCCGCCGTGCCACGGCTGGAGAATTTGAGTTATCTACGCGCCAAAGTGCCTCTCTCGTTTTTCAACATCAAAAGCCAAATTATACGATTGCTGATTACGGAAAACCCCTATTTACCGATGAAAGGTTAAACCATTGCTATTCCTATCCTGTTCAATATGACTTGTACAATATTTCAACGTGCTTATCGACATTTTTGAGTTACCGCTGGAGACATGTGCCCTGCGAACACTTGTAACCGACCAAATCCCGTGGTTTCTCTTAACAGATGTTAAGTTATTAATACAACGCCAATATTAGCTCTATCTGTACCTATACTTCAATGCATAAAACCAACAAGATGCGATTTTTGTGTTTCTACCAACGGACTACACACATTTTTTTTTTATTTACTCATGATTCATAACCAAATTACGTAGCATGTTTTAGAATTGTATTTTCATATTCATCGCGGTCATATAAATGTCAGAAGATCAAATATTAGCCGTAAATTTGTCATCTTGCAATATATTTGGTACCCCCTAAACATTGGATATTATTTCAAAAGTATAACTAATTCAGATAATCGATAATCAACCGTTATCTAATCGAAATTAATTAACCAACTAATAGCAATCTTTTAATCTATAATAATCATTAGTTTAATTTAATTTAAATTTAAGTGCGGGCATTGAGTTTCAAGTCAATTTTTTTATTAAATAGAGCAATGAAAAAAAGTATTAAAATATTAATTTAAACACGCAATCTGTCACATCTCAAAATACAACTCAATATTACTGCACTGGCCTCCAAATCACGACGCAAAAATTATATTTATTCTCCATTGAAGCGATTTTTAAACTGTTCTATATAAAGTTTACCATTTATATATTTATACACTAGCGTAACTCTTAACTCAAATAACTCTTAAATTAAAACAACTTGGAATTTATTGAATATGAATAATTTCACGTATAATCAACTGAAACCAGTATCTTTGATTATTTATTTATTTATTTATTTATTTATTTAGACGCCGTAAAAGGCTTTTACAATATACATGATTTATGTTTACAGTGGTTCACAGGAGCGAAACAGTATTATGTTAAACAGAATAATTACTGAGAAATTATGTTGAAAATTAAACAAGAATAACATCTGGTATACAGAGGTACAATAGCATTTTTATTTTCAATCCGTACAGTAGTTTAGTATTGAGGCTATTGTTACCTTCAATATTGAATTTGGTTGAATTTGCTGAGAACTAAGAGTTAGCTCTATTGAATCAGGGCTGTCAGTAAGACATCTCATAACAATTTTGGGAAAAATTATAGTTTTGATTAAGTATATAAAATTATTAGATAACACTCTTCTGTCTGATATCTGATGTAAGTGCATAGTTTAGGTTCTGTGATAACTTGCAGTTGAACACATCTACTACTTCTGAGAAAGCATTGCCAACTGCATGCAATCTAGGTATAAGCGAGTTTCTAAATGACTCAGTCCTGATATTGTTATTGAAATTAAAAAGAATTTTGGATCGAGTAGTTCTAGTGGGTATATGGAAGGTAATTAGGCTTAATATATCAGGGCTGTCTATAATACCATTGACAATTTTAAAAATAAAAGTCAAATCGGAAATAAGTCTTCTATCTGAGAGTTTAAGTAAGTTTAATTCTTTCATCAAGTGATTGTAATTTATTGATTCTATAGGTAGACCGAGTTTATAGTTAATGTATCTTAGGAATTTATGCTGAATTTTTTCAATAGAGTTGGAGTGGATTTTAAAGTAAGGACACCAAATAGGAGAATTATATTCGATTTGACTTCGAACAAGTGAGGAATATAAGATTTTTAGTGTTGAAATATTTTTAAAGTCTCTGCCATTTCGGAGAATGAAGCCGAGCATTTTTAATCCTTTGTTGGTGACTGTTTCTACATGTGAAAGAAAGTTAAATTTTGAATCGAAAATAATGCCGAGATCGTTAATTTCACTTACAGAGGCGAGAGAAACATTATTAATTTTGTATTGATAGTTAAGGGGTTGTGTTGTTCTAAAAAATCTTATAATGTGGCATTTACTAATATTGAGATAAAGTTTGTTAGTTTTGCACCAATCTTGAAGTTTATTTAAATTTAATTGAATTTGAATACAGTCATTTATTGTTTTTATAATTTTAAATAGTTTAAGGTCATCGGCAAAAAGTAGCACTTCAACATTTTTATCAAATACAGTAACAATATCGTTTATGAAAAGGAGAAACAGTATTGGGCCTAAATGTGACCCTTGGGGTACACCGCTAGTAGCTATGAATTTGTGTGAAAGGTTAGAATTATTTTTTACTTGTAGATTTCTATTTGTTAAGTAGCTTTTTATCCATTCCAATAGTTTACCCTCAATTCCGATTTGACTAAGTTTATTGAGAAGAATTTTATGGTTAACTTTGTCAAACGCTTTTACAAAGTCTGTATATATTGAGTCGACTTGGGTTTTGTTTTCGAGTGAACATGCTATAAAATTTACATATAAGGAGAGATTTGTTAGTGTGGATCTGCCTGGCATAAATCCATGTTGATTAGTTACAATGATGTTGTTAATATGTATGGAGATTTCATCGAGGATAAGTTTTTCAAACAGTTTGGGGATAGTTGAGAGCATGCAGATGGGTCGGTAATTAGTGACATCATGAATATCGCCTTTTTTAAATACAGGTGTTAGATAGCAATTTTTTCCATAGGTCGGGGAAGCAGCCATAATTTAATGATTGGTTAAATATATGACATAGTGGATTGGCTATTATTGATGCACAGTTAATTAGAAAGGCAGGACTAATTTTGTCAGGACCCGCTTTTTTCTTTAAGTCGAGTGTTTTTATTTTGCGTATAACATCAGGAACATTTATATGTAAAGCGGGAATGTGGACCGATTCCTTTGGATGAAAGGGTGGAAGTTGAACATTTGGGATATCATTATCGTAAACATTTTTGAAGAAGTCGGCAAACAAATTAACGATGTCATTAGTATCACTACTACTTTTCCCTTCGAAATACATGTATGTTGGTAGGCTAGGTTTGTTTTTTCTTAGTGAGTTTACATGTGTAAAAAAGTTTTTGGTATTTGAAGGAATAGACTTTTCTGTGTTGAGTATGTATGTTTGATATAATTTTTTGGAGAGCTTTTTACAGTCAGTTCTATATTTATGAAATATTTTGTAGTCTGAGATAGAGTTGCTCTCTTTGAAATTTTTGTGCCAGATTTTTTTGTTAATTATTAAGTGTTTTAAGTCATTATTAAACCATTTGGGGAACTTTGATGGTTTGAATTGAATTAAGGGAACATATTTTTCAATAGCCGTGTTGATGATGGAGTAGAAAGATTCAAGATTTTGGTTAACATTTGTGTTTTTGTCTAAAAAGGACCAGTCTGTACTTTCTAAGTATTTTGTTATGAGTGGATAATCTGCCCTTGCAAAATTGTATGAATATTTAGGAACACTATTAGAGTAAATGTTTAGGAAGTTGTTAGTAATGGTGATGTTTAAGGGAGGATGGTGGGAATCTTCGGGAAGAAGGGGGTCTATGGATTTACATAATTTTACTGAAGGATCGCTACTAAATGCAAGATCTAGTAAATGGTGATTAGAGTTGTATACGTTATTAATTTGTTTAAGACCTAGGAAATTTGACATATTTATAATTTCACGAGCATTAGCAGATGTATTAAAATGAGTTGTTGAGTTATCGCTATGGGTAATCCAGTCTATATTGGGAGTATTGTAGTCGCCGATTAGCAGCATTCTAGCTTCCGGATATTTGAGCTTGAGGGCCTCTACATCTTCAATGTGGTTTACGTAAATTTGTGTAATTGATCCGGGAGGAATATAAACACATCCAAGAATGAATTTTCCTAGGTTCGTCTTGAGTAGTAGGAAAATTTGTTCTATATTTTTGTGTTTGCATTTTAGCCTGGATGAAGTTATAGATTTGGTGACTGATATTAATACACCTCCTCCTCTTGATTTGGTGCTGGTGGCGGTACTTCTATCTAAGCGGTAGGTGTTGTGTGAAGTGAAGCCTAGTTCTTCTGTGTTAAAGGACGGATCCAACCAAGTTTCAGTCAGGAAATATATATGAAAGGGATGGATTGGAATCGATGATCTTAGCTCATTAAGTTTTGTGCGGCAGCCTCTGATATTCTGATAGTAAGCCATGATAGGTTTTAGTTTTTTGAGTTACTATTTACAATAACAGGTTTATTATTTTTGTATTTTATTGTGAGTCCAATCTCACCATCTTTGGTTCTTTGTTCTAGTGTTAAACGTAGCTTGGTGAGATAGTTTCTTTGAGCTGGGGTTTGGTCTGAATAAATTTTAATACCGGGGTATTCGGTTATGTTGTTCTTTTTCTTCAGTATGTCTATGGCTTGGATGGAACTGTCTAGGATGACTTTAAGAGGTCGAGGTTTGTCAGGTTTTGTGATTCCCAGACGAAAAGTTGTTATGTTGGCTCGGGTGATGGATGAGTTAAGAGTTGTTAGTGTGGTTAAGATTCTCGTTGTATCAACAGTATTTTTTTCTATATGGGAACTGGCTGAGCTTTCAGGGAAGTTAAAAATAATTATGTTTTTTGACCGTTTTTTCCTCTCTTCGAGCTCATCGGCAGCTTCACACATTGATACAGTTGATGAGTTTGTGGATTCTTGTGATGAGTTTGAATCTATCAATTTTGAAGAGACCATGTGCTCGTACGACTTGACCTGTCCCTCGAGAATTCCAACTTTTACACCTACATCCAACATAGTGCCAGAGAGGTTGGACAGTTTATTGAGTAGTTTGGTCATCTGATCTTTAGTTAGTTTTAAAGCGGGATCCGTTATGTTACTGTATAGAGCACTAATTTCTTCTTTCGCTTTATTGATATAAGAAAGAGAATCTGTGGCACTCATCTTGCAAGTTGGAATTTATAAAATTATTTTAATTTTATTTTATATAATATAGCGGTGACAACCCTGCACTTGAGTTGTCTGTGACAAGTTAGATGGGCAATTCACTTGCACACTTCGATACTCTGAATGTGTATGTCAGTAGTACTTCCTTCTGTATGGCGTTTGTTTGTGTGTGTCTAATGCGCTCTGGTGACAGTTGAGATTTGAGATATTAAGTTATAAATAAAGAGTTACCAGTTAGGCAGCTGCAACTATTATTTCACTGTTTAAGTTTAGATTTTAGTTGAGTTTTTGTAATAAAAATCACTACATAGATTCCTTAGATTAATGTTTACTGTTAAATTTTGTGGAGCAAAAAAAGTATGTGTTCACTGTGACACTTGGTATTGTTGTATTATAATGTTTCACTATTTAAAAAAATAACAATTAACAATATCAACTTACTTGCTAATCTGAATATAGATTAGTTAGATTCTTTCGTAAATTTACTTTTAATGAACGTTTATTTTGACTTTAAAAAATATATGTGTAAACTACACTTTATTTAAGCATTAGGTGTTTTTTTATAATTCGTAAACTTAGAATCTCTAAGAATTCAACATTAAATTAAAAATAAACCTTGTGCATAATACAATTTACATGGAATTGCAATGTTTTGGAAAAACCAAAAGTGTTGATCAAGCAGGTACTACAGTTGTACACTTTCTAGCATGTCCATGTTTCAACGACGGGAGTCTAAACTAAGATCGAGACCAGAATTTTAATTAGCTACCTACTACTAGTGACATTCATTTCATGAACGCGAAATTTATGTACG
Source organism: Hesperophylax consimilis (assembly GCF_061612785.1). Classification (NCBI taxonomy): domain Eukaryota; kingdom Metazoa; phylum Arthropoda; class Insecta; order Trichoptera; family Limnephilidae; genus Hesperophylax; species Hesperophylax consimilis. The sequence goes on from NC_142845.1 coordinate 18,509,714, forward strand.
GAATGCTTTCTGTCATCAAGATAAAGTTGACTGATATTTTTCTGGTACCGATTTCACTCTAATGATGATTCTAGGAAGAGAGACTTTATATGAAAGCATTGATAGAGATTTAAGTGAATAAATTATCCTCCTTCCTATGTAAAAAAAATAATAATTAAAGCATAAGAAAAAAACGAAGTGTTTTTCGTTGCTTCCTATGTTCAGCAACTCAATGCGAAGTGATTTTGAAAACATCCATAGAGCAACCTCACAACGCTTCACTGTATCCTCCCCTTACTATTAAATTTGTCGTTAGAGAGAAAGTGCTTATAAGGAGCGTTCACCGCCACGACTATAAACGACAACTGACCCGAAAATCTCGGTTTAAATGGATTTTTAATTGAATTATTTTTAGCAAATTCAAATTTAAATTTTGTGTTAAGACCAGAACACGCGAGTCTGACGTGGGCGTGTCAGGCGCCGCCACTGTATGAGCAATACGCTCATAAATTCTCACTTACCAAATCTTAACGCAGTTAAAAAGTATTTTGAAAAGCAGAGTTGTGCAATGATTACCGGCAGGAATATATGTCAACGGAAACAGGAAAAAATCAACCGGTAAAAACGAAGTATTTTTTACTATAATACCTACTCTATTTTTTTTAAGAGACGTATATTTTTTTTTTCTTGAAAATTGAACCTTCCTTCCCAAGAACTGGCTCTTAACTCCAAAGAACTTTTAAAATGTCTTTTAATACTTGAAAAAAATTATTTGACTGAGGATTGGGTAGGACCGACATTTATTTCGTATGTAATTTGTAATACGTACCAATGTAATTTCTACCAATTTCAGAGAAATGTGTATACGTACACATGTTATGCGTGATTACTACAAAAGGGTGATTAAATGACGTGTCATCAACAACGAGTCAATCTGCCGAGCTTTACCTCGATCAGATCTCGGGAAGTGGGTTAATTTTCACTTCCAAGATTTGCATTAATTAATTCACGAAAAAGTGAAATTCAAATATGTAGATATATTTAAAAATCAAAATAATTACACCATTTTTACATCAAGCGGAGTTTGTAGGAACCAATGTCTTGGTGATATCAAAGCAACCAATGAAAGTTTACCAAAAACGAACAACTAGGGGAAGATTGATGGAGACGTATTAGAAGAATTTGAAGCACCCTGTGACTTTGCAACTTACGTGACGGATACGAGGACGGTTCCGTAGGTTGTTTCAAGTTATTCATATCCTGCTATTATCTATAGAAGAGAATTTCCCTACTGATGAATAAGATGACGGATTGCCGAGGGTGCTACGAAAGTCTGGACTGGCCGTAAACACATCCCAATAAGATGGCTATTAATAATCGTTATAGTTTTTTCAGAAGAGCGAAACAGATTGTTTATACTTTTATCCAGCCATGTCGTCGTTGATGATAACGATCTTCTAGAAACTCCTAGAAACAGTAACAACCTACCATAGTTATTTATGCCAATGAAGCAAAACTAATGCATGATCATTTCTCTTTGAGAATTTCAAACAAAACCCAAATGCAAATCAGTATTATTATTTGCATAATTCATTACTAATACAAGGATAAGAGATGTGAGAGTCAGATCTTTTGCTAACTTTTTGCTGGTTGCATCATTAATTTTCGAAAATGGCAACAGGAAGTGGAAGACGGACCGCAATCGTGCAATGTCAACGGACAACGGTTGTATTGAATTGGAAATTCTTTTCATTGACTTCAAAGCGAAGTGGTCACATACAACCTTCAGAATCAACTGAGCACGAACAGTGACCAGACGGTATCAAACACTTTACACACTCCAAACAGGTAGTATGTGAAATAGTTCATAATATACCACAGATGAATTCTAAGTACCTTCTATTCACAAAGCTTTTTTCCTGGTGACACGTAACAAGTGCAAGTAGTTTTACCTAGCTACCTCATTTTGTTATAACGTGTACCACACACCATGCAATATGCTTTACCAAATTTAAAAATAACACGCTATTTACAATGTCGTTAATTTTAAATGAAACACGAAAAAGGTTTGGACAATAAAATATGCATGAAATAATTATTTGAAAATTTAGGAACGCCTGCTTATTGGATTGTTTAGAACAGCGATCAATAAAACCGATAAATATTGACGTTTTTCAAAATAAATCAGTTTCAAAATCTAAATTAGGCCACACACCCGAACGAGGCGTAACGCTACAAATATGTTAATCTATGAATGATCATGAATCTAAAGCTGGTAGAACAACGTGGATTAGTGATTTCTCTCCAAGTATGGGAGAAGTAAAAACTATAATTAAAGTAGTGACCAAAACTCAGAGTTGAGAACGACTTGCAGGTCGCTAGAAATGCGCGCGTTCATGTATCCATTATTACGAGTGCACAACACGAGAAGTTGAATTATGAGCGTGGTTAATTCGACCACTTGCTTTAATTGTAGTACAAATGTTTTCTTATCATTAATTTAAATTTTTCATCTAGCAATAAAAAAATCACTTGACTTTTTCATATGATTTTTTTTTAAAAATTAAACTCTGGCTCATACGATATGATGAAATATTTGACCAAAGAAATGTTACCTCAATGACCATTCCTTTTTCAAACTTTCTTAAGTCATATTTAAAATAAACTTGTAGTTCTGTGAACAGTAGACCTCAAGTCCAAAGCAGCATGTTTTTCATTTTATTTTCTTTAATACTAATATTTCCTCTGAAATCATATCATTTTTAAGTACGTACTTAAATAGGTACCTACTTAATTAGAAACCATATATTTCATGTAACATTTTTTATTTATTTATTTCATATTAGCTGACGTGTAGCCGGCTTTGCTCAAAGACTTATTTACTTTCTATAAATATAACATGCATGTATAATAATAATAATAATATTTTTTATTCCAGGATGTGGGGAGGTTAGTGCAATCCCACACGTCCCATATATATGTAAGCCTTCCGGAAGAAATTTTCTAAATGATAGTGAAAACCTTATCAAAATCTGTTAGTTTAGAAGAACTAAGCGCACAAACAGATTGACGCGGATAGCGACATTGTTTTATAATATTATTTTTTCCAAATAAAGAATTGTACAATTTATTGAAAGAAATGTCACTAACTCAACGACCATTCATTTTTCAAACTTTCTTCAGGTAGATAGGTAACATAATATTATTGAAAAAATGCAAATTAGAAAGTCCAAATAAACACAAGGAAATACTTTTGATAAAATAATCTTAAATTACTGAACCATAAAAACTGAGTGCAAATTGAAACATGTTAAACACGTTTAAAACACGTAAAACTAAAATATTTTACACAAGACAAAATAGGAAATCGTTAAATAAATTACGAGAAATCGTCCTTGCAGAACTTTTGACACATCAGAACATTGTAAGACGAAGATAAAACCACATCCAACTAAAGAGAGGAAGTTAATAAGCCTCGTAAAAATGATCAACTGTCAGATTCAAACAAAATGGTGATTGTCTTCTTCTTCTTCTTCGATGGCGCTACAGCCCATATCGAGCTTTGGCCTCCTGCAACAGTCGCCTCCAACTCCTCCTGTCCTCAGCGGCTGACTTCCAGTTTGTCACCTGGAGAAGCTGTGCTGCATCCCCTCTTACCTCATCTTTCCACCTCAGTCTGGGTCTTCCCACTTTTCTCTCTCGACCTGGGTGACCAGTCAGAATTCTTTTTGGGACGCGTGTATCCGGCATTCTCTGTACATGCCCAGCCCATCTCAGCCTGAGGAGTCTCATGTGTGCAGAGATGCTAGGGGCCTTATATATATCGTACAATTCTATATTGTATCGGATACGCCACTGTTCGCCCTATTTCACGGGTCCACATATTCTTCTCAGCACCTTTCTTTCAAAAGTATCCAGCATTTAGCCATCTTTACCGTCAGTGTCAGCGCCTCACATCCATATGCCAATACAGTTAAATGGTGATTGTAAAAGGGGCAAATTTACTAAATTTACCTATTAATAAGTAATACATTATTTACTTAATTTTATAAGATTTATTATATTTATTTGCTTATTACTATTGGTATTTACCTATTTTAATTTTCTTATTGTCACCCTTTAATTGTAACTGATAAGCCAACATACGTAGGTACTTTGTAATACTTATTTGGTCAGTAGAATTCTACTGTTGCCAACTTTGAACGCACTGACTATTGACTTATTATTATTAGTTAAATTTTATTATTTTTTTTATTTTAATTATCGTTATTTTTTCATGATAATTATTCATACCATCCCTCTTGTCACAGTCAGAATGGTCACCCTATAATTTTAACTTATAAACGAACTTAGGTACTTTTTAATACGTATTTGGTCAATAAAATGTTATTTTTTTACAACTTTGAACGTACTACCCACCGGTAATTTTAGTTTGATTAACTGTGGTGTTCATTTTTGTAATAATTTTTTCGGTCTATAATTTTAATATCGTATTAAGTAAACATGTCTGTTTATTTATTTAATCTAATTGTAAAGCTGTTCATCTCGACACAATGATTCCCTAGCGAGATGAGCAGCTTATGATATCATTATGATGTACCATTATTTTAATAGATAAAGAGACTGTTATTTCTAGAAAAATATAACGTTTTTCCCCTATCTTAATTTACTGTCTCCAACTAGTTTTTATTATATTGAATATGGGGTGACAACACAAGCTGACGTGTCTAGGGGACTGGCTGAGGTGTTCTGTATTTCTTGCAATCCGTAGCGAATGGAACAGAACATGAACACGCCTCCGAAACAGTTACAAATCAATCCAATGGTGCTATATTAGGCGTACCACCAATAAATATACTTACGTGTCACGACGTTAGCGTTCCGATGTATATGGAACATGACGCAATGTGGATCATGCTCATAGTAAATTCCATACTCTTTCACAAACCATACCTTAATCGGAGGTCGCGAATCTAAACGGTATGAATGAAGAATTAATATCTATGCCTGATGAGTTATACGATCTTACGAAACAGCTCAATTCTCAGTAAAAGTCGCTCGTCAGATAAAACCTGTAACGTTTTTTTGTATATCAAATGTTGGGAATCTCGATGTTGGTATAGCTTTTCTCGGATTGAACAATGAATCATCATATTTCAGGAGAAGTTGTATGCATGGAACTGACAAAGAAAGGATGAAAGTAGATTGAATGCTGTTGAAATAAGATCCCTGAGGGGTATGTGTGGTAAAACCTTGTATGATCGTGTGAGGAATGTGGAGATCCGTAAAGAGTGCAAGGCTGATGTAAGCGTAATGAGTGAGATCAAGAAAGGGACGCTTAAATTGTTTGGGCATGCAGAGCGAATGAGCGAAGAAATAAATGTAAGGAGAATATAAGAAATGTGAATGGTAGCAGAAGTCGGGGACGCCCGAGGAAGACACGGCACGACCAAGTGAATCAGATACTTGAGTCGAGCCATGTCAAGAGTCAGAATAATATAAGAGTATGTATGAATGTGAATGAGGCAAGAAGTGTGTGCCAAGACCGAGTTGTTTGGCGGTCCGTCCTCTCTGCCTACCCCTGCGGTGAAACGGCGTGATGGTTAGTTAGTTAGTTAGTTAGTCGTAGACAATTTCATCCTGACAATAATTGACTTTCTATTTTCAGGCATCTTGATAACACCGTAAGCAAACAAACATTGTTTGTTTTTATAACCATTGAGACTATGGCATATCCAATTGAGCTGTAAGGATGTATTGATGCTGTAAGGATGGAGGTAGTGGGGAGGAGAAGAAGACGGGAAAAGGGAAGAGAAGAGAGAACCTGGCTGTTTGGAACTATTCACCAAACACGGCAAAAGTCTTCTAGTGGTTTATTTTTTGGGTATCACGCCGTGTTGCGCTACCTCCTTGTTTAGCAAACGTTTCGGACAGCATTACAATGTCCATCGTCAGGACAGATATGTAAATACATCCTCCACATCTGTCCTGATGACACTGTAAGACTGTCCAAAACGTTGGCTAAATAAGGAAGTAGGGCAATATGGCATAATACCCAAAAAAACAACTATGATGATTTTGGCCGTGAAAATCATATCTGACGGCAAAAGCTATTTAAGCAACACTTCAATGCTGAATGCTGGTCTTACACCAGAGCGATACTGGGAAAATATTCCACATTCATTCATTCATTGTTCCGATTCAGTACAATTAATGAAATTTACTTGTCTGACGTTGAACAAAGCACTGAATCTAGTTATTAAACAAAACACCAAAATCTGATTATCATTTGTGTTTTATGGGTTTGTTCCAACTGTTTATTCATGTAATTAAGACCATTCGAGGCATTAAAGATTTGCAAGTGTTAGAAGAGTACGGAAAATAAGGCTTGTGTTTACTTATTGCCTACTATTTCCCTAGAGACCTTTGAAGATTTCACCAACTGGAACGGTGTTATTCATAATTATTTCATTCGCGTTTATGCGGTATATTTCACACGATGAATCAGTATAAGAATACCACTTAATTAATTATTTTTTTGAATCACTTAATTAAACCTTAATTTAAAGGCGAAGGTACTGTACATTATTAAAAACTATATATTTCAAGGCCGATTAATAATACGAGTAATAAAAGGGATTTAAGGTATGAATTCAATGCTTGGGTCTGTTATTGTTTTGTTGATGTTCTGATATGGTATTAAATTTATGTCAGTAAAAACTACCAGCATTGCCAGATTCCGTTAACAATAACAATTGCTCATCTTTCGAAGGTGTTACTACTTAAAAAGAGCTCATCATTCGATGCCCCTGATGTAATCACCATAATTTTTTTTTCAAAGTTATACTGGCTAGATTCGCGTTTAGAAGATGGTACTCGTAGATTAATGCAATTGTTTCTTGAATTGGTCAGAGTAATGAAGTAAAGCAAGATATAGTGGTACTTTTAATACCGACAATACTACGAGCTATTAAAGAAAATTGACGTTCGTTTTGCTAAAGCTATTCGTCCGGACGTCCGTCCTTCTGGGAAACTGTAGACACTCTGGACACGAATTAAGTGTTGGCTTGCTTTACACCATATACACATAGCGACACGTGCAGGCTAGCAATACTGCAATTCCAAAAGATGCATGATAAAATTTATTTAATAATCTTTGAAAAAATAAACTACGTAATCACGCGCTTGAATAAGGTTCTACTTCGTTTACTGCGTTCGAGTTTTTAAAAATATCATTATCATTTAATTGAGCTTTATTTACAGGGTGGGTCTAGGCGTTGCTATGTTCTCTAGCTTTTTCTGGGGCAACCAACTGGATATCTTCTCTATGGAATTGTCTATGATTTTATATCTGCATGCATTCTGCATAATTACCACATTTGAATTATTATAATATTGTTAAAAATTTTCAACACAACTTAACGTTGATAATATTATTTGTTGAGCTTCTCAATATTCAGTGAGAATTAGTAAAAAATGTTAAAAAAAGAGACTTCAATAACTTAAGTATTATACTATTCTAATACACGTAGTTGCTTCTGTTCAAGGATTTAACATTTCCTCATTCCGCACTTTTGGCTGGCAGACCAGAGCCCATTACATTAAAGATCGCTCATGTGTGTGACCTTGCTTATCGAATTTAATTAAATTTTTAATTAACAAACCAATACTAAGAGCAGCTTAATTATTATAAAAAATTTACAACCACGCCCGAGAATAAAACTTGTACAACTGATTTCCAATTTTTTGTTGATTCATAACAATATCACGAACCCCTGTAGAGGAATGCGATACTTTGAAAGCTTTGTCTCACTGAGAAAGCTATACTTCTAGTAGGTAGAACTTTCTATGTTAAACAGTTGGTAATTTGTATTGTTGATATGAAGGTTTTTTTTTCCACAAGACCACTTTTAGTTTCACCCATTGGTAAGTATGCTTGAACTTTTTGACACTTCAAATTTTAGTTTCTAGTGGTTAAATATCTATTGAAATTAAACTTAAATTGGAAGTCGATTGAATGCTGGATAAATATTGCTTTTAGTGTTCCACTGTGGTCACTTCAAATTATTTGTCTAATATTATTTGCATATAAAATATATAGGCACGCGTATCTGCTAATACCAAACTATGTATTTATTAATAAGGTTCTTGTGCGTATGTAAATTTTTGTAATTACTTTCACGTTAATTTGTGGAACTAACTCGCCACGTTTCACAATTCCACGGAACCTGCTCGAGAGTCGGAATCTATCACCCATTTTGATTATTCGATTTTCAGGGACAGTGAATAATTATAAATACGGTGTAACAAGGAACTATTAGTAAAATATTATGTAACGAAAAATTGAAGGTTTTAAAAATACTCAGTAACCGTTTTCTCAGTTACAAACCTTAGTTCATTCCAAAAAAGTGTGCGAAGTTCTCTGGCTTCAGATTTTTGCTACATTCATGTAAAAAATCCAACGAAGGTTTGAGGTCTCGATTCTCGACGAAGTCATTCCACTTGAACAACGAGTGGTTTGACCCACTCGTTGCTCAAGTGGAACGATTTATGAAGTTTGGCGTATGTACCTTTGACGAGACTCAGGAATGATTATGTCGAGCAATGTACGTACTTTCGACTGCGATTACGAGCGGCCTGTATTGGAGAATCGATACCCTGGCCGATCTGAACGTAAGTCAATTAATTTGTACACTGTAAAAAATGAGTATTTCTAATTTATCAAGAACTCTTTTAATAATTGGTGATACAATTAACGAATGAATTAACAGGTTTCCTGGTAAACTTTCGATAAAACAAGTCAAATGCGCGTGTTCCGATGTCAGAATATATCATGACGAAGTGAAAAAATATTCATATTTTCATGTATACCGTGTATATTTCCGTAACTTATTAAAAGTTTACTAAAAAACCTTTTATTCATTCATAAGGCCTAAAATCACGATTTTAACCAGATAACCAATAATTTGAAGAGATTTTTAATAAATTACGAATATTCATTTTTCTCCGAGTACAATCTCAATTCTCAATTACTTCTGTTGAAATTTGGAGCCATCAAGATGAATTGTATACAAGATGAAGGCCTATATTACGTATTTATTAAAATAAACATTGTTTTAATAGACACGAAATTAAAATATGGACTTCGTCTGCATCAACAATTTCTCACAAGTTATTAGTAGGTACCTACCCATTTATTGTTTTGATTTTTACAATTCTCCGGTTGGTATTCCAATATTTTTTTTAATATGTTACCTACGTTATTTTCACGAACCGTTGAATCAGTACATCTTTGATCACAACATTTACAGATTAAATGTTTACTAATATAGACGATAAAGGCAGTACTAGCGTTGAAGGCAAAAGGCAAACTCACCAACAGCTCCCCAGTCCGGATGCGCCCTGTTGTTGAACCAGCCATCGTATCGCTGTTTCTCTGTGTGACTGTGTAATGTTTCTGAAAAATTAAAATAAAACTTTATTAAAACAATATTCACTGTTCAAAAAATTACATATTATGAAAGACAATTTTTCCATTTTTATTTAATTTATTGTTAGAAACATTTACAGAGTGTTAACAATTATTTCAAGAATGAAAATAACATTAGGATGTGCGTAGATGTTAACATTAATTAAAAGTGTTCACAGCATGCCTGAATCAAGGTTTACTTGTTACCAGGTGGAAAAGCTAAAGTGAAATAACACATATAATAATGATAAGCACAATAAAATAAAATAAAAATTTCATGTACTCTAAAGTATATAAAAAGAGAAGAAAGAAAAGACATATTTTTTAGTTCAAGTACTTCTGTTTACCATGAAATTATATTAGCTTATAGCTAATAAAATTAGCACACGTTTTCAAAATATACGAGGCTGTTTATAATGATGTCTTTATAGTTACATTATACAATCTACACATTTAAGATACTGGATTGAAGTTGGTAATATTTTTACTGAATAACTCAAAATGAAATGTTTTATAACTCCTTTATAACGTCTATAGGAACTTTAATGGGAATATTACTTAGACAATGAGTGGTTTCAAGCGAGTTGTGACAGATTGTATTATTTTTTCTAATGTAAGGAAATTAAATATTGTTCCCAGTGTGCATACACTATTTCTGATTTATAATTTTTAATATTGAGAAGGTGAATATAAAAAAATATCAGTACACGCGCCTCGCAATATGATGATTTATAGAATTTACTGGATTGACGACTGGTGGCTGATTTCCCAGAAGAAGCGGTCGAGTTCAATAGAGGGCGATGGAACTTGGAATAAATTCTATTTTTGCTGAAACATTCTTGAGTTCAATAGAGGCCAGCCTCAACGTAGACTGTGACAATTTAGTTGATATTATTACAGAATCAGCACATACTTTACATTTGGCCATTTTATTGTTTTCATATTTATTGTATTTGCAGCCTTCATGACAGATATCTACATAATCATCAACTGCTTAGATTGCTCTATACGAAACATACCAACACCATCATCTTTTATAACATCTTTTATATCTAATATAATTAGTGGAATCAACTTTCATCTCGAAGTAAAATACGCATCATACTCGAATTATCAGAACTCACAATCTACTATACAATATATTAATAAAACACTGATTAACAACACAGTAATTTACACTTTCGTTTTTAACTTTTTGTTTGCAGACTTTTCGCAAAAGAACTACGGGTTCACCACCACACATCATAGTAAATTTAATCATAATTATGTTTCAGTTACCTTTGGATAATTACAATGATTCTGTAATTAGCATTAATATGAATATAATTCGAGATCTGGAGAATTTAAACAACTATAACTGGGACTCATATAGTCTAAAAATCATACACCAGAATATTAGAAGCATATCAAATCTCGATGACTTTACAATTTTTCTGGATCAATTTAATTCATCTTTCGATGTTATAATATTAACCGAATGCTGGTTAAATAAATACTACACCGTAAAATCAATCCACAATTACTCTGAATATCACACCACAACCAACCTCAACAAATCCAGTGGAATTGTCATCTACATCAAGGACGGAATTAAAGCTCATGTAGAGGAAATTACTTTAGCACAATCAAACTGTATGAAAATAGTATTGAATAATAACATATGCATATTTGCCATTTACAGATCTCCTTCCTTCATCAATATTGACCCCTTCCTTTCTTCATTGCAAGCAATTTTAAACAATGCGAAAAAATTTGAACAGCAAATTATAATGGGAGATTTAAACATTAACACTATCCCTGACTACCACCGTCAATCAATCGATTATCTATGTCTACTCACGGAAAATGGTTTCACACAGACTATTAACAGCTTTACTCGTGAACAGGGCTCGAGTAAATCCTGTCTTGATCACATCAATGTAAAAAATATTAACTTTATTGACACTTTTGTTATACACTCAACTATTTCAGACCACTATACAACATCTCTTTGTCTTAAAAACAAGCCTCCCACTTCTTCGAAAATTAAATACGTTGCTAAAACTAATTTCAACAAGTTAATTGAGGACTTGAGCGCAGAAAACTGGCTAAATTTTCTAGATAAATCAGACACTGACTTAGCAATGAAAGAATTTATTATCAAACTACACGAGTATATATCAAAACACACAAGTAATATAACCGTATCTAATAAACAAATTAAATTCACACCATGGATCACCCTGGGGCTAGTTAAATCGATTCACAGAAGAAATCATCTTCATGAAAAGGCAAAAACATATCCTGAGAATTTGATATTACAATGTTATTATAAAAAATATAGGAATTTGTGTAAGAAATTAATTACATCGGCGAAAGAAAATTATTATAAAAAACTCATTTACGAAAACAACTGCAATCCAAAACGTTTTTGGGATACCTTTCGCAACATAACCAAATCCAAAATCAATAAATCTTCTGAAATAAAATCGCTATACATTAACACATCAAACTCTGAAGTCCCCAAAGATATGGCAAACTTTGCAAACAGTTACTTTTCATCTGTGGGTGACACACTTGCGAAAAAAATTCTCGATAAGTGTAAGAAATCACAAACCGCTCTCGCCAATTTAACTATCCCTAGGATCGGTCACAAAATAGACTCAATCACAACTTCAACTAACGAAGTCATGAAGATAATTGACGACCTTAAGTCATCAAATGCATGTGGTCCCGATAAGATTTCATCAAATCTTCTAAAAATCATTAAAGTATACATAGCCATACCGATTGCGTTCATTGCGAATCTAAGCTTTAAATCAGGGAAATTCCCTAACCATTTAAAGCAGTCAATCGTCATTTTGCTGCATAAAAGTGGGGACAAATCACTGATACATAATTACCGGCCTGTTTCCTTGCTCAACTCTGTCTCTAAAATTATGGAGAAAATTGTAAAGAACCGTCTCATCCTCTATCTCGAAAATAACAACATCCTTTCTAGTAGACAATTCGGCTTTCGCAAAGGTTTAAGCACTGAAAACGCCATCGCTAATTTGACAAAAATTATCTCTAATAATCTAGATAAAGGTAATAAATGCATTGCACTTTTTTTAGATCTAGCTAAAGCGTTCGACACTATCTCGCACAAAATTCTGCTGAATAAACTACAGCGAATTGGGATACAGGGTCAAATTTTCAAGTGGTTTGTTAGTTACCTAGAAAACAGGAGCCAAAGAGTGGATATTAACGGTACTCTAAGTGATCCAGCCAATATTAAATATGGCGTACCGCAAGGAAGTACACTAGGTCCCATATTGTTTAATGTTTATATAAATGACTTATGTAATACTTCATTTGCAGACCACATTATTACATTTGCTGACGATACAGTTCTTTTATTCGAAGGCAAAACCTGGAATGAGTCTTGCATTAAAGCTGAATTTGGCATAAACAAAGTTAAACAGTGGCTTGATAGTAATCTCCTCACTCTAAGCTCGGATAAAACTAAATTCATCTGCTTCAGTTCAACTCAAGCGGGTCAACCACAAGAAATTATTAACATTAGAATACACCATTGTTACGACACTATTACATGTAAATGCAATACCTTAGAATGTGTGGACAATATAAGATACCTAGGAATTATCATTGATAAATTTCTGAGATGGGACAAACACATAGCCTTTACTTCCACAAAGGTCAGGAAACTTACACATCTGTTTATAGCAATAAGAAATATTCTATGTCTAAATGATTTGAAACGAATTTACTTTGCAATGTGCAATTCCATACTAGACTATGCTTCCTTAGGTTGGGGAGGTTGTGCTAAAACCATACTCGATCCCTTAGCTAAATCCCAGAAATCGCTTATAAGAGTCATACTGAAAAAACCTTTCAGGTACCCCAGCGATTCATTGTTCGCAGAGTTTCGTGTTCTTGATGTAAGACAATTATATATGAGGAAAATCATATTACATACTCAAAAACAGAGGCACTACTTAGCTTCCGTAAACCACTGTCATAATACAAGACATGCAAAAAAAAACCCAACAGTTCCGCCCACCACTTCCTCATCTTTAGCAAAGAGACAATTCTCATACTTAGGCCCTAAACTGCTCAATCTCATACCTGATGCATGGAAGGCAAAGAGTACTAATATTTTGCGTATGCAGGTAAACAATTGGCTTCTGGTCTTGGGGAGAGCTGAATGCGAGAATATGCTAAAAAACAGTAATTAAATTGTAAATTTTGTTTTCTTTACATTCTTCTTTACATTTTAACTTATATTGGTATTATATTAGCATTACAGGAACTGTATTTTTACATAAAGAAAGTTCGAAAATTGTTCAATTCTTCGTGATATTTTTCCTTAAAGGAAAAGTTCCTTCTTTACTTTCATTTTTTATTTTTTGTTATTTTTCATTTCCTTGTTTTATCTTTTAATATTTCTTTAGTTTATTATATCAGCTAAACAATAGTAAAAAAAAAAAAAAAAAAATGTCGTGGTATAACTGAAAGTATACTAGATTATGAATATACATTTGTATTACTTTACCAACAGAATTTCTTCAATTCAGTTTCATTTTCAAATTCATTTTCTTGTTTTTATCTATTAATATTTCTTTAGTTTATTATGTCAGCTAAACAATAGTAAAATATGTCGTGATATAACTGAAAGTATTCTAGAATATGAATATACATATGTATTTTTTTTAACTACCGAATAGTCAACACTATAATTTACTATAATTTTACATGTAAAAACATTATCATATTGGAATGTCCTAAAACGGGCAATCGCCTAGTTGGACATTTTAAGTTCATTAATTGTATTATGTAATATTTACAAACAAACAATAAATAAATAAATAAATAAATAAAATAAAATATACACACTGTATGTAATTGACGTGTTGTCGATTACATACGTACTATGCTGACGATAACTGTCGACAACTGCTGTCAGCATAGTACGGAACGACAACACACATACAATCTGACTTCTACAATATCGTGCAATTTTCAGTTTTCGGTGAATGTTAGGTTTGGTAGACCTGACAAACATAGCCTCACAGTTACCGTAAGGAACGTTAAAAAATATGTAAATATGAATGTTTATACCTCGATTGGAGTTTGGAAGTCAGTATATTTACAAACTTCTTACACGTTTAACTACTTAACCCTTTCAGCCCCAGTGTTAATTCAAATTAACACGAACTTTGTGAATTTTTTTACCGTAACTGTAGCAATTTAGAAAAGCCACGTTTTCGTTTTCTTATAGTTTGTAGTCTTTTCTGTGGCGATTATTTTTTCCGCTCGGTTAAAATCCTTATTCCCGCCACAACAACGATAAATATTTTGACATCTGCTGATTGTGAATTTCATCGAATTTCTGCTGTCATTGATTACTTAATTTAAGGTGAGATATCAATATTTTATACTCGAATTACAAATATTTTAACGCATTAAGATGTGTTCTATAATAATAACATCAGTTTAATTCACTGATCACAGTCATTTCCCAGAATATTTTAAATGAATTTCAATGTTCATTCAAATTAACACTGGTAGTGACGGATATGTTTTCGACTAGTATTGCGAATTTTTAAAGATTTATTATCTTCGATTATTTCTTTATTTATGAATGAATTTAGTTAAAATGTTATTTGTTTGTCTCTTAGAGATTATCACTACATTGTCAATGTGCATTTTTGACATGAAACAGTTACTTGTATTACTTTTGTGTTATGTTTATTTTACGTTACTATTTAAAAAATACCCTCTGACGCCCAATGTTAATCCAAATTAACATAGAAAAAATTTCTAAAAAAAAAAAAATTAAATGCCAAAAATTTTCAAATAATTTTCCGAGGTATTATCAAGCACTACATATTTTATATGCGTGGAAACAATAATGCGGGTGTGAAAGGGTTAAGTGTATTTCTCTATTACTGAATAAATATCAATAACGACAGCAGTTTGGGTATAAAATGTTGTTCAATAATGGGTTAACAATACGAACAAGAATGACACTAAGGACGGGTTGTTTCGGAGAATTTTAACAATTCTTCAAATATCAATATAAATTTTCAAGTTCTGTGAAAGATTTTTTCAAGTTCTGTTATCAATTCAGTTCTTTCAAGCAACTAGCCAACAATGATGTAATGACAGAACTTGAATAGGACTTTAACACAACCCGAAAATTAACGTTGAAATTGTTTCAATTTGACGAATTGTGCAAACAACCCGTCCTGAGGATGGGTTGTTTCGGAGAATTTGAACAATTCATCAAATTTTGAAATTGATTTTCATGTTCTGTGAAGGTTCTATTCAAGTTTATTTATTTTACACTATTTAGAGATTTATCCCTAGAAACATAACCTTGACTTTAAAATATATTATACGGCCTATTTAACTGATTCATCTTGTTATAATATTATTTACTGAATTAAATACGATCGAGGTAACATGTTTTTTTGTAAATAGCACAATTATTGATAAAATAAAAACATATTTTATAAAAGCAACGCAAAAAAAACAACTTGCTGAAAATTATTCATCGCCCCGATTTGAATTAATATCGTCGCACTTATCATCGCGAAGAGACGATACATTTTAATAAGAATAAAAATAAAACATGTAAATTCGTAACAACTATTGCATACCTACTTTGTGTAGGCGCGGTCAGAAGTTGTTATTTTTTGCACATTCGCTTCGACAGGTGAAAACTCATTCAATAATCGAATTGAATAATAATTATAATATATTACTTCGAATAAAATAGTGGCAGCAGGTATTTATCTTCCTACGCTGCTTAAGACATGGGATAAAATAGTTTATTTCGAACTTGATTTGAGAATGAAAAAGTCTTAATAATAATATGTTACAGTCTAATGAATCGGTTTATTACGCACACATTTGGTAATTTGATTTTACTTTGGTGTATTGGGAAAACAAACAGTTTGACATTTTTTTATAAATAATTACATTTTACGTGTTGCATTCACCAGTGAAGTTTCCACATAAAATTCATATTACGTACAAAAAATATATAAATAAACAGAAAAACATAAAAACACCTTAATGAAAATAACTGAGATATCTTACACACCTTAATGAAAATAACAGTGATATCTTAGATATCTTACACATCTTAATCTTAGAAATCTTACATACCTTAATGAAAATAACTGAGATATCTTAGATATCTTACACACCTTAATGAAAATAACTGAGATATCTTAGATATCTTACACACCTTAGTGAAAATAACTGAGATATCTTAGATATCTTAGACACCTTAATGAAAATAACTGAGATATCTTAGATATCTTACACACCTTAATGAAAGCAACTGAGACTACCAGTGGCGGTTCTTCCCTTAGGTCAATTGGTGTTTGACCCCCCAAAATTATAAGACAACAATAATAAATATAATAATCAATTATGTGCATCAAAACATTTAAAATGTAACGCGAAACAGCGGCGGCGGCGAGTGACTAGCAGTGACATCTGTTGTCTCTAATAGAAGCTTTCATTCACAAGTCCACACGATTCGCTGGGTCAATTTAAAGAATGTCCAATTTGGCATCTTCTGTCCCTACGCGCGCCATAGAATAAACGAGATGGCACTATATTTTTCGTCGAAGTAAAAATTAGCTTCCGAAGAAAGTTTAGGGACGCTTAGGTCATGACCGTGGGGGAGACAACACGGTGAATATTATATGTTTTACAGAGATGGTGACATAAACAAATGTCGTTTTTTCATTTTACACGCTTGTAGTGTGTGGAACAATGGTTGTTTTTCAATTGCATAGTTCGGGAAAGGATTAGAATAATTATTTATGTTGTTATCGATTTAGAATGAAACAAAACAAAAAACGTAAAAAATCATTGTCAAATAGAATCAAACACTGATTTTATTTATTTTAATGTTGTGGACAACTACATTAAAACTTAATATCTTAAAAATAATTTGCCGTAAGTACATGGATTGTGTATTTATTTCCAATTTATTATATTAACATAATATTTATTTAGAGTCCGCGACTCTAAAACTCTATAACAAATTGATATAGTTAATAATATATGGGCATTTTTCACAATATCAAATAAAGATTAGTCACACATTTTTTTCAAATGACCTACCACGACTGAATCCCTAGAGCCGCCTCTGTATCTTAGATATCTCCACACCTTAATGAAAATAGCTGAGATATTTTAAATACCTTACACACCTTAATGCAAACACCTGAGATATCTAACACTCTAGAACGTTCTACATTGTAACGATCAAAGTAAAAAAATTTCATCCTCGAGAAAGTACTTCTAAGATATTGCAAAAAAAACTTACATGTTTTCAGTTTTTTTTTTTTGTCATTCACTTTTTTTAAGCATTTTATCTAGTACTATTATTAAGATTTTTTGCTAGTTTTGAATATAACGCAATGTACTAAGGTATTTCAATAAATAATAAATATTATTTTTAATTAATAAATTGTGAAATAACAGAAATCAATCTTATAAAATTTACTTGCGCATGCTGGGATTTAAACCCGTCACTCGTGACCATAGATCGTAACCACTCAACCACGGAGTCCGTCAGAAAATAGATAATCCATTTTAATCATCGATCTTGGGGCAAGGAGTAGAAAGGTCTAATGTAAATTGTTTATAACCGTTTTTTTTCAAATCCGTAGTTACGATCCATATATCCAAAAATCATGCTAAAAGGGACGTGGACATGTAAAAAGGATGGACCGAGAATGGAGTGTCAAAATAATGATGTGCAAGTGAATTTGAAGAGGAAAGACACCAACGATCAGATAAGTTGAGTCGGATCATTTCAAGTGTGGTTCAGAGTAAAGCGATCAGAGCTCGGAGTGTATGCCGAATGCCAATATGGGCATTTTCGCCAAAGTTTGTACATTGCGCTTTTGTCATGTCCCACGATTTTGATTGCCTTTTCCATAGTTATGTATTATGGAATATTGTAAAATTATACGAAAATTTATTAATTTACTTTATTTAATCAGTTAAATACAACCGTCGAATCTGCATATATTTTAAACTAATTATTTAGTAGTATGTTTTTACTATAAACCCTTATTTTGTCACATTTTATCGACATTTCTAATAATTTAAAAATAAATAAATCTACCATTTATATATCAAACGAAACAAAGTCTGATTTCAAAATCAGTTTTAGGTGTATAAGATTATTTTTCTGTTTTTTTTAATATCATTGAAGAAGAAGATAATACTAAAAAATCTTAACTGAACATGAAATAGAACAAGAAAAAGAAAAATAAAAATAAAATTGGATAGTATAAAATCCATTATTTTTTAACGCCCTTTGTAGGGGTTTTAACATAGGAATATTTATAAATTAATAAACAATTATATATTTTGTTTTGGTGGAAACTTAAAAATGAATCGTAAAAGTAACGGAATGGTAGGCTTAAAAAATAATAGAAACATCTACAGACGTTGGTGAAAATGCCGCAATACATATCTGAAAACTCCTGCAGAGAAATAGTCTGTTTTTTGTCTCTTGCGTAATTTGAACAGATACGTACTCAATTTTATTTGATGACTGCTAAAATTAAGGATTTAATTTTATTAATTTAATATTTTGAAGTATTTCGACCGATATGCAGAAATCGGAATAAAAATCTTCAGAATGTAACCTGATATTCATTTGTGAACACAACCTCAATAAAAAAGGTTTCACTTCATCGTGATAATAAAACAGTAATTATTTACGTCATTAAAGGACCTAACCTAACAATTACACCACTGAAGCCGAAAGATTTCAATGATGTCCAATGAGTCCATTATTAAATACCTGGGTAATTCGCAGTTGAAATAAGGTTAAAAACTAACCATATAATTTTGGCAGCTTTAAATTTACCATTTTATGGCAACCATTATGCAGTATTATACATTATTCTGTTTTGCCTTTCATTTATGGGACCGCCATAAGAATTTTTATGTCCCATTCAATGCAGGTGATCTCGTTAAGGTAGGTGGAGTTTTTTTGTCCGACATACTGATATAAAACATTGTAGGTGACACTCCAATCACAAAAATAAACAATATTTAATCACATTTTGGTAGACAGACGCTAAAAACAGTAATTTGTATTATTTATTAAAAAGATTTTCAGCAAATTAATGTTTTTTGGCCTTAAAAACACAAACATTGCCACGTAACAAAATACTTGACAGGTTTTAAATGTTGATTCTGCATTGCTGGAGGACTTAGCTAGAAGAGAATTGATCACGCTACGCATTTTGTCAACTCAGATTCTGACATTGTATTTAAATAATTACATTCTAGTACTAGATAACCATATTTTGAAAAAAACTCTGCCCTTTTATAAATTATAACTTCGGTGTACACTCTCCTACAACACTTCCGTAATATTACACATTTGAAGGTTTTGTTTGAAAACTTCCTGAAATCGGTTATTAAGTCATGTATATCTACTCTTCTGATGCATTTGTATCAAAAATTAATCATGTTTATTCCTCTAAACATAATAACTGTATTAATGCTAATCTCTGTTTTTGTTTTGTATATTGTAATCAATGGGTATTATTTTAAGTTCGAGCAAGTCCAGGCGTATATAATATAAACTAGCTGACGTGTAGACGGCGTTGCCGGGGGTGATCCTTAGGAGATACAAAAGGAGAGACATATACAATCACAAATTTTTGTATAGGCCTTTGTAAGACATACAATTGCGTAGTACATTATTTTGATGTATCTTATAAGGTTTAGCCAGCGTTAGCAATGTAAGTGCCCAAAAATATTTTTTTACGACTTGATTGCAAAACATCGACTTTTTTCTACTTTCTATAAATATCATATGCATGTATTATATACTAGCCCGGAGTGAAAGAGGTCGAAAAAATTTTTTTTTCGAATTTCAAAAACCCTATATCATTTAATGTTGCTGTAGATAAATAGCTGTTGAAAAATATTTTTTATTTTTTTTGACATATGATCTTCAGGTGGCGCAGAGGACCTGAAATTTTGAAAAAATGATCGATTCTAGAAATTTTTTAAAAATTTAAAACAAAATTATTATCATATTTAACTTTATTATTTGCATTAAAATATAAGGAACATTGAAAATATATATTTTTTAATCATTTCAGTCTTCAGTCGTGGCATATGCGTATGGGGTAGCTCCCTGAATTCCAGAGGAAAAGTGTAATTTTGTTCCGAATTTCGGCATTTCTTTTCTCGATTTTATTATTGCTCGAATATATCCATCGCGTGCTGTACTTCTGCAAACAGCTAAGCTAGCTTCAGTGACCAGCTTCACACATCTCTCCACAGCCTGTGTGTGACAGGGAAAATTTTCAACCCGGATATTTATATGTTCGCTCATAATTTTGTCCCATAATTCACTGTCACCGTATTTTTTTTTGAATGGTGGCTAGAATATTTTTTCTGTCTTCCAGTTTATCAAATCATAATAATCGTTGGCTTCGAAGTTTAGTTTTGAAGTCAAGAATGTCCTTACTTTTTTCTCCTTTGCATTTTTTCGGGCTTTAAGAATTCTTCTTACTGCTAATTCTTTTATATGCTGTCTTTCGTCTTGTAGCATCGCTAATAAAATATTTTCAGAATGAGCGAAGAAAGAGTTCCGCTCGATTATTCGAAAAACAATTGTTTTCAGCTCATATTTTAAATAGGAGCATCTTTTTATCATACTAAGGACATGTTTCGGACCATCTTTACATGAAGGTTTTGTTTTTATGGTGAACCATATTGGCGCATACACTTTTATCACAAACGTAGCAATCTCAACCAGACAATGAGTTGGAAACTTTGTTGCTACATATAGTCTCAATATTCTATTTGCACAGGTTAGCCAACGAGAGTGTGCCAGCTTTCCTGGTTGCTTATTAGCCAAATCAGTTTTTACGCTGCCTTGTGTTACAGCTTGACAAATTTCATACAGATATTTTTGATCATTGCTTAGGACGGGTTGTTTCGGAGAATTTGAACAATTCATCAAATTTCAACGTTCATTTTCGGGTTCTGTGAAAGACTTATTCAAGTTCTGTTGTTATATCATCGTAGGCTAGTTGCTTGACAAAACTGAAATAAAAACAGAACTTGAAAAAATCTTTCACAGAACCTGAAAATGAACGTTGAAATTTGATGAATTGTTCAGATTCTCCGAAACAACCCGTCCTTAGAATTTTCGATATCGGGTAAGACTGTCGTAATTTTATCAATTTTCACTACAGGGAGGTCTTCACAGTGCTGTAACATCTTGCCAATGACTCCTGCGAACGTATTGGGACCTGAAGTACTGCCATCCAACGTATTAAAAAGATGACGCAGTGGTAATTCGTTGGCATGCAACAAACATATAAACCAGTGTAATGGTCTATTTAAATGTCTTTCAATCAATGCGATTGCTTCATTCTTGAAGCCCGTGTTTACAGCCGCTTCATCGCATCCAATGGCTACAATGGTTGATAAATCTCCGAAGTGCAAATTTAAAAATTCTACAATTGAATCCTTATTAGAATTAGCGGTTCCAGAAGGAGGCGCGACGTGGCCATGTACTGAGAATCTGGCTCGGAGAGCAAAACAATATGTTCTTCAGTAATGGTTCTCCTGTGGTACTTGTTATCATGTTTTTCCTGCACAATGGTCTTGTTTTTCCGGTCATCAAAATATAACCCACTTATTTTACCGTCAGAACTCCCGAAGCTCGAAATCTGCCTTCTTTGCAACTCTTCTCGAACTTTTCGGCGCTCGCGTCGTAATTTACTTCTTTCTATTACTTTTGAGAAATCTTGTTTACAAATAAAACCAATATCTTGAAGAACTGCACTGGCAATGGTTGATGCTGATCTGTCGGAGACACCAGTCCTGTCACAGGCAGTGGCAAGATTTTTTAATCGATGCCTCATCTGATTTGTTTGTGATTTCGATGTGGATGGCGTGGAGTATGTCGGAAAAAGTGTATAAAAGTCTGGATATTGATTGTTGTCTGATAATCTTACACTATCATCCGAGGTCTCTGAAGTCTCTGGTGAGGGGCTCAGAGGTTTCTCAACAGTCTGTTTTTGAAGTAATTTATTTTGCCTCATCAGTCGTAATTGCCTACGCTCCAAAGCCTTGGATGCCACTATATCTTTTGAGCCGATATGCATTTTGCGGGTACTTCTCTGATCTTGCAGGAATTCTAAGCTCCTTCTTGGGTATTTTCACTAAACATTTACAAAAATCGACACAAATGCACTTGCAAACAGCAATATCAAAGAGTTTTTTTTTGTTGCATCTTCATAAAATTCAGTTTTCTTTGTAGGTACTCGACATTTCAAGCATTTGTACTTGTGATAATACCGGGTTAGTTTAGTTATAATTTGACGTTCAGTTACAATAGGAATAGACGCTTTATTCCACAACGTAATTAGATCAATTGCAATTATTTCACATATATCTTTAACAGAAGGATCTTTTCCATTTGACAACCACTGCAAGTCATTTCTAATCCACAAATAATACTTTATTACATCCGAATAAGTTGGCAACACATTGTCTTTTAATTTTTCTGGGCCACCAAACATAGAACACATTGAATTTTTACTTGTTTTAGGCATATTACAAAGAAATCACAATCAAGTTTTCGCAGCTGTTCCAACGAACGTGCTAATGTCTGTTAATTACTGATTACTACAGCTGTTGTTACGCAAAATAGTGTCAAAGGGTGGGGGGAAGAGG
This sequence comes from Hesperophylax consimilis, assembly GCF_061612785.1. Taxonomy (NCBI): domain Eukaryota; kingdom Metazoa; phylum Arthropoda; class Insecta; order Trichoptera; family Limnephilidae; genus Hesperophylax; species Hesperophylax consimilis. The sequence continues at coordinate 18,532,899 of NC_142845.1, forward strand.
AGTAAGTTAGATGGCTAAAACAAAAATACATTTTGTGACGTTTAAGCTGGATTAGATGATGCGCTTATTTACTAACAAAATCTGAAAAAACACCATTTTTTGTAGAACTTTAGGGTCAGTGCGCCACCTGAAGATGAAGTTGGAATTTGATGATATTTTGTGTACTTTATAGGGTACTACCAAGGCACCCATTGGTAATATAGGAAACACGAAATTTGAAAAAAAAAAATTTCACTCCGCCCTATTATATACATTTCGGAAGAAATTCTCTAAATGATAGTGAAAACCCTATCAACATCAATTGCGTAGTTTCGAAGAACTAAGCACACAAACAGACAGACGCGGATAGGTACTTTATTTTATACTATTTAGAGATATGAAATAATTAAATATTTGGAGTTCTTGATATTTCGTAGTAAGCATATCCTCTTCCGGCTTCTGGCCTGATATTATATTATCATAATTAAAATTCACATAATCAAATACATGGCTAACTACTTAACCGTAAAGACCGGTCTAGTGGATTTAAAATCAGTGGATATAACGTGAAAACTACAATTTGCAGTATGTAATTGAGCCAACGCAACAGTTATAAAAATGCCATAAATTTTAAAATATTAATAAATCTGAAACATTGCATCAACGCGTACTAACCCACTTAACAGTATGTAAAATAATGTACCTAAAATTAAGAAAACAAAATAAAATATGCAGTATCGTAGCAGGAAAAGGAGTGCTTATACATTACCAACTTAACCCTTTCAGACCTAAAGCAAAATTGACAGTGATTAAACATATATAAAACTCAAAGAATTATTTGAAAATTTTTGATAAGTTTAGTTTTTTTCAATATTTTTATTCAAAACAACTAAGGGCGTATTTGATTTAAAATGACAAATCATAGGTAAACTATACATAAAAAAATCCGTTTAGTTTTTTAAAAAAGCTCACAGAAAAATTAAACAAGAAAAAAATTTACATTAAAAAAAAATAAACAAATGAAATGTTGCAGAAGCCGAGATTAAAAACAAAAATTTAAAAAATTCCCAAAAAGTTATCAAAATTATATAAACATGCCTACCGCCTGAAAGAGTCTAGCCAAAATCCAATAAAAAATCACACAAATCCAGTAACGTCTGAATTTAATTAAATATTTATATTTCAAAGGAATATTTGACGCATTGTTATGTACCAGTCAAATCAAAAGGTTAGTTCGTGACATTACCGTTAATTACGCAATATCTGCACATTCTTCACTCACCTAATAATAATTATGGAACATTGTTTAAAATACCGCTTTTAAACGGGATTTAGGGCTGAGTTTTTAAAACATTATTACTGCAATATATAATATATCATATTTAACATAAGGACTTAATGATTCAGACAATATAGTCTAAAGTCGTTAAACGTAATGTTTTAGATCAATCTAGGAGGCGGTTTTTGTTACCACCGCCCCGGGATCCATTCATTGGATAACCAACTATTAAACTTAGGTCACCCCAAGTGGTTTTGCTTGGTGACTTAGCAGATTTTCCTGGTTCATGGGATGAGTTTTGTCCATTATTTGTTGCGGATGCGTCTGTCCAAAAGCTGCGTGGTGGGCCGTAACGGGAGAGATTGGATGAAAGAGGCCCATCGAACTCTCCAGCCGGACTCTCTCGACCAAAACGCATTGCATCGCATCGGGAGCGACAGATTTATACGTCACTTTAGAACACACTGACCCTCACATTCCTAACCACCTCTCAAGCCCGCTTCCTTCCCAAAACGTTCTCCAACTTTCCTTTCCTTCAAAAGACCCTCAATCTCTCACCTTTTCAGGATTCCCAAAGGTGACATAGACCCCGAGGGAAAATATTGTCCTCAGGGTCTCATGTGTGGAGTAAATGTTAAAAACAAAAAAAAAATTAAATAAATTGTTTTTTTTAAATAACAAAGAATCAATATAAATTTTCAGATAAATGTAATTGATTTTCTATATATAAATTTATGCATGAATACTAATCACAATGAATTTTTTTTATGGCACGAGAGCAAAAAGGTTTAACTCCATGGAGGTGTAAGACTCCAAAAACCTGTTTTTGTAATATTTACTCTTGTTAATTAAAAAAAAGATTTGGTACCGAATTACTCGAGATTGAAAAACTAGAGAAGTTTGCAATACCTGAATAAAACACGTTTATTAGTAAAGATTTATGTATTGGTAATGGTCAATCGTGACTCGTGACTGTACAAAGAGTTTACTCGGGTTCAAACGAACCATGCATGTAGGCGAGATAAGATTACACAATAATTATTTTCAATAATTTCTTGTTATCGGTCGATCACCTTAATTTCTGCCAAACATTTATTTAATATTAAATCACATTCAAATCTGTCTGTCCGTGTTTCTGTCAGTTATCACCTCATTTATGCAGTAACTCGCTTCGTATCTCGACGTGCGTCTGTCTGTCTCTCCTAACTAACTACCTTGAGAAGGGTTCAAACTTTAATCACATTCGTATTTAACAGGCGGGCTGCTTGGACGTGTCATTCAAAATAATTTAAATGATTTGATTGCCGTACGAGATTAATTTCAGTTCAAAATCTTTATCAATGTTTTTGGCAGAAAACATTAATGCAAGAAGAACTACTTCGGCACAAAATACTGGCGACCATTCCAGAGGGAAGACATCAAAAGCTAAAGAGCCTAGGCCTGCAATGGAGGTCTCTAAAGTGGCATAGAACTGGGAAGCCTGGATGACCTTTTGGTGCCCTATAGAAGCGATTGCTCCCCGATCCGAATAGAACAAGTGGAATAGGATGAGATGAATATAAAAAATCATTAATTTTTGTTCAAAGTTAACTAACTAACCATCACGCCGTTGCCGGAGGGGTAGGCAGAGAGGACGGACCGCTAAACAACTCGGTCTTGGCCCCCACTCATTGCCCCAATCACATTCATACATCGTCTCTTAGATACTTTTATGTTATTCCGACTCTTGACATGGCCGCACTCGGGTATTTAATTAGTTTATATACACCTCAGGATCAGGAATCTAATTTCTACAGCATTCAATAGTAAAAGTTAATGTTTAGTAAAAATTGTACTTAATGTGTCAAATGTGGCCAAAAGAGATCTTGCGCACTAAAACAATGAAATTGAAGAAAAGTTAGTATTAGAAGAAACGAAATAAACTTAATTATTGAAGGAGTTGCAATAATGAAAGAAAATTAAAATTCGAAGTTTGGTATGGTATATTTATAACACAAACTATATTTGTAGTATAACTGCTGCTTGTTTCTTGGAACAATTAATTTAAAAGTGAAATAGGTACCTATGCCTTATTAAAAAATACAGCCTAAATAATCACTTCTGAAATATCTACCCATGGTAAATAATTGCTTTTGAGAGTTCGGTAATGATAGGGAGACGAAAAAATACACGTAGTTTCTTGGAATCATTAGCAAACAACGAATTAACATTTTTTGGAAAAAAGCTTTTGAAACTTAGCAATTGAACACAGGGAAGCTGTGTTAAGAATAATCAGTTTTCTATTATTATAATAAGTGATTTTGAACAAAGGCCAATTTGACATCAAATCAAAAAACACGCTACTTTTAATTTCAGAGTATAATGTTCTCAAATCATGTACCTCCCTAATTTTTACTACCGTGTAGCTACTAGTTGGTTCTAGAAATGCAATACATGCAACGCGCATCACATTGGAACCTACGAGTAAGATGGTGAATATACGCTGCATCTATATATTTAGAATAATAGCGAAGCCGCTAACCTACGTACTCGTGATTTGTTCGCGGACGAGTTGACCTATAATAGAGTCTTATGGGGCCGACAGACGTAGCTATAAAAGATCAAAAGATATTTGGCTTGGCGTATTTCGGCATATCGCTCGCCGTACATTTCCAATTGAAATGTATGGCGAGCGATATGCCGAAATACGCCAAGCCAAATAACTTTTGATCTTTTATAGCTACGTCTGTCGGCAGCTTTACAAGAGGTTCGCTCCCATTCAAGCGTCCAGCTACAAATGACAACGCGCCCGCGCACCGAGCACGCGCACCGCGCCGCGCTTCCCTGCTTTCGCATCAAGCCGCAGAACCCACTACGTGTACCCGGCGTTGCTAGCGCGGTTCGTGCTTACGTGATATAAGTGATATGATAATAGGTAAAAGCGCAGGCAAAAACAACGCACTCTGTTGAACAAACATGCTTTTTTAAAACAGCGCCATCTGTTGGACGTAAAAGCAAAACGCTCCATTGGTACTCTATCTCCACAGACAGACTGAGCCGTAGCAACGCGTGGCGGGGTACAGCTGGTAATTAAATAAAATTGCGAATTTAGCTATAAAAATACATTCCCGCCAAGATTAATCATCTAACCAAAAATCTTGACTAGTTTGAAGGGTAATTTGCAAGTCGATTAATTAAGTCGCAATGTAAGGATCTCGTACAAAACAACAAATAAAATTTGTCTGCTCCCGAAATTACCTAAACCAATGTCATAAAAAATCAATTAATCTCAGTTGCTGATGGTCACCTGGAGATCATTATCAAAAAAAAATGCAAGGTTAAATGGAGCAAGCCATAAAAAAGACACAACCATTTTCTGTAGGACGTATGTAGTGACGTAACAAAAATAATTACTGAATTCAATTCTAATTCATACACACTTTGATTAATGGCCAAATATTTGTATGACCAGGTGAATTAATTAGCCGTTTTAACAGACCAACTCAGCAGGCACATAGTTATTGAGAATAAGAAATATGGAACCAAGTCTACAGATTCATTGATAGTTTTTTATGACAAGTACGAGTGATTGACAGATCATTAAAATGACGTGGTTATGTTTAAATCTTTTTATTTATTGTTTGATATAAATTTATGACGGAGAACCGTTTATCAAAGTTTAATATGTGAAACGAGATGAACACAGTAAGGTATTGAAGATATCTTTTTTTTTAAATTTTATACTAGATTACAGAAAATTACATTTTCATTTATTTAACTAGAAATAACTAATACATTACACATAAATAAATTACATAACAATATTATTTACTTTCGTTTAGTGTTTTTCGATTGAGCATAAAAGTGAACAATTTTCTTGTAAATGTTCCCATAGTTTATTCATTTTTAATTTTGTCTGGAAGGCAATTATCTATTTTACCCCCTCGTAACCAATGGATGGCTTGCCATATTGAGTATGTAGAGTGTTTAAATTTATGTTATCCTGTTGCCGTGTAAAGTGTGTTTACTTGGTACTTGTACTTGTTGTACTTGTGTATGTATGCGCATGGCTTCTGAATCCTTTAAGCCCTCGTCACCCAGCACGATTATGCACTTCGTATAATCAGGTTTGTAAGGATATAAATATAACATTACACGAAAATGACCCAGTTTCGAAAGCAGAAAGTATCAGTATGGGTTTTTCGACAAACCAATTTTTTGCCTATTTTCGATGGGACTTTTTTTTTTACGAGTTTTTCATAACTACCCTTAAATGCATGATTTATTTATTTTTCTGGAAAAAAATATATATTTTGTAGATATTTACATGCATATGCAAGGAAATATAAAGAATTTTATTTTTTTGTAATTTTTTAATGATATTTGATTAATAAAAAATTGTTGCAGGTTTACAACACCATGTATTTAATAAAAATTAATATGAACAATTTACGTGTTAAAAAAAATTAAAAACCTAAAAAAATTTCTCAAAACTAATAAGTGTACCGGAAAAATACGAGTTATTACCTTTAAGTATTGTATCTAATTATCTAAGAAAATCAAAATAATAACAGTAAAACAAAACTGTAATTCTAACCTCCAACCAATTTTCGAGAATCTTCACTTTGTTAAAGAAAAAGTGACATTTGACATTCGCGAAAGAAAAAAAAAGGTGATGCCACTCGATAAAATATATTACCGTGAACTTGATAATTCTAAAACGGCATGCATTAAGTATACACCAAAGAGTTAAAGGTGGTTTGAACGGTATGTTGGAGTTTTGCAACAGTATGCATTTAAGGGTTAAGAATGTAGCTAAGTCAAAATTTTGTAAAACCAATCCTTTCCACAGCCCAATAATTCCATAAATGTCGTTTTAACATCATGTCAACACCTCTTTTAAACCATGTTAATATTATTTAGGTAACATTAATGTGTAGTCACTAGTCACTATTTGATAGCTTTTTAAATAGCCCTTGAGCTGACAATTCACAAAACTGGTACAATAAAAGTTCGTCGATAATTTTATTTATAACTAGCTGACGTGTACCAAAACCTCCTAGATTACAACTTGTATGAGATTCTACAAAAAAGTAATAAAAGTATTAAAACACTTTACAATGTTTTGGTTGATTAAAAAAATTAAAAAATGTTTTTTTCAGTTTCTCATATAAGTTGGGAGGCTGATTTGATTCAGTGTCCCGGCCTTGTGATCTAGGAGGTTTTGCGTGTACCCGGCGTTGCTCTGAGACTTTTTTCTTCTTTCTGTAAATATAATATGCATGTAATATATATAAGCCTTTCTTTTTGTAATATATATATAAGAAATTCTCTACGTGATTGTGGAAAGCCTTTCGAAATCCGTTGCGTAGTTTAGAAAAACTAAGCGCACCAACAGACAGACGCGGATAGCGACTTTTTTTTATACTATTTAGAGAAAATAATGTATCCAATACAGTAGGTACTAGTGGTACTGGTTCTTACAGAAAATATTGTAAGAATAGCTATATGTCTATTTGTTTTGGAAATACAAATGTAATCTAAACATCATATTAAATAAATTTTAAATATATATAAAGAAGAGTGTCCCGTTGTGGGTTTGTGAGTTTGTCTTTTAACATCTTCATTTTTAAACAATCTACAGTTTTATTCCCAGATTGATAAAATTTTGTACGCTTAACCTGCTTAAAAGAGGAAAGTCACTGTTTTAGCTGAATTTTGATACGTATTGATGCAATTTTGCACACTTGACGTTCGAAACATCAGAAAAATTACTTTCTACTTCTGAAAGCTAGTAAATAAATAGGAAAATGCAAATCCTGTGTAAGGCCATAGAAGAATCTCAATTTAACATATCAACGTTCACGATTAATTCCGAGATACTCGGTAAGCCTGGCATTTGTCCAAAAAAGAGAGTTTGGACTTCTTTGTCGGATTCGTACTCTTCCAGATACCAGATTGCCGACCATCGCGCGGCAACGACTGTTATTCTATCCAAAGGTTGACCCATTCTTCAATTTTAATGGTTTTGAGTTTCGCAAGAGATAATGCATCACAAAGGTTGCAGTTGGGATTGTATTAATCTTTTATGGTATAATAATGGCCTTAAAATAATTTACAGACTGTCCGAAGTAAAATGCATTGAAAGGTTATTAAGTGTAACTTTAACTGGATTATGTTCGTGAAGATTTGAATTGCACCGAAAAAAATATGTATAACCGGTTGTAAATTCGCTTTGATCGCTTGATCCAATCCATGACAGCATTTAATGGTTGATCCGTTGGACGTTGTAAATGGCAGGTACAAGGGATAGAAGAAAAGTACTTAAAAAGACTGGTGAAGACCAATAATTATTATAAACTTATACCATTTTCATTGAAATTTAATCGAACAAACGGGTTTCAAAGTCATCCTTTAGAATGCTTGGAATTAAAAATTAATGTGTTTTAAATACAGTTAAGGCGATGCACTACGTCGTGTAATATTTTAAATTGAGCCGCTGCCAATAACAACGCTTACGTAGAGGGCGATAAGGTTTAAATTCCCGCTTAACACAATCCGCCTGTTTTGATTTATGCAGGAAAAAAACATGGCCAAAAAGTGCTTTTTATTTTATTTTGTGGATGTTCAGGCATAAATATTTAATTTTGTTTCGATCATTTTATAGATAACTTAATTTTCCACATTATACAATAAAACCATAACCGAAAATTGGTTCGTAAGTAGGAGATTTTAAACTTTAAAGCAGTTTTCATAGGCTTATACATTATTTTTTTCTGGGCTTATAAAAATACTTTTCTACAAAATTTCAAAGGTCAAGATGTATTCTACTCGCAGTATTTAATTGAAGCATCTAAAACATTTCTAGGCGACCAAATTTTCTAACCAACAACACATGATTTTGCATTACTACGTATGGCATCACCTTAACAAGAAAAAAATCGGCAAGCCTTTGAAGACTTCGTTGGAATTTAAAAAAACTACATAATATATTCATGTCCATTTGTAAAATGAAAATCAGAAAGAGTCTCCACTGCTTCCAAAAACAATATTTCATTTTAGGATAGGTTCAAAAACAGCAAATTTTTTTACAATTTAATGTCAACCGGGAATGTTTTGATGATATGCTGATATTATAGGCCTGAGATGTTAAAAAGTTGTGTGTACGAGTACTTCACCGAAATTCGTGTTTTTTTAATACCCACACAACTTGTATGGGAAACCCTTTCAATGATATTGAAAAAAGAAAAGTTACCGCGGAAGCACCTGAACATAAATCATGTCGCGTTAAATCATCAATTTCATCTTGACGCGGAGGACATGTTTGCATGTGGAGATTACCTTTCAAAAATGAGAAAGAGGCCTCTATAACATACACTTACATATACCTACAAAAATATGTTATATAAGTATACATATATTGTATACAAGTCCTACATGTCCGAGTGAAAACCAGCTGGTTGCTTTCTGCAGAAAATTGAATCGGAATGGGCCATAAAGATAACATCATAATATTCGGCCCAAATAAACATGTTCATAACAACATAAAGCATCTTTTGAAAGTGACTTATTTTATGATGGATCATTATTTTTCAAGCCTACTCCAAGTTTGCATTCGGCGGCAGAAATAATGAGGTTCTGTATATAAGTTGTTGATGTCTTGCAATTGGGTGACATACAAAAACCAACAACGGTAGAATTTGATTTCTTTCTTTGTTTTATATTATTATGTATGCAGCCCCTTAAAATTGATATTTTTACGATGTTAATATCATAACTCATATTTTATGTGAAAATTACGTCACCTTTCAGTTTATATACCTGTAGCGACGCTACGTGAATATTCTGGAAACGCTCGCTAATACAAAACGCATTGTAGCGGGAATATAGTTTATGAGGTGGAGGGAAATGTTATGGGGGAACGAGAAGGAGAAAGAAAAAAGTACAAGAAGAGTAGCTGTTTTTATTTCAGTTCATTGTTCAAATTAAAGCGTATTCATCAAATGAAAGCTTCAATCCTCAGTCAAACAGAAAAATATATATTTTTTAAAGTTTTAAATGTATTTTAAAAGTTCACAGCAGTTTAAGAGACAGTCCCTAGGGAGGAAAGTTAAGCCTAAGTCAAACTAAATTAAAATTTGCTTCGAAAATTGGCTACTAGCAGGCCAAGATATAGCGCAACTAGGTCGAAATAGATATCACTGTTTCAGATATTTTGCTGTCTCGTGCAATCAGATTTTTTTACTTTTTTAAACTAAAATTTTGTTCAAATAATTAATTAAGACATGATCGTGACGAGTCTAAAGGTTACCACCATATATTATTCGCGCAATTAGCTTAAGGTTCCGAATATCCGATACCCGCCAACTTTTAAAAATACGATGTATTTTCAAACATTATATGATAATGTGGACTTCACTGTGTATTTTGCAAGCCCTCAATTTTACATTTTCATAAAATTCAATAAAAAGATAATGTGACATATTTAATTGAACTAAAATGTAATGTAAAGGCGGTAACAAAAAAAAAGTGTTTTGCGTAGGTATTTATGTTTTATTTTTCTACGTTTGTCGTTAGTCATTTCGTTTTACAAACACTCTCGTTATTATCATACATCTTTCTTCAATCAATGTACGTGAACGTATTGATTCATAAATATATATAAAGAAAACAATTTTAAACCTTTGTCCACTTGTTTGAAACAAGTTTAAAATTGTTTTCTTTAAATATATTTATAATGGAATTCCACCACGAAATAACAGTTTCAAATATTAAAATATTATTGATTCATATTTAAATATCCGTTCAACAACCTCATATTTGTCATAAGAAGCGGAAAGTGAGCCCCAAACAGAACGTGATGTCTTATGTTATCTATGTCGGAAACACGACGAATAAATGACGAATATTCTATCAATTTAAAATCAATATTGCGCAATTGCAATTACATTTGTGTAGTTTGACAATGATTCATGATAAGCCTCTCTACAGCGGGCGGGTATTGGCCAGCCTTGGGGGGCTACTTAGGTATTAATAAAAACAGGTGATTAGAATAATTACAAGAATATTTGATTTATGAATAAGCAATAGAAGACCTTTCGACATTTCGGCTCTCATCGATCTGACAGACCGATGAAAGTAATGGACAAGCTTAGTCAAAAACAAATTATTATACAATGTAAAAAAGAATTAACATTAGAACAAAAAACAGCAAAAATAAGTATCCATAATTTTGGCATCAAGAGATAGATTCAGCAAGTTTGATTTTACGTGTTTTCAGGGTACAGTTGTAAAATGTCTACATCTTGTAGGACGTTGAATATTTTGCAGGCACGTTCCATTAATTAATTTTTGCATAGATTTACAGTAAATAAATCATTCGATAATAACAATCTTTTAATGCCAAGGAATTTTCTCGTAATTTTTCACAGAGGCGAGCTACTTCCGTGAAAAATGAGTTTTATCAGAAAATATGCCATACTATTGTTGCAAAAAAAAACTGTTTATTCGATATTACAAGTTAAGCGTTTCCAGTGATGAATGTGAACGGTTGAGAATAACTGGTCAAATGTGAGGGCCACATGGCGATATGCACAATATTTCTTACATAGGTCGTCGGATGGCGATATCCACACTGTTTCATACATAGGCCCTTGCATGGCGATATCCACACTATTTCTTACATAGGCCCTCGCATGGCGATATCCACACTGCTTCTTACATAGGCCCTCGCAAGGCGATATCCACACTATTTCGAGCTCTGTTACCAAAGCAGACAAGTTAAGCGTTTCCAGTGATGAATGTGAACGGTTGAGAATAACTGGTCAAATAAATCAGATGGGCTTTTAATAGGCACATTTCCGTTGCAAATTAAAGTTCTCACGAAACCGTATTTTGGCTTTCTCCGCAATGTTTTTATTATTACCTGTGTTTATTCAGGGCTTGGCGAAATAATATAATTTAAACTCCGACTATTGTGGAAGGCGGGACGAATTAGGAATCCCGGCGACTATCTTTCCTTCGTCATTTAATCCGGACCTACTTAACCACGCATTAACAAATCCCTTGCTTAACTGGACTCTCAACGTCGCCCAACCAAGTGTGACTAAATAGTTCTTAAATAAATAATTTATTTAACTGAATATCAATAATTTATTGATATAATATATTAATTCCAGTTGGTATGTTGTTTTAAATTCTAGCGTTGACACATAATTCTTTCGTTTAGCAAAGTTATTTCGCAGTGTAATAAATGTATTATTATTTTTTTGTTACTGCAAAATTGTGTTTTATTAATTGAATACATTATTCAAAATAGTGGATAATCTCATTCGGTCTATTTACTTGTATTTTGTCCTTGCATATTAAATTATTAGTCATATAAGGCCTTTGATTCGAACCAGATGCTACCTTTCGTTATAGTGATCTCATTATTGATGAATAATTCAGTGCGTCTGTCGTCTTCTCTCAGATTGTAAGATGACCAAATTAAACATGGATTTTGTAACATGGAAATCCTTTAAATATTTTTTAACTTTTCAAGTTCAAATAAAACATCTCTTGGCCGCTTGCTTTTGTCGTGGGATCATGATTATTGTTTCCCTCCATTGAATTACATAAAATTAATAATTAAATAATCACTGAAGGGTAGAAATGATTAACTAGATCCCTCTACCATTTGACTGAAGATTTAACAGACAGTTTTATAAAGTACAGTGCTTCGTTATGGCGGCACGGTTATTCATCAGGATATTGAAAAGCAACAAAAATCGGCACAGAAACCAAAAATGAAAAACAATGCATTTTAATAGCTTTTTCCTTAAAAAAACGAATAATGTGACGTCTTATCGTCACGCCATATTTTGATATAATAATATGAAAACAGTTTTTTTATACTACTTTTTTTAATCAAGCCCAAACTAAAAACCTAATTTAGGTTCTTAGTTTCATATTTTGGGTTAAATAAGAGAAGAAAAAAACTAACCGGAAAACTCTTTCACAGGGATAAGAATGGCCGCCAAGTGAACAATCGATTAAACTTTTTTATTTATTTTATTTGCAATATTTTCCATTTCAGAAAACTGAAATACTGTCTTTTTAGTGGGTATTAACCGTGTCCCACTTTTCTGTATATTTACCAAAAATGCTAATGGTTAGCACCGTTTTATCTACGAAATATAAGTAGGCTTGGTTAGGTTAGGTTAGGTTGAAATATGAGTTGGCTTGGTTAGGTTAGGTTGGGTTAGGTTAGGATGAAATATGATTAAGCTTGGTTAGTTTAGGTTAGGTAATGTTGAAATATGAGCAGGCTTTGTTAGGATACGTTAGGTAAGGTTTAAATATGAGAAGGCTTAGTTAGGTTAGGTTAAAATATGAGTAGGCTTGGTTAGATTAGGTTGATATATTAGTAGGTTTAGTTAGGTTAGGTTAGGTTAGGTTGAAATATAAGTAGGCTTGGTTAGATTAGAAACATTAAAATTATAACTAAATCTCCAAACATACATTTTTTTCGGGTTTTCTGTGTGTTTATTTTAAGAATCTACGAATACAATATGGGTAGATAAAGCTTTATTTTATTCCACGCTAATAAACGAAAAAAATGTATTTTTAAAAATATTAATAGGGGTCATGGAAATATCTAGTTGCGGATTTTTTTAATAATGGTTGTTATTGCGCAAGTAATTGGTTAATTCCGTGCGGCGTTCGCTTTTTAGCTTTTACCTGTAGAAATCAAGAAACCAATTTGTTGCTCTTTATATCATTATTGGGTAGTTTATTTACCAACATGAAATCTAACGTTCTTAACATTATTTCTTTGAATTTGTACAATGGGTATTCTATAATAATTTCAAAATGATGATCTCATAATTCTTAATTTGAGATTTGAATTGATTCATTTCAAACAAATTTCAGGCAAGGCAAGGCAAGTTAACCGAACAGATTTGCAAAATTGACTCCATTGTAATGGAATCCATGTTCAAAGAAGCAAAAAAAATATAAGAGTTTTTAGATCGTGTGCAGCCAAAGATATTAGAAGAACGAGATGTGCTATGCGCAGTTCGTACTGAGTGGAATTGTTTTGCCGAGTGTCGCCGGTTTTGTTCACCAATACTACTGCACACCTTCGCTTGCGCTAAGGTATCCGCACTAATACATAGAACAGATTTCTGTGCGTACACGTCCCGATACCGTTCAAAGTACCCTAATTAGGTAGTACTCCGGCTACGGTCCGGCGGCCAACATGGCATATCTCGTTCTTCTAATATCTTTGTGTGCAGCCGATTTTATTATATCTTTTTAATGTGAAACATCTTTTAGCACGACAAAGGGGATAAAACTGACATTTGCAGATGAAAGCGTGGCAAGGCGCAACGACGATTTTGTAAGGAACGACGCTTCTCGAAGTCTCGTGTCTAGTCGGCGCTCTCGGCCCGGCTGGCAAAACTCTGTGCGGGGAAGGCCGATTTTGTGTGGCGCGACGGAACGAAGGTTCAATCGGCCAGTCTCGTGACTCGTCGGCTCATCTCTCTGTCTATATTGTCGTTTTATTTACTATAAATTCACGTCTTCAATTGTGTATATCGAAGTGAATTTAAAAACAAGATCATCATTTCAAGCATTTTTTTTTAAATATGAGTGTCAGTGACATTGAAAACAACAAATCATCACAAGTAAATGGACTCAGTGTTAAAAATTTAAAAATAAAATTTCAATGTTTCAAATGCCAGGCGTCCCATGACGGCTAAATTGTTTAAACTATTGGACACGCAGCCCTGAAGCTTAAACTAATTCATTTATTTTTTAAATATTTGGTAATCCTCGTGGATCAGTAATCTTCTAATGAAAGCGAAATTAGTAATAAATTACAGAGACCTTCAGATATAAAACATTATGTTTGTGAGGAATAAATAATATACTATACACAAGATTGGCATTTACAGCGTAGAAAGTTACACAATATTATATAATGGCGACTCCGATATTGGCCATTTCTTTATCTTATCGGTAAAACTGTGTTATAAATAATTGAATAGATCAATCTAAAATGCAATCACCTTTGATTACTTTTCTGGTGTAGTTTCAATCTTCAAAATGCGGAATATACCTGTAGTAGTTACATACTTTATGGTACCCTCAGAGATTACAGAATGCCTAGCAAATGATGTGGACTAAAAACATTAATCCACTTTATAATAAAATGGTCATTCACAGTATTCTTTAAAAGATTTTAGTGTTATGTTATCTGTTAAATCCTGCATTATCTTTCAGTATATGTTTGTATAATTTTCGTGGTAAGTGATATGTTAAATGCTGCATTATTTTTCAGTATATGTTTGTATAATTTTAGTGTTATGTTATCTGTTAAATCCTGCATTATCTTTCAGTATATGTTTGTATAATTTTCGTGGTAAGTGATATGTTAAATGCTGCATTATTTTTCAGTATATGTTTGTATAATTTTAGTGTTATGTTATCTGTTAAATCCTGCATTGTCTTTCAGTATATGTTTGTATAATTTTCGTGGTAAGTGATATGTTAAATGCTGCATTATTTTTTAGTATATGTTTGTATAATTTTAGTGTTATGTGATCTGTTAAATGCTGCATTATCTTTCAGTATATGTTTGTATAATTTTAGTGTTATGTGATCTTTTAAATGTTGCATTATCTTTCAGTATATGTTTGTATAATTTTCATGTTAAGTGATTTGTTAAATGCTGCATTATCTTTCAGAATATGTTTTTATAATTTGAATTCCTCTTTTTTTCACCAACCTCCCAATCCAGAAGGCAGGTTTTGGGTACCGCCGCTCCGGAAACCATTTACTGAATAACCAACACCTCTGCTATAGGTCACTCCAAGTGGTTCGTTACATTTGGTGGTTTAGCGGGGTTGCCCGGGTTCATCGGTTCAGGATTCCCCTGCCCACCAGCTTCGAGGCTGGTTTGGGGAGACCCTTTGACCTCTCCAGCTGGCCTCTCGACCCATATACTCATACGTTTGTCACTCCTGGACGCACTGATCCCCAGATTCCAATCCAACCCTTATATTGTTTACCTTCCCAGAACTTTCTCTCCTTTCTTTCCTCAAAAAAAAAACCCTCCACACAATCCCCAAAGATGACAAAGGCCCTGATGGACATTATTTTTCTCAGGGGGTGCTGTGTGGAATTTATGTAAAAAAATATTATAATAAGAACGCCCCTGTCTGTACAGTGTAAAGAGGAATTATGTTGCCGCCTGATTGGGCAGCGTTGTGAAGCGGGTTTAGGTAGGGATTACTAGTAATTAAAAGGGACATGATAATAATTAAACAACATTGTTTCGTGCAGCTATGAAGTTGAATGGCGATACTTTTAACACTTTTAATTGAATTTAAAAAGGGTAACGTGTATTAATCATGCGGACCTGCAAGTAAATATTCCTGATATAACCTGATTGAGAGTGGAAATGTTTTCTGATAACGAGTTGTTCGTGTTGTGATAAGCTCTGGATAAAACAAGATACAATTTAACAGATTTCACATGAGTCTTTTTAACGTAAATCACATCACAAAAACATATTACACTTTGAGATACGACAAAAACGATTGAAATCCATGCATGTGAATTGCAAACTATTAAGTTCAGCTCTATTTTCAGATTTTTTTGAGCTTTTAAGCGTGTAATACATTTTTTATAAATTGGATTTGATCCAAGTCAAGACCTTAAAAATATATAAAACAAAATAGAGACAAAATATTAGAACAATCGTTCGTAAATGTCCTTACAAAAGTATGAATCAATATGAATGAAGCTATGATTAAAAACCATTTTCAAATGAGGTAAGTTCTTATAAATTGATTGAACAATTTGGTGACAAATAATAAGATAATTCTTTTGAAATTAGTTCACAATCCTAAAATGAATCATCATTTGATTTTAAATACAATAACGGACATAGCTCCAAAATTGGACACTTAATAAAATTGTTGTGCTCACTCCAAGCTGTGGTTGGATTTAATTTTGTACACTACATGGACTATATATATACGTAACATAATTACTATGAAACGTTAATATATTATTTTGTCACCCAGTAGCTTTTACAGATCAGTGAATTAACCTTTGCAAGAAAAGACATAACTTCCTGCTACAAAAGTAATAACAAATTGGATAATGCCAACCAAAATAAGAAATATCGTGGTCTTAGATCTTCTTACAACCATAATGAAAGTCTTGAGTTAAGTGGTAAAAGATGTGAAAGTTGTGATTACTACTGTCAATTAGTATTTGACATTTGACATTCTCCTACAAGCTGATGTCAATTATTATTATCGTAGATCTTTAGTCTCCAGTGCTTCTGTGCAGAGATCAAAATAAGTCTTCAACATTAGAGATTTGGATTTTAGAGATCCTGATGAACAAAACAGATTGAAAACAAATTGATTACGCATATGAGAAACGGTCAAATATAATATTAAGTTTCTACGATTACATGTATACAGGATGTTAAGGGATGTACTTGACTTATTTTAACCAATGATTCCTGACATTTTTTGGAGTAAAAATTGAAATTTTGAAATCCGGTGACATTTTAAATTATTTTTTTCTTCTTAAAACATTTAAAAAAATCCGTATGTATTGGGGACAGTTAGTATTGAGGTGAGAGGTTGGTCGGTTACTAAACTGAGTGACCAGTGACGACATGTGGAAGAATTTCCGTGTTTCTGTGTAGCGCGTCAGGTCAATCCGGTTAAGATGGTAGCCGTGTTTGATAATACATTTTTATTCCGCCAGAGCGTATGAGCGTTGCGATTGTCGCAAGCTCGGAGTAATCAGCATTACGCGACAACAGATAATTTTTTGTGATATTTATTAATTTTTTTACCAATGCAAAAATTCACATATTTAGTCCACACATGTATTAATACGTCCATATAATATTGACGGTTTTAACTGGTTGTCAGTATCTAATAGACGGAGTCCCCTAGGCTGTAAATAAATAACTTCAATTTGCAAGACATTGCGACTATATTAAGAATTTATTATTGATTATGATTAGATTTGCCTCCAGCGGGATATAACGCATCAACTTACCTGCCAGCAATGAACAACAATTAATTACTGTGATTAATGTTTATGATGATACCGTAATAATAATTGCAAAGATCAAGATAAGTTCAATTAAACGTCCTGTGTTAAGTATTATTCTCTTAAAGATATTAATACTATTATAGTTATTAACAACACTGTTATTTGTATTAACTCCACGTCAGAACTGTGGGTAGACTATAAGGCTGCGATGGCATTAATTGAAGGGAGGATCTGGAGGGAATCCTCTTTAATGGCACTCTTTATGCATTTTACCCTCGAATACCTACCATAATGTAATTTATATACTTTGAATCATTTATTTATTTTGTAAGAAATAAACAGTTTTTACATAATATACAATGATAGATATAAATATACAAGTTAAATGAAGTCAAGCCACAGAAGTTTCTTATGCTAAGGTTCATTTGAAATGAAGTTTTAATATTTTAAAATTAATTTGGTGTTAAAGGAAGGGGAGAAGAAGAGGAAAATAGGAAGAGGATAGGAGATGCTCCCGATACATTCCATACTCTCATATTAATAATCGATCGTACGTTTAAGAAGAAAATCAAAAACATCGTATTATTAAGAAGAAAATTCAAAGATTTTGCATGTCTGGAACCCACATCACAATATTCATGTACTAGCTATTGAAAGAATACAAAATAAATTCTTACCTTTTACAAGTTTTAGATGGGTGTTCCAGCAATTTTATTAAATGATATGAATTGTGTTTAAATTTTTATAAATTAAAGATTTTCATTGACTATGTATTTCTATATAAAACTATAAATGATGCATTTGATAATCAAAAATTGCTTGTATTGTTAAGCTTTCGGGTTCCATTACTTAATACTGGAAGTCGGGATTTAGTTCAGTACAGAAATTCTGGGACTAACTACCATAAAGCATTATTTATTCCTCATTGTCCAGAAAACTAATGGAGTGAAATAATTATGCTGAGTCAGTTGATATACTCATCTTCCTCATTAAACAAATACAAAAGATTGTTAAGGAGGCAGTCCGGTTGTGTATAATTCTGTATAATTTTCTACTATCCCTATGTAAAAGCATATTAAAAGGGCATAAATAAAAAAAGAGGATTAATAAAATTAGTGATCCATGGAAAGTTATTTGAAGACGAGTCCATTGAAACAGAGAAAGACTTTGCACTTTTCGTGACTTCGAAAAGACCGTGACCGCTTATAATACAGTTCGGCAGAGTTATTCCGGGCTGCAGCAAACCTCCTATCGAAGAGGGCAGAATAAAAATATGGTCTTATAGTTTAAAATAACATGTCTAATAAAAATCAAAATTTCACATCAATTCATTTAATATATTAATACTCATATACCGAAATACTCAAATCCAAAAAATCTATGCAACAATTTATAAGGAAAAATTTTTGTTGGGGAGTTTATTAATGAAATTTAGAAAAAATTAAATTGTCGATAAGTACCAGTCCACATACAACAAAATGTCAACAACGTATCTGTTCCAAAAATAACCATATTTTAATAATATTATATTTTTGTAGAAAGCAATCACTTTATGGTTTGACATATTGATTAAAATAAAACATTTTTTTAATGTGAAACTGCACAAGAGTCCCAAGTGCTCCCATTCGTTTGGCATGGCATGAAATTATGGCATTCCCAATTGGGGTATGTTGTGAGGCTAAAGGTAATGGGGAGGGGAAGGAGATGGGAAGAGAAAACTGGGGAAGTACCTGGCTATTTAGATCTGACCACCAAACACGGCTTAAGCCATTTCAAGCAACGCTTCAATTCTGAATGGTGGTCTTACACTATGGCGATACTAAGGACTGGTTGATTCAGAGAATTTGAACAATTCTTCAAAATAGTTAATTTTTAAGTTCTGTGCAAGTTCTTCAATAAAACAATTACTTTGTTTATAACCACGAATTTTGTTTTATTTAATTCTCTTTAATAGACCGGTTTCGCCTAGTAAAAGCATTATAATCAGAATATAAAATTAAACTAATCTCCCGTATAATTTAAAATCATAACAATTTGTTTGTTATGAAGATATATCCTATTGTTTGCATATGCTAACTTATAGCTTGGAGCGTTACAGTTAGATAGTTATTTTTTTTTTAAATAATAACAAATGAATCACAGTTTTTCACCGAAGTAACTTACAGGTCAACATTTCCATTTATTGCCGTAATACAGTGTAGCAACTGCACCAAAAAGCATTACGAAGTTATCGGTTCAACAAGGCAGTACCCTGAAAATATAGAATGAAGCGGGTCGAAATTGTCGAAAGAAAAAGGCCCGTTCGAGAAGTAAGTACCGTTCGCTACTTTTTGAAGCAGTCTCTGCCCGCACGAAGTCCCACTTAAGATAAGTTAGGTGCCGCTCTGACTCCTGGCTGCTTAAATGAATGTTTAAATAAAAATCGTGTGCTTGGTTTTAAATTTATGCTAATTATTGATTGTCTGGCGATAAATATTTAGCAATGGCAGTGATAACTTTGCTCGCTCCCCAGTGCACTCAGCGCAGAGGTCAGTGAGATGAACAGCTTCTTGTGGCCATTTAGCTACTCGAGTGATCACTGATCGCGTCAATAACTGAAATGCGTGCCCAGTGCTCGGCACTTTTAAGCATTCGTTTTGGAAATGTCCCGTCTTCATTAAAAAAAATCATACCTCTGAATTTTAATATAAAGACATAAAAACTGATTATATTGCTGTAAAGTCAATGAATGCACCTATATTTTGCCGTTTATTCCATATTTTTAGAATGCATAAAATATTAAAAATCAATAACTTTATAAACACGCGAATTCTGTTTATTAGTTTTTTTTTAAATTGCCTTACTTATTAAAATACTTATTTGAGTCAAATTTGAATATTTTCCATTTCTGTATATTGTTTATAGCCTACTTAATAATCACAGATACTCATTACAAGACTTAATTTTTAATCGTTAACAGCTATTCTAAAAGTTTTGTATTAAAAAATAGTTTATAAAATTTGTGTCAACTTGGGTTCGCGAACTGTCAAAATTGAATTCAATAAATTGGGATATTAAATACTTTCACCACAAAAACTGGGGTTGCTTTAGAAACATACGTTCACAATATACAATTTTCAGTAACAATGGTCTCGATTTTTGCTTTATTTACCATCGATTAAACGTTTTTTACAGACAGCCATTTACATGCTATTTGACAATGTAAATGACATGTGACAAAGAATTCACACGTTGAGTAGATAAATATTGAATAAAAAACCACTTCACATGCGTTTAAAACGCGTTAGATTGATGTGTAATTCAATTACGAATGCACTGCTGTGCAAATATGTAACAAACATTGCATAAAACAAACATTTGCATCATTTTAATAGCCCGCGTTCGAAAAAAACTATGAATTCTAGAATAGTCCACTTCAGACTTTAATCGGCGGAATTTAGACATATATTGATCAAATAAGAAAGCATTATATCAGCTTTCTTTCTACCAATGATAACTGTTATACGCGGGAATGTTAGAAAAAATTTAAATCAATGTTTTACAAACGGTAAAAATAATAGCATATTACGACGTGCGATCAATCAAGACGTTTAGCAAAACTTGGCATAATATGCCGAAAATCACTCTAGTGGCTAAAGTAATTTAGTTCATCTCCTGTATGAAGACTTTTTTCCCATTACAGTTATAGTGTTTCCTATACTTTTTAAAATAAAGAATTAATATTTCAAAATTAGTAAATCTTACAACACGTGCTTACTATTCTTTTGCGTTATTTTCGAACCCTCTGATCATCCTCGGATCATAATTAACAAGCAAACTACAAAACAAGATTCTTAAATAAATATACCCACAAATTTAATTGTGAAAATAAATCAGATAATCAATTCACAAGTCTTTCAAAGCTTTCTAGCTTTATCGTTTTGAAATTTGGTACAATTTTCTGTCAGAAATTTACAATCTGACAACGAAACTGTTTTCAGCTCGCAACGTTATTTTTCTATCAAAAAAGTCGTCATTATTTTTATTTTTATATGACTACAAAATATTTTTTTACATCATATTAAATTTATAGTACCTACTTAATTATTAACTGTCTTAAACTATTTTATATATATTATTATCAATGATCAATATTATTAACTATTATATAACTTTACAAAGTAAACCTTCCAATTGGTAATATTAAATCATTACCTATATAATAATACATCATTACGTTCGCTAATAATGTATTAATTTATTAAGTATAAGCAGTTTCTTACTCATGCTAGCATACGTACCAACGTAAAGACGTACGAACATGTACAATTTTAAATGTAACGTTTATGTATTATTATTTTACTTACCTTTTTTACGTTTACTTAGCAGGTATCTACTGTATTCACTAAGTATGTACTGCGAACTTAGTGTGTACTGCGAACAAGAGTTACTTTGGGAAAAATTATTCAATGTTTTCCTAATTTATTCGTATTCTTCATTACTCTTAATAACATTAGAATTAATTTGAGATATTTATTTAACATTTTAAATAAATTCTTTAATAATCGCAAATTCACTATGTGGCATTAACACAATTTTATAAAATAAAAGTTTTTGATGCACCTATACTAATTTATTTAAATATATATATTCAAAAATGCAATAATTACCTGTTTTACAAAAACTTATTTTATTTTATAAATATATTTTTTATATAATTATGACTGATTAATATTTTGTTTATGCGTACTTAATATATGTACTTGTTTGTGTATTCTTATATTTGTTCATTTTCATTATACATTTATCCTGACGAACATAACATTGTCTTCGAAACTTGTCGATTATTTCGATTTAATAATGGTGTAGGTATAGATAGTTACTAATTTTAAAAAAAAGTTTACATTTAATACTTTAAAATTAATATAATAATCTGTTCTGTTGATGTTCTGATTTTCGCTGCATTTAAAGAATTTTTAAACCTCTGAGTCAAAGTAGGAACCTTAGGTACTGAGATATTTTGTACCAGTCATCAAAGGTAATATAATTTTTATATTTTAAAAGTTTTAAGAGCATGAAAGTAATAAATTTGAGCGGTCGGTGGCCGAGTTGACATCGCTCTTGGGTCCCACTCGGGCGTAGTGTGTTCAATTCCTCGGCTGGCTAAGTCCTCCATCACAACACAAGCAACATTTTCAGCTTACTGTGGTGGTAGTAGGAGATTTTCAAATATTTTCAGGTTATTCGTAACCTGGGAATGTTTGTCTTTCTTTAAAAAAAATAAAAATAAAATACAAACGCACTATTGCTTGCTCTGAAGTGATGTTCAGTAGATATCAATCATTACTAAAGAAGCAACTACCACTGCTATATTTGCTAACCGAATAAAACAGGACAGTGACAAAACAGAACATGATAAAAAATAATTGATTAGGTTAGGTTTTTTTTCCTTCGATTTTCTTTATTTTTCACCATTCTGTTTTGTCACGGAACCGCTGTTTGCATATTACGCCGAAACATTTTATCAGGGTGGGCAAAGTAACACCCTGAGGAATAAATTAGACGTGGTATACGGTAGTGAAAATCATCAGGCGCTATGCACTATAACGCTAATTGCTAACCGAACGTAAGGTTACGCGTGATAAAATTAATTTCACACCGAATGTGGACCCGGTCATAGGAAATATTAAATAACGATTTGACAGCCTCCGTTTGGCTTCTGTTCCCCTGGTAACAAGTACGTGTCCCATGTCCAATTACCTTGTCACTTCTTCTCCGGTGAACCAGTTATTAATTGTTGTTACATGCTTCACCTATTATGATTGTCAAATTAAAGT
Organism: Hesperophylax consimilis; assembly: GCF_061612785.1. NCBI lineage: Eukaryota > Metazoa > Arthropoda > Insecta > Trichoptera > Limnephilidae > Hesperophylax > Hesperophylax consimilis. Next base: position 18,556,026 of record NC_142845.1, read on the forward strand.
TTGATGTCCAATTTTTTAAATAATTAACTGGCGCGTAACTACTTTTTTTTTAAAGTATAAGTGGAATCATAAACCGCTTCCGTAAACAAAACTATTTTAATTAAAGTTAATGTCACCTGTCAGAGAAATATTGTCGTTTATTGCTCATCATTATGGTTAAGTAAGGGATTTTTTTAGTTAATGAAGAGTTTTTAAGTAAAACTATTTATGATTTGATGATAACCAGCGAAGAATAATTTTTTTGTATGGTATGTAACGAAGTTTACTGTGTTTTTGATTAATAGACTTTCGTTTTAGACAAACGCTCATACATTATGTATATTGTTAAATAATATAAGGTAATGCTTTCTGTCAATACTGAAGAACTTTCTCCTAAATACAAAAACTAAAAATTTGATTAATATGTTTTAAAAACCAACAAACTAGTACCAGTGACTGTAGTGAGATCTTACGTGACGCCATCGTTCTAGTATCTTCTGACTTTTTCGTTTTCAAACGAGACACGTGAGAAGAAAGTGAACAAACGCCAATGACTAAAAGACAAATATTGATCAGGCGATTCTTCAGAACGGGGCAAGAGGTAACTCCTTTACAACGAGAAGGGCGTGGCTATAGCATTCATATGGTTGGTGGTTCGGTGGTTCCAGGGGGGGGCAAATAAGAAAGAGGGGGGGGGGTTGTAAAATTTATTAGAAAAACTTTTTTGGGATCTCTACTTACCACAATTTATTATTTACATCACATTGATAAAAGAAATGGTGTAAATATTATTATTGTATTTTCAAGGAATGTAATATACGAATAGTATTATTTTTTTCCAATTAATATACGGTCCGGAATGCTCTCAAGGCAGTTCTACCACTTTAGTGACGATGTCAGAAAATTACTCTTTAAGGCATACTGCACTACCCTCTATACATCTGAGCTCAGTATCCAGCCGAACAATCGAACAAACTGAGGGTGCGCAACAATTTCATATGGGCAACTTATGAAACTACCAAGGTTCTGCAGTGCCTCCACGATTTTCACAGAAGGGAGAGTGCAATCATTTCTTGCCTTACTTCGCCACCGACTAACCAGCCTCTGGGTAGGACATTAACCAACATCTCTGTCGTGGCTGCATCCGAGTTGCCCAGCTCTCCACTCAATGAGCAATGATTGCAGATGATGCGGCAACCTCCGTGATGGACGATCTTTTAACTTTAATTTATTGTTTTAGTTTAAATTGTATATATGTATATATATTGCATATATATTGCGGTATATATATTACCAGCCTTCCAAAATATCAAATTGACAAACTTCAATCAGTGTTTAATGCAGCAGCACGGCTCATAACCGGGGTTTCAAAATATTCGCACATTTCAGAACACCTTCGTAACCTTCACTGGCTCAAGTGCCCTGAAAGAATCCAGTACAAACTGTGCTGGATAGTGTTTAAATCCATCAATGAAATGGCCCCACTCTCCATCTCTGAACTATGCGTCCTGGAAAACAATGGTCTGAAGCAGTCAACTCTTAGATCAGCGACATCATCAGCTATAGGCAGACTGATAGAACCTAAGCGCAAGCCAAATACTAAGTTTGGTGATCGCGCTTTCGGAGTATCTGTGCCGAAGGCTTGGAATAAACTCCCTCCGGAACTAAGATCCATAACAAGTCCGACAGAATTCAGGTCTAAACTAAAAACTTACCCTTTTAAGCTGTCATACCCTTAAATTAAATATACCATTCCTAAGAGAAAGTCCAGTTATATACAATTTTCCAATTAAGTCCTAAATCCTGTATCTAAATTTCGCTCATAAACAATTAGATAATGTTAATTAAGGGTTAATCTCAAGTGACCTACCAGGTAATTATTGTACTGTATATTATCTTCATAAATAGTTAAGTAATATCATAGATCACTGTAGAAATGTATTATAAGTTTGTGCAGCGCCCTTGAGGTGATTTTGCACAAAAACGGCGCTATACATGTCATCCAATTATTATTATTATATCTAATGTACTACGGCAGACTGGTATTGCACTATCCTTCCAGTCCTGCTGGATTAAACACTTTCGAAGGTAGGTACATAATACGTAGCAACTAATTTCAAAAAGGTTTCCCAGAGTTACCCCAGTCGTTTTAAAGACATCGGACAAGTATAGATCATCAAAAATAGATACATAAAAAAATACATAGTACCCACATCTAAGCAAAGAGAGTGTGGATAACGTTAGGTAGAGATAAATGAAATAAGTAGTATCACTGCGATCTTATTATGTAGACAGAGTAGTTGTGGTATGTATCACGATGAGATGTTTGAGGGTCACATCACGGCGGGATGTAGATGCATGCTCGACGCGTTGCGGGCGGAGACGTAATGATGATGCTGGTCGCTGGTGGTGAAGATCACGAATCTTCCTGTTCCCCCAGTGAGATGGTCCGATACTCTGTAGGGAGATTGGACGAAAGGCCGGAAACGCGAATGGATCTTGACGTTGCGATGTGAGTTGTTGAGTCCTAAACAAGACTTTTTGTTGTGGCGCGCGCCTTTCAGGCTGCCCGGAGATTTACAGAAGTTACGGGTGTAGACCGACGTGCTTTCGTCGCTAGTCCGGAAGTTTCCAGGCCATACTGCGTACGGGTCCTAATATTCAAGAGTAATGATATAAATTTACATACTAAATTATAGTCATACAACTTACATGGAAAGGCTTTTGCATATCACTGCAAAACACACTCGAGGATAATAAGATGCACAAACAGGAAAATTATTTTTACCCAGTCATAAATAGCACGGATAAAACCAGGTCGTAATCGAACAAGACGGATACAAACCCATGCTTCATCAAATAATACATTTAAATTATGATCATTACAGACCTCTGTAGTCAGGATTAAATTAGGAGAGCACAAATATTATTATTCGTGGAAATGTAAATCATTTCTCGTGCCCAATTATCGCAAGCCGGAAACATAAATAATGTTGAACAACAATAAATATTCAATAATTTATTGTAGATCAGATAAAAATGGCGATGGAAATATCCGATAAAATATAAGATTGAGTCTAAACATTCGAACTTGGATCGACTTTAGGGTTTTCCGCTTTATGATTTTACGTGATTAGATGTTCTTTACTCCTAGGAATATAAAGTTGAGGGATCCCACAAAGGCACTGCCTGTCTATTAAAGATTTGCCGGCATCTGTCTTTCCTCCCTCCTACAACATCCACTTCTTCTTCTCCCCAAAAACCTCCCACACATCATCCCCGGAGAATATTTAGGCCGTGTGGGAAATTTCGTCGTGGCCTCCTGTGGGGAGTAAATGAAAAAAAGAGTAATACTGCACAAAGGTGGACTTATTGGCTGATATCAATTGAGAAGCGGTTTCACAAAAAGAAATATTTCCAAAAATATTTTTTTCTATAGTTTTATTCTTATTATTTACGTAGGTGCCTACGAAATGGCAAGTCAGATTGTCGAAACTCAATAAATGTACCTGCTATATGTGTCACATGATACATTTTAACAAAATGAAATATCTACATAAAAGTGAAATAACTAGGTAGGCATATACACTTAAAAAGTCATTATTATCTTATTTCAAAAGTATCACGTATCAGAGTAGGTCCCCGGTTATATAAAAAAATCTGATTTCCTATCGAAAAAAATTCCGATGCATTAAATAATAGATGCTCTTTTAAGGGCTTAAAAATGTTCAAAAAGTACGTTACATTTAGACAGAAAAAAGAATGTTGCATTTAGATAGAACAATTATCTTACATTTATGTAGAAAAAAGAGTGTTACATTTAGATAGAAAAAGTATGTTACATTTAGATAGAAAATCAGAATGCAAGGTTTTAAGGGTTCTAAAACGGCGCAGTGTAAACCTGGTTTTTCCAATTCAGTAGGTTCTTTGGTATGATTAAGGCATTATAGAGAAAGGAATAACCATTTCATTGTCCTTTGAAGTGAGAGATTCATCGATAAATTAGTGTTCGTGTTGACATCTCGGCCATTTATTCTTCTTTTATTGAACTGCATAAGGCTATCGACTAGCGATCCGAAGGTCGCGGGTTCAAATCCCGGCGTGCGCAGGTAAAATTTGTTAGAAAGATTTGTGTTATTTCAGAATTTAATCATTTAAATTATATAAGGTATATTTGCGGCGCGTTTCAGAGCGGAAGACACTATCAGTATTGCCTTGGTGTAAGACCACCATTCAGAATTGAAACGTTGCTTGAAATGGCTTTAGCCGTGTTTTGTGACCAGAACTGAATAGCCAGTTACTTCTACACCATCCTCTTCCCCCACCTCCTTCCCATCCCCACTACCCTCAGCCTCACAACATTCCCCAATCGGGGTGTGCCATAGTATCACTGGCTCCAGATGGTTGGGAGCAGTTGGGACACTTGAATAATAGGATAAAAATCGAATAAAAATTCAAAGCTTTGACATGTAACAAATAGGTTTATACAATTATAATTATCGCATAGGCAGGTCACACAGATGTTTTGATATTGTGTTCCGCCTGCCAACCAAAGAACCTTATTATAGTAGTTAATTAGAAGACATTCTGGAAGACAAATGGCTGCAAAGTGTAAGGCCTCATTACAGGCAGATCCTGTTTCTTTACGCCTTTGGCCGCTCTGTCGCTCGGCGCTTTGTCTCTTGTTCCGGGTCTTTACGGGTATTAATCATTGTCTTTCCAGACGGCATTATAGATACCATGTGTCATCGGTGACTGGGATTATTCGTTGAAATTATTATTGAATGAAATAAACGTACTTTTTTATTCCGCATGTTTTATTTTGCCTGGTTATCCCCGAATCCAAAAACCTCCATAAAAAATACTCAAGTTCCTATAAATGAATAGTAATTTGTTTAGCAATAATAATAATAATTTGTTTTTTTTTTAAACAATGGATAAAAAGGTACTCTCATTGGGATCACCCATGCTGAATATTTAATTTACAAATTGTTTATATTTAGTAGTGTGAATAATATAAATAGAACTTTTTTTCTGAAATAATTATAAATATATTGCATGATGTTTTTTGGTTCAGTTGAGTGGTTTCAGTTTCAATTTCATATTATCTGAGCTGATTTCCCTACGTTTTGTATCCAGATTTTTATTTAGATTTAAATGTATATGATCTATTCTGATATTCCTAAGTTTTGTACCCAGCTTTTATTTAGATTTAAATGTATATGATCTATTCTGATATCCCTAAGTGTGGTGAACGTATGTCTGTCGGTATGAAAGAGACAGGCATATCTGAGTAAGACAGCATGACCGAGACGTATAAAAAGGCGTGTCTGTTGTAACTCGTCCTCTCTTTGCAACAACATCTCGAATACTGTACATTTCTATAAATACTAAATAAACCAAATAGTATGGAGTATCCAAACGACTATTATTTACAAATTATCTGAGTGATCGGCACGGCAGATCACCACAGTTGGCGCAGCCGAAAAAGGAAGCTGAACGGCCGCAAAATTCTTCCTGGAGGAAGAACCGTAGCCGCAGCTGAAAGAACTACAGTTGGAGCAGCCGAAAAAGGAAGCTGATCAGCCATCAAATTCTTCCTGGAGGAAGAACCACAGTAGGCGCAGCTGAAAGAACCATAGTTTTGTTATAATCCCACCGAGCACCGCGGAAGGGATTATTGTCGCATAAAAAAAATTATTTGGGGGCAGCTTCACGGACAGTATCGGACATTGAAGGAGCATCAAGGCAAGGAACTGGTGAGGAGATTCAAGGCGCTGAGCTCAAGGAATCAGCAGCCGAGAAACCGGAGGAAAAACGGATCCAGGCAACTTGTACCGGGACCCGACACGGGAAGGCGTGGCGGTGGTGACCGGACGAGAAGGACGACCAGGAATCCGGACGGAGCCAGACGACGGTCGGACGCGGAAGGGCGGCGATCGGCGGCAGCATCAATCATCAGATTCGTGAGTTGAGTGCTGTTTGTTGTTGTTTTTTCTGATTATTGGTAATCTGTGTGGAAATGGAGGGAGTGGGTTTACCCAGGTTTTGTCACCTTAGGGACGGGCTGGAGACGTTCGTGCTACAGTTTGAGCAGTTGATCCTCGTCAATGATGACAAATTTAAATCCGAGGATAAAAAGAGGGCGGTTTTAATATCCCACCTACACACAGACACGATTAATCTACTGATAGATTTATGTTTTCCAAAAAAAATAACAGATTTATCGGTTGAAAATATATTTTTGTTATTAGGAAACCACATTGGTGTTTCAAAGAATGTGTTTAAGGAACGTGGAAATTTTTTTGCGGCGAAACAAAAAGTTGGGGAATCTATAAATGATTATATAGCTAGGTTACGTTGTCTAACAAGATTCTGCAAATTTGAAAGCAGACTGGAAGAAAACTTAAAAGATATTTTTGTGACTGGTTTATTAGAAGGTCGTATTAAAGAAAAAATGTTTTTAGATGCAGAGAAGCTGACTTTAAAAAGTACATTAGAGTGCGCATCGGGTATGGATTCATTTCATAAAAATATTACGTGTATTAAATCCGAGAGTGTCGGGCTTATTTCTAGAAATAAGCAAAATTTTAATAGTAGTGCAGGTAGGAATTATTCTACTTCACCGGCGCGGGCGAATGACAAAAATGTTACAATTCCCAGAAAGAAATCAGTAGAACGTATACAACAGTTGAAGTGCAAATATTGTAATTTAAATAATCATGATTCCAGTAATTGTAGATTAAAAAACGTGACGTGTTTTAATTGCAAAAACAAGGGACATTTTAGTAAAAATTGTCGCGAAAAAAAACGGGAGGAAGTTTCATCTGTGTTTGTGAATTCAAGTGAAATAAATTCAAGGTTAACAAGAAATACCGATCCCATTTATTTATCGTTAAAAGTTAATAACGGTATCATCATAAAAGGATTATTTGACACGGGTGCAGGAATATCGATCCTATCGGATAAAGATTATTGGGAACATTTTAAAGATGTACAATTGAAGCCGAAGAATTTAACCCTGAAGGGTTACAATAATTGTAAGTTACAGTTACTTGGATGTTTAATTTTGTCAATTAATTTCAAGGGTATTACTAAAATAATGGAATTTTGTGTTGTAAAGGATGGTTCAACCACTGTGCTAGGTAGAGACTTCGTAAAGGAATTTAACATTGGTTTTACGGGTTTCGAGACGGTTTCTTCACAGTTGAAAAGTGAAATACTCACGCATAATATTCATGACGTAAACAATAATAGTATCGATACGTTAGTGCGTAAATATCCGGAGGTATTTTCAAGTAAACTAGGTAGATTCAATAAATTTAAAGTTCATTTAAAATTGAAAGAAAATGCAGAACCAAAATTCTGCAATCCGAGAAGTATTCCTTTCGCTTTGAAAGCGAAAGTTGAAACGGAATTGAACCGTTTACAGGAAGAGGGAATTTTAGTTCCGATTAGTTATAGCAAGTTTGCATCTCCTATCGTACCCGTAGTTAAAAGCGATGGAAGCATTAGAATTTGCGGGGATTATAAATGTACTGTGAATCCACAATTGATTGTTGACAAATATCCCATGCCGAAGATAGAAGTTTTATTATCACAAATTTCGGGCGGAATAATATTTTCAAAAATTGATTTACGTCAAGCTTATTTACAGTTGGAACTAGACGAAGAAAGTATGGAATATACTACGATTTCTACACATTTGGGGTTATTTAAATTCACTAGGCTAGTGTTTGGGATTAACAGTGCACCGGCAATATTCTGTAGAACTATAGCTTCATGTCTACAAGGTTTGAAGAAAACAGCGGTTTTCCTGGATGATATTATGGTTACAGGAGAAACGATAGAGGAACATAATGCTAATTTAAATGCAGTTCTTAATAGGTTAAAAGATTGCGGTTTGTGCGTAAATATTCAAAAGTGCAATTTTAACGCTTCATCGGTATGTTTCTTAGGGTTTGAAATCTCGAAGGAAGGGATTAAACCTATGGAAGATAAAACGAACGCAATTAGTAAAGTCGCGCAACCAAAAGATTTATCAGAGCTACGCAGTTTTTTAGGAATGGTAAATTTTTACCGATCTTTTGTGCCAAATATGTCTATGTTATTAGATCCTTTGCACAAATTATTGAAAAAAAATACGAATTTTGATTTTAATCAAGATTGCGTAAAAGTTTTTAATAAAATAAAATTAATTTTATGTGATAATCGAGTGTTAGCACATTACGATCCAAATGTTACTTTGAAGGTAGTTACGGACGCCTCAACGAAAGGTTTGGGTGCAACATTGTTACATGTGTATGAAAATAATTTACAAAGACCTATTTCTTTTGTTTCTCGTAAACTGACAGAAGCGGAAAAGAAATATTCAATTTTAGACCTCGAGGCTTGTGCAATTGTGTTTGCTTTTAAGAAGTTTTTCGAGTACATTTACGGAAGGGAATTTATTCTAGAAATAGATAATGAACCTTTATGTAGAATTTTTGGTGAAAAAAAAGGAATTCCTGTTTTAACTTGTAATAGATTACAACGTTATGGTGTAATTCTCTCATCTTTCAATTATAAAGTTCAATACGTAAAATCAACATTAAATTGTTCGGATTACTTATCTCGCGTACCTGTAGGAGATCCTGTTGAGGAAAATAATAACTTTGATTCAAGAATTTTGTGTTTATTCAAAAATAATAGCGAGATGCCAATAGATGTTGAGGAAGTTAAAGCAGAATCTAATACGGATAAATTATTATTAGAGATAAAAAATTATCTTAGAACAGGGTGGCCAAATAAAGTCAATAAGGATGATTGCAAGTGGATTTATTGGATAAAAATGAACGATTTATCAATAATTGATGATTGTATTTTCTGGAACCATAGGTTAGTAATTCCAATAAGTTTAAGGGATAAGATATTAAGCTTATTGCATAGATCTCATCTAGGGATTGCCAAGATGAAAGGGCTAGCTAGAGGCTATTTTTGGTGGCCAGGGATAGACAGTCAAATTGAATTTTTAGTTAGAGAGTGTGGAAGTTGTGCGGAAATTCAACCATCACAACCTAAGAGTGAGTTAACTCCATGGCCGATAACGGAAGAAATTTGGAGTAGGGTTCATATAGATTACGTAGGGCCTATCGGAAATAAATATTTTTTGGTAATCATAGATTCAACCTCAAAATGGTTGGATTGCGTGGAAGTAAATTCATCTAACTCAGATAATACCATTAAAATCTTAAAGAGATTATTCAGTTATTTCGGTAGTGTACAAACCTTAGTTTCTGATAATGGAGCAGCATTCATGTCAGCAGACTTTAAACAGTTTTGCGAGTTAAATGGCATTAAACATTTAACAACACCTATAAATCATCCTCAATCAAATGGATTGGCAGAGAATGCAGTCAAATCGTGTAAAAATTTTTTAAAGAAAATATTATTAGAAAAAAAAATTCAGTCAGGTTATTATGAGAAGTTAGAATGTTTTCTCACAGATTATAGGAATGCACCACACTGTACAACAGGGTTAGAGCTAGCAGTTCTAATGTTTGGTAGAAGGTTAAGGTCAAATTTGAATAATTTTATACCTAGAGGGGGGAAGGTAAAGGAAAATGTGATTGATAAAGATACCAAAATGAAAATGTCAAAATGTCAGGAAAATCAGAAATTCTATTATAAAAGGAATAACAAAGTATCTACGAATTTTAAGATTAATCAGAAAGTTATGGTTAGAGATTTTAGAGACCAAAACAATGATAAGTGGGTACCAGGGAAAGTACATAAACGTTTGGGAAATAAACTATATTTAATTGAGGTTAAATTGAATGATAAAATCATGTACTGGAAAAGACATTTTGATCAATTATCCAAACTGTGTGTATCATGGGAAAAGAACCCTAGTATTTTAATCCCTGAGTCTGAGACGAGGAGGCTATCGTTCGATGAGTACGATGTCTCCGACTTTGTTTCGGATGACAATCTAATGGGTGACCCTCTTTTTCCTTCCAGCTCCAGTGAACCCGTGGCGTCAACGTCAGGGAACTGGAAGGAGCGCCTTCGACCAAGGACAGAGAAATCATAATAAGCAGCAGTCAACTCCCGAATGAACATGGTTATGAATAAAAAAAGAAAATGTTGTAAAATAATAATTAAATATGTGTATGTATGTTTTATAATTATTATTATGATAATCATGTTGTGTTACTGTCTGCTGATTTAAGTGTGGAGGGATGTGGTGAACGTATGTCTGTCGGTATGAAAGAGACAGGCATATCTGAGTAAGACAGCATGACCGAGACGTATAAAAAGGCGTGTCTGTTGTAACTCGTCCTCTCTTTGCAACAACATCTCGAATACTGTACATTTCTATAAATACTAAATAAACCAAATAGTATGGAGTATCCAAACGACTATTATTTACAAATTATCTGAGTGATCGGCACGGCAGATCACCACACTAAGTTTTTTACCTAGTTTTTTTATTATTATTTTAGATTTAAATGCATATTTATCTATTCTGATATGCCTATGTTTTGTATACAGCTTTTTATTTAGATTTAAATTTTAAAATATTGTTGCGAGTTTTGAATGAGAGTGGGATTTTGTTGTAGACTTTAGTAGAAGAGTATAGGAAGCTTTTTGGTCCAAATGTTGTATTTGTTGTATATGTTTTTGACCCGTGTTTAAATGTTTATCTAGTGTTTCGTGTTAGTTGTTATTTCTTGTGTTTTGTATTTATGAATGTAAAGGAGTATTGTTTTAGAATAGAGTTGTAATGCCTCAATGTATTTTTCCTTTTTTTGAATTTCATTGCAAATGAATGCCACAAAACTAAAATAAATTGCGAAAAGTAGTTTAATTATTAAACAGTATAATCATATTATGATGTACGTAACATTCTAAAATTCCAAAATACTAAGGGTGGGTTGTTCACAAAATCTAAACAATTCATCAAATTTCAATGTTAAAATTCATATTCTGTAAATGTTCTGCTTATGTTTCCAATATATAATACATAATGCATTATGGCGCCATTCTATCAATAGTTGGTGGTGTAACGGTAGTAGCCTTCCAAGCAGTTGATGGGGGTTTAATTCTCGGCCCAGGATTTTTTTTAAAGATACCTAAAATTTTATAACCAGTGATTTTTTCGTGGGTCTGCGCTAGTCATATAATCAAAGGGTAATTTAAGCAATATTACACAATGCCGATCAGTGGCTGAATTGGCATCGCGTCTTGTTTCCACCAAGGTGTCGTGAGTTCAATTCCTCGGCTGGCTAAGTCTTCTAATACGACACAAGCAACATTTTAAAATGTTGTTAGGGCCCGTTCCCACTTCCGTTTTCAAATCGGAGGCGGGTCCCGTTTTCAAAACGGACGGCCAATGGCCCTGTTCACACTACCGTTTTAAAAACGGACCATACTCTACGAAAAAAAATAATTGTCGATTCACCAAAAACATGTTATTTGCTCATTATTCAGTAATGGTGCGCAATGGACGACGATGAAGCTCTTGTTGTCATGTGGTACTTATTAAATAGAAGGAAAAAAGTGAAAAGAAAATTTTGAGTACACCCAATCATAGCCGAATGATTTTCTGTAGGAATTTTCCAAGTGTTAATTGGTGAGTTAAGAAGTGATGAACTAAAGTTCTTTAATTATTTTAGAATAATAATGAATGGATTATTTATATAGCGCCGTTTTCACCATGAAAAATCACTATCACTTCCTTTAACCATCTACTGGAATGAGTTTCAGAGAGCTTAACATATCAAAATACAAAATTGAGAAAGTGCATTTGTCCTGAAGAAAGGCTATCGATATTTTAAAGTAAGAAAACAATAAACACTCAAATATTTTTTATTATGTGTTTATTTAACTAATACGCTCTTCCGTGCATCTCATTAAAGCTTTAAAATTTAAAAAAAAGTAAACTTAAATAAAATAACATAAAAATTTTGATGTACAAAAGTTGTGTACACCAAGTGTTTTGTTTTTATTTAGTTAAAGATAAAATATTACCATACTCTTTCTTCGACCAGTGGTATTAAATTTTCGGGATTTATTTCCTTATCCATTATTGTAGTTTTGATTTATTTACTTAACAAAATAACCAAATACAAGCACGCAGTGTGCCTGCTTCCTTGCGACAGGGAGCGGGCGGGGAGGGGTCGGGGTTTGGCGGGGACTCTGCCGGAACGACTGGACGGCAAGTGTGAACAGCTCCATACAACACTATGAGCGAGCGTGTGCCGACACGATTTGAAAACGGACGCGCTGCGTAGGCGAGCCATCCGACAAAAAATGTCGGATCCGTTTTCAAATCGTGTCGGACAAGTGTGAACAGCTCCATACATCCACTACAGCCACTAGGGCATCCGATTTTAAAACGGGACCCGCCCCCGATTTGAAAACGGAAGTGGGAACGGGCCCTTAGGCTATTCATAACCCGGGAATATTTATCATTATTTAAAAAAAAAAACTGTTTTTTTTTTTAATTTGTTACCAATTCGTCAAATAACCTGGAAGCTGGAAGTTAGTGCAGCCAACTACATAACCAGTGTGTTTGAACAGGTTAGTGGGTTTTGAATAGTTTTGCTTTGATTATGCAAAACAAGCAATTATTGTACCCACGTGTTAAATGTAAGTAATATACGTTAGACCGAGAAAAAATAAGATTAATTCATGAAAAAATCATAAATCCTAACCATTAAGCAAACGGCAGGAAGAGGTGGCCTTCGATGAATAATATTTTTTAATTAAAATATAAGAATATTCGATAAATCAGAGTTTTTTACGAAAATTTTTTCGCGTGCAAAATGAATGGATTATTCAATGACTTAGTTGTGAGCACTTCCTTGTAAAACATTAAACTTTAGAAGCTATAGAAATACGATCGAGATTTGAATAATCGGGACTATGACGGCCGGCATAGTCCAGTGGTAACGCATTGGACTGCCATTCCGAAGGTCGCGGGTTCAAACCCGGCGTGCGCAAATAAATTTTATTTGATTAATTTGTGTTATTTCACAATTAATTAATTAAAAAAAAAATAATGTATAGTATATTTGCGGCACGTTCCAGAGTGGAAGATACTACCAGTATCGCCCTGGTGTAAGACCACCATTCAGAATTGAAACGTTGCTCCAAATGGCTTTAGCCGTGTTTAGTGACTAGATCTGAATAGCCAGGTACTTCCCCACCTTCCTTTTTCCCTTCCCCACTTACCTTCAGCCTCACAACATCCCCCAATTGGGGATGCCATAGTCTCACTGGCTCCAGACGGGAGCAGTTGGGACTCTTGTGAGGTATTCACTATAAAAAAAAAATTAAAAAAATCAATTTAATACACACATCCAGTATTGGGTGGATCAATAAAAACAAACTGCAACAAATTATTATAAGCAATAATTTGTCCCCTGAAATATCAATACAAATTGAAAATATCTCCCAAGTAAAAATAAAAATACAATAAGCAGTAATTGTTGATTGAAGTACTAGTACATATTGATTTATTTGACGTTTTGGAAATAAGCCGACGTAGCTCAGGGGTCCAGAGCACCTGACCGGACATCATAAGTTGCGGGTTCAATTCCTGTTTGCGGCATTTATTTTCAGATACTCGGGAGATATTTTCAATTCGTATTAATTTTTCAGGCGAGTAATTATTGCTTGTTATAATTTTTTATCCTTATATGCATAAAAAACATTAAAAAAATAAAAATAAACTGAACTAATAAGTGAATAAGCATTTTTATGAAGGAGTTTTCCTCTTATGATGTATTATTTACAATTGATTTTAAGAGGAACGGCTGCACGGTTGTATATATTTTTGGATGAAAATTCTAAAAAAAACTAAAATTTAGATCTCGACAACAGGGCCACATATCGACGTCCAAGACTTTCCTATTTGTCTATAGGATATATTGCTGGAACCAACCATACACATTCACAAAATTTCATTCAAATCGGTTGGGCGGTTTCGGAGATTAGCGTGTACGAACACAGTGACATGTGATTTTTAAATATTAAAAGAAGATTTTAGATGAATTAACACAAATTCATAAATTAAAATTTAATTGGGATTTGGACCCGCGACCTTCGGATTTCCATTTAAGAGACTTACCCCTCGATTACAGAGGCCGTCAAAACTAAATTAAGATATTAAAAAATAAATAGTCACCGATATTTTCAAGGCACCATTTACAGAATTGATTTCCATAAACTACAGATAAATAAAACAATTGCAAATGTGCAACTAATAAATGGGGTAAAATTGAAGCAAACATAAGTATGTTTAAATAATTGCGATAGTTTTAATTTTCGTAAAAAGCTTAATCTGAATTTGTTGAATCAAGTCGCAAATTTCCAATAACGTGGGTCTTATTCTGAAAATGTTATATATTTAAAAAAAAATTATTATTCGTAATCAAGGGATAATCACTTAAGGCGATGTCATACGCAGTAATGCAAAATCATGTGTTTTTGGTTTGAAAATTTGGTCGCCTAGAAATGTTTCAGATGCTTTAATTAAATACTGCGAGTAGGATACTTCTTGGCCTTTGAAATAATCGAGTATTTTTTAGATAAGTCTTTTTATAAGCCCAGAAAAAAATCATGTAAAGGCCTATGAAAACTGCTTTAAGTTCAAAATCTCCTACTTATGAACCCATTTTTGGTTATGATTTTATTGTTTCATGTGGAAAATTAAGTTATTTATAAAATGATCAAAAAAATAAATATTTTTGCCTGAACATCCACAAAATAAAATAAAAGACACTTTTTGGCCATGTTTTTTTCTTGCATAAATCAAAACAGGCGGAATTTAAACCTTATCGCCATCTACGTAAGGGTTGTTATTGATAGCGGCTCAATTTAAAATATTACACGACGTAGTGCATCGCCTTAAGGGTTGTAGAAAATATCTAGTACGCTGCAGAGGTATTTTTAATTTAATTTATACAATAAAAGCCATTAAAGAAATCTATATTTGATGATTTTTGAGGCAAATTTGGCAATCGGCGAGTTAATAGAAATTATGTCCAAAAATAATTTTTCTTTATTACAAATGAATTCATATCCATGCGTCACTTACGAGGTATTGACACTTGCTATAGATTCTCGATATGGATTAGTATAGAGGGTTGTCATAAAATTTAGCATTTTAACCAAAATATTATATTACATGTAGGAATGTATATCTATTTTTTTATCTTATGTTTCAACTTTGTATCCTTTTAAAATAACATATTATCTTCTTAGTTTAAAATGATATTTTTTTATTTGATTGATTCGTAATATTTTACAATTGAATAATTTAATATAAGTATATTTGCGGCAGGTTTCATATTGGAAGATATTTTCAGTATCGTCCTGTTGTAAGACCACAATTCGGAACTGAAATTTTGCTTGAAATGGCTATAGTCGTGTTTGGTGACCAGATATGAATAGCCATATCCCCATCATCCTCTCTCCCATATCCTTCTCCTCCCTACTATTTTCCACCTCATGACGTACCCCATGGCGCTGCCATATCATCACTGGGCCCAGGCGGTTGGGAGAAGTTAGGACTAGTTCGGTATGAAGTCATGGGGTGCAGACCACAGAGCTAGTCAAAATGCCATCCATTCAACCCCCGACGGAACTGATCAGGTCCAAAGGGCGACGCCTAAGACGCTAGACTGGCTCGCAAACCTAAATGTTCCGGTCTGACCCCACATCATACTAACGAAGAACAACGAATTAAAAAAAGTCATTTTCCGTTTGCAATTTCGAACGGTTAGTTCATTTTCTTTGCATACAAATTTAAAACTGATTTGGAACAGGCGCAAAATACTCACAATGTATTAAGCCTTCGAACGTAACAAACGGAAAAAAATGATCTTGTTAAAAAAGTGAAAACTTCCTGATTAAATATTAGTCTTTCAGAATATATCAAGATCACGTGCTTTTCATAATAGGTATCATGACGGAATGCTACAATATAAGTATGTTAATAATATAAATATAAATATTCACTACGCTCGAGCTCATTCAATAATACAGTATGGTATCGTTGCATGGGGGGGGAGCTTACAAATCATCACTTTTACCGCTGGAAATCACTCAAAGGCTGTTAATAAAAAACCATCAGACTACCCAACCTCACAACTTTTCCAAGACTTTCAAGTCCCACCACTAAAAAATACATATACAAAAAATACGCTGCTTCAAATCCACAAAGATCTGTATAAGAAGTGTTGAGAGCAATAGGCAAAATACAATGGGTCGCTTATGCACTCCATTAATGCACACCAGTTTTGCACAACACTATTATACGTACACTGGAGTGGTGTGGTTTAATCAACTAACGACAGAGATGAGATTAGAACCGGACTATAATAAATTTAAAAATAAAATAAACTTCACTACCTTAAATAATTTAGCGAATTAGAATGACGATGACATCTCAGTATATTATTTTATATATTATTGTATAAAAAACTAAAATCTCTTCACTTTATATGTTTTTATGATTTTTTTATTCTATTTACGTATGTATGTTAAGTTTTTATTTTGTTCCCTTTACACACGAGTTTTAGACTCTTGTAAAGGTAAACATGTTAATTTTTATTTAATTTTATGTTCTTACTATGTATATTTAAATAATTATACTGTATTTTATAAAATATTTAAAAAAAAAAAAATTGTATAAATATCAGAATTTGTATGAACATATGTGTTCCGCCGTCCTCATACAACGATTGCTTTTGACTGATACTTTGTTAGGAACTTTTCAAATCATTCGTTGTTGGCATGCAGTTCCATTTTTAATAGAAAAACGATTAATTTGACCAGATTTTTTAATAAATCAACCGTATTACCATATCAGAAAGTTTTCTATGTGCACTTACTTTCAGTATACTCGTATTTCATATCTTGCAATTTTTATATATTTAATCCACTCCGTTCTCCAAATTAATATTCCAAATTCCCACAGTTAAACACTCCGTACTTAGCGCGAAGCACTCGTTCACCTTGCACGTTTCATAGAATTAAGTGATTACCCGCTGATTATGGATAGTAATTATTTTTGAAATATTAATACTTTCAGAATAAGACTCTTATTATTGGAAATTTACGATTAGATTCGCCGAATTCAGATGACTAAGCTATTAACGACAATTAAAACGATCGCAATTATTTAAACATACGTCACAATACAGAAGTTAATCAAAATATTTTTTGTTTCAATTTTACCTCATTTAACACAATTTATTAGTTGGACATTTGCAATTATTTTATTTATCTGTATTTTATGGAAATCAATTCTGTAAATGGTGCCTTAGAAATTTTGCTGACTATTGTTTTTTTTTAATCTTATCTTTGTTTTGATGGCCTCCGTGGTCGAAGGGTAAGTCTTTTAACTGTCAATCAGAAGGTCGCGGGTCTAAATCCTGGCGTGCGCAAGTAAATTTTATTTTATGAATTTGTGTTAGTTTCACAATGTGTTCATCTAATATCTTCTTCTTAATATATAAAAATCACATATCGCCGTGTTCGTACACGCTAATCTTCAAAATTGCCCAACTGACTTCAATTAAATTTTTTGAATGCGTGTGGTTAGTTCCAGCATGAAATATAGGATAGTTTTGGACCCGATAGGTGGCACTGTTTTCGAGATCTATTTTTATTCAGAATTCTCATCCAAAAATACATACAACCACAAATTGTAACTTTCCAACACCCCCTCCCTTATTTAATATTTAATATTTTTGAATGCGATTATAGGGTTTTTTATGGGAAAAGGGGTCGTTATAAATTTTTAAGTTGTGTAAGCTTTCAATTGATAGCAGTGTAACTGTAGTGTTTGGTGATTTAGGTTCGGGCAGGTTCGGGTTCTACCGAACATAACCGAACGCTACCAACGGCCTCGGATTACATTGTCGGGTGGCGAGGAGTTCATTCTCTCGCTAGACGGCCTTTAGGCAACTTGTTACTTGTATTGTCAGTTTATTATATTCCGAATTAAACAACTTCCGTATATAAGAATCTACGACTATTCAATATATTACAAGATCCTATCCTCGTTAGAATACTGGAGATTAAGGGCCCAGTATTCTATCCTATAAAACAACGATACGTTACAGTAACTAAATCTATTGACAACTATATTACGAAAATTCAACGATTCCCTGAAGATGCAACGATGTTTGAGTGTGGTATTTTCTCTATATGCGGAATACAGATGTCAATACATAGAAAGCGGTCTGTGGCAGGACAACGTCTGCCTGGGCCCACTAGTATATTATAAAAAGAAAAACTTTT
This sequence comes from Hesperophylax consimilis, assembly GCF_061612785.1. NCBI lineage: Eukaryota > Metazoa > Arthropoda > Insecta > Trichoptera > Limnephilidae > Hesperophylax > Hesperophylax consimilis. The sequence goes on from NC_142845.1 coordinate 18,574,302, forward strand.
TTCCCTACCCGCCTAATTTTCTTCGCAACCAGTCATTGCCACCCACGTGGTTATGGTGGTAGATTGCCCTTGGTGTCTCATCAAAGGTAAGATAGTTTGGTGGCGGTAGCTGTGCGTGGGTGAGGGGAGTGGGCGAGTTGATTTGGAAGGTTCTAGAAAGTTCATGAAGGTTCTCGAATGCTCTAGAAGGTTCTGGAAGGAAAAATTCAAGAAGGTTCTATAAGGTTCCAAACTGTGTCGGAGTGGCGGAGTGTGTCGGTGAGTCTAGAAGGTTCCAAGGATTCTCTCGAAAGTTCTATAAGGAGCCACAACAATATAGCATATTTGTTATACGTTCCAGAGTGGAAGAGACTCTCAGTATCACCCTGGTGTAAGACCACCAATCAGAATTGAAACATTGTCTTTATTCGGCTTTAGCCATGTTCGGTGACCAGATTAGAATATCCAGGTAACCCTGCCTTCATTTTCCCCGTCTCCTCCTCCTCCCCCCCCCCACAACGGTTAACCTCACAACATACCTTAATTGGGAGCAGTTCAGACTCTTGTGCAGTATTCACATTAAAACAACAACAACAATAAGTTGTTATGTATATCTAACAATGCAATTAGACTGTTCCGAATCCAACTATGTTACAGATCACCTGCTACGACTTACTAAAATGAGTTCACATTGTAGATTTGAGAAGAAAAAAAGTTAACTGTGCGAATATTTTTAATGATTATTTGTGATTACTAAAGAACAATTGCTGAACTAAATATTTATTTAGGAAAATATAAAAAAATAAATGCAGTATAAATTGCATCGAGGGAATCAGTTATACCTAGGTATCCCACGAATTTATTACCAATTATTATGAAATTCATCATGAACAATCACACATCAAAAATTTCCTTTGTTCAGAATAAATTACAATTATTATTTTATTGATCTGAAGTATTTTACAATCATTAACCATGGCTAATCAATTATTTATCAAGCAGGCTCGTTGACACCAACCAACTCTTGTTCTGCCAAAGATAAGCAATGCATTAGATTGCTTTCAACATAAAAACGTACAATTCTTATCGAATAGTCTACTCAGCATAATAAGCAGACTTCTTTGTCTTTTCTATTGCTACAAAAAAACTGTGATCATCAATATAAATCAAATGAAATAATATTGGCAAATTTATGTGTTCACAACGTCAATAAGTACACCATAAATTTAAAAAAAAAAGAATTTCACGATTTTATATTATTTATTAATTTTCAGAAAATTAACAGTTTAAATTTATGAGTTTATTGTATATAGCCAAAATAAAACCAGTTATGGATTTCCTCACTGTGACTTCTTCCTCTAAGAAAACATAAAAAAATAAAAAATAGAAGAAAAACATATATTTTTTAATTGCTATTATATAAAATATATTATTTTATTCTCTCGCGTGAAAATCTTTATTTCAGAGCAGGCACAGTAGTTTATAATATAATATCTCTAATCTAAATAGTATAAAATAAAATCGCTATCCGCGTCTGTCTGTTTGTGCGCTTAGTTCTTCTAAACTACGCAACGGATTTTGACAGGGTTTTCACTATAATTTAGAAAATTTCTCCCGAAAGGTATGTATATACAATAAATTCATATTTCATTGATATAAAGTTGAGAAAAGTCGATGTTTTGTAATCAAGTCGTATAAAAATACAGTCGGCGGCATTTATTTTTACTAGTGAGATATTTTCAAATCTGTATCGATAATTCAGGCCAGTAGTTATTGCTTATAATAATTTGATAATATTATGACTGGTATTGCAAAAAAAAACAATAAAGATCATCACAGTTTTGTCCTACGTTTTCACAGGGTGTCACGACTCATGACTCTCAGTCATCGACAACCTCTTTATATTGCATTGAATTTCTTACAATTATTGAAGGGCACATATAACAAATTACATATCAATGCTTATAATTAATATAACAATAATTATAATACATTGATAGACAGAATAATTCTGGAAAATATATTTGAAGGCACACATGTTGTTATTTGCATATTTATGGCGTGAAGTGGAATACATTCACATGAATTACACAATCAGGATGTTGCTATATTCGTATGATAATGTTTTATCAATAGCTGAGTGATTTCCCGTACTTAATAAAACAATAATATTAATATAAGCGGATCTCTGTAACTTGAAGCCGGAAATTTTACTGTAAATACTTGACGTTTTTAAGTGTTGATCCGTATTTTAATAATGGTGTTATTTTATACAAATAACTCATAGGCAACATATCTTAGTTGTGAATATCGAGAATTGTTTTCATTCTTTCAATGACATCGAACAGAGGATTTGTAAGATTATTTATGTAAAGGTTAGAGGTAGACCATTGCAGTAACTTGAGAAATATGTGCTTTATGAATCTATGTATAAATATAGGTACCTAAATTTATCATTTATGGCTTGTTGTAGGAATATACCTACTACAGTTGTAGGCAGACTGATAGAACCTAAGCGCAAGCCAAATACTAAGTTTGGTGATCGCGCTTTCGGAGTATCTGGGCCGAAGGCTTGGAATAAACTCCCTCCGGAAATAAGATCCATAAGAAGTCCAACAGAATTCAGGTCTAAACTAAAAACTTACCTTTTTAAGCTCTCGTACCCTTAAATTAAATATACCATTCATAAGAAAAAGTCCAGTTATATTCAATTTTCCAATTCAGTCCTAAATCCTGTATCTAAATTTCGCTAATAAACAATTATGTTAATTAAGTGCTAATCTCAAGTGACCTACCAGGTAAGTATTGTACCTACTGTATATTATCTCCGTAAATAGTTAAGTAATAACATAGATCACTGTAGAAATGTATTATAAGTTTGTACAGCGCCCTTGAGGTGATTTTGCACAAAAACGGCGCTATATAAGTTATCCAATTATTATTATTATTATTATTATTTACCCGTCTTATCCAAGTTCTAGTTCGTTTTTATAAAGCTAGAATCCCTAATTTGATAGTTTTCAATGCTTCAGTAACATACTAATTGCTTTTTATTGTTTGGTGAATTTTCAAAAGAGGTAATAACGTTATTGATACGTTAGGCGCCATCAATTATATACCGTCTATTTACACAATAAATTAAACTGATGAAAAACACTGCTTTTATAAAAATTTTCTCTAAAGTTTTGTATGATATGGGTTACCTTTTCACAGTACAAATAATAATGCGCTTAGAGCCAAACAAAAACGTAATTCAAGCAAAATATCTAAATGGGATAATTCCTTATAAAATTTGACCTACAATAGGACAAACTCAACTTTATCTGACGATTAGATTATTTAAATAAAGGTTACCAATAGAAAATATACCAGTATTTACAGACAATATTTATAAATTTTCAAAGTTGCGGCTCGTGACTTTGAGAGTGTGATAGAGTGCTAAGTTTGAAAAATCTGACATTGTTGATGTTGTTTACTGCAAAACGATTTTTTTTCGAAAATGTTATTTTTTGTATGAAGATTTTCAGGTAATTTCAGTTTGGCCGTGCGCAACACGGATTTCCTGAAAATCTTCACACAAAAAACCGAATTTTCGATAAAAAAGGAAAATGTTTTCGGCCACAACAAAATCAATAATTCTTTTTTTTAAATATTAGTACACTAAAACAGCCAAAAGTCACGAGCCGCCACCATAATTGTTCATTTATGTACCGTCGGTTACGGTACATAAATGAACAATTTAACTACTCTTCAGGCTTAGCAATAAGTGAGAAGTATGGTAGAAAATGTTCCATGGCCAATACGCACACCTGAGAGCTTAGAGCTTGATAATCCTTGACCAATTTGTCGCGGAATATTCACGGATGTGGATTGAATTGGTGAGATCAGTGCCATGAATCTTAAAGCGGATGGATACGAAGATGATTCGCATCGCTCTCACAGCATCCGTGCAATTCATCCGCTTTACTTGTCTTCAATTGACAAATTTATAATAATATCACGATGTGTTTAAGAGTCACAAGGAAATAAATTAAGTTAAGGGCTTAAGTTAAGTTTATAACGTTAAGGTATTATCATTTGGTAAAAAAATCCTGTGATTTAGGGAGTTAAATCAATATGTATTGTACAGATATATTTTACGGTAGCGAATGTAATATAGTTTTGTGAAGACCACGTAATTTACACAAATTTTTATTTTAACTCAAACTGTTATTATTGAAACGAATGTCCAAGTGAAAGTGGACAATACTAGCTTCTTTCTTTAATAAAAATGTAGAGATCTTATTATGTACATAATCAACTATATAAATATTAAATATATCGTCAATACCTTACATACTTTTTCGTAGATATTGAAGTGTTTTAAAAAAAACGTTGTTTCGCGACTGTCCAGACATTAGCAATTCTTTCGAATGAACTTTATATCACCCTAGGAAAAAAATCTGTTAATGAATAGTAAGCATACACCTTGAATGGTCGTGTTTTTCTATCAATGTAATTACTATTTTGTTTTTAGAGATTAAAATAGTGCTAGGGTAAGTATTAGGTGTAAACAATGATTATCTTGCTCAATTTGAGTGTAAACAAGACAACAAGAAAGTTCAATCAAAAGAAGATCGTAGAAACTGTGCGAGAACTGAAGGAGAATATATTGCATCTATTGGCTTAATGCCTAATCTTTACTATTACGTCATGCACCAAAATAGTTGGAAATGTTCTCAAATGGACTGCTCGAAATTGCTTAAAAGTCATACTTTGGATTTACTGCCTACTGGCAGGATATTAGTTGCCATAATAGTGTTAGAAACCTATTCTAAATAACTTACACAACAGCTCCATTCACTTCACACACAAGCTTTATGGCAAGTTTTTTTTTCTTAGGATGATTTAAAGTTCATATGAGAGAATTGCTAACGATTGGACAGACGAAAAAAAAAGTTTTTTTTAAAACACTCCAATATCTACTAAAAAAGTACGTAAGGAATTGATCGGTGAATTGAATATTTATATAGTTGATTATGTAGATAATTAACTCTTTACATTTTATTAAAGAAAGAAGCTAGTATTGTCCACTTTCACTTGGACATTCGTTACAATCATAACAGTGTGAGTTAAATCAAAAATTGCTATAATTCACGTGGCCTTCACCAAACTATATCACTTCCGTTAACTTAAAATATATCGGTACCACATTATTTAAAACGTTTTGCAGTGGATTTTTGACCTAGTAAAATTTTAAGTTATCGGTATCGTGTTTCGCTCCTTGTCACCAGGTGGCCACTTGATAATTACTAGTTAATCAACTTCGAACTGAATGCAAAGGTGAAGGTGTAATTTTTTTTCTTGTACCAACAGTAGTTATCAATATCTCTGTAGGCAATATCAGCTATTTGCCAAATGATTACCTTCATTTTCTCATTTATGTCTATATCAAAGCAAATATTTATCAAAAGGATTGAAATCAAAGCAGGTGTGAGATTTTCACTCCTGTTATCAAAACAAACCGTGTTTTAATTCTTCGAGTCCTGTCTGAGGTTAACTAATTGCATATCTGTAAAGATTGCGTCTTAGAAACTCATATTGAATTTGTTTCCAAGGTTCGTCTTGCATATGATTTCTGTCGGTTTTGTATTATCTGTATTTATGTTGGTTTTAACGAATTTACCAACTTCATAATTCGTAAATTAGATTAAAGATTGTTTTTAAATATAGTAACTGTCATCTAAAACAAGTCATGAATTTTGTAGGTAGTAGCTCACCTTGTTTCAACACGTATCATGTAAGTAGTTGTAGGTAATTTTAATTATCAGATGACCAAACAAGAAGCTTCGTCTATTTTTTTTAATTACTACGGGAAAAAATGGTATTATCACATTAGTTTGTAATCAAGAATATGTCGCATAACTTTGTCAAAAGCTTTGGAAAAATCAGTGTATACCTAATCCACTGGATGCTTCAAGGAAAGGGAATCAGATATATAATCTTCATAAGTGATTAAGTTACTTGGAATAGATCTACCCGCTGATCTAGCCGTGCTGGTTGGGAACAATCATATCATTGATTTGTTTTATAATGACATCTAGGACTAACGAATCAAAAAGTTTAGGAATATCTGTAGTTTGATACAACGGTTTTATTTCCTTTTAAAAATAAGTGTTAAATAGATTTTGTCCAGGTAAGTTTTTAGATTCTCACGGCCAAAAGCATTTTTGTTGTTTGTTTTTGGGGTGTTATGCCGTGTTGCGCTAACTCCTTTTTAAAGAAGGAGTTAGCGCAACACGGCATAACACCCCAAAAACAAACAACAAAAAAGATTTTGTCCACTTTTCTGGAAAACACGCTAATGATAAAGACTTGTTAAATAGTACAAATAAGTCAAACTCAGTTCAGTAATAAACCATTTTGCATGAAGAACGACACTTTAAACAATGTTGCGTATATAAACGGTCAACCAAAATTTAATCGACAGCCAAGGCAGCCAAGGAGTCACGTTAGATTTGGCGGGTTTTTAGGTCTTTCGATGTTGACCGTGCTTGCAAATATTGCTAACTGACCATAGATTACAAATTATTATATTGACATAGGGTTTTATTGATCCTCCGTGCTATACCTCCTTAGGTATCCAGATGGCGTTCTATATTTGGACTACCGGATATGAGTATTGTGTAATTACTACCGTAATATATTGTAGTAGGTGGGTAACCATATCCTTTGTACGTTCAATTGAAACGTTAGCCTCAATATTAATAATGGATTCTGAACCTTTAGTCATAAGCGCACATATTTAGAAATTCTAATCAAACTATTCCTTGTCACACGGAAAAAATTAGTATTGATGATTGATTAAAATTCTAACAAATAATATTTATTGCTTATTATAAGCAAAAATTATTAGCCTGAAACACAAATATAAATTGAAAAAATATTATGAAATAAATGCCGCCGACGGGAATTGAACCTGCACCTTCTTATAATAATTTGTTATCCTTTGTGCTTTGCATAAAAACCTTCTCTTGTAAACATAATTTTCCTTTAATAAAAAAATTATTAATTTTCTGTTAAATGGGTATCTAATAAACTATTAGAACTTACAATATAAATCGGAACGTGTGTTCATGCAGCTGCGTTTATCCTGTTATTATATAATTATGAAATGCGAAAAATTTGAATTTTTATGAATAAGTGTTCCGAAATCGCCATAACACAGTCGTGTTTTGCGGATTGTTTATTAGGAAATGTGTCAATTCATTCGTTAAACGCCTGCAGTCCCATTTTTAACAGGAAGACGAATAATTTAGGAGATTTTTCTCAGAGAGATCTCTCAGGCATTCTACTTATTTACTTTATAAGCCTGGTTATCTGCAATGCATTAAAATTTTGTAGTTAGCCAATAACAGAAAAATCAAAATTGATAAGATCAGATATTAAAGTCATGTTTTTGAGGTCGTCCAACTTTGTTACATGATTAAGATCAAAAAATATTTAACCAACAATAACAGGTTTGGAACTAGTAATAAAACCTTCAATGAAAAAGTTTAATGCCCATTGATATTCCAACAATGTTCTTTAGGAACATAATGTGGCAAAGCTTAATGCTAAATCACTATTTTGATTAATCTTATGACGAATTAGTGTACATTATGAATACCAAAAATATGCTTTTGATAAATTTAATGTTTTTCTATCTTTCGCTTGAATAGAATACAAATAAAAATAAAAATTACTCAAAAAAAAATATAAATGTAAGCTACTAAAAATTTTTTTTTTCAATAGAAAATGTATGAACGCGTTAAGGAAACAACTTTTAAAAACACAGTATTATAGCTAAGATTATCTGTGATAGTTTCACTTGATCAACTTTTTTGCTTTCTTATAAAATTATTTACAAAATAAATAAAAACCAGTTTTGTGCTTGAAATCGAATTTTTCTAGACTCCGTTTGTTAATCGATTTTAATGCCTACTACCTACAATATAAGGTATACCAAGAATATACACATTTTTGGCTTGTAGCTTCCTCTTAATTAATTGGAGCATCTACTGATCATGCTATGCGTGTGATACATATTTTTGTTTGTTTTTCTTTTATATATTCAATATAATTATATTAATGTTCTACTATGTAATTATTATTACGCTTGACATTATTTCGCCATCTGGAGGGAATATCAAAGTGTGAAGGCATTAAAATGGAGTTCTGCAAATTAAACTTGATAAAAATAAATAAAATAAAAATGTAAAGTTCTTTGGTTACAAGTAACATTTATAGTTTTTGGAATATGGATTGTATGATTCTTCAAGGAAGGACAGCGTTCTATAACTATAGGGTGCTCTAGAGACCCGAAGTGATTCTGCTTGTTGCTCAAAGCCTCGTGTCTCCGGTGGTTACCGTCGGTTCCGTTCGGGAAGGTTCGGGAATGATCGGTAATTTAGAGTTACCAGTCGGCTGATGTCGAATAATAAATTAACTCCAGTACCTACATCAAAGAAGATATAGGTATGTATGTATTTGTTATTAATTAATTGGAGCAATGATCTATCTTGCTATGTCAATAATTACACGCGTACAATAAATTTATTCCTTTGATTCATATAATTTGTAATAATAATATATATTACATGGAAAAATGTATCTATTACTTAAAAATTTATTAATCATTCCATAAGAATAACTTTAAATGTCGTCTAAGACAATGTTGTGCTGAGTAATTTGCTCAATGCATTGGCGGTAAAACAATAAGTCATCGCAATAATGTTAAAGCAGTAAAAGTTTGTTTATTATCCTTAAGTGTGTGGGAGTTAGATACTTTTTTTACTATATCACTATATCAGCATGTTTATTTCTCGTCTAAACCTAGGTAGGTACCTGTTCAAATAAAACACATGCATCTTAGAGAGTTTACAAGTACCTCAAGTAAATTTTAAATATTAAATTGAATCTAGACTAAACTATGAGTTTCAGGGGGGTATAACCAAAACCTCTTATATCACAAGGCAGACATTATTATTACACATGACTGTTTCCGATTAAGAGTTTATAGGTACAAATTAATCAGTAACACTATGGTTACTTGCATTTTACCGGCAATTTTACAATACCTGCTAAAATTTATATTTCGATCAATCAAATACAATCATACCATTTATAAGTTTAGCTTAATATTCTTGACGGAGTTTCAACACAATTCAAATATTTGTATCGGTTGCAACACCGACAAATATCCACTATTATCTATTATAATACTATATTATTGGCTACTCTGTAACTTTCTTACACGTCCTTTATTGAGCCGATCAAATTTTTTTAATAAACTTGTTTTACATAAAACGAAAAAAGTGAAGGTTCGCGTGAAGCGGAAATTACAGTTTGCGCGACGATACAAATGAATTTACAGACAAATGGAAAACGGTCGGGTTTAAGTAGGACTTCGCTACGCTGTGGGTTCAATATTAAAAAAAATTTAATTGCTTTTTTCGATGTATAATATTAAAATCTTACAGAGTCATTCATCTACTGTCTTAAAAAATATTTTATTGTGAAATACGTTCGAATCAGCGAATTTATCTGGAATTTAATATTATGCAAAAATAATTCCCGTGCAATCAACATTCTGACAGTTCGCTAAGAGAAACAGATTGCAAAATATCAAAGGCTCAAGGGGTTTAAGTAAAATACACTATCTTTGTCTCTCCACCCCCAACGCTTCGAGGATCCGCTGAGCACAGCTGGATCCTTTACAAATCTACCTCCTAGCCCGCCGAGCTGACCATTGACCTAGGAGCACCCGCCAGGCGACCAGGTAATAAGGCAACTGGGCAACCAGGCAGACATCCGGGACGAGAAGTAACGACTACCTTATTGCAGTCAGTGAGAATACCCCGGGTTCAATTATTGATGAGAAATGCGGTTTAATGCAGTCTGCTGAATAAAAAATAGTACCTTGATGACCTTGAGCGTGCAGGATTCCGATGGGCCGGACACTCCTAACCCTTGAGCGACCAGAACTATGGGTTAAAATTCACCGTAGTTAATAATGATACTATCTTTATTTGTGCAATATAAATTAAAAGGCGTTCAATGTTTTTTTTTAATGACCTCTAATATAAAATCTTATGTAGAAATATTTGAATATATATAAGTTATCCTTGGAACTCATGGAAGGATTACCTGTGGGTTTACCTTTAAAATCCCTTTTAATACTTTATTAATATTTTATTTGTAGCGAAGTCCTGCTTTAACTCGACCGTTTTGCATACCGTATGTCTTTAAATTTGTTTGTACGTTCCGTTTCCAGTTCAAGATGGTGGCCGTATGAATGATTCAGTAAGGACTCTTTTTTCAAATGTGAAATCGTCTTGTTTATTTTTTACTTTCTTATCAGCATTTTTTCAATACGAACCTACCTGCCTGAAGAAAGTTTCAAAAAAGAATTGTCACTGAGAAAGTGACACTTTCATTTTTTTTAAGTTTTTGATACGTGGAATAGTTATAGTAAAAATAAAAATACAAGTTATGTAACACAAAAATCTCAAAGAAGCAAAGCCTGTGGGTTTCTTCCTTTGTATAATTCCTTAGGTATTTGATTTTTTTAAATGTATTCTATATAATTAAATAGGTAGGTATTAAGTTCCTTCTTACAAATCTTATGATTTCAGAGGATTTTTTTTAAATTTTATAAATATTAAATTATATTAATAAATATTTAATTTTTGGCTTTGATTTTTTAATTAAGAAAAACATACTTTTTTGGACCCAAGGTTCACTACTGTTCACAGAACTTCTATTTGTATTAGGGTAGATTTAAACTGTGTTTTTAGTATTTACGATTATTTTTATTATACGATTATTACGTCATAATCAGTACTTACAGCTCAATATTCAAATATTTCCAATACAAAAATGAAACACCTCATTTGCACAACATCATTACACATTTCTAGGCAAAAAATACTTTAATAACCTACCTGATAATATCAGAAAAATCGAAGACGAAAAAAACCCTACTCAAAGCGATCAAAGAACATTTCAATGTAAAAAAATCAAAATAACGAAATTCCTCAATTAAATAATGTAACGTTATAAATCGTTAAATTGTACATTGTTGATATACATTTATATTTTTAATGTTCTTAACTCCTTAAATTATTAATAAGAATACTTACATAAATAATGTTCATCTCGATACTCAGCATCTCTTTTAAACACAAGCGTCTGTTTCCATAAAAGAGTAACATCAAAAAATTCAAAAAAAAAAATTGTGAAAACTAATTTTTATATATCATTATTGTTAGCAAATATTACTATACATTCTAAACTGTTTAATTATTAAATTTAAAAAAAATTAAAAAATAATCCTATTTCTATAAGCGCTTCTGTTAAACGTGATAAAAAAATATAACGATAATGTTTTTGTACCGTCGCTAACGACGTTAAATAAAACCATTTTTTCCAAGTTTAAATGAGATAAAAACCTTGTTTTTTAAAACGCCCAGATTGAAATCTGTTTTCATTTTTTTCAACAGATGGTTCGTCCTAATGTCATGTATACACTTTTTATAATAATTAACATTACGAACTTGAGGCAGAATTTTCGTTTTGTTTCTTTTCGTCAATCATCACAACATACGAGAAGTATGTTATTCTGGGGTCAGTTTAACCTCCGTCGTGACTTTTGGGGTCAAACCTTTTTTACATTAAATGATCGGTTTTTGAACTGTTGTCAAACATGACTCTTTCTAACACATCGGCATGGACACATTTAATAAATTTGTTTAAAATTTTATTGTACAAATAGTTTGTAATATTCGAATGTACCTGATGGAATTATAAAGGACACACAATGCTGTCATTACGATATTAATAACGGGCAATATCATATACATTGTAAAGTGTTAATTAAGGAATTAATTTTCTTATAACGTGTGTTTATTGGAATTGGATTGTTTGTTTTATTCGTGAATATGTAACCTGTTATGTTGATATGTAACCTTTTCTAATAAGGTAAACTTTTTCGTGTATTTTTTTTTTTTATAAATAACGTGGCCTTTGAGTCAGAGGCAATTCATTGGAAGTTGCATTTATGCATTGCACTGCTCGTCGTCAGTCTTCACATAACTTACAACGACATATGTGCCAAAGTTATAGATTTATGAAAGTTCGCCCCAGTCATATTTCCCGCCAGGCTATTATTTGATCTTTCTTCTAGTACAAGACTAGCGCGCAAAAGCAAAAGTGTCGTGCATATTTCGTTGTGCACAAAACTGTGTTTTTAAATACTATTGAGAAAGCTTGGCTCGCCGAAACGGTGACATAAGCGAGATAGATTACGCTCATAATGGCAAATCAGGTGTTGGAGCAGTGCAAATATATATAACTCATCCCGTGCACTAACAATGCATGCGCGAAGCGCCTTGAAGACAATTGAGTTTTGATCATTTGTAATCGAATGCGTCTTGAATAGATTTGTTAAGGAATACTAATTTACAATATTAGCGCTACAACATTCCCCTCTTTAGCACTTGTGGGCGGTTAATTTAAATGGTTTCGCGAGATTCTTTCTTCGAGTTCTTCTTATTGGATTCTTCACATGAAACATGACAGCAGAATTTCCTGGCAGCAAAAATGTGGCTTCAAAGTTACGTAAATTATAAGCACCCGATCAGTAAGAATATGGTTGACAGGGATAATTAACAATTTGGTACGTGACAAGAGTTTTCCGAGATTTGTCTACTATATTACACAGAATTAAGTATAACTTTTTGCAGTACACATAATATGCTACCAAAGGATGGGCTCTGCAAAGCTGTCATAAACGTTGCCTTGAGAACGAAACGAACTGCAATACTACCCAATACACCGAAGGCATATTGGGCAGTATTCATCTTATTGATTTAAGTCAGGTACGTACTGTCAATCTGCAAGCAGGTAGCATTTAAACGTATCATCGAAAGGTTTTTTGTTATGGCACCTTAAACTAAAATTAAACTAGAGATATTTCGTTGTTCTACAAAAATGTGGCTAATTAGGCGTAGAGTATAAATAGTATAGTATGCGATGGAAGCCACAGAGCATCGGTTTATGGACATAGTTACAGAAAGTATGTATACAAGTTGGCCTTGACGAATTGGTTGATGAACGGCGGCGGTATGTTGGAGAAGTCGCGGCGTGTTGGCACGAGGCTCATTAGATCATATTGCCTACTCACGATTTTGAAAATTTGTGTAAATTCCTTTCTATATTCTTCAAATAATCTCCACGGAAGAAGTTAATGTCAACAACTAGTCTTAATGAAAATGTTAAAGAGAAAATGAAAAATAAAAAGGTAACGATCGCAACTGGGACTCGACCCCAGATACTAGTCTTCCCTGGTCTAGAGGAACTAATGTCGCGTCCAGATGTCTGAAATTCATGCCGTTTGGACGGCAATACGAACATGCAATGCAATGTACCGTCCAAATACAGTTGCGTTACATCTTGCATATAAATCCACGTCTAGGTGCGGCTTTAAAGTGCCAGTAGGGAACAGTTACCACTAGGGAATCTGGGTTCGTGTCCCGACCGTTACCTTTGTCATCTTCCGTGTCTTTTTCTCTTTCATATTTTCATTGAGAGTTGTTGACATAATCTTCTTCAATGATTAACTTCTTTTACCAAATAAATCTACTGGTAGGTATACAATTTCATTTCCCAACTAATTTATACACTGCCATGGGAGATTAACTTTGTTTGTGTATCTTCATTACATAAACAGGAATTTAAAAGAAAAAGTATATTGTATGTACAAAAAATAAAAATTTAAATAAGTTGTTAATGTACCTAATTGCAATTAAATAATTAGTTAGGTATGTACATAATATTACAAATAATTACAGCATGCTCAATTTCGAATACATTATTCAACACAATGTAGGTAGAATTAAAATAAAATAGGAATAAAACATACAACTTTTTTAACACATTTTCAGTTTTAAAATTTGCAAAAGATTTAATTATTGGATACATTAATAATTTATTTTTAATTTACATAAAACCCATCAAATAATTTGCAGAAATCGATTTATCATACATTTTAACACATTACATAATAATTCTAACGAACCCTGCAGCTAAATAATAATTTTGGAACAAATCATGTTATCGATACAAGAAAATACATAATAGCATAACACAGTAGTAGTTAGAGAAGCAATGCATCATGTTCTCAGACAGTTCGACTGAGCAGAGGTCGCTGATCCTAAAAGGAGTTATGCATTGCAAGCCGCCCACACAACTAACATCAAGCTTAAATGTATGTTCACCTTTATTATTAAGGTAACAAGCATTCACCGGAGAATGTGCTGATTTGAGGTACCTGTTTTTACCTTGATCTAATATTGTAAAATAATGAATTGTTAAAATATTGGCACATTGCTAATTAATCCAAGGGAGTCTGCTATGTCTCAATACAAAGGGCCATCCCATCAAAGCCGTGGTTTCAACAATTCCCCCATTAAAAAAATACTTACTCGAATGAGAATTGGACATTTTTCCTTCTCACCTTTTTAAATTAAAGTTCTTGACTCTACAGATTGTATATTCTGTGGTCCAGAAGTGCGAACCTTAGATCACATATTTTTGGTTACCCTCTCTTTCCTAATATCCTCTCTTCTTTAAAGCCCTAAAATTGCCTCCCCTCCGTTCGAATCTCATCTCTTCTAAGTGTGAACTCAATCGACTCCAAATCTTGCAAATAGATAAGAAATTTGCCTATTTAAATAAAATTAACACATAAATTTTCCTTCCCTTTCTCCATAATTTGAAAAGATAGCCAATAACTTAAGGGTTGAAAGCCAAAATATATATTTTGGTTGATGGTAGATATAGATTGAGTCAAATTCAATGCAAGTACATCACACGCGTTGTGTGTACGTGAATATAGGGATATGAAATATTCTAAGACGATTTATTTTTTATTTTAAATAAGTATACAATACATAGTGTTCCCAATGGTTAAGAAGCTCATTATGTGATCATAATTAGCAATACATTACTAAAATTTACAATACATAGTTAACATTAACATTATATAATTATACTTATTATTGACACACAGCACAGTAGTTATCTGTATTCTTTCAAATAATATAGTTTAAGCATCCTTCTTTAAACCTTTCACATGCACATTTAATCTTGGTAATTTATTATACCGTGTGTAAGCTATGAAATTTAAAGATTTTAGTCCATATTTTGTTGAGTGTACTTTGGGTATATGTCTTTTGTTGTGGTTTCTTGTGTTTTTTTGGTATACGTCGTGATTGTAATCGAGTATGGTGTTAGTGTGTGCCGAAAGATAACATTATTAAATTTACTGCCGAAATTAGGCGCTGCGCACCGCTGTGTCTGGCAAATAATAATTATTGTTTTTACACTAAAATAAAGTGTTATGTCTAATGCTAAGAAACATATATTTGTAATGCTATACAGCAAATATACAAATTCTCTTAAGATGGAAGCTTATAATGTATTAACAACGATCAAACAATGAGCATAATGTATTATTATTACCATAGCTGTAAGCTGTGAGGTATGCACAGCTTTGTTAGAGGTGTTTAATACTGATGAATAAAATCACTGACACAGACTTTTTTGTGTCACACCGATAAAAAAACTGTAAAAAAAACTCATCGAGGATAAATATAACAAAAAATAAATTCAGAATGTTTATCACTTAAATCTTTTTTTCTTTCATATAGGAATAACTGAATGACATGAATAAAGATTAGCTTAGAGGATGTCCAATTTTTTTAAACTATTTTTATCCAAAAGGTTTGCAAATTACGACAAAAATATTCAGGTACCTGCTATGTGGATTAGAGATAGGTACCTCCTCATCAACTTTTATGTATGTACATACTATTATTAGTAGGAGGAACATATTATGCAGGATGACGTACCTGACTTCTTGAACCAAAGATCGTGAGTTTATTTGGAGTAAATAAAGTGAATAACATTTTGGTTTACGGTTACTTTCTTAACGTTTTCAATCAAAAACATAAAAAATAGTACTTGTATATTGAACAGTCGGGGTAGGAGTAACACTGATCAGTGACGTCATGTGAAAGAATATTTTGTTCGATTTTCAAAAAAAAAAGTTTTTTACCACTTTATTAGAATTTATACATTACGTCGTCAACTAGTTTCAGTTATATTTTCATTTCAGTGTATGAAGCCACATGTCATTTCAGTGTGTGAAGCCACATGTCATTTCAGTGTGTGAAGCCAAATGGTGATCGCTTTCTTCGATAGTTAAAATTCTTTACTACATTTTACCTGAATGATCTTTCTTACTGGTTTCAATGGCGTATTTTTTTATTGAGTATTTTCTTACGAATTTTCTTGTGAATGTTTTCTGATTATGAATGCTATATTTATAATAAAACGGAACGTAGAAAGTGTATTTTAGGTACTGTGAACCTATTCTAGAGGAAGACGGAGCAAATACAAAGAATTTATTGAAAAAAAAAACCTTTCAGTAAATCTATCAACGTTTACCCATCTAGTCATCTGAGACAAACTTCGATCTTCCATGCATTCTATCCAATTAAACTAAATGACTTTAGTGTTTAAAATGATTTACAACAAATAAAAACTTATTAGACATCATAAATACACAATCTAACATAAAAGGAACAAATTAAATAATATCTTCTCGCGTAAAAATGGTAGGATATTGTTTGTTGTTGTTGAATATACGTTTTTAGTATCCACACCATTCAGTAAATCATTGCATTAAAAAGGTAAAGTATGTTTTCCAAACGCGCGAAGTAACTAACACCGAGTACACATCTCTAAATAGATAAAATAAAGTCACTATCGGCGTCTGTCTGTTTGTGCGCTTAGTTCTTCTAAACTACGAAACGGATTTTAGTAGGGTTTTCTTTATCATTTAGAGAATTTCTTCCGGAATGTTTATATTTATAAAACACTCATATTTCATTTATAGAAAGTAGAGAAAAGTCGATGTTTAGAAATCAAGTCGTAAAAAAATATTGCGGGCGCTTACATTGCTAACGCTGGCTAAACCTTAAGAGATATATCAAAATAATGTACTAAGGAATTTTATATCTTAAAAAAACCTACAGAAAATTAACAACCGTATATTTCTATCTCCTAAGGATAAATCCCAGCAACCCCGGGTACACCACAGCTAGTTTAATACATGATTTATCGTCTGGTTCAGTAAAATGACGCCAAATTAATATTACCAAGGATAGGAAGAGCGTAGAAACGTTTAGTGTGGCTGTTTATAGCCGTATAAAATGCTGCATTTGCTGGAGAATCGATGACCTTCGGATTATAGTGACGGAGAATCTCAATGGACCTTGAAATCGAGTTTAAATTGCGAGAAAAACAAGCGTTATTAACGTTCTCGTGTTTTGTTTTGTTTATTTGTTTTTGCATCGCCATCGATGTCGGAATTCTTCTTTCTCTTTGTTTCCTTTTCGAAGAGGTTGCTTTGGGAAAACGCGCAAATACATACAAATTTCATTTTCTGATTGAGTTTCTTATACTTACTACTCGTTGCAAAGTCCTGTTTAAATGTAACAATACCAGGACTGAGCATTTCAAACACTCGTTTGTTTCTAGATAACATGAAGTTAGTAATAGATACGTAGGTGTGGCGGATCTATTTAACTGCACGGAAGGTACAAGAAGGCTATATTAGCATATTTTCAATCAATATGAATTAAACCCTAGTCTACTTATACTTGTTTATTATATTTTCATCTACTTGTATATCCTTCTAGAACTTGAATTAATTTTATACTTTCTGTTGTCATTTTAAGATCAAATGCCACAGTAAATTGATTAAAAAAAAATCTAATATTGATAACGCTTGTATACTGTGACATGCAATTATTGTTACGGTATTTATTGAGGTTAAATAAATAAATAAATAATTATACACTAAAAACAACTTATATGGCTTACCAATACATTTTTGTCTTTCTCGGACAATCTGTCGCTTTCTGTTATTTGTATTGGAAATATGTGTTATAAAATAAGATTCATTAACGTAATTTTAGATCTGTTGACCAGGGATATTTTCCTTGTAGTATAACGCATCCGTAAATCTAATCAACTTTATATCGTGTGCTGTAAGGATAAAAAAGATTTCACCAGGCTTTCAAGTCATGTTAATAAAATATTTACGATCAGTTAATATTGTGTTATATAATGATTATGACATGGTTCTTAGCTAAATATTATTGTTTAATTTAATATAATTCATATCTTCAAAAAAAAATTCAAACTAATGAACTCAAATTATATGTATTCGAATTCGGTAACGTATTATCCTAGCCAAAATCATAGGTTTTTTTTAATCATAACTGTAAATGTTTTCTTTGTGTTTGAAATCATCACGCCTTCGATGCAATTTTTGCGAATACGGTAGGTTTTTGGTTTTATTACCTTTTTCTCATTTTTTATTAATATAATGATAATCTCAATACTTAATGATATGTAAAAATGATACAGGTATTGTAATCGAAGAACCGGACAACAAACACAATGTGCAGGTAGCAAAAAAAAATTATGTTTGAATAAATGAAAATTTGAGAGGCGGGTATGGCTACCGCCGCACCGGGCACCATTTGTTGGATAACCAACAACTCATAGATAAATAGCCATAGATCACCCCAAGTGGTTCGATACGTTTTACTTAGCAGGGGAGCCCGGGTTCATGTGGTGAGGTTTGTCCGAGAAAGACCTTTGACCTCTCCAGCAGGACGGAACATTGTCAGACGGATGAATTAATATTTCCGTCACTCCTGGACACACAGACACCCAGATTCCTACCAACACCTCGTGCCTGTTTCTTTCTCAGAACTATATTTCCTTCCTTTCGGCGCTGAGACAAATCATTTTCCTCACGGCCTCCTGTGTGGAGCTAATGTAAAAACAATATTGCTTAATATTATTAATGTTTTAATATAATATTTGCCCTCAGTGCAAAATACAAACTAACATTACAAAATAATGGGTGAGTATATATAATGAAGTGTTGAAGTGGGGGTGGAGGCATCACTAGGAATAAGTGAGGAGTGGGGAGTGGAGATAGAACTGACGGTGAATTAGAATATATCTAAGATGAATTGTGAGATAATATTTTTTGTTTATTGATGACGGAGATTTATTAACCTTGCTTAACAGCCTCTTCCTTCGAAACCATTATCAACTGTTCATATACCAAAATGTAACCAGTATATTTCAATTGACTTAATCTCTTTCAGTTCTCTCTATCAATGGGTATTTATTTAAAGTTCTGTTTTTTTTTTACAATTGCCGAATAATTTCGCCACACAGCCCACGCAGTAACATTGAATAGTAATTTTTAATTTAGATTGCGAATCTTTGATTATTATTATTAGACTAGATTAGTTTATGGCTTGATATCTGGGCCACAGACATCCTTTCTATTATATCCTTGTATTCATGTATGAAGAGCGACCGTTGCATCATTGTTTCAATCTAAACTTAATCATTCCAGTTAAGCGGAGAGAATCAATTCGCTCACATTGACTTATTTGTACAACAAGTAATATTATCTATTTAAGTATACACATTTCAAATCTGCAAATTCATTATTTCCTTTGTTTGTTAGAAGTTGCAACCTTACAACACTGATTTTAATTTTAATAATCACCTGCTACCGTAGTATATAAGTTATTCACACATTTTTTAACTAAATTAATCATCTTAAAAAGTTAAAAAGCTAGTTAAAACTTTTTATTTATTGGTAATATTATAACACTATTTATATGGGAAGACAGTAAGGACGGGCTGTTTCTCAGAATTTTAACAATTCATCAAATTTCAATGCAAAATTTTAAAGTTCTGTGAAGGTTCTATTGAAGCTCGGTTATTATATCATTATAGCCTAGTTGCTTGACAAAACTGAATTGATAACAGAACTTGAAAAAATCTTTCACAGAATATGAAAATTAACTTATAAATTTGAATAATTGTTCAAATTCTGTTATTACATCAATATTATAAATTATAAGGTTTGGTTATTATTATTATCGGCCACTGGTTTCACAAATCTGAAATAATAACATAACTTGAATAGAACCTTCACAGAACTTGATAATCAACTTTGAAATTTGATTGAATTGTTCAAATTCTGAGAATCTTCATTTTTAAACTTTACTAATAAATAAAACAATCTCAAATCAACAAAGTTATTTTCGGTTAATATTTGAGATTTCCACGGCCAAAAGTATTATAATGATTTATTTTTGGGGTATTATGCCGTGTTGTGCTACCCCCTTCTGTTCCAAACTTTGGCTAAAGAAGGAAGTAGCGAAACACGACTGAATACCTCAACATTAATTGCTTTAAATGTTATTATTGTTTTATTTCATTAATATATCAAACCACAAAGTAACTGCCATCTACCGAAATATTAAAAAATATATAAAATACATAAATTTAAAAAAATGTGATTTGGATACAGTAAGCGTTTATTATCGTTTCACTTGAGTAGAATAAAATACAAACTTTAATCTAAAAATTGTATTTTATCATTAGAAATATATGAACGCATACAAGAAACAACCTTTAAAAATATAATTTTATGACTAAGAATATCTATGACAACTCTTTTACAAAACCAAATGAGTGCTGAAATCGACCGTTTCCATTAACAGACTCCGTTTGCCAGGCGATTTTTATAGCTATTTCCTTTATTCATGGTGATATAAGGCTCAAGAAAATAAATATTTTTAGTTTGTACCTAGTTACATGTTAAAATGATGCGGGAAATATGTAGAAAGATTTAAAAAATTAATGCATTTTTGGAAAAAAATAATCTAGCGGTATACCAGCTTTGTCATGCGTATTTTAATCCATATAATTATACATATCAAAACATATAATTATGATAAATAATGGTCCGAGGTTTCTAATAATTTTAACAACGAAATTGATACTATAAGATTATACGTCCCCTATGAACCGGTGCATATTTTAACAGTCTGTCAAAATAAAGTAGACAAAAATGGACAGCGTTGCGAACGTTTAAATGGTTTTAAATGGCAACACCGTGATGTCTGAAAGGAATAAAACTAAGTACTTAATTCAAGTGAATATTTTTTAAATCAATATCAAACGGTGTTCAGAAATTATTGTGTTTATTCCTGAAAAGAGGTGATTTTATCACATATTCTATTGATATTCAATATCCGAATTTATATGATAATTACGGTTCCATGATAACTCAACACAGTGACAATTCAACAAACTTTTAAAAAGAGATATAAAGTCATTAGAAACGATGAAAAAAAAATTAAACCTAACTTAACCTACTTAACCCAGTTCATAAAGTTTTTGTTTCGTCACTTTCCATGACTTTATATAACTTTTTAAAGATGTGATGAATTATCATTTTGATGATTTATCCGGTCACCGATAATTACATGGTTATTTTTTTGTATTTTTGATGTGTATTTACAATATTAAATAAGACACGTACAGCTTTATGGAAAAAGTACCTATGCACTTTTATTTTAAATAAAAACGTCAAGAAAGTATCCAGTAAATATGTCAGATTTGGAAGTCAAACATAACCTCACTTTTGAATAAATAAAAAAATATATTTTTTAAATCGTTGTTAAATTTATTGATTATTTTGACACACTGTACGTCTGAATGGTATACACTCTTATGATCTCGGTTTAAGAGCTATTCGAGATTTTAAAAATGTTAAATATATGCAACACAATTTACATTCATTAGCAGTTATTCTAGATGGGGTTGTTGCCCTCTGCATGTGTGTGCAGATAAATCGTTTCAAGGAGTTATTTCTGCTCTTTGCATTATGAGATGCTGTTTAACACAAAGCCTTGTAGGAATATTTTGAGTCTCCGTAAAAGAAAAATGCTAATTTTTAAGAGTTCGCGCAAAGATTTATTACAAAACATTGTATTCTTTTGTCCAGGTACCAGACAAATACTACGGTTTCAAGAAGGGAAACATAATATCTACTTATTAAATTCTTAGGTTAGTTATAAATGTTTGGTTTGGAAATTGAGAATATGCTTAGTTCCTACCGGGATGTCATTTATTCAGTTTCTACTTATCCCTAACAATCACCTTGCTGAAAAAGTATTTAAAATTTGGAACAATGACAAGAACACGGTGCAAATTCGAGTGCATTTGTTTTGAAAAAATCAGAAGAAGGATTGAACTACTGGAAGCATGCTGTTTGTGTTTTTTCGTGCACATAATTTAGTTGAAAAGTGAAACGAAGTGTTAATATCGTTTAAGTCGATGAGGTATAATTTACCTCGAGGTATCGTGGTAAGTTATTGGTCATCCTGTTTTTCTTCTTTCCATACATTGTTCATTCCTACACATACTATCACCGAATTCCAGTAAACACCATTTCATTTCTTCTCGTTTAAATTCATTTCCAGTCAACTTTCATGTTTATCTAAAGCTGTAATTCGTAAACAGTATCGGATGCAACAATGAACATTTTGATTTTCTATGAGGAACATATTAAGTTACCGAATTAGGAATTTAAATGGCTAAAATATTTATGTAGATCAGCAAACAGCAATCTGGAGGAGTTCTAACGTCACCGGAACACACGCCACTACTGCGACATCTGGTTAGCTTCTAAAATATTAATATTTCATAGTCTCATTGAATCAGGGTAATTGCTTTATTAGGTAACAAACTGAAGTCTCCGGCTTTTCTCTGGATTTTTTTCGGTAGTCTTAAAAAACATAAGTAAACAGTAACCATCCTCTCGTGTTGGAAGTCAAGTGCGCAAAATTTAATCAATCTCGAAGTAAAATTGTAAATTTTTATACAAATCAAATCCACACCGCCCGCCCACCACAAGTCACAGACACTATTGTGTATAATAACAGAAGATAGATATATTTTCCAACAATAATATAACAGGTACAGTGGGTATATATGTAGTAAATAAAAGAGACTTACCACTAGCGCCATCTGCAATCTTCACGAAACTGAGGAATAGTCCCGCCACCAGCATTAAACCAACACACTTTACACTTAACCACTTTTTCTTCTTCAACACACTTCCTTCGGGAACCCTCCCCTTTCCCCTCTCCTTTCCCATGGCGGACAAACACGGAGGTCTATGGAACAATTGGGCACCGTCTACTGTCATGACCGCACACTTCTCTACTGAATTTCACTGGATTTATGCAGTTTTTAATTTTATTAGATTATTAAATATTAAACTTTTTTATAAAATTTATGGTTATTTTAGTAAAACACTTGATTAGAGTCATTTGTTTTGGTTCAAAATCACTGTTTTATATGGCTGCATTTCTAAAAAAGTAAAAGGGTAAAGTAAATAAAAATTCAAAGCGTAAAAAATTACCAACAAAATACTAATTTCGGCTGTGTGTCTGTCTGTAACCCTGGTTCAATGAACTCTAGAACTCGGATTTGCTTTGAATTCAAATCTTGGAACTGATTGTATTCGCGATAAATCGATAAAGTACCTACTTGTAATCTAATATATTTGAAAGATTTCTTTTGTATAAATTTCTTTAGTACAAAATACCCAGAGGTACCTACCTATTATAGTGTTATATTTTTTTACAAAAAATATATTTTGTAAAAAAATATATTTTAATAAAAAATTCTAAGTTTGAAATTTACATTACTTTTTTTTAAATTTGACGGGTTGTTTCGGAGAATTTGAACAATTCATCAAATTTCAAAGTTAATTTTCAAGGTCTGTGAAAGTTATATTAAAGTTATGTTATTATATCAACATGGGCTTCACAGAACTGAAAAAATAATAATAGAACTTGAATAGAACCTACACAGTCCTTAAAAGTTAACTATGAAATTTGATGAATTGTTCAAATGCTCTGAAACAACCCGTCCTAGAGTTGAAATTTTGACAAGTAAAATCAGATTTTTCAAATGTCTACCCTTTTTATATATTTATAATTATAATAGTCCGTAATTTTTAATAGGCTTTAGAAAATATTAAAAAGCTCAAATCGTTTAAAAATATATGGAGGTCAGAATTCAATCGTTCCATTTTCATGGGTGCAACAATGTTTTTAAATTTGACCCACTTTTTAAAATATATTTAATAATTTAAATTAGCGGGGATATTTCTGAGATGATATTATAATTGACGAAAACTAATCTCCATCTCTATTATACTAAAATAAAGTAACTTTCCGTGCGCTTAGTTCTTCTAAACTACGTAACGGATTTCGATACGGTTTTCACTAACATTTAGAGAATTTATTCCGAAAGGTATATATATTCGATACCTGCATATTGTATTCATAGAAAGTAGAGAAAAGTCGAGCAACGCTGGGTACGCGTCAGGTAGTATGATTATATACTAAGAGACGATGGTTGAAGACATTAGCAATTCATAATCAAATAGTAAATATATATTATAATATATTAGTTTTTAAATTTAATTTTTGGGGGTCACCATTTTAAATTGAAAAACATTTGTGAAGAAAAGTAAAAAAAAACTTGTACGTTAAT
The DNA here is from genome assembly GCF_061612785.1 of Hesperophylax consimilis. NCBI lineage: Eukaryota > Metazoa > Arthropoda > Insecta > Trichoptera > Limnephilidae > Hesperophylax > Hesperophylax consimilis. The sequence continues at coordinate 18,598,827 of NC_142845.1, forward strand.
TCTTCTTCCACTTCAATATTGTGTGGTGTTATTTTGATATTCAATCGTAAAAGATCAATGGTTTCGTTGCTTGTATGGCACGTATCCCCGTCTTGTTGAAAGTAAACGTTGTCCAGATCAATACTATCCAATTCCGGCCATAAAAAATCATTAATCATCTCTCGATAGCGCAATCCATTTACCGTAACTGTTGCTCCAGCCTCATTTTCGAAAAAGTAAGATCCAATGACTCCGCCGGACCATAAACTGCACCAAACAGTCACACGTTGAGGATAGATATTGATATTGCTTTTCAACAATAACTCTTGGCTTTTCCGAGCCCCAGATGCCACAATTTTGCTTGTTGACGAAGCCACCGAAGTGGAAATGGGCCTCATCACTCAAGATGATTTGCATTTGATTCACTAAAGTGAATTTTAATAATTTCAATGCGTTGTTGAAGCGTGTATCGTTCCATTTTTATTAATGGCGTAGTTTCTACTTGTCAAATGTTAAAAAATGACAGCTTCAAAAGTAACATCTACCGAAATAGCGGGCTATTCAAAATAACACCTCTTAATGGAAAACCCTGTATATACGTTACAAAATATTCTGTCATCTTCCATTTAGTTATTACAGCTATTTTAGCACAAACTTCAAAAGCTTCTTACCTACATAATAGAATAATATTATAAACAGTTAAACTATTAAAAAAAAGTTTAACCGAGTAATTCATTCAGGCGCAAGAACCCAAAAACAACTTTTTATACCGAGACTTATCGACCTATATTTTATAAACCATTATTAAATACATTTGCGTAGAAGCATAATAAATTATTATTAGATATCGATTATGAGTTAATGACAAAAAAAATCATTATCCAGCGATTAGGTTCTTGTCATGGAGTTAAGCTATTTGAACATATTCCGCTAACTAGTCAGCATGTATAAAAGTTTGATAACAAAGAACCCTGTTGTGTTTGCTTCCATAGAAGTAGGTTAAGAGAAAGAAACATCTATTGTTTCAACCATTGTCCGTCAACACAAATTTGCGCATTCATAATACAACGAACTGTTCGTTTGAAATAATGTTCGTAATAATTCATTTTGCCGCCCGTCAAAGGAGACCGTAGAGTGAAGAAATAACGTGTGCAATCATTCACGTTAAATCATTACGATTCTATGTAGAATTGTGGATTGTATTTGTGGGTATATTTCTCATTTTACTTTCGAGGTAACCGCTCTGAGGATTGAAGTCATTCTAAAATCGATCCATTCTTTAAGGTTCTTCTTTTCTAAAAGGACATTAAATTAACATTAGTATCAACACATTTAAACTAAATTATGACAAACAACAAAGCTATGTTAAATATTACTGCTGATTTGACTGTTTTTTTTTTATTAATCTTCTATGTATTATATATAAATGTTTGTTTGTTTGTTCCCTATATACTCAAAAACCACTGAACCGATTTCGTTGAAAATTACAATGTTTGTTTCTTATTATTATTATTAGTGTCAGGAGTATTTAGAGAGTGGTTTTAATGGTATAAAAAGTGGGGGACGCCCTAGGAAGTCTTAACTCGTTATCTCTGCGTTAGAATAAGGTATGGAGTCGAATTAAGAACTATGTAATGAAGTTTTTTAATAGTAACTATACAGGGTGTATCGGCACTAACCCGACAAACATTAACCAGCTATTCCTTAGCACATTTGGAGTAAAAAATGTTATGGGCACTTTGCAGTCCGGTAGCATTTTTTTTCAATTAAAAACAAAAAAAATTAAAAATTTCCACACTACATCACTGTCATTGGCATTGCTTTTCGTGTTCAACAGCTGTTATAAGCAAGTATGTCGAAAAGGGTCTTCGCTTTTTCGCACACACTAAATAATAATAGTTAAAAATGAGACAAATGGTGCCATGCAATTTCGTTGTGATTGTAAAAGTGCGCCAATATAGGTACACACGTGCATTATTCAACGGAATTCGAATAAAATATTGCCAGATGGGTTTTCAAACTTTGACAAAGGATAAAACAGTGGTGACATGTGGTGAAAATATAAATAGTAAATTTTTTATTAAAAAAAAATGTTACCGGACAGCAAAGTGCACATAAGATTTTTTACTCCAAATATGCTAAGGAATAGCTGGTTAAAGTTTGTCGGGTACGTGCCGATACACCCTGTATAGTATACAGTAGTGAATGGTAGAACAAGTCGGGGATCCCCGGTGAAGACTTAACGCATTATCTCTGCACTGGAACGAAATAAGCAGTCGAATTAAAGTCGGCATAATGTAGTTTGTTGACAGTAACAATATGGGATATTATACTACATGAAGTAAATAGTAGATGTGAAACAAATGTTTCAAAAAGTTTTCCATTTTTACAATAATATTATTTCCACTTTAAAAATGCACCCAGATTTATTTATTTATTTATTAAACGCCCTAGTAGGCTTTTCTTTAAAAAAAATACAAGCATTTATCAGAGTAAACACTTAAAAATTAATACAATAGAGAAGAATGTAAACATAATGGCAAAAATGAATCATTGAGTTTAAAAGATTCAACAAAACAAAATAGTAGAAGCGGAGAAGTTATATGGGTACATAGGTCTATTTGTGTCTAGAAAAATAAAATTGATAGAATATACAACATTTATACTGATTAGTTTTCAAATGAAATATATCACCCAGATCAGAATATTTGTTTCCGAGATTGTGAAGTCTCGGAATCGGAGAATTTTGGTAAGCTAGTGTCCTGGTGTTATTGAAGTAAAAAGGTAAGAAATGTCGGCATGATTTTTTGGGAACATGGAAGTAATTCGGGGCAGTCAATTTTAAAATGTAGTATTCTTTGTAACAGTATTAAATAAAATTAAAATTAAACTAAAATAACTGGTACACTAAAATTCATAGCCTCAAAACGTTACTCCAAACCATTCATAAGCCCGAGAAATGCCGGGAACACATAAGCTAGTACTATATAAAAGTTTAATTTTCCCGGGGCTAGTGAAGTTTTGAGAAACCACTCTCTTTGGGAAATGTCGAAATTTTGAAAGGTGTAGGGGAGGGCAAGTAGATGGGTAAGAAGGCGTTTCAAACGTACATGGCTATTCAGATTTGGTCACTAAACATAGCTAAAAGTATTTAAGTATCACAACTTTTCGATTCGGATTATAAATAAGTTATCGCTCAAGCATAATTTTGGCCCCCAGAAGAAGTCTACACAATGCCTAGAATACGGTGTCACCTGCATACCTTACGTGTTACTTCAAACACTGCCGATTGCCGACGAATATTATTATTCTATATGGAATATATTACAGAAGTGAACAGATGTATTATCTTGAAAGAAAATAAATTGAATAGACTCGTGCCGACTTGCGTAACACTGGAAAGGTGGCGGTTCAACTTCTGAAGAATTACGGCAATGAGTAAGAACTAAAAAATATTATTATTATATGAATGGATTTCCAGAAATTTAAAAGGTATTGTAGTATATCTTCCATGTACACCTGTTTCTCACGATTCATACATTATTATTGATTGCTAAATGTGGCTAAAACTTATAAGAACACAGCTATTATTCACCACAAGTCTTGATTTATGCAGATACCAATCATTGAAGCAATTTTTTCTTAGAATCCTTTTTTTACATTTCAGAAGAAAACTGTATGTCTACTTCTTGGAATGAGCTTAAAAATTATAAATAAACTGTATGTGTTGCCATTCAGCTATGAGATATCTCCGAATTAATCCCCAAATGAGTCAGGTTGTGGTGCCTACCTATTGCGTGTTTCGTGAAGGACGATGACTTGTAGCGGTACCCATGAGAGAACAGCCGGCAGCTGGCTTCAAGGAGAGGTCGCTGAGTGTTGACAGACAACAAAAAGGTTGCTATAATAATTAGCATGGGGCGGTGTGACGTAGTGACGATCCTTGAGTATAATGAATGGCAAGTGAACTCGATGAATAAAAATAACACAGGAATTTTTCCGCGTCGGAACACCAAAATGACGCGCAAAACGCTGAGCTGTCAGATTTAACTGATTCTAATTTATCCTCAGAGGTTAGCAGAGGACAGATATCCTCAGAATCCTATCTTTTCACGTACTCTTTTTCTGTATTAATTTTCATATCTCGTATTAAATCTTAATTTCATGACTTTGTGATGTACCATCCCTGGACATGACCTGACTCAAGTATATCTTGTCATATCTTTATTCGGGTTCTCCAACTTCTTCTTTACTTGCTTGTCAGAAACTTCTTTCTCCGTATCTCATATTAGGGCCTTCCTTTCTGAATCTCTTTTCGTCAGCCTTTTCAGTCAAACGTGACTTTTACCACACATACGCCACGGGGATCTCATTCGTTCTGTATTCAGTCAACTTTTGACTATCCTCTATCAGCTCCATGCCTCGCTGACATGCATTAGAGTTGACCACTTCTTTTTATCAACTACTGCATTCAATCCACCATTAACAGAATGTACTGCATTCATTCTTTCAGTGTCTATATTAGCCTATCCATCTCTCGTGAGAATTCTTCGCATAAATACAAACTAATCCACTTACTCCAAAGAATAATCACTCATGTTTTTAAAGAATATCTTTAATATTCAATCCAAAGCCTTGATTTATTACAAACGACAGTCACAGATGGTGCTTTGTGTCCTAGTTTAAACACTCTTTATAAGAGACCAAACAAGAAACCTAATTGTAACAATCGACATTTTGATTTGATATTTCACCGCGTCAGATTAAACAAATTGATTGTCACTTGGCAAATTCTAGGCCAAACTCGTGTCATACAAAACAGGCATGACAGAAGGATATCTGTCTCGGCATTTCATTGCTGAAATATACTAATTTGATACATGAATTGAGATTTAACCCTCTTTTGACTGGCGTACACCAGCAATGCCGCGGTTTGAATAAATAATAAAATTTCCGATTTTAATAATATGACTCAATATTTTCGTACGGCTCAAAGAGTCGACTCAATTGAACGACGGTTCAATTAAACCAGGGAGTCGCGAGCTCAGAGCGTATGAGCTTGTGAGAATACTGTTGACCGGTCGGTTGCTGGGTTGACATCGGTCCCACCCAGGCGTACGGTGTTCAATTCCTAGGCTAGCCATAGCAATATAAGCAACATTTTCCGCTTATTGTGGTGGTAGTAGGACATTTTCTAGCGTTGTCAGGTTATTCGTAATCCATGATTGTTTGTCTCACTTTAAAAAAAGACAGTGCGTTTATAACACATAATATGTATATTGGTTTCCTACCTTCGCAATATTTTCTCGATAAAAGATCGTTGATTGCTATTCTCAACTACCTCACGAACACCGATTTATCGTTTACCGGCGTACATAGGGTTAAATAACGTCTATTATATTATTATGATTATTAATAACGTGTTAATATATCAATGGTCGATTTGACAACACAACCATTGTCAAAAATACGTTAGACATACGAAACCTAATTTCGTACCCAGCTTCAAATTTAATCCAAGTGGTCGTTCGGAATATAAATATTGAGTTAAATAGTTTTAAACAGGTTTTATTTCCTCAAAATACTAAACACACAATATTTAGCAATGGCCTTCGAATATTTGTAATACCATCAAATCATCAACAATGAATACAAACATACTTTATTTTTAAATATAAAATGATCAGATTCATTATTCCAATATAAATATTATGTGTTTTTTAATGGAGTTTTAAAAATTTGGTAAACAGTATTCCGGTTTGAATTTAACCCACAAGTTGACCCGAATACGACCCAAAATCCACGAAATTATTATATATTTACAGAATGTGTCAAAAAATTAAGAACCTTCTGTGCAAAATATGGAAAACTAGTTGTCCAATGTTTTGTTTAAATGATGGGTATCAAATGTTTAGGAACTTATTTCAACGAAAAATGGAATTTATTGCAAGAAAGAAAGGGTTAGAAATGTTTGCATTGAAATTGCCAGAAGTGCCTTTGTTTGAAAGAAAAACTCTTCAGTAACCGTGGTTTTTTGTAATGTTTTTCTCTCAATATGAAAACTGTCAAAATGCATGAAATTTTTACAATCCGATAATAATACAGCATTTTCCATCTCCCCTGACATAAATAGTTATCTTTTATAGTAATTAAGTTAAATCGACGTAATTTTTTATATGGTTATGTTAAGCGTCTTCTAACGTGTGTTAATACTAAAAGATTACCTTTCATTTATATGTAGAATGAAAACCCAATAAAAAAGCCTAGTAAAGCGTAAAATATTTAGAATAGATTTTTTTCGCTGAGAACTTTCTAATTCGTTTTAATATATTTGAATTACTGTACTAATTTTCTTTATTGTAAGGCAAATGTGATATTTTTATTTTTGGTTTGTTAATAATAATCATTGTCTAACAATGTGTAATTTTATCCGCTATTCAGAAATTAACATTTTGATAGACAGTGTATCGTGTAACAGAATGATCATGATAATGCAAGTCGTTTGAGGATTTTAATGTGTATTTGTAGTATGAATTTCGAGTGGGATGACATATGTTTTCGTTCACTATTCATTCCATGTTTATTTTCCTGTTCTATAAATATAAAGATTGTATCATCGGCATAAGAGATAATTCATTCATATAGTGTAAATATTTTACGATATGAAATATCGTTGATTTATTTAAAATCTGGTCAAATTATTATTTTTTCTGTTAAAAACACGACTGTGAGGCCTTTAACGAATTATTTGACAAATTTCATAACAAACTATCAGTATATGTTATGAGGAAGTTGAAACAAGTGTTCTTCAAAATAATAATATTTTCGTATTTCGTCCATTATATTTATCGAACAAGGCCACCACTACTCTGAATGACTGATATTTCACTAAGAAATGGTCATGCAGTCACATTTTTCTCCTAGCATCTTCTTAAAACGTCCAAATTATATATGCAGTAAGTAATCAATAAGAAACAAATAAACTACATATATAAAGTACTGGATATAAAGAAAACTCCATTACCGTGGTCATATTATGAGTAGCGATTAAATAAGAATACCAAAATGATACTCCAGGGGAAGATTGATGGAAGATATTATATAGCGGAGCAATTCCTCACGGCCGTTACGCGTTGCTTACAAATCTACGTCGCTGGTGCTATTACAGGTCCGCAGTAACGTTATGGACCTTAGACTGCAGTGTGACGACTGAAGATTCACATGATGATATCCAACCTCCGTTGGAGAGGGCATTAGAAAAATAAGTATACTCATTATATTATCTTCCCATATTAATAAGTATTTTAAATTTGTTTGTCTAATACAAAAGCAGTTCGAAATATCACTTCCAAAAAATGACTTCACTAGCCTAATTTTTTAAGCAATTCGGCGACTCATGGGTGCGAATCAGCTAATATTTTGCAATTAATCAAAATTACTCAGAAACCGAATAATTTCATTCCAATTAGATATTACAAGTTCGTTCTGTCGGACGCTTGACGTACAATATTAAAAATCGCAAAGCAATCAAAATTATGCAAACATATTTCGCAAGAATAACACAAGTAATTATGTTTCTTGTTGCAATATCTCTTTTTGTATTGCAAAAATACGGCGGCATAATTCTACAACGGCCTATTGATAATTCTGTCCATTCCACTTCGGTGAGCGATTTTATAGTTGATAATAAAAAATAAATCCTCACACAAAGCACGGTTATGTTATGCCGTAATCAATTAATAATAACTTGAAACATGTAGTTAGAAAGCTCTTCACTGTCCCAAAATTATCTAATTTGACAAACTAAAAAACCATCACGCAATTTTTCATACCACACAGACCCTGCCCTGACACACAAACTGCTTTATTCACATTCATATATCATTTCACTCCCACTGTGTTATTCCGATTATTCATATAAATCGACAAGGATTTGGTTTACTTAATCATATAATCACGCTACATCTTCTTGGGTATCCCCGATTTTTCTTTCCATTAATTTCCGTATTATATATATAAATAATTTCCCGACACTCCGTTCTTCGTTCATACTCTCAATGTCTTGGGAATAAACACTTCATCATCAGTATACAACAGGTAACAAATTCAATTTTGCGCTTAGATTGGATAACCGCGGGGTCATTAGAGAACCTTGTGTAACACCTTTTTCGTAAAAAAAAACACCCCATAAAATCTTTGTTCACTCTACAGATGGACAATATAAGATTCTTGTTCACACCATACACAGATAACACCTTTTATAGATTTTTTCCCACCTAAACTCCCTGGGAATTTAGAATAATTTATACAAATACTCTTGCTGCAAAGAGAAGCGCGTTAAGTAGTATGTATTTCCCATGTTAAAATCAAACATAAAATATTGAAATGGACAAATAAATAAACTGAGTGACCCGACATCGGTTTTTTTTAATATAAAATAAGTAATTTGAAGGTGCAGGTATCATTTTTAATTAATTACCTATATATATATATATATATATATATATATATATATATATTTATCCCCTCTCGTACTATGTTGATCTCGCGCGACGGTACGCCAGGTATATGTTGATCCGTTTGCATTTGTTGATCCACCCCGGATATGTTGATCCACTACCCAAGCTGGCATACATATGTAAATCCCTACAGATCAACTTGTGTCATCGAGATTTTGCTGTAAGCCACGCCCGTTTTTCGGTCGCATATACATTTTACACGATTTATTTTGTTGATCTATATATTTCTGACAAACTTGACCGCTTGCATGTGTTGTAACTTGTAACCGCCAATTTCGCGCGCGTTGTGGTACTTTTTAGATTCCGTTAGAACATCCATATTCTATGAAAATGACTCTGTACTTAAAGAGGATAGACTGCCTCACGCGTATTTATATTGAAATGGAACTTTCAAAAACGTCAAATCCATGCTTAAAAAATCTTTTGAACTTGATTAAACAAAAATGTAACTTTAATGCATCATTTACTACGTTTCGTGACTTAGCAGGGGTGCCCGGGTTCATGGGGTGAGATTTGTCTAAGTCATTTTATAAGAGAAATTTTGAACATTGATTGAATAAAATTTTATTTTAATGTATCTTTTACCATCTCTCCCGACGTAAGTTTCTTGTAATGATTAAGTTGAAACAAAGCGTAATATCCATAATATGTGCCTATTAAAATTGCGGTGATTAGATTGGTGAGAATTTAATTTTTCAAATTTTAAATTGAAATTGCTGAAAAATTTATTCCAATTTGTTTTTTACTAAACATGGCTAAAGTCATTTCAAGCACCGATTCCAACCAACGATGTTTTAGTATATGTTCGTCAATCAACAGGAGCCATAATGTCTGTACATCAGAGCCCTCGAGAATTATTACAATTATGTGTACCGCCGCCCCGGGAGCCAATATATTAGATAACCAATACACCTACCATTAGTCACCGCCAACGTTTTAGCGAGATAGTTGTTTATTTTTTGTATTTTTTTACATCGTCTCCACACAGGAGGCCCTAAGGAAAATCGTAACCCTCAAGGCCTATGTCATCTTTGTGAATGCTGTGTTGGGGGTATTTTGAAAGAAAGGAAGGTCAGTGAGTTCTGGGAAGGAAATAGGTATGGATGGGTGGGTAGTATTCTGGGGGTCAGTGTGTTCGAGTGATAAACATAAGATTCCAACTCTCCTACTGCGTTGCAAGGCGATGCGTTGAAAGAGGATTAATCGATCCGGCCCACCACGCATTTGGTAGGCAAGCGCATCCGCCGCCAAGAACCGAACAAACCTCACCCCATAAACCCGGGCACTCCTGCTAAGTCACCAAACATATCAAACTACTTGAGGTGGCTCTCGACTAGCAATCCGTAGGTCGCGGGTCCAAATAAATTTTATAAAAATTAATTTGCACTATTTTAAAATTAGTGTTTGGTTATATCCGAATAGCCAGGTACTCTCCCACCTTCCTCCTCGTCATCTCCTTTGAGGTCTCCTTTGAGGATGCCATAGTCTCACTGGCTCCAGACGGAAGTTTTTGTAAGTCTCCATATTCAAATTCGGCGGTATGATTTTTTTATGTGACACCTCTCACTAGAGCGCCCCTGTCTTTACACGTTAAATACATAGAAACTATGTCGCCAACCGGTTGGGCAGCGTTATGAGGCGGGTTAAGGTAGGGGCTGTAGGAATGAATTTATTAATGCGGGTCTTAAAGAGGCCCGGATTATATTGATAGCTCGTTCCACATGCGAGCCGACTTACGATAAAACGAGGAAACGACCCGTTCATATATGTATAGATAACATCAACTTAACTGTGAACGTGTATTCCGCTCGGTCCGTCGAGTATCAAGCACGTGCACGGTGCACCGGGGATCAATGCTGCTTGCTCCTTTTAACAGGCTCTAATAAAATATCTGTAGAATAGACACAGCATACGCACATTTTGTCATACATGATTTTACCGTACATATGCCTCAGGGATCTCATTTCTACAGTATTCAGTCTACTTTCAGCCTTCTTCTGCCAGCTCCATGCCTCACTTCCGTATATTAGGGTAGGTACCAGCACTCCATTGTGGACTGCTAGCTTCGCTTCTTTGGACAGTTTTTTGTTAGCTCCAACCTCGTCCAATCATCCATTAATTACCCATTATAACCAAGAACCCGGCCACCCCTACTAAGTCACGAAGCGTAATCAGGAGAGATGGTAATAGATGCAAGTTCAAAATTTTCCATATAACATTATGCCTTTTGCTGCCATTTTGGATTTTGATGGTCAAAAGGTATCCCTCAACCAGTCTCTTTCGATCCGGCCCGCCACGCAGTAGGTATTTTTTATGGATTTGATTTTTGCGAAAGTTTCGTTTCAATCTAAATACGCATATATTTCTTATAAACAATTCAAGCAACATATATTAGGGTAGGTACCAGCACTCCATTGTGGACTGCTAGCTTCGCTTCTTTGGACAGTTTTTAGTTAGCTCCAACCGCGTCCAATCATCCATTAATTACCCATTATAACCAAGAACCCGGCCTCCCCTACTAAGTCACGAAGCGTAATCAGGAGAGATGGTAAAAGATACAGGTTCAAAATTTCCTACATAACATTATTCCTTTTGCCGCCATTTTGGATTTTTATGGTCGAAAGGTATCCCTCAACCAGTTTCTTTCGATCCGGCCCGCCACGCAGTAGATGGGCAAACGCATCCGCCGCCAGGACAAACCTCACCCTATGAACCCGTGTACCCCTGCTAAGTTATGATTTTTTTATGGATTTGTTTTTGCGAAATTTTCGTTTAGATCTAAATACGCATACATTTCTTATAAACAATTCAAGCAACACACGTCATTTTGATTTGAAACGGTACCATTTCACAGTCATTTCATGCGATATTCGACTCTAGAGACTAATACTTTGAGTTCAATATCACAAAAGATTACGGAATCACATAAAACCTTGTGATGAACAGTCCACCGATTGCCCCTTGATTGGTTCATTTAGTAAAACCATATATAGGGACACAGATCAACTTTGTCTAATAACTTCTTACCTGGATCAACATACTACGGGAATAGATCAATATATATGAGATCAACAAACATAAGTATGCCAATTTGGGTAGATCAACATACTACGGGAATAGATCAATATATATGAGATCAACATAAGTATGCCAATTTGGGTAGATCAACATAAATTATGCATCCGATTTCCATACAAATTTTGAAAATTTTACTAACAGTATATCAAATGGTTTTTCTGGCAAACTGGCAACATTGATAATTATTGTACCACTGTTGTCAATTCATTCAGATGTATTCCATAATAGCCAAGTTATATGGTGTTTAAGGTGGATCAACTTAGTCTAACAACTTCTTACTGGATCAACATAATACGGGAAGAGGACAATATATATATATATATATATATATATTTACTTCTTTAAATAATGCAATTATTAATCCAAAAGATCGATTTACATGAATTTTAATTTCCTGAGCGTAATTATTTTTCTAAATAAGATCCATGCGTGAAAAATGATTTGGAAAATTATCTGTTTTAGTCTCTGAAAGTTAGTGAGAAACATGACATTATTCATAATTCTTTTAAAAACACACCCACTGATGATGTAATAAATTTTCCACGGGTTTTTTAAGCTTCGATAAATCTATCTTAAATTCTTTAATTGATTCCCGACATGAAGATAAAATGTTATATTTTTAAACGAAAATTTGCAACAGAAAAGATACGATATTTTTTAGCAACTAATTTTTCCCATATGTTTGGCAGCTATACTTTTAAATGATCATAAATTTCTACAAAAATGGTTTTTAATCTAGATAGAGTATCGGATAGACATATCCGATTTTTTTAAATGGGATATTTATTACATAATATTGTTAATTATGAATTTTAAATCTGAGATTTTTTTTTTATATACTGAATACCTCACAAGAGTCCCAACTGCTCCCGTCTGGAGCCAGTGAGACTATGGCATCCCCAATTGGGGGATGTTGTGAGGCTGAAGGTAAGTTGGGAAGGGAAAGAGGAAGGTGGGGAAGTACCTGGCTATTCAGATCTAGTCACTAAACACGGCTAAAGTCATTTGGAGCAACGTTTCAATTCTGAATGGTGGTCTTACACCAGGGCGATACTGGTAGTATCTTCCACTCTGGAACGTGCCGCAAATATACTATATATTATTTTAATTAATTAATTGTGAAATAACACAAATTAATCAAATAAAATTTATTTGCGCACGCCGGGTTCGAACCCGCGACCTTCGTAATGGCAGTCCAATGCGTTACCACTGGACTATGCCGGCCGTCTAAGATCGACATATATAACGTACAATTATTAGGTCCCAATGGTCGAGTGGATAACGACGTTGTCTCGGTAAGACAAAAATCTTGGGTTCGATTCCCAATTGCAACCGTTTTCTTTTTTAGTTTATGTGTCTTGTTCTGTTTCATGTATCGCTTAGATTTGTTAACATTATCTTTTCTTCAATGATATATTACATTGACAAAAGTAAAATAAAAATTGTTCCAATATATATATTATTTAAATATAACTTTATTCTTTTCTGTAGGAAACGATGTAAATAACTAAATATTAACTACCTTTTGCAAGTATAAACAATGTCAGGGATCGGATGAAAAACTCTGATAAATTTCAAATTAAAATAGACTCGACTACTATTAAATATTAACATTTAAAACATATTTTTTAAAAACAAAAACCTTTCAAATATTGTCGGGTTAGGAATAACCGGACAATATATTAAAATCTCCTACTACCACCACAGTAAGCGGAAAATGTGATGGAGGACTTAGCCAAGAATTGAACACACTACGCCTGGGTGGGACCCAAACGCGATGTCAACTCCGCCAACGACCGGTTAAACTTGACCGTTAACTTGACAAACCAAAGAAAACAAAAGCTTTTTTAATCGGTTTAACTACAAACAAATTGATTTTATCGTAAAACCATTGTCCATTGATTGGTTGCCATTTCGCCAATGATTATATCATACTGTCGTAACTAACAACAATGACAGTAGAGCAAAGGAGTATCCAATAGTTGGCATATTCCATCCTTTTTTCCCTAAGGTAATCGCATTATTTATTTATTTATTATTACACGCCCTAATGGTCTTTTACACACTACAAAGTTTAATAGTAGAGTGGACGCTTAGATGGTTTGGGCATGTAGAGCGAATGAGCGAAGATAGGAGTGTAAGGAGGATATATGATGCAAATGCGAATGGTAGCAGAAGTCGGGGACGCCCGAGGAAGACATGGCACGATCAAGTGAATCAGATACTCGAGTCGGGCCATGTCAAGAGTCAGAATAATAAAAGAGTATGTATGAGACGATGTATGAATGTGAATGAGGCAAGAAGTGTGTGCCAAAACCGAGTTGTTTGGCGGTCCGTCCTCTCTGCCTACCCCCGCGGGGAAACGGCGTGATGGTTAGTTATCAGTTATTATAAATTCTAAAAATTAAAACAATAAAGGAAACATAATACAACGAAAAAATATTAAATGTTGCAACAAAAGCATATAATAAAATAAGATACATTAGTAAAAATGATAAGAAGTCTCACATAAATAGATTTTCAAAATAAAAATATATATATTGCGGATTTTATAGATGTCTATTTGTGTCTCGATATATAAAAGAATTGAAATAAACAATATTTATATTGATTATTTTTAAGATGAAATATATCTCCCAGATCTGAGTATTTATTTCTGAGACTGTGAAGTCTTGGAATCGGGGAATTTTGATAAGACAGCGTCCTGGTGTTGTAAAAATAGAAAGGTAGTAAATTTCGGCAAGATCTTTTGGGTATGTGGATGCTGATTAATTGGGGCAACTCAGGACAGTCAATTTTGTAATGAAGTATTTTATGTAGTACTATTAAATCTGTGTTAATTCTTCTTTCTGAAAGAAAGAAAGGGACAATTTATCTAGTAAGTAGTTATAATCAATGTTTTCTACAGGAATATGCAATTTATAGTTTATATACTTCAGGAACTTATGTTGAATCTTTTCAATGTTATCGGAATGAATATTGTAAAAGGGAGACAACAGAGTTTTGCACAACATGATAAATGTGCCTAAATTATTGTCTTTTGAAACTCTCAAAACAAATCCAAGAGTCTGAAGAGCCTTATTGATAATGTTATTAATATGATACACAAAAGTTATTAAAATGTTGGTTAGTTTTAACTAATTTCATCAACACATTTAATAAAATGTTTCAATATTGTTGAAATCAGAATCGTAATTTAAAATGCGTCAATCGCTATGATAATCATCTACGCAATGGAGAGGATTATGTAGCGCCCTCAATCTTGGCAAACGGTCGTTGGTAGCGTGCGTCGTTAGTAGGTTTCGTATAACAGAAGAGAACACTGGCGATCGGCGATGTTAGTGTTTGCCGTAACTGCAATGGGCAATCGCACAAGTTATCTAGAAGCAGAAGCTAGTTGCTGTTTACGAAATTGCCACAACCTTCGAGCATTGCAATTATCGGTCGCACGAGACGCCGCTCTTCGCTTGCGTAAATCACAGCACACTCTCTCACATTTACAGCGCACTCTCTTGCTATGTGGCTTATTGCCTATTGATTGTTGCTCAAATATACGGGTATTACGCGAGTTACGCGACTATGACGTTTTAAAGCATCACAGTTTTCAGTGTGACGTTTGTAAAGCATGAAGCTTTAGTGAGACGATTCAAACTTAAACTGTTTTCTTTGTAACTTAACGTCGTTTTAGCGTAACCTTTCAAGGATACCTATCTTTCTTTTAATTTTGAGAAGAATTGCTCCGGGTTCACTGGTTCAATTAGTTTGCTACGTTTGGTGACTTAGCAGGAGATTCCGGATTCATGGGGTGTGGTTTTCCCAGGTATTGGTAGCGGAAGCTTCTGCCCCTCAAATGCGTGGTAGGCCGGATTCGTGAAGGCCGAATGAGGGACCCTTTCACCTCTCAAGTTGAACTCTCTCGACCTAAAGCCTTGCACCGCAGTGAGAGAGATGGATTCATACACCCTCTATACAGCATCCCCAAAGATAACATAGGCCCTGTGGAAATTATTTTCATGTGTGGAACTAACGTAAAAAGATACCTAGGTATATAATTTTGAGAATGACATGAAAAAAATGGTTTTACTTTGACAAATTTATTGACTTTAAAATTTATGTTTATTGATGTACGACTTTTCTAGCCATTTGTTTTTAATTTTATACAGAAGAATAAAATTATTTGAAAATACTGATGTATGATTAAAAAACGTTTTTGTTTGACTATTCAAACAACATAATTTTCGGAGTAACACTTAAAAGTAACGTCGGTTTGATAATGACGTATTATGAGTTACTATATTTGTGTGATGTTACAAAGTTACGTAGCTTTTATATTTTGAAAGTAACATTTTGTCGCGCATGAAGTTTGCAAAAAATAACTGTTTTAATGTGACATTATTATAAAACAATAACAATTGAGCAGTTCTCTCAAAGCCATGGATAATCCTTGCACAAATGAATGAAACTTAATCGTGTAATGTTTCTAAAATAAAAATCATAAATGCATGAAAACGTACGTGCCTAACCTCAGCTATACCTAGAATTTCTAGAACCTACCTATAAAACATGCTTATTGACCCAATATTTTTTGCCATAGCGGACTAAAATATTGACATTGCGTTACTCATGACTTTAAATATCAAATACAAAGATCATCTAATCTCTAATTACAGGTACACTAATTTCTAACTAATTAATTAACCATCACTTAGTTTCCCGCAGGGGTAGGCAAAGAAAAAGGACCGCCACACAAAATCATCATTATCTCATCCGTTATTCTAGTGACTCTTTGTTACATATAAGATTTGTAACAGGGTGTGTGCATCACTTTACTTACATCGCATCTAAGGTCTTGGTGTGTGGGACCTTTAAGTACCTACACATTGTCATTTTGCTATTGGTCAAATTGACAGCCCTGGAATTTTGACTTGGAGAGTTGCCAAACCTGAGGGAGCAAGAATCTGTGATTTGCATTGGAAGCAGTTGCCATTCTTTGATCACCAGCCCAGAGCAGCGGGCATTCCTCTTGGCTGAGGTTCGACGAACACATTCGCCAATTTTTTGAGCATCAGCTTTGCATGTGGAGCATTGACCATTGGATTGATGGAATCGGATAACATCTGCCGATCCTGATTGGTTGAGAGGGACTCTTTTGGAGACCAGCAGCGTGAGGCTGTGTTGCAATGGATTACAGCTTTATTTTTTGGATAAATTATAAACTGGGACAGTTACTATGAAGAACCGGAATCTACTACTTGGCATCAAGAACGAACTGGTATCACACCTTCATTTTACCTAGGCAGGCCCTTTTCCAGACAGATTTAATTGTAGGATGCTAATTAATTTCTTTTTTGTGGTCTTAGTATTCTTAAATATTTTTTTATTTCTAGATAATAAACCCATCCTTACTTTTATTTGTTGCCACATAATCCCACTGTAACATCTTGACATGACCCGACTTAAAGTATTTTATTCGCTTGATAGTATTATCTCAGGGCATCCTCCCTCCACCACGTGGAATGGCTGCGCGACCTTTTCATACAAAACTTAAATTTGGATTTGAGGCCAGTACTTAAAATAGAACAGAAAAATTATTTTTTTAATCAAAGGGTAAGTATCTAATACGGATATAGGATACTTTGTTAATTTGTGTTTCAAAATATAGGTAACTAAAACAAAATCTCTTTCCGCGATGAAACTGAACTTCAAATTACTTGATAGATCGAGCGATTGAGCGAACGATTGTCAATGGCCCAGCGAAACGATCGATCTTTCCACTGCATCAATGGTACTTAAATGCGTTCAATCAAAATAATGTACTATTCTCCCCTCATTAATGTCAATTACTTCAATCTGTACACGATTTATATAAGAACTGCCATATTATTGACATGAGTTGGAAAAGTTTTAACCCTTTAGGCCTCATTCGCCATATTCCGTTATATTTCTTAACGATGTTGTCAGAAAGTCAATAATTTCTAAATAAATGGAAATTTTTTGAACGAATCCGAAAACATAAAAACTTTTTTTGAAAGGCGTTGACATAAGCTTTCAAGTTCTGTTATTAGAAATATAAAGACATTGTGTTAAAATTTTGAATTTAAAGTATAAAAAGTTTTAATTATAAACTGAACTAAATTTACTGATAACAATAAAAAATATATTTTACTAGTCAGATAGGAACCTTACTTTTTGTCGTTTCATACAAAAATAATTTAATTCACAAAGTTTCAATTTTTTTTTTCAAATTGCGGTCTTAACCTTTGTTTTTATATAGGTGTACATTTTAATTATTCTGTGGTTAACTTCTATATTTAACTATCGAGCTTAATGGTTTCTCATTAGTCATTAAATAAATCATTTTTTTTTTGGTTTAAGAGGCAAATTGGGCAATTTTTGTTAATAAATAATAATATTAATTATTTTTGTTAATAAATCGTAAAAAAATGTTTTTGGGACAAATATAAAGATTTATTATGTCGAATTTGTGTGCCTACTAGACATTTATAAGTTAAAATAAATCATTTTATAAAGAATATTTATAAAGAAGGTTGGGGAAAATCGTTTTTATTTAATTGTCATTTAACTCACAATACTTGCCAAAGCTTCTTATAAAATCATGAAAAAATCATCTTCTATAAAGGCCTATATTTTATAATAAATTTGAAACCCAAATAGATAAAGTAGCACAAATCCATACTAGATATTTGCTATATCTTTTGATCAAACATAAAATTTCAGTTTGGTTAAGTATTTTGACCTCAAATCCAAATTAAAGTTTTGTATAAAAAAGGTTGCGCAGCCCTTCCTCTTAATTATTCTAACTATTTATAAAAGATTCTAAGATCAGAGACCTCTTCCTGCACAGCATCTAATAATAAATTAATTGACCACGAACCTAGTAACCGTACATTAATAAATAAATCATTATTCTATGGGAAGACAAACGTACCAGCATAGCGGAGACTGCGAGTCACCTATAATTACAAATGAAAGTGAGACTTTGAAATGGAAAATGGATGTAGCAACCATAGACTTAACTAGATACTGAATGCAGTAGAACTAGAATTGTAATAATAATCATAATGAGAATGCTCCAAGAAGCTGTGTGACTGAGGTAAAATAACTCAGTCATAAAACAACTCAATTAAATATAAAACGTCATTCATGAAGAGATGCTGAAAGAACTTTGGAGAGTGATTATTATCCATGAAAAAGTTACCTCAAAAGGAAGACTTTTTGTCATAATCGCCCAATAAATTAAAAAGTGTTGTGATAAATGTATAATTTTTTTGTGATTTACAAAGCGTTCGTATAAACACACCTTAATAATATTTATTTCTTCCCTCTCAGTCAGCTGTTCTATGTAAGGGTGGAAATTTCGTTATCCGAACACGTGCATTACTCGCAAAACTAAAGCTACGTTTACACTAGACAATTTAGGTATACTAGTTTTGTTGGTAATTAGAAGTACTTTGTTTAACTCTTGACAGGCGAAGATGTCAAAAAACGTCTGTAACCAAGTGGGTCTTCCGACGACCCCATGCATTTTTCCGTCTTATGGGCTTTTAAACTGTAGAAATCCCAATTATTCAGTCAATTATTAATGGTAACTTATGTATTTTAAATACTAAAATAATATGTCAAGTATTTAAGTTAATATACTCGTAAGGAGGATAGTAATTTTGGGTACTACCTACTCCCCCACTTGGCTGCGGGATAGTTAAAACTTCACTTTTTACGAATAATCTCTACCTGAAATTTCGATTGTGAGCTGTGTGAGGTGTATATTATTTTGCTGTGTGAGCATGGAAAACGGTGTATATTGTTTTATTTTTTTTAAAGTTACGTATAACATTTGTGGGTTACAAGAGCAAACAAGCGGTCATATGAAACACATATTTTAAAATCTCTTGCTGTATCCCACCAAAAACTCTGGACCGGTTAGCACAGAGGTCATGGAAGTTTCAGACAGTGTTACAGTGTCCATCATCAGGACAAATGTGTAGATTGTGGTGAAGTGTGTTGACGTAAGAAGCTACAATCCTCTTTTGGCCTGCATTTCAGAATATTAATTAATTTAATTAATGTGGTTTTTGCGTTTAGTTTTGGTGTAGCCGTCAAGGCCTTCAATGTATCTGGTAATAAAACGGAATAATAACCTAAAATAAAAAAATCAACATTTTTATATTCTTCCGGGATGTAATTGATAATAAATACTTTTAAACAGCAATTGGAAAGCCGAAGCGATTTATTAAAAAAAGGTAATTTTAATAAATAGAGTAATGTCAAAAGCCACAGGCCTTGAACTGACGGAGATGGGAACCTGTTTGAATGTCGAGACCAATAGTAATATTGTTTGGCCATCCTTCCGGCAGAGAAAATAAAAACACAAACATAATTGGCTACTGTTTACTTATGAAACTAGTAGTTCTGAGCACAGTAGTAGATTTTTATTTCAAAAATGTGTTACTAATTGTTTCTTATTTAATAAATCAAAACCTTTAGTTTTTGATTTTTAAATTTTCTAAGATTTCTACTTACACACTTAATTATAAACCGTATATTTTGTGAAACTATTTTATTTCAGATAAGGAATTATACAAATTATCCAAAGAAACGTATCTCACTGATAATTCTTTTGAAAATGTATATCTATTTGAAAATCACTTTTGTTTTCGATAATGAATTGAATCAAATGTTGGAAGCGGAAATTAACACAATTTTCGACATACGATCGAGCTGAAACTCAGCAGACAGACTACATGTATACGTATTTCTCTGAAATCGGACGACATTGCAGCAGTTAATATGCGAAATAAATGTCGGTACTACCCACTCGGCATCTGGCAAGGATGGGCGCGCGGTTTACTTTGTTTCTTGGGATCGAAGGTGCAACTTACACCAAAACGAAAATTAAAATTTAATTTTTTAAGACATTTAAGTAAAAAACTTTGTTTATGCAAGTAAGGTAGTCACCCTAATGTTGAAAAATGCGAATAAGTCCAAATAAAAATGACGCTTCCACATTAAAAACAAATTTACAGAGAGACAAGTTAAAACTGGGCTTCGCTACGCTCGAGTCAAAGACGCTGAATAAATAAACCTACAGAAGTATTTTAAGCAAATTTTTTCCTCACTTCGGATGATATTAATCAAATATTGTCGAAAAACGTTTTTTTTCTTGAGCAAATTATGAATTTTATTGGCTTAAGTCTAGGGTCAAGAAGTATTTTATCGAGTAACGTCATAATTTTTCTTTGAAATCTGTAGAGATTACAATTTATCTAGGAATTGTCCATACGATGTTAGTTTATCACAGGACATCGACTTATGTAATCACTGTATATAACAAGACATTCATTTGAACTTTCTTTTTTGATTGAAGAAAATAACTGATATGGAATCTATTTTTATTTTTGACAGCTTAATTGAAAATTATATGCTGCTTGGCTCATGTTAGAAATGGTGTTTGCAAGCTGAAAATAGCTGCGTTGACCATAAAATTGAAGCCATAAAAAGCTCAAGAATTTGTCGATGTTGTTTAGCGAACCTTTGATCAACCGAGATGGAATAATTTTCAAATACATTTTATGGGGTTCTAACGAAATGGTATGTGCCTACAAATTTAATTTTCATTGCATTTAGTACCTACTCAGTACCCTACTAATTTTACCCGATCGGTTTTATTTATAGATAAAGTACAATTCGTAATACACTAAATACCAGTAGGATGTAATGTGACAAAAATAAAATACAGACTAATTTAGAATTACACACACAATTGAGTTATGGCAGTTCTTGCATTTAATGCAGAAATTAAAGATTAACTTACCGGCATGTGTTCTAAATCTAATCCATAAAAAAAACCATTTAGATTTAATTCCCGGCCTTGGATCAGAGAAACTCTTGCATAGTGTTAAAAAAGTATTTTTTTACAGAAAATTTTTGTGCACAATACATTATTAACCATTGAAGATAATATATGAATGACTCTCGAACGAAAATGTGAAACAGAGAAGTTTCGGTGGCATCTAGGAATTGAACCATGGAGCTTAGCCTTGGCGAGGCTTTACTCTACCACTAAGCTAATACGAGATCTTTTTATGATTTTTCAGTTTCATATTTTTCGTTTGAGGGTCGTTAATATTGTCTTCAATGATTAATGACGGGTTGTTTTACAGAATTTGAACAATTTATAAAATTTCAAAGTTGATTTTCAAGTTCTGTGAAGGTTCTATTCCAGTTTAGTTTTAATTTCAGTTTTTTGAAGCCCCTGGCCAGTAATTATATAATAATAGAACTTGAATAAAATCTCCACAGACCTTAAAAATCAACTTTAAAATTTGATTAATTGTTCAAATTCAAACTCATCCTTAATATTTCAATTTGAAGTTTTCCTCATTAAGTTATTACAAAAATGTAAATATATTATTATTTACGCGCAATGTATTTTATTTATATCTACAATAATTTGTACTTATTGCTAAGATGATATTGCCACTCTATTATTGTGAACAATATTACATCATAGAAAATGTTTATTACAGCAGTACGTATGATTGCGGTAGGTAAGGATCGTAAATATCCTTATATTAAACACTCGCCGACTTACTAATTAGATTCTTAAACGCTCGTTTAACTTTTTTGCGGTAAAGCCGTCCTTGAGCCTGGTTTAAGACCGTTTTAGCCAAACAAACACCATGGTAATAAGTCTAGTTTTTCACTGTTCTGGCCTTACGAGCTGTGTAATATTTATATCACGTTTTTAGTAAGTTAATGTAAATGATAGATATTTTATAGCAAAAACAGTTTTCTATATTTTTTCAAATGTAGGTAAACATTTGCGTTTATGGGTAGGTGCCCAAATAGATATTTGATTTCTATAAAAGACGTGGGTGTTTGTGAATGGGAATGTTTTAGTTTGCAAAATATTCACGCAAAAATTCCGTCATAAATGATTCTAAGAAAAAGGATGCTTTGTATTTTACTTAAGAAAATGTCAAGTGTGTAAAAAATATTAAGAATGTTTTATTCTTCAAATCTTCTTATAAACCAACAAGACTCTCATAAGATCTTAAATAATTAATTTAATGGTGATGATAAATAGTGATATTTAAATGTCCGCATACCTACACCGTTTGCAAAATACAACTTTCAGCACACCTCCTAGTACCAGCGTGATTACCAGATCCCACTTATTCTTGTATTTTTCACCTTATTAGAAAGCGGAAATATTATTGTATCTTCTTGCTAACCTAACTTCACTCATTTACGCAACTTGCAACATTTATTCCGACAACAATGTAACACACATAATTAATTTGTCAATGTAATGATTTCTCAACATTAATAAAATTTCAAATAATTCTAAACTAAACAATAACTCCACGAAACCATAGAAAAAAACTATTAAACAGATGACAAATAGATAAAATCCTAGCATAATCGAATGCAGCGCGGGTGTTTTAAATTCCTTTTGAAAACTGGGGGGAAATTTTTGAATCTGACACAAATTAGGTTATAACCTCACTTTCGCGTATCGACGGTCGATTATCGATTATTGGCGATTCACGGCACGGATGTTGGGTTTACTCGAGACACCACACGGCACGAGGAATCTCGCGGAGTCACTGCCGGAGTCGGTCGGTCGGTGGTGGCAGCAGCGGCTAGGTGAAACCAAACCAAAGATTGCGGTACATCGACACCGTACCAAAGAGAAAGTCTTCGATCGCTGGTTGGTCGCGGCTGTGGGGAGGGGGCCAGGTGACGACACCGGTATAAGGTAGGTACCGGCCGTACCGAAATTGCATTGCCATCTAGGACTTAAATCTAATAAATTGTCCTGCGCGTTTTTAGTACACAGTACCTACCCAGCCTCGTTAAACTGTTTACCTGTCCAAATTTCGACCGTTCGATGACATTGTGGTCGTATTTTAATTTAATTTTAGCAAACCTGGTTTTTGTAAGCTGTGTTGTGATGCGGAAAAGCGATAATAATATTTGTTTTATGCATATATTTCAAATTTCCGGCGATTACTATAAATGTGGAATAAATCAAGAAACGAGCATGTTGTTAATTGATCAAAATCAACAGCTTAACCACTAGGCAGGTACCAGGTTACCTACGACAACATAACGAGGTGTTTTATTTTCGAAAACATTTTAAGTGTGCTTATTTTATCATAAAATATTCATGCGCGCCTAATAGTCTAATGTGAAGATTTTTTTGTGTAAATACTAGAAAAGAGTCCCAACTACTCCTGACTCTTTGGAGCCAGTGGGACCAAGGCGGGCCATATGCGGGCGCAACTGGAGCAGTCCGCTCCGGGCGCCGAGTTGCCAAGGCGCCAAGATGCTGAACAAACCTAACACCTAACAGTCCTAACACATCGCCCTTGAGATCATTTTTCATGTAAGCGGTGCTACACAAAAATACAAATCACCCGCATATTATTGTATACGGTGACATATTCCTACACGTTTACTGATTTGGCTCAGGACCGGCCCGGAATGGGACAATGGCGGATTCAATTGGGGTGTGTTGTGAAGTTTAAGCTAGAGATGGGAAAGAGAAAGATCGAAAATTAGTTGGATATTCAGATATATAAAAGTCTTTTCAACAAACGTTTCGATTCTGAATGGTGGTCGTTCACTGAGGCGATTCTGAGAGTTTTAAGAACAATAAGGTTGACTTTTTTCTCTTCTCCAAAAATCCTACACACAACATCCCCAGAGATGACATAAGCCTTGAGGAAAATCGTTGCCCTCAGGGTTAAACTATTAATATTTATTAATCTCCCAAGCCTCTGTGTGGGATAACGTATAAAAAAAACTTGTAAATATTTTTCTTCAAGACCTGTGTCGTCTTTAGGGATGCTGTGTGGAGGGTTTTCAATGGAAATAAAGTTCTGGAAAGGACAAAAATATGAGTGGTGGGTAGAAATTTGTGGTTCAGTGTATTCAGTAGAGAAAGACGCATGCATCCATCCCTCCTCCCTCCACACAGCATCTCTCCATCAACCTGCCTCTCCCACTCCAGATCGAGGCAGTTGCTTTAATTAGATTTGTTGATCTCCTTTCCAATATAAATTGTACTAAGACTTTTTTATATTTAGTGACTGATAGATTAAATATGGCAAGAAAATCATTTTAATCCGGCGTGCTGGCACTGTTGGTGGACGCGGTGGACTGCAGCAGCTGGTCCAGTTTCTTCACCATTCTTGCTGCAGAGTCTCCATCTTCTATCTTCGTCGAACGTCACGGCGGTGCTGCCGAGGTTTGGTATCTATGTGAGGATATTGTGTCAGCTCTTTATTAGCAGCAGACCTGGACGGATGACGAACCTCGTGCTGGTACTGTTTGTGGGCGCGGTGGACTCTCTCTGCAGCAGCTGGTCCAGTTTCTTCACCACCTGTGTCACCTGTTCCTGTTCTTCATTTTACTTCACTTTATTTTAGCAATATTTATATTTTTTGTAATACCTGCATCAACTGTAAAGCGCCCCTGAGGTGATATCTCACAAAAGCTTATACAAATTGTCCAATAAATAAATAAATTAATTAATCATTAGGTACCCAAATTCTGTATAGGGCAAACGGGAGTATACAATTATGATGCCGTATTGGAGTTGTCATAATAAAACTGTAGATATTGCCTCAACGTTGGTTTACGAGGTATATGGAAAGAAATCAAGTATAACATTATTGAATTACTGATTTTACATAAACAAGTTAAGGCGATGCACTACGTCGTGTAATATTTTAAATTGAGCCGCTATCAAAAACAACCCTAACGTAGAGGGCGATAAGGTTTAAATTCCCGCTTAACACCATCAGCCTGTTTTGATTTATGCAGGAAAAAAACATGGCCAAAAAGTGCCTTTTATTTTATTTTGTAGATGTTCAGGCATAAATATTTAAATTTTTTTCGATCATTTTATAGATGACTTAATTTTACACATTATACAATAAAATCATAACCGAAAATGGGTTTGTAAGTAGGATATTTTGATCTTTAAAGCTGTTTTCATAGGCCTTATACATTATTTTTTTCTGGGCTTATAAAAAGACTTATCTAAAAAATACTCGATTGTTTTAAATGCCAAAATGTATTCTACTCGCAGTATTTAATTAAAGCATCTCAAATATTTCTGGGCGACCAAATTTTCAAACCAAAAACATTTTTTTTTTTTTTTTTTTTTTACAGTAATACCGCACAAGAGTCCCAACTGCTCCCGTCTGGAGCCAGTGAGACTATGGCATCCCCAATTGGGGTATGTTGTGAGGCTGAGGGTATTGGGGAGCGGAGGGAGATGGGGAAGAGGAAGGTGGGGAAGTACCTGGCTATTCAGATCTGGTCACCAAACACGGCTAAAGCCATTTCAAGCAACGTTTCAATTCTGAATGGTGGTCTTACACCAGGGCGATACTGAGAGTATCTTCCACTCTGGAACGTGCCGCAAATATACTATATATTATTTTAAATTAATTAATTGTGAAATAACACAAATTAATCAAATAAAATTTATTTGCGCACGCCGGGTTCGAACCCGCGACCTTCGGATCTGTAGTCAAAAGCGTATACCACTAGACCACGCCGGCCGTCTGATTTTGCATTACTACGTATGGCATCGCCTTAAGTCATTAACTTTTCGTTAACTTTCAAAAACCTGGTAAGGTCTTCAGGCTTAGAAATAATAATTCGCAAAGCTGGTACAGATATGGTGCAGGTATGTAATATTAATATTATAGTCATAATGAACCGGTTGTATACACGCATTTCCTTAATCACGTACACGTACAACCTACTTCAGGCAGATGTGGATAAAACAGGATGCTGATTCATGCTTCACAAACATTTTTATCTTTAACGTTTCTCGTTTTAATATCCTTGTTTTCGTTTCGGGCTGAATTAGAATTAGATTAACTAACTATCTAACCATCACGCCGTTTCTACTTAGGGGTAGACAGAGAGGGTGGACCGCCATCCATCTCTGTCTCGACTGCACCACACGCTTTAGAGAGAGATTTATATTCAATTTAAGAATGTTAAGTTTCAATTTTTAACTAATTTATGTCTTCTCACTAGGCATTAATCATACTTTATCACATAAAAATCAACCTCATTAGGTCTAAGAACAGGTAACAACTTGAACAAGAATTTGAACGAATCATCAAATTTCAAAGTTGATTTTCAAGTTATATGAAGGTTCTATTCTAATTCTGTTATTATATTATTATTGACCAGTTATTTCACAAAACTTAAATAATAATATATTTTGAATAGAAACTTTACAGAACTTGAAAATAAACTTTAAAATTTGATGAATTATTCAAATTCTGTGAAACAACCCGTTCTAAGCCTTCATCGAGGTAAACAATTTATAAATTTGAGTAAATTAAACATAAATTAATCGAAAGAAAAAAAATGTTACAAGAGTGGCCAGTTGGGTTCTTTAACAGTATATTGTAACAACATTTGAACCATAAATTATCATTATTCCCAAGTAGAAACAAAGCAAACATAAAGACAATTAGGGTGACACTCTGTTTTTAGCAAACGGGACTTACATAAAAAACTTTACTCTTTCAATATATTTTTTTCTCTAAAAAAATTATTAATCACTGATCGACAATATTTTATGTTTTTCATAATGTTTTGAAGTTGAATTCAGCAGATTATATTCTCTGATTAAATTTGGTTGTATTTATCTTGTTTGTAATATGGGAATCCTTTTGCGACCCTAATAGGACTATACAGTAACTAAGACTATTCAGCCACGTAACGAGTAGATCCTGTGCATAGCCTTGTTACAGCCTGCCATATGTTAGGGGCCGATAATATGAATTTCATAAATGTGATATCTGCGCGCATTTTTTTCCTAAGCTTTTCCATATTCGGTGCATCTTCTCTACAGGTTATGAGCGATCGGTGGGAAAGGAGGAACGCTGGGTTATAGAAGGTGCTCCTGCTTAGCTTTTGAGAAACACCGCCTACTTATGTTAGGGTGGTATGCCATATTCGGTACATCTTCTCTACAGGTTATGAGCGATCGGTGGGAAAGGAGGAACGCTGGGTTATAGAAGGTGCTCCTGCTTAGCTTTTGAGAAACACCGCCTACTTATGTTAGGGTGGTATGCCATATTCGGTACATCTTCTCTACAGGTTATGAGCGATCGGTGGGAAAGGAGGAACGCTGGGTTATAGAAGGTGCTCCTGCTTAGCTTTTGAGAAACACCGCCTACTTATGTTAGGGTGGTATGCCATATTCGGTACATCTTCTCTACAGGTTATGAGCGATCGGTGGGAAAGGAGGAACGCTGGGTTATAGAAGGTGCTCCTGCTTAGCTTTTGAGAAACACCGCCTACTTATGTTAGGGTGGTATGCCATATTCGGTACATCTTCTCTACAGGTTATGAGCGATCGGTGGGAAAGGAGGAACGCTGGGTTATAGAAGGTGCTCCTGCTTAGCTTTTGAGAAACACCGCCTACTTATGTTAGGGTGGTATGCCATATTCGGTACATCTTCTCTACAGGTTATGAGCGATCGGTGGGAAAGGAGGAACGCTGGGTTATAGAAGGTGCTCCTGCTTAGCTTTTGAGAAACACCGCCTACTTATGTTAGGGTGGTATGCCATATTCGGTACATCTTCTCTACAGGTTATGAGCGATCGGTGGGAAAGGAGGAACGCTGGGTTATAGAAGGTGCTCCTGCTTAGCTTTTGAGAAACACCGCCTACTTATGTTAGGGTGGTATGCCATATTCGGTGCATCTTCTCTATTTGCCCCTCAAGTGTAATGAAAAAAATAATCGATGTTGATTTTTGTAAATTTTTCCATGTTGTGAAAAATGGTAAAGAGAATAAAATGGGGAAGAACCTGCCTATTCAAACCTAGTCACAAAACATGGATAAGGCCATTTTAATCAACATTCAACGTTTTGATTTTTAGTACCTAATAATACATTACCAAGGCGAGACCGAGAATATGTTCCAATCTGGAACGAGGTGCAAATATCAAATACGATATTTCAATATTTTTAGTAATATTATCGTCATTTACATATTTTAATGGTAAACGTAACGTACGTTTTCATAGATGATCAATTTAATTATTTGTTAAAAATACCATTTTTGCAGATGATGCATGCTTTAAAATATTAAGACGAATTATGTGTTCGCAAGATTTGGCCATTTAAAACTGAATTCTTTCAAGAAATCCATAAAAATATAATATTGCATAGAGAATTAAACCCAATATTGTGTTTGTATGCCCTCCTTAAAGAAATTGAGTTTTTATACGGACAAAACTATGTATGAATTCATATTGCGTATGTACGGGCGCAAATAATTTGTCTCAATATTTTAAAACATAACTTCCAAAAAGTTTATTCAAATTCATTTATGTTTAAAACCATAAATTGCGAAACGTGTAAGTTAATAACATAAACGCGTAGACTATAACTTACTTTACATTTATTTACCTTGAAGTACGATAAAGCCGTAAATAATAATTTCTAATTTTCTTTGGCCGTGTTTATAACATGCAATCTCTGGGTTCAGAACCAACGAAGTCATCTCCGTCACGAAGGTCATTATGAACTGAGATCTGAATTAAAAACCTAAATAATATGTGATATGTCTTAGTTTAGGTCATATAATGCCCCAATTAATAATATTGTAACATACCTACAATAACAACACGACAAAATACACTATTCCTCCCCAATACAACGGTTTCACACTATGGGAAACCAATTCTTAGGTGTTGTCGATATATTTAATATTAACTTTGCGAATTTTGTGGATTACGTAATAATAATAATAGTAATAATAATAATTGGATAATTTGTAGAGCGCCGTTTTTGTGAAAAATCACCTCAAGGGCGCTGTACATTTTATTTCCTAGGATCTACATTTGTTATTTAGAAAAGATACCAAAACATACTTACCTGGCAAGTCACTTCCGACAAACACACTTATATTAAAAAGTTTATGCTTATAAAAGATAAAACTGCACGCAGAGGACACTATATCAAAAAACACTGGTCATCGCATGACCTTAAGTCTGCTATAGTTTTTATTTTAATTTTAAAAGACTTATTTCAACACTATTCCAAAATGGAAGTTATATTTTTGTAAACCAGTCAAATCGCTGTATTTTTTAATTTATGTTCTTGTTATTTTTAATTTTGTTTCTTGCATAATATTATTTTTTAATGTAATTTTATTTTTATTATTTCTTTCTTATGTTTCAAAACTGTTATTAAAATTGTACCAGCTACATGTAAAAGCCCACTGGGCGTCAAAGAAATAAATAAATAAATGAATACTTTTCCTATTCACATTTATAAATTTATATCTGTGTTTGAATCTAAGGCCATTCATGAATGGATAGCGGACCTTGAAAATAGTATTGGATTTATCTATTTACAAAACTTAATTGTTTTACAAATCCACTACCGCTATCATTATTTATGTTATATAAAGCCTGCGGGGACATAATTTACTCCGAACGGACCAAGTGACTCAGCCTCTAAATATCACCTTCACGTTTTGAGCTAGATCCTATACTAAATAACCAGGGTACCGATTCTCCAATTTGAGTCGAGGCCCTGGGCCTCGATTCTCGACGAAGTCATTCTACTCGAACAACGAGTGGTTCGACCCACTCGTTGTTCGAGTGGAATGTCTTTTGACGTTTGGCGACAAATGCATGTAGGTACTTTCGACGGCGATTGAGAGCGGCCTGGATTGGAGAATCGATGGTCGCTTGCAATTCGGCCCCTTAGAGTCAAAAAAACGTAACGCAATTTTTATCGATTTTGAGTTACGGATGGTAAAATGAATTATTATTTTATATTTAAAAGATGGTTCAGAAGCACAAAATACCATCCTTTAACTAAATGAGAAGAAATTATTAATATGTTTCGTTTGTTTAAAAGTATACAATACTGATTAATTGAGAACTATGTTTTCTTGCTCTCCTGTAAAGTAGAGAAAAATGAGATACGTTTTTTTGACCCTAAGGGGCCGATATTGCTGTTGAAAGTACATACATTGGTCGACCTTCTTATTCTTGAGTCTTGTCGAAGTTAAATAATTATAAAATAAATAATAATACGCCAAACGTCAAAAGTCACTCTACTCGTTGCTCGAGTGATAATGACTTCGTCGAGAATCGAGGCTCAGGTACTTCCTCCACCTTCTACTTCCCAATCTTTTCTTCCTTCCCACTTCCTTCAGTCTCACAACATACCCTAATTGAGGATACCATAGTCTCAATGACTCCAAATGGTTTAGAGCAGTTGGGATCTTGAGCGGTGTACACATAAAAAATAAAACGATACTACACACTTCGCTTCTTGCGAGGAATTACTTGGAGGTTAGGACTTGAAAGAGGCTTATACACATATGATGAAATCAGACAAAATTTAAACCTAGATTTAGAAAAATGTAGAAAAGACTGTGATAAAGTATTTTTGAATACAATGTCCCTAAATTTTACAAAGTGTTACGCAATTCAATGAAAAATGTGAACTACTTTTCAGAAGGAGATGCAATCTGAAAAATGGTTAAGTGAAAAAAAAATCATGAAAACTTTAAGCCATCGCAACTGCTTTCAACTCGTAAAGTATTTTCCACTAGCTTTTACCCGCGGTTTCACTCGCGTGGTATTAAATAGAAATGATATGTTTCTCCGGAATGAAAAGTAACCTATGTCCCTTCGCAGACCCCAACTATCCCTAAGCAAAAAATCACTTCCACCGTTGCGACGTGAAAGGAGTACAAACAAACAAACACACTTGCGCATTTATAATATTAATTCAGATTACGCGGTGTGGAGCTACGAAATATCCAAATTAAAAAAATAGGACAATACGACATGTTGTTTGATCCAGTTATTTTAATCATTTTTCAATACGAAAAAGAGTGTTGAATGGATTTTTAAAAAAACTTTTTTCATGTTTTTAGGCAAACTAAAGGGCTAAAAACTTTTGGCGTCAGATCTACACTTCTACGCATTTTAAAGGACACTAAAGTACTGATAGCTACGACCTAATATTATCAAATTATGCCAAAAGAATTCGAACTTGTGAATTGACTCAAATTGTGTTGTCACAAAATTAAAGACACCGTATGTATGAAGTAGTTAGATATTTGTTTAATTTGCTGTACGCTATTTGATAGTATAGTTTCTTTACAAGCGACAGTACAATACTAAATTGAAAACCACCAGCGGTCTTGCACGGAACATCGATAAAGCCCTATGTCAATACGATATTGATTAAATTCGTGATCTATGGTCAGTTGGCAACCATTCCCTAGCACGTTCAATGATTGATAAGAAATTCCGACAAAGAAAGCCCGCCAAATCTCCTTGGCTGTCAATTCAATTTGGGTGACTGTTGATATACGCTACTTTTTTTATGGAAAATTACTGGTTTATTACTAACGGAGACAGATTAACGAAGCTCCTAAGATTGAAAGACGTCATTGATACAATCAATTAAATCCGTTCGAACTTGGAGAGCCGAAATTCAGACACTTATTTCATATATCTCGTATTATGGCTAAAGATCTCATTGACCAATTAACTTGAATAAAGACTTCACTGACTAATCAAATCCCTTTTTAATGCCAAAAAGTAATTACAGAATGCCAATGCATATTTAGTTTGTATTTCAATTCAGAATTCCAGTATTATTAAAATTTTTACGTAAATATAATATGACGTTTGATGATTCGGAATGTCAAATTACTCTAGTGTTGCCAGTATGTATAAATAATTTTACAATATCGGATCGATAGGCGGAACTACCGACGAATTTGTAGCGATTTAGCTAGCACGGTCGAACTATTGATACGCCAACCGATATCTACAAAATTAAAAAAAAAAAATACTAATAAACTGACATTGTCGAATTTAAATAATAACTTTAATACACATTTAGTACTTTTTGACACTAATTAGTTCATGAGGTCTTTAATTATTATTATTTATTTATTTTTGAATTGCCAGCAACCGGGGAGTTTATTTTATTTATTTATTTTATTTTTATATATAAATTACAAACAATACAAAACAAAATGAACCTTTGTCTGTCCAACTGGGAAGGATTCCCGTTTCAGGACAGCCAAATTGTGTATTTAGTACATAATATTCTTACAATTGAATGGCGATGCTGTCAAAACAAATTTTGAGAATATTGTTGATTGCATTCGAAGTGACAGGATGGTTTCTTTATCCTTGAAAGAATCGCAAAGATGTAATTTATTACCAGGGTCAATTTGGATAACATAGTAATTGCATTCAGAACACATGAATGGTTTCATTCGGGACATCACAAGTCTGAGATTCTTTCCAGGGCATTTTGGAGAACATTTACAATTGTATAGTTAGAATTTCTACATTTATAAATCAGTATAAGACATATAAATCTTATAGTACTATATTTTTAGAATTTCTTAGGTGATAGAAATTACAAATTATTAGACCAGAATATATGCCGTGTGACATATGAATTTCCAATTTTAAAATTTCGAATCTTTATTATTTATTAAATGGCTAGACATTATTATACAGTAATTGAAATAAAACCGCGCAAAAGATTCGTAAATTTAAATTTAAATAATAACCACAATGAAGATCAAGTTATTAGGATTGAAATAACATTATCATATAGAAACAAGTAACCCGCCTCACTAGAAGATTTCTGTTCATAGTTCTGTTCTGTACACATACACATACACATACTCATATGATTATATTTCAGTATATATACCTATTCATCAACATATACACATAAATTCATAAGCACACATATATGTACACATACGTACACACATACAATCACATACGAATACTCATGCATGCACATATTACTAACAACTTTTGTTCCTCCAAGTTGGAACGGAATCAATTGATTGCGTTTCGATCATCCATGGATCGTGTATACAATTTCTTTCAACTAAAGAGCTTCGTTAGTTCACCTCCATTAAATGATTAGCCAGTTATTTTGCATAACAAACGACATTATCCAAAAAGTGGTACATATTGACAGCTTATCTGACACCTTGGAGGCCTCGCTAAAAGCAGCGGGTTTTGTCTACCGACTATCGGAATCATATTTTAGCCGTGCTTTTAACTGACCATAGATGACAGATTTCGCCAATACCGTATTGACAAAGGGCTTTATGGATCGGTATAAAATCATCAATAGTTACGCCTATCGATCTGACATTGTAAAGTTATCGATTTCACTGTGCTAGACCCCCAGCCTTATGATCCGAATTCCTAATAATAATAACGTAGCATTTATATAGCGCAGTTTAGTGTCATTTCGCTTCAAGCGCGCTTAAGGCGAAGCTTTATGCCTAAGCACTATTTTGATTAACCTTTATAACGAATTGGTGTACATTATGAATACAAAAATGTCTGTCCCGACACAGGTGTACCCTAGTGAGACAGATGTCGAAAAATTTATGCAATAAAACTTTATATTGATAAATAAATAAATAAAATATAAATATATTCTAGATAAATTGATGGTTTTCCTATCGCTTCGCTTGAGTAGAATACAAATAAATATATAAATTACTCAATAAAAAATATAAATGCAAACTACTAAAAAAAAAAAATTTTTTTAGTAGTAATGTATGTACGCATAAAGGAAACAACTTTTCAAAAATACAGCATTATAGCTAAAATTATCTGTGACAGTTTCACTTGATTAACTTTTTTGCTTTCTTATAAAATTATTATTATTCAAAAAATAAATAAAAACCAGCTTTTTGCTAGAAATCGAACGTTTCTAGACTCCGTTTGTCAAGCGATTTTAATGCCTTTTACCTACGATATAAGGTATACCAAGAATATAGACATTTTTGGCTTGTAGCTTCCTCCTAACTCCTACCTACAGGCAAAAAAACTAAGATATAAATGTTCGCGTGTATGAAATAGTTATATATAGCCAGAATTAAAGTTAAATGAAACAATGTGCTTAATATGTCAATTTTGGAGGCGGGTATGGGTACCGCCGCCCCGGGAACTATTTATTAAATAACCAACTTGTGCCCGGGTTTATCGGATGAAGTGTGTTCACGTTTGGGTCTTGGCAGCGGATGGCCTGCCCACCAGCTGCGTAGCAGGACAGTTTAGAGAGACCCTTTGACCTCTCCAGCTAGTCTCTCTCAACCTATCGCTTTGCACCGCATCGGGAGGGATGGATTAATACATCCGTCGCTCCTGGATACACTGACGCCTATTTTCCTGTCCACCCCTCATACCTTTTTCCTTCCTAGAACTTTCACTGTTAGAAATTGTATTGTATATGAAGAATTTAAGTTAAAACATACACGGAGAAAACTTACTTAAATAAAGTTCCGTTAATTTATTGAAAAATCTAGTTAAATTATTAATTTTCCTACTAAAAACGGGAATGCAGGCCTTTAACGAATGAATTGACAGAGTTCCTAACAAAGTATCAGTTGATTCATTATCAAAGCGAATGTTACATACTGATTGTGTCGCATTCTGTCATGATATTTATTATGAAAAGAACACGTGTTCTATGTATTCTGAATTACTTATATTTTATCAGGAAATAGGCATGTTATCACTTTTTTTCAGAAACGTTTTTCTCCGTGTACAAATAAGAAGTTTTTTCCAAATGGCCCTCAAAACATGTCAGTAATGAAGGTGAATGGAATAAACACGTATAGTTGAGTATCCCTGATCTACGTGCATCAACAAACAGCATCACGTGTGAGATTTGTATAAATTTAGCAACTGAATTGTGTCAAATGTGTAATACAATGGGAGTCGTGAAGGCCGCGGGTTCGCAGACCCGCGATCCTATCAACACCGACCAACCAACTAACACCGCTACACACACTGCCAACTACTAACTACTATCTACTAAATGCTAACTACTAACTGATGTTGCAGTGCACCAAGATGTACATGGTGTGCAATGTGCAACCTACGAGGTCTGCCCACCAGAGCCAAGTAGATTCTTGCCCAATGTGGCTAGGTATTTTTTTACATGAATACACATAAAGTACACTCTGCACAGAGAAAAATGAATGCTGCTGATTTATTAAAATCCTGTTAAAAACGTGACGTCACGCCAATTCCCAATATATCAGTAAATTCAGAATATATCGGAACACGTGTGCACGTGCGCTTATCCTAATAAATATAAGGACGCTATCCGGAAATATTATATTTGACCGGTCTGTGGCCGAGTTGACATCGCGTTTGGGTCCCACCCAGGCGTAGTGTGTTCAATTCCTCGGCTGGTCCTCAAAGTCCTCCATCACAACACAAGCAACATTTTCAGCTTACTGTGGTGATAGTAGGATATTTTCAAATATTGTCAGGTTATTCGTAACCCGGGAATGTTTGTCTTTCTTTTTTAAAAATTAAAAAAATAATAAAAATGTTTTATTAACACGTGTTCCGTCATCCTAATAACACAATCCTAACAACACTGATATTTTTTTAGCAAATCTTTCAATTCATTCGTTAAAGGCCTGTAGTCTCGTTTTTCAGCAGATTTTCAATAAATTAGCAATATTTTATATCAGTAAGTTTTCTCCGTGTGCCACAAGGAGCCATTGGGACCGAAAGAAGTGGGAGGGGGAGAGGTAGACTGGACTGTTCAGATCTGGTATAATAAGAATAAGCGTGAGCCACAGACATAGGAATTAATAGACGAGAAGATAATGGCGAGGGGTAAAATCAACTGTTGAAGAACGAAGGGGGTTAAGCTGACTGTGATTCGTCAATAAATCAATCTGAAAGTAAATAGGCATCTCGCATTATAATAACACCATTTAGTTCTTAAAAGTAAAATCTGCTTTTGAATGAATAGACATTTTTACATGGGAGCGCAAATTATTCGCCACGTTATGAACTAATTTGCGAAGTCCAAATTCGGCAAAGTAAATTTCTTCCGTTTGCAGAGTCGTAGTTAGTTTCAGAGTATTTAGTTAAGACACTTTTACAAATGTTTCATAATTTACTTACCCCAGTAAACAACGATGAGCACACTTGAGAATCGCTACATTGTGATGTGATAGTATATGTTTCTAAAACTGATCCATATAATACGGTGTGAATAAGCTTAAAATAAAGTAAAATAATGCTTACTTATGGAATGTAATACGACAATTGGGTTTATTCTCTTTTTCACATCTATTTTTACAAGTTTTCATATCACAAG
The DNA here is from genome assembly GCF_061612785.1 of Hesperophylax consimilis. NCBI lineage: Eukaryota > Metazoa > Arthropoda > Insecta > Trichoptera > Limnephilidae > Hesperophylax > Hesperophylax consimilis. The sequence goes on from NC_142845.1 coordinate 18,635,632, forward strand.
TCAACATTTTGCCGTGTTATTTCGTAAAATGAACCGATGATGCCTCGACCATAGTTCGCACAAGAATGATGACGTCACGTTTTCAAATTTCACTTGAGGCCATACGCGAGCCCAGCCGGCTCCAATGGAACCGGTATGGGGAGTGGGGATAATACGTTTTTAATCACTTAGGGCAGGTCTACTAATATTCATATGTCTATGGCGTGAGCACATATTTAATACTGTTTTGAATATCCTGAATTGCTTCAATTAATCATTATCAATGTTCGCGAAATATCTCGCCGACATTTATTACCTATTTGTTTTTACAACACCAGGATAGCTAGCCAGTGTCGTATTTAGCACGATAGATTGATAAAGGTTTTATCGATAAAGTCGATAAAATGTCATCGTTCCCGAGCTTGACTGTAGGTCGCTAATGAACAAAAAACACTTCACAACGACTAAGTAGTCTTGATTCATTCGATTTGTACTGTTCTTTGTTTGTTAGCGATCTGCAGTCGTGCTCGGGAACGATGACAAGTTATCGACATTATCGATAAATCCTTTATCGATCGACCGTGCTAGATACCCAAGACACTGGCTTATACTTCACAGTCTCTGAAATAAGAGGGATATAAGAGAATTGGGAGATATATTCTACCAAAACTAACCAATGTGCATTTTGTTTATTCCATCCACAGACATATGAATATATAGACTAGAAATTAAAGGTGAGGGGTAAAATGAACTGTTGAAGAACGAAGGGGGTAAAGCTGACTGTGATTCGTCAATAAATCAATCTGACAGTATATAGGCATCTCGCATTATAATATCACCATTTAGTTCTTAAAAGTAAAATCTGCTTTTGAATGAATAGACATTTTTACATGGGAGCGCAAATTACTCGCCACGTTATGAACAAATTTGCGAAGTCCAAATTCGGCAAAAAAAATTTCTTCTATTTTCAGAGTCGAATATGTTGTTTACGTATTTAGTTAAGACACTTTTATAAGTGTTCATAATTTACTTCCCAGTAACAACGATGCGCACACTTGAGAATCGCTACATTCGACCAATGTTGGCTCAATGTGATAGTATATGTTTCTACAACTGATTCATATATTATACGACGTGAATACGCTTAAAATGATGCTTACATATGGAATGTAATACGACAATTGGGTTTATTCTCTTTTTCACATCTATTTTTACAAGTTTTCATATCACAAGCCACTATTTTGCCGTGTTATTTCATAAAATGCCTCGACCATAGCTCGACGCTAGTTCGAACAAGAATGATGACGTCACATTCTCAAGATTCACGGGAAGCCATACGCGAGCCCAGCCGGCTCCAATGGAACCGGTATGGGGAGTGGGGAATAATACGCTTTTAATCACTTAGGGCAGGTCTACTAATATTCATATGTCTATGATTCCATCACTTTATTTTTCTATACACAAACAGACCTAATTTACTTCTACTATTTTGTTATTGAACATCAGAACCGTTGAGTTATAGAGTATGTTAAATTTGGTGTTGTTTATGTGAGGTTAGGTTTTATTTGTATTCTTAAATTGTTTTAATTTTTTTTAATATTTATAATAGTTCGGTGTTACAAGCAACTTGTAAAAGCCCACTAGGGCGTGTAATACATAAATAAACAGGGCAGACCTCCTGTCCCAACACTGTTAGCTAAATAGTGAAAACGATGGAAGTAATTAAGTAGATTCCAAATATCAGCGTCTGTTAATGATCCTGATTTCTTCCAATCATCTTATTTAAATCTGACATTTGTCAACCTCGTGGATAACATACAATGATGAGCTAACTCAATATTCTCTCAATTTCTTCTCAATTGATAACTTTGTTTTCCCTACCTTATACTTTAAAGGAATCTTGAATATTGTTAATTTAACGATTATATAAGGAATGTAAGAAACGACCAATGACCAACATATTATCTAAGGATACGTTTTAGGAAATTAACTATTTTGGATACGTTTCGTTTCCTATATTTGATAGTTTCGTATGCCTGACACTTTACCAAAACCACATCAAATTATCGTGTTTCAATTGCTAAAATAAACATAATTTAATTATTACTTTAATAACGACCCTTTAAGAGGCTTTTTACGTAGTAAAAATTATATATTAATACAGTACATAATTATTAAACATAACTAAACTGCCTCCATCTTTTGTATGTGTTAAGTGATAAATTAAAGATGTCCGCTGACTCGGTATAGTTATTGCCCTTCTATTTTTGCAGAATTTCTCCAATGAAATAAATCCAGACTTTTAATATGTACTTAGTAGACCAACTCAACTCATGTCGCCATATTATTGTAACAATACTGCCACTAATGCATAACAAAATTCTTTAATATATCGGGGAATATATAATATAATATAATATTTAATATATTAGGAAATGAATACTTTGATATCAATGATGAATTAAGTGTGTTATCATATAAAAGATGCATAAAAAATATTTATTACTTACGCAAGAATCAAAAGATAAGTAAGTAAGCATACTATATACCGTCGGTGCATACATAATTATGAACAATGTAACGTTTTTGACGAAAATGAACTAAATATACAGTTTTTTTTAGTTTTTTTTTCTCCACCTTCTACAATATGAACCATGTCCTAATAACCAATATTTATGGAGATAGAAAACGAATCATGTGCAGGCAGTCAAAATTTTGCATCTCAATAAGAACCATGTGAACTTATTTTACATGGTTCATATTAAATGTGCGCTTTTTTCCGCATCTATGGTCACATTGTTCATATTCTACATCTATGATTACACTGACAGTTGTCAACAGGGGCATTTAACTAAGCTTTGGCCTTGAAACTCATTTGAAACCGCCACGCCCACCTCAAAATTCTTATAGAAAACGAATAATATGGCTAAAAGCTCAGATCTCATTGGTGAGAACAGAAGGATTGGTTTGATCTCTCGCTCTCTACCATAATGACTCGTGTAACAGAAAGAGATGATGGAATTTTGCCGTTTGACAGATGAGAGTGGTTTATTTATACACGCAGGTTGTCATTTTCTGCCGAAATACTATCATTTCCGTCGAAAATATTGCGTGTTAAAGTTGTTCGTGATAAAAATACAATATAAGCCAGTATAGTGTTAGCGAGTTACAAACATATTATATTCAACCTACCTACGTAAGTTCAAGTTTAAAGTGAATTAACAGTTTTAGGTTATTCGTTCGGTTTTTTGAACAATGCTTCATACTTGACATATGTCTTCCTCCACAACGTATAAATGTTATTTATTATATCGATAAACTTATTCATGTTATTGATTATGTCATGTGTTATCCTGTATTATCTTATTGTTTTGGTGAAATTAAAGATTTTTAAACATATGTAACCATGAGTTCATGAGGCTGAAAAATGTCGGAATTTTTCGTCGTACTGTCGGACAATCATGTTTTGGAAATTTTCTTCAGTGTTTTTGCAAATTTCTTGTCATTTTGGGTGTCTTCTTCTCAGATTAACAAGTTTCATCTTAAGGAAATGCACTGTAAAAGTTTATTTTCTTAGTCAGATGAACCTTGCCCTTGGAAAACATTTCGACATTTTTCTGCTTCAAGGACATTTTTATTTTTATAATAGTTTTTTTGTGCTAGTGAATGAATAGAGTAGGCTGAGAGCAATTATGTTGTCTATGGTCGCATCTTTTTTGAAATGGCCTTGAGTTTCCTCTACCTTGTCTACTGCTCTGCTCCGCACGGTAGGTACTGCTTGTATATCTGTGGTTAAGTACTGTATAATTCTGTTGGATACAAAAAGCCGGAAGATATCGATCTAGAGAGTGGTATATTTATGGTTGTCAAGTTGTTCCCGCATATTTTCTACCTTGTACACGCTCTAGCTGTTTTTGAAGTGAATAAATAAATAAATCCGACATAATATTATTGTTTGACGGTTCGTGGCCATTTGGTTTATGAAGTAGCGGTAAGTTATTATGTTTTATTTTATAAATTTCACGTATTTTCCTAAAAACAGTAACAAAATGTCATCCGAGGATTTATGAAAAATGGCTGCCCTTTGAAGCGTCAATAATTTGAGTCCAGTGTTGTGATAAACTTCGAATTTTGACACAATGTGGAAAAATATTAAAGTTATTTTGTTTTTATGTTTCAGGGAAAGTTTAATACTAAAATTTAACTCAAAAATAAGAGAAATACATGATTATTCTAAGCATTACATGTCATTATCATCTGACTGGCATCTGTAAGTATTTGTCTGTCTTTTAACTATATTTTACTATATTGTTGTCATATTTGTGCGTACTATGTAATGTATATTTCAATCTGTGTATCTTCTTTTACAGATAAATATATCTTTGACTATAATAAGAGAAACGTGTAGAGAAATCACTGTTGTTTGCTGACAAGTTCAAAAATTTTTATGTGAGTTCATATTTTTATTACTGTACTAGTACTGTAGCAGGAAAGATGTTGAATTATGTATTTAATTTTGATTTTGTTCCAGAATGTACCGAAACCGCACGAGGGAGATTGTACGTTTAAGTACGATACGTAGTTCTGTATCAGAGGTTATGGATGTTGGAGATCTTGAACCAGTCAATCAAATGGATGTTGAAGATCTTGAACCAGTCAATCAAATGTATGACAACATGATGTTATGTCCTGTGACTGGAGAATTTATTCCAAACCTGTCGAATAACATTGGCTCCACACGGAACGATGTTATCTCTGGAGACAAAAGTCTGTGTGAATTAACTGGAGAGTGGATCCCAGAAAATGATAATACAAATGTTTCTTTACCATTAGATTCTGATTCACTTGTTCAGAAGATTAAAAAAAATAAGAGATGTAGAGTCTTGGGCAAAGAGTATGTCGGATATAAAAAGCATTGCGGGAAATATGAGCAAAGCCAATTGAAGTCAGCAAAGTCTATGGGAATAAGATGTGAACACGAACAACCCAAATTTGCACTTAAAAATTCTTTTTATTGTCATAAAATAACGGAAGAGGATCGCCTGCACACATTCAACAGTTTTTGGAAATTGAAAACTTGGTCGGAGAAGAGAGCTTATTTCCTGGGCTTTGTAGCAGTACGTGCTATAAGACAGCTTCGTCGTGAAAGCGCAGATTGCACGAAAAAGACACAAGGACGTGATGTATATCTGTTTACCAAGGACGGGGATAAATATAAGGTGTGTCACAAAATGTTTATGAATACGTTGAGCATTACAAAAAGCACTTTCAGGAGGTGGAGCTATCATAATCAAGTTGTCAATGACGAGGATAACGTATCCCCTAACACTGTAAGTAAAAAAGTTGCCAAGCATACTAAAGCAGTGGATAGTATTAAAAAATGGCTTAATCTTCTGCCAGTTGTTCCGAGTCACTACTGCAGATCACAAACAAATATACGATATGTGGAATCGTTCTTTTTATCGAAGCAACACATGCTTTCAGTCTTCAGTATTTGGTGCACTGAAAATAATGTGCCAAAAGTCAACAGAAACTTATTCAGTGACGTTTTAAAAGCTGAAAAGGTTTCCATTCACCACCCACGCAAAGATCAATGTGATATTTGTGTGGGTTTTAAATGCGGTACTATTGGAGGAGAAGTTTATGAGCAGCATATTATACGCAAGGATCAAGCGAAAATTGCTAAGAATGCAGCAAAAGAATCTGCCAGTGAGACTACATTAGTTGTCACTATGGACTTGCAGAGTGTACTGTTATGTCCCAAATTACTAGCGTCTGCTGTATACTACAAGCAGAAACTTCAACTCCACAACTTCACATTATACGTCCTAAACAATGCAGATGTCACTCTCTACACGTGGCATGAAGCAGATGGAGGTGTGACCGCGAATGAATTCACAAGTTGTATAATCAACTACCTGGAGAGCTTACCCCTACAGTATAAGAATGTCATCCTTATTTCCGATGGTTGCAATTACCAAAATCGGAACAGAATACTGGCAAGTGCATTGAGTGATTACTCTAAAAGGTCGTCAGTCACAATAGATCAAATTTTTCTGGAGAAGGGCCATACTATGATGGAAGCCGACAATTTCCATTCGGTGCTGGAGCATTACTTCAAGCCACCAATATATTCTCCAAGTGATTATTTATCTCGCATGCAAATGGCTCGACCCAAACAGCCATACAATATAAAAAATGTCCACTTCGACTTTTTTTTAAATTACGAATCATTGAATACAAACCTAACATCTTTGAGACCGGGAAAGAAAGTAGGGGATCCCGTTGTCACAGATTTGAGGGCTCTTAAATACTTATCGTCGGGGGATATCCTCTATAAATTAGACCAGTCGAAGGATTGGCTGGAATTGCTCCAACGCCGCAAGACTGGCTATGTTCCCCCATTGCCTCTATACACCAAACCCCTTGCTTTATCAGATTCTAAATTCAGGCATTTGCAAGAGTTAAAACTGGTAATAGATAAGGATCATCACCCATTTTATGATTCTCTAACTTATGTGTAGAATTGTGGGAGAAAAAACAAATAATTTAAGTGTGAATTATGTTTCCTCTTTTTTAGTAATTATATTCCAATAAAAACATCATTAAAAAATATAATATTGTGTTTATTTTACTATTATGTATTTCATTGAAGTATGATTTTATGCTATTAATATTATCGAGTTATTAAATTTATTCTTAAAGAATAAACTTACTAAAACTAGTGTGAAAAATGAGAGCAATGGTCCACTCACTGAACTTGTCAGGAGGTTACTAGTTTTAATTAGCAGAGCTCTAAGAATGTGAATGGTAGAAGAAGGCGAGGACGCCCAAGAAAGACATGGCACGACCAAGTGAATCAGATACTTGAGTCGGACCATGTCAAGAGTCAGAATAATAGAAGAGCATGTATGAGACGTTGTATTTATGTGAACGAGACAAGGAATGTGTGCCAAGACCGAGTTGTTTGGCGGTCCGTCCTCTCTGCCTACCCCTGCGGAGAAACGGCGTGATGGTTAGTTAGTTAGTTATCTTTAAGATATTTTAGAGATGGATTTTCTTCTGTGTAAATATGGGTGTTGTGATGACAAAGATGTGTGTCGTTAAAACTTGGGAATCTTAAAATAAAAAGTTTCATTCACATAATTTATACTTTTCCAAAATATTATACAAAAATTGATATAAATAATAAAACAAAATGTCATATCCTTTGCACACCACTACATTCACATAATATATTTTGTGATAATAGTCTCCCATTTTAAATCTCTACTTTAAACACAAGACTTGAATGAAATATTTTGACAGCTGCTATTGAAAATGAACAATGTGACGAAAACCGTGCACAGAATATGAACCATGTGAGCAAAATCGCATTAAAATGTGATTTTCTGATACAAAATAATAAATATTTGCAAATAACATTTTATTTTACTGAATAAAATGTATATTTCCTACTTTGTTCATAAATAGAACTTTCGTTTTCCGTTTCGTTATTTTTTTAAACAGTTTTTATCGATTATCTCAGAATGTACTAAAGCTTACATTGTTCATATTATGTATGCACCGACGATACACTAAATGTATTTTATGATAGTGTTAATAAAATCATCGTAACTTTTTTTATTTGGAAAACAACAGTTTGTAATATTTTTGGTTTTTAGGTACATGTGTAATTTACCTGAGAAATTAATTATAGATTTCATTACTATACTACACATTATGTATTCAATAATTATACAGTAGAGCTACTACATATTATTTAAAATTATAACAAGAGTTACCTCATAATCGATGTACTTTGGTTTGTTTGGGATAAGAATACATTTTTAACAGATAGTTACAATTTTTTGTTTATAATGATTTTTTTTTCTTTATTCATAAAATATATTTGAATACAGTTTTTTTACATGCTTTTCGACTACCACACAAGACACATGTCCGTATTATGATAAACTAATGTTTATAAGACAAGGTTTTTGGTGGCATTTATTTTTACTCGGGAGATATTTTCAATTTGTATTGATATTTAAGGCGACTAATTATTGGATATTTTACATTTATTTTCGTTGCAATTGAAGATATTTACTTCAGAGTATGTGACTTTTATAGGTACCTCGTATGTTAATGGCACATGTTGTGCCGTATGTTTTTAAATAAATAAATTTCCGAAAGCTTATAAATGCAAGCAATTCTGGACAATCAAATGCATTATATAAAAACACATATTTTGTGCAATGAGTACTGGGGATTTTTATAATATAACCGCCTTGCCAATGTTCGCACTCTACACTTACGAAATATTACAAGATGCTCTGTTATACAATATCATAACAATAGTTCGATCACAGATAAGACCTACTTTTACTTTTGTCGAAACTAAACCGTGATCCGAGATCTGTGATCAGTCGATTGGCTAGAACCAGCCCACTATTATAATACCTACAGATAACAAAGCCAACGGTGTTGTTAGAACCATTGGAAAATAATGGACTGGCGGAACTCTCGACAGTAAGAAACTAACCGGGTATAGTCCCATTAAATAAGCGTAATAGGCGAAACAATGAGTGTTTTTTGTACTAAAAACGCGATCATCCTTTGCTAGATACTCGTACAGTGTTTTAGTAAACCCAGAATTGGTAGATTTTGAGGTTTGCGTAGCACATAATATATATTGAAAACATTTCCCAGAAAGTCATTTTTTTCGCATTAACATTTCTGGCATAACTTTAGCAAAGGATAAATATTTCTGCCGGTTTATTAAGAACCTTAAGATGGGGTCAATAGAAGACTCACAATTAAATTGAAGAAGCACTCTAGAATCTCCCAGATTAGATAGACATAATATAATCAATTGAATCAAATATTTGACATAGATATTTGCAAGAATCAGAAAATCGTCTGCACGGAAAAAAATGAGTACTGATTTTTTTTAACCAGATACTGTTAAAAATATGACTGTATGATCATTTCCCAATAAAATATTAGTCATTCATAATATATTTTAACACATTTTCACGCAGTTGCCCTTGTCCGAATAAACATAACGGACGAGATGCGAAACTATTATTAGAAAAAATAATGTTACATAATTACATAAAAAATAATGTTACATAATTTACAGAAATATAGTAATTATTTCACCAATTTTATACATAAGATGTACCACCATAATATAGCTAGGCTTGTTGTCAATTTATTCGTTATTTTTTGTGTAATATGCCAAAGTATTCAGTTTATATTTTCAATGTGTTTTTTAACGTGAAGATTAGAATCTTTGTAGTTATTTGTATTTCGGATACTTTCTGGTAATGAATTTAAAAAAAATACTCCAAGGTATTTACAGTTGAATTACCCGATTGTTTCTTTTACATTTTGAAGTTGGGAGTATTGACGTTTATATGAGTAATCTATTGTCTTTAAATGGTGCATTTTTATTTAGAATATTACCTATCTTAGTAAGTTCGTTATGTTGCATGATAGAAGTATGATGTTTTTAGTTTTCTGACTTTAAATTCTTTAAACAGAAGTTCCGATTGATTAGAATTGAATAGAATTGTTTTTAATATTATTTTAGCTTTAATTTGTAATGAAATTTTTCTAATCATTCTTTATAGGCTTCCAGTCCCATTTTCAACAGGAAAACGAATATTTTGACGATATTTTTAATAAATTATCAATATTTCACATCAGTAAGTTTTCTCCGTGAGGAATGATGATTATGCTAAGATGGCACTGTGTGGCGGTTCACCATCTCTGTAATTGTGTACATCATCGACCAACCTTAAGCGTACCATATCTATGGTTAGATACATAGATGCAGTGTATTGTGTGGGCTGTTGTATTCTGTGCACTGTACCAATAGACTGCAGGGCGGAGTACTAAGTCATTATAGATCTAGATAATCCTGCCTTGTACCTCAGACCCAATATTAGGGGCATCGGAATGCAGCTTTTCTCGTTCGCCTGGTTGACCCAGTTTCTAAATGCATTCTCGCGACGAATGCATTTTGAAACTACCAATCATTATGACTTCCTTGTTGATTTGCAGGATATTTAAGTTTGTGGGCAGGTGTATGTATCTAACAGTTAAATGTCGCCATTTATGAAAATGAAGACAATTTTAAACATTATGTTTTGTGGATTGTTATTTAATTCATTATTTTTTTATGATAAAGTAATGTATATAAGCAAGGTTTTTTATGCATAGCACAAAGGATCACAAATTATTATAAGTCGCCTGAAATATCCATTTATTTATTTTTACTCGGAGATATTTTCAATTTGTCTGAATATTATTGTAAAATTATTTAATTCGTGTATATCTTGATTCTTGAGCTTCCATGATATGTAGCTCAATGAATGCAGAATAATTCAGTGTTCATTCTACAGCCTACACCTACACATTGAAGGCTGCAGACTGGATCACTGGACATGAAAAGGAAATTGCAGTTGTATGACATGATTAATCTCTTGGAATTGTACTTGTATTTTTTTCTACAATGCAAAAATAGGTATATCGTATAGTCGCCATGCAAAATTTACAATAACAGATAAATTATTTAAATGCTGTACATATTGTTTTTAATTCCCAAATGGTACCTGTAATCTAACAATAATTTATTTATTTTTATTTAAGTACATAAAACAGGCATAGTGCAAAAATTTACGTACATGGATGTTTAAATACATTTTTTTTTTTTTTTTTATGTGACACCTCACAAGAGTGTCCCTGCCTGTGGAGTGCACAGACAGGGGAACTATGCCACCACCCGGTTGGGCGGCGTTGTGAGGCGGAGTAAGGTAGGGGCTGTAGGAAGGGATTTGTTAGTGCGGGCCTTGAAGAGGCTCGGATTATAGGAGGGAGGAAAAACAGATGCCGGTAGCTCGTTCCACATACGAGCCGACTTACACAAAAACGAGTCGTAAAAACGGCCCGTTCTCATGTAGCCAACGTCAACCGTGAACGGGTGTTCAGTTCGTGTCCGTCGAGTTTCGCGCACGTGCACCGGTGCATCAGGAATCAATGCTGCTAGCTCCTTGGAGCAGGCTCCATTGAAATACCTGTAGAACAGACACAGCATGCCTACATTGCGTCTATGCATTAGAGAAGGCAATCGGTCTGTTAACAACGGATTGTCAATCAGACGGATCGCTCTCCTTTGCACAGATTCAAGCAGGTTTATCAAGTATTTTGGGGCACCAGCCCAAAGGTGGCTCCCAAATTCAATAGTTGGGCGGACTTGAGACTTGTACAGGGTCAGCAGCTGGTCACTGTTGAAGAATCTCCTAGCCCTGTACAAGACGCCTAACTTTTTGGAGGCCTGATTTACTCGGGCTTCTATGTATCCCCGATACTTGAGCTGGTCTGATATAGTAACTCCAAGCATTTCAATGGAGTCTTTATTGGGGAGAGTGCTCCCATCAAATTGCACCAGACAGTCATTGATCTCCCTCTTTGCCGAAATCAGACACGCTTGGGTTTTTGAAACGTTGAAACTGACCAAGTTGGCCTTACCCCAGGCACGAACCATCTCTAGGTGGTGGTCAATTTTTTGCTTAAAAACTTCCCGAGCTGTTCGGACATCATAGGTGGAAGGGGGCCTGTCAAAGAGATAACCCTCGTGAACGGTGCTGTCATCAGCGTAGCAGTGAATTGGTGCACATTCAACGAGATCATTGATGTGCAATAAAAACAGCGTCGGAGACAGCACAGATCCTTGTGGCACCCCCGCATTGATTTGGTGCGGTGAGGAAGAAGAGCCGTCAACCACGGTTTGAATTGTTCTTCCCCTCAGAAAGTCCGCAATCCAACTATGCAGGGTTGGGTGGATCCAAATAATAACAAAATGATAATAACAAAAATAGTAAAAAAATGAATAAGCTAAATATGCAGAAGTAAGCATATATCTGACTCTGAATATAAGAGGAAAGTCGAACATGAACATAATACTAGATTTAAAAAAAAATGAAGGAATGCTTGTACCAAAACATAACAATAAATACGGACAGCGAACCCTGGAATACAACGTGCCCAAAATATTAAACATGTTACCAAGCAATATAAAAAAATGCGAATTACCTCAGAGATTCAGATATATGTTGAAAACATGGCTACCGAGCAGAGATACTCTGTATTAGTAATACTTTTGATTATGGCAGTGGTTGGTGATAAATATGATGTATAAGTTGTATTGTAATAAGTAATAATATTATGAAAATATATTAAATTGTAATTGAACATGAACATCCTGTTGACAAACTGCTTAATTGCGGTTTAATGGGATTGTACTTTTAAGAACAATAAATAAAATAAAGAAAAATTCATAAATGACAAATAAGAATGGGTAAAAGGTAAATACAAATATGTTCATAAACGATTTGTTATTGTCACACCTGTACTGGTGAGACACTGATTAGGTAGGTACAATGTTACTTCTCTTTAAATAAAGGGCTTCATCACAATATCAGCTTAATATGATTAAAGGTAAAACGTTTTTTTTGAAGTGTTTAAAATGATCATTAAAAATGTCTATTTCATTATTAGAGCCATGTATAATGTTATAATTTCTTAATGTTCGCGGTACAGGGGAAAAATATCCTGTATTTGTGTGGTAGGCTTTAATATAGAAAATGTCTTTCATCCTCCTTGTTGATTTTCTTGATGGTATATTGATGTTAATTTGGGATCAAATGTTTGGTGTATCAACTGATGCATGTATAATTTTGTGTAGAAGCAGTACGTTAGAAAGTCTACGTCTGACCGTCAGTGAGTGTAGTTTATAGTGCAAAATTCGGTCATTATATGTTCCAAATTGACCGGATAAACCTTCACGACAAGCAATTACACGGGTTAGTTTCCTTTGTATGGATTCAATCCTATAATTATGAATCTCATAATTGGGAGACCAAATTGTTGATGCGTATTCGAGAATACTTCGCACAATTGATTTAAATAATGTTAAAGTTAATTCTGTACTTTTAAAACAATAATTAATAACTCTGATTTTTTTTAGATATTTTGAGTAAAGAGGACTTGAACCAATATCACAAATTTTCGCTTTTAAATATACCTCTTACACTACAATTAAATGCCTACTTGTTTCACATAATACAATAGTTGAATTAACGTTAACGATGGGCTAAATTATTATGTAATACTGATCATTATATCGACATGTTAATCGATAAATAAAACATTTAGGACGGGTTGTTTCGGAGAATTTGAACAATTCTTCAAATTTCAACGTTCATTTTCGGGTTCTGTGAAAGACTTATTCAAGTTCTGTTTTTTATATCATTGTAGGCTAGTTGCTTGACAAAACTGAAATAAAAACAGAACTTGAAAAAGTCTTTCACAGAACCCGAAAATGAACGTTGAAATTTGATGAATTGTTCAGATTCTCCGAAACAACCCGTCCTTAATTTCTCAGGAGTATTCAGATAATGCCCCATGGGAACTAAATAGCATATTAACGCTAAACACTTTATAAATAAAAATGAAAATAAACAATTGGTACGTATTAACCGTCCGTTCACGCTGTTTAGATCAAGACAATGTTTAGATTTTAGATGTTGATAAAAGTAAGACATAAAATATGGTGAAATAATAAATAACTTTTCTTATTGTTCGATTGCCTAGGTAGGTTTAAAGTTTACTTAAAATTGTATAAGACAAATATAATGAGTCTAGAAATACCCATAACATTTTAAAACCATAAATTAAAATATAAACCACGAAATATCTTTTTCTCGCAATATCAAAGATTGCAGATAAGTTCGATTTCTCAAAGTCATACATTAAACTCAAACGTTTTTCTTTGCTTAGTACCTGCGATTAGTTCCTTATTTCATAGAATTTTACCGAAAGAGGAATACCCATGGCATTTAGAATTTTGTTGCCACAAAAATGAGTTATCTTTAAAATCGGTTTAAAAAAAAGTACAACATCCTCATCCCAATACCAATGGCCAATTATTTAAACACAATCACCATAGATAAGTATTTGCCAGTCTGAGGGTAATTTGGTAAGCACGTAAGTAAGTAGAAACTATGCCATCATCTTAGGTTTTTTCAAATCTAAAAAAAATTCCCCGCAAACAGAATTTTTTTCAACGGTTTAAGATTTCCAGTAAAAAAAATCAAGGATTCTTGTTCGTTCTCTATAATTCGTATGTTTTATTTAATTGCAAATTAACATATTCATAATTTCACCGATCTGTGGTTGAATGGCTAGAAAGACTCTAATACAAGCAGCGGCGTAGCTACCTAGGGGCTACGCGGGGCAGTGCCCCGGGGCCCTCAAGCTCAGGGGGCCCTCGAATCCTAGAAATCTCATTCGAACTGAGCTTCTGGAAATTTCTCCCATTTTCAAAATAAATATGACAGGTTGCAACTTGCAACCCCACTTTAATCATGACAACTCAGTTGAGAGAAATTCAAATGTTATGCCTAGGGAATTCCCCTAAATTCAGCTAAATTCAGGAAACAGCATCAAACGTTGGGATCTACTGTCAAAATTCACTGGCGAATCGATGATCGAATCGAATCGACGATTTGCGAATGATGGTGCAGTGGGGTCAATACGATATCTGCAATAAAACTTCGTTATTTTGATATTATCAAAGCATTATCAGAAATAGTTCTAAAGAGTCCTAAAGATGAGCGTAGTGAAGCAGAGAGTATTAAAACAAAAATGCTAAATTTCGAGTTCGTGTTGCTTTGCGAATTCATGCACAGTGTATTGAACGACATCAATTATGCATCCAAAACTTTAAAAAAATGCGACATCAATTTGGGCGAGGCGAGTAAAGTTTTAGCAGAGACCAAAGCAAAGTTGCAAATTTATAGAAATGATTTCGAATTATTCAAGTGCAAAGCCAGTGAAACTGCAAGAAAATATGGTATTGATACCCATTTTCAAGAAAAAAGGCAAATAAAAGTTTAAAAACATTTTGATGAATTAGCTGCTGATCACCGATTTCCAAACTGTGAAAAAATATTTAAAATTGAGATTTTCAATAATGTACTAGACACAGTAATATCTCAATTAGATACATGTTTTATTGGTATGAGTGCAGTGTGTCATATATTCGATTTTCTAACACCAACATTTTTTATTACATGTTGATGAAGCAACTTTATTACCAAAGTGTGACGAATTTCAAAGAAAATATTCAGATATAATAGGCCCTAGTTTTTCACTTCAATTTATTAATATTTACCATCTAGTTTTACCTCAACTAACTCAAGCATGGACTGTTCACCAATTACGTAAGGAAATAATGAGCAAATATGGAGTGCTAGAATGCGACCTAACGGAAGTATTTACAGCAATGTTATTATTCTTTACAATTCCTGTCACTTCTGCAGCAGCTGAAAAGTCATTTAGCAAATTAAAAATAATAAAAAATTATTTAAGAAATAAGATGGGCCAAACTCGACTCCGACATTTATCGCTAATAGCAATTGAAAACAAAACCGCATCAAGCCTGGATTTAAACAAAGTCATTGATACTTTTGCGAAAACTAAAGCTAGGAAAAAATTGTAAATATAATTGTTATTTAGTCAGTTGGTAGGCCCAACCTTTATAAATATAATAAACCCTTGAATCTTCTCTATTTCGTTTTATTAGCCAAACCTACACCAAGTATTAATTGTAATTTTTGTTGTTACTGTTTAATATTTTTATGACCTGCCCTGCAGTCTGCAGTGCACAAAAAAGAGCTTAGTAGCTTAGCGTTTTTAAAGTGTTTGTATATTTCCTATTTTTATTTGATAAAACCTAATCAGTTTACATAGCAGTAGGGCCCCATTTTTTAATTTGCCCCAGGGCCCTTGGTTACCTAGCTACGCCACTGAATACAAGTATCACCGAACTGTGGTTGAATGGCTAGAAAAACTCTAATACAGAAATTACGTAATTAGTGCGATTCACAAATCGACATTCAAACTGTGATTGATCCTGATGGCCCCAATGCCTTCAGGAGACTCCGAGAAGCTGCCGTGCGATTCACAAATCAACATTCAAACTGTGATTGATCCCGATATCTGTCCTCAAGGCCTTCAGGAGACTCCGAGAAGCTGCCGTGTGATTCACAAATCGACATTCAAACTGTGATTGATCCCGATATCTGTCCTCAAGGCCTTCAAGAGACTCCGAGAAGCTGCCTTGTGATTCACAAATCGACATTCAAACTGTGATTGATCCTGATGGCCCCAATGCCTTCAGGAAACTCCGAGAAGCTGCCGTGCGATTCACAAATCGACATTCAAACTGTGATTGATCCCGATATCTGTCCTCAAGGCCTTCAAGAGACTCCGAGAAGCTGCCGTGTGATTCACAAATCGACATTCAAACTGTGATTGATCCTGATGGCCCCAATGCCTTCAGGAAACTCCGAGAAGCTGCCGTGCGATTCACAAATCGACATTCAAACTGTGATTGATCCCGATATCTGTCCTCAAGGCCTTCAGGAGACTCCAAGAAGCTGCCGTGCGATTCACGAAAGAAACAAAGTGAACATTTATCGGGATTGCTATATTTAGACCGCATTTTTCAGCTTTCAAATCAATAAAGGATAATAAATAAATAAAGGAACAAACCTTAAAAACTCTAATAGTAGAAATCCTAAACTTAATAATAGTGAATTAAAATGTGACCACGCCGACTGCGACGCTACTTATATCGGACAGACAGGAAGGGCTCTCTCAACTAGATTCAAAGAACATCCTAAGATGTTATAATAATAAAAGCACTTTTTCAAATTCGCCGAACATCTCTTAGTGAATAATCACATCCCGCTTGACAACAATTAACTTAAACCCTACATATAGAAAGAAAGGGCTTTAAATTAAATTTACTTGAACAATTAGAAATCAATAAAAGAACCAATGACCCTAATATTACATTAATTAATCAAGTAAAGAAAATTATTTATTCCCGCTTCTTAGTATGTTCACAAAACCTAAACAATATAACACATTTAAATAAACTTATAACAGCCACATCATTGTTAAACACAGACTTCAAAATACCCCCGCAGAATATGAAATCTATTATCACAATTATTTTATCAGTAAATCGGTTTAACCGGTAATAAATCATTTTAAATTGGGATGGTGTAAAATAGAATCAAATAAATAAGTCGTCTAAACGTGGTTGTAACCACAGTTTGAAAATGGAATTGAAAGCCGAAACAGCTGTAACAATAACATAATTCAAAAAATACTCGCAGAACTTAATAATTATATTATTAAATGGAGTTCTACGAATTAAACACAAAACAACAAATAAATATCTATCAATCAACTTCATGCTTCGAGTAGTGTTTTTTCAGTAACTTCTATGAGGATGTTTTTAGAGAACTAGTCAGCTCTTTTTCCCATAATCCCTTAAATCAATATTGGATGAACTTAATGTAGCTATTTTTGGTTTTATTTAGTTTGATCTTTGCGCTGATAGTTTCTAACAATGGCTAAATAAAATACCTAATCTCTATTCAATGGTCTCCAGTATCTACCTCGTGCTTGTATGTTTAATTATTTATTTATTTAACATGGTGAGATAGGTCAGTTCGCGCACATAATTGCCTTACAAGCTGAAAATAAGATTTAAAAAAACAACAGGAAAATAATTAACGATACTTAATATTTTATGTCTTCATAATTTTGTTTTGGGTTTGTTTTTTATCGACTAACGTTTGAAGCCGGATATATCTAACAACTTAATCATAACTTATTAAGAGTTTTTTTTCCATGCTGATATTTAATAAACTTAAAATTGAGATTCGAAGCTTTGTATCGATTAATTACTTTAATTGTTGTGTATTTGGTTTACAGGATTAACTTTTGGAAAAACCGTTTCGAAGGCTTTTTAAAAAGGGAAACTCATAAAAGTAAAAAATACCTTTCGCTGTCCTAGTTCTTGTATGTTCAATAGACCTTTTTTTTGCAAAACTTTTTTTTTGAGTTATGAATGCCAATATGTTCATTAGCCTATTGCGCATTAATGAAGCTCAAAAAAACCATATTTTTTGGTTTTTAAGTGACATTTTAAGCATTTTTCGAGTGCCAATATCCACTCACGGAATAATTTTTCAGTTCTTATTTGTTCAATCTCCTGGATATTGAACATTCAAATAATCAAAGTTATGAATATAATATTTTTTAAAAGTTCATAGATATTTGTTCAACATCCCGCCGAACGTTGAGGTCTTGAATGTTCAATCTCCACTGTCAACCAATCAGGAGCCGGCTAGTTAAAATGTGCGGCCATGTTGATTTTTAGTTGTTTTCTAACAACGAAATTGTTCCACTAAAAATACGTTTAATTCCGAATATATACTGTTATTGAACTAAAAAATGACTTCACCGACTCCAAAATCAATTCACCTAAGAACAGTAGCTCAAATAGAAAGGTAAGTCTTAAAATTATGTCATTTATAGGCTTTTTCACCATATTTTACATGTACTTCTTGAATTTGCTAGGCAAATATACAGGATGCTTCATTTATTATTTATTTATTCAATTATTTATTTACAAACTTAGGACTTTTACATCAAATGTGTATTAATAAATTATATTAGTGCATTAAAACTTATTTTTATTCAAGAAATACAACAAAAGAGCCAGGACATGGAAATGTGCAAAAAGTCGACTGTCCTCATAGTCTGATTGAAAGACATCTACGACACATATTTTGTCCGTTATCAGTGCTGAGATCGCGGATGAAAACGAAGTCCAGATATTTCAATTTTGAATTCATTCAATTAAAAGTTTCTGGTTTTTTGTTTTTTTTAGTCACATAAAAAACAATAAACATATTCTTATGTAGGAACTACAATAAAACCAAATAGGCAAACGACTAACAATAAATGTAATGTTAAATAGCGCACACCCATAACCCAAATCGCGGGATATTATAATTTTAGGATTTTAAGAGCTGAAAGTATTTAAAAAAATAATATTTTACTCACGATAATCAACATAAATAATAAGCTCACGGCAAATAAGACCTTCCGAAAGAAAAAAAATCTTTCTAAAGTAAGTAAACTTTAAAAATTACATTTATCAAATGTAGGTAACGAAACATTAAAAAAAAACAAATTTTCAACCTAAAATTGAACTTCAATAATTTTACGCATCACTCGGGATTTTTTTTTAACGGAATACCGCACACAGTTTCAACTGCTCCCAACCATCTGGAGCCAGTGAGACTATGGAATCCCCAATTGGGGTATATTAGCATATTGTGAGGCTGAAGGTAGTGTGGAGGGGAAGGAGATGGAGAGGAGAAAGAGAGGAAGGAGGATGAAGGAGAAGAGAGATGGTATGTGAGTATCTATTCAGATCTGATCACCAAACACGGCTAAAGCCATTTAAATTCTTATGGTGGTCTTTACACCATATTTTCCTCTCTGGAACATGCCGCAAATAGACAATATGTGATTTTAAATTAATAATTTGTGAAATAACGTAAATTAATCAAATAAAATTTACTTGCGCACGCCGGGATTTGAATCCGCGACCTCCGGATTTCTAGTCAAGAGTACCCCTAGACCACGGAGGTCGTAATACGTACGATATAAGAATATTTCACATCACGCATGCACCGACAGCTGATAGTAGTATATTAGCGGTAGGTACCTTTGTACTTGTGCATTGTTTTCAAACTTCCAAAATATTGGATGATTTATATAGAGCAGTTTTTGTGAAAAATCAACTCAAGGACTCTGTTTGTATATTTTAAAGTAATACTTTAAGTCAACTACTAACTAAGATAAAAGTAAAGTATTTGAAATCTGAAAATCACCCTGTATATACAATTTACCACTAATTGGCTAATTGAATAAAAATACCTCAAACTTATGGGAGCCGAATTGTTCAATCTCCAGACAATATGTTCAATATTCAAAATAATCATTCATCATTTTCAAGCCATGTTCAACGTCCACCTTTAAAGTCATAATATGGGCTTAATATAGCTTCAATCTTAGAAAAATGATCTTTAATAATTTCCTGTTACACATATGTATTAAACGAAATGACCAAAATCGAGAATTTTTTTGAATTTGCCTGTAAAAACAAAAAAACGTCTCCTGTAAAATTTGCTAAATGGTCTATTGAACATACAAGAACTAAGGCAGCGCTTTGTCGATGATTAAATTTCAGAAAATTGCAGGTGCGATATTATTCATCAATGGTTGTTTGATTACACAATACATTAGATTTGTGTAACATGCTCTACGATTATGCGTGGCCAGGTTATTATCAGGAATAGGTTTGGGCCTTAATAATTTGGTATTAGAAATAACAATAATAATTGTTTAACATTAAATAAGCAAAAGAATTAACCAAAAATACAATATTAAAGAGTTAAATTACTCCCCATGTAACCCCTATTCCTCTACCACCTTCGCTCTAATGCTCTGTCCTTCTCTAATGTGCTTTCTCTCTCTCTCTCTTTATTTCAATCCTAAGTTAGCTTTGATAATACTGTTCTTAAGAAGTTTAGGATGTAACCGCAAACACGGGAGAAATGGAAATTGTGAAGTTACAGTATATCTATGTATATCTAAACAAAGAAAAATCTGCGCCGGGATTTCAATCCACGTACGCTGAGTCAATCGTCAGGGAGATTACAGGCATGTGACAGAAACCTACATATACGTTTACGGTGACAAAAAACATACTTACCCTATCACTAATTTCAATCAACCTTTACAATTATTGAACACATCTAATAAAACCCTCACAACGCCATTTAAAGTAGGCAGCTGAGAATATGCATTTCCTTACGCCCAACTGATTTTCTCAGTGCTGGCTTTTTGGTGTTTCATTATTAATAAAAATTTTAATGATTACAGTTTTTTGTTGTCTACATCCACCATACTAGGCTCACGCCCGTATTATGGTAGCCATAATTCTTTAGATTACAATGTTAAGATGTACAGAAATAAGAGAGAGAGAAAAAAAAAAATAAAAATAAAAAAAAGCATATGAAAATAATGTAATAAAAGAGCAGTTAATTTAATTTTAGAGGTTGTTAGTACATTACGAATATATTGTCACGATGTCGGAACACGTGCTCGTTTCCACGTGTGAATATTTTCGCATTTCTTCATGATGTCAAAGCAAATGCACGTGTATTATCGGGGTTCAAAAATATCAATATATTTGTATATCAAAAGTGTTATTTATTTTCTAAAGAGTAAAATTCAGTTTGAAAGATGTCTTTCTAGAGATGATTTGGCTGCATGTGCTGTTCATAATTTATTACTAACAAAGTTTTTATAATTTTTTATTGAAATATAAAGAATATCGGTTACATTTATTTATTTATTCAAAAAACAGTTTTTAACATTAAAACATACTCTGCACATCTCGCTAGGGCATTCCTGTATCAAGATGTGCAGCTTTACAAATACATCATTTAAAAAATACCATATGTAAACTTAATATAATAATAACATTAAATTTAAACCCAAATAAGAAAAGTTAATGACACTGTTGTGTCGAGACCAGTAGACAAAAATAAACAAAATTTTAGTAACTAATGTACGAAAAATAAAACAAAAATGTCAACAAAAGAAGCATTGGGCAGTACGTTTATAGTAAGTTAGCAACAATAATATTCTTATGTTAACTAAAGTACAAGGTACCTGTGCTGGCTTATCAGACACAACCATAGGGTAACCATACTAACAATTACAAGATGGATAGAGGCCGTTCAAGTATTATGTAAGCACTATAGGGGGGCAGGGGGGTCTTTGCTTTGCTTATTTTTGATGACATGGGGGGGTGGGGGGGTCGAGATAGTGATTACGTCAGCACTGCTCAGCAGTAGTTATTTTTTTTTACATATTGGCAACCCATACATTGTCTATGTTTGAAAACCGAATACATATTCGGGGATTCCCACAAATAATTAATAAGTTTAGGTACTCGCTTAGAAGCGAATGGGGGAATTACCGCGCGCTACTCACTTGTCAAAATTTCTTCCATCAATCTGAAGATCAGAATCAAATCAGAAAAATGCATATAGGTACCAATTTTTACGAAAGCATGGGTGGGGGGGGGGTAAGAGCTTTGCTTACTTTTGGTGACAAGGGGGAAGAGGGGGTAAATAATTGTAATAAATCTGCTTACGTAATACTTGAACACCCCCATTGTATGAATAACAAATTATAAGAAAAAATAAAATAACTAAATAAAAATAGGTAAATAATAACAGATAGGTAAGTAAATAATATTAATAATAATAATAATAAATAGTAAGTAAGTAAATAAATTCAACCCACGCGAACGCGAGCAGTCCTCCGGGCACTGAATTGACAAGGCCCATGGCGCTGATAAAAATTAAAACACAACAGCCCCAACACATCGCCCTTTAGATTTTATTTCATCAAAGTTATATTTTTGTGTAGCCAAAATACAAACCATCCGAATATTATTGATTACAGTGATCACCTACCTAGGCGTCTGTTGATTTTGACAAGGGGTGTCAAAATTTTAGTCGCACCAAGCACCATTTGGCTCAGGGCCGGCCCTGCGTAAGAATGTTCCTTAAAATGGAAAGATCTTGCAAAATGTATTTCTTAGTGGTAAATACATCATGGTGTGTGTTTGAATAACGCTGAAATCAATAAATTATTTTACTTGAAATTAATAATACAAAAATATCCAAGAAAATAATTTATAACTCCGATTGAAGACTTCATTGCCATCTATGAACATAGGGTCAAACCTTTGCGGTAAAACCATGGCCGCGCTGCCTGCTTTTAGTTGTATTATTTCTCAATAGATGTCTACCAACCCCTCGTCTAACATTCCATATTTTATAATAAAAACGGCAAATAAAACATTCCCCTACAAATTAAGCATTTGATTTTGTATTCTTAAAAATTATTAAATTTGATTTCAGGCCTTAGAATCAAACTTTTTGCGTCATCCCTTAAAAAACAAAAGGCTGTATTGGTTTTATTTACACATTTTGACGAATATTGACATATCCTCGGTAGTATAGTGGTAAGTATCCCCGCCTGTCACGCGGGAGACCGGGGTTCGATTCCCCGCCGGGGAGATCTTTTGGCTTTTCATTTACCTATTTTTTTTTTTTTTTTTTTATAATCTATTATGTCTTTTGGCTTTTCATTTACCTATTTTTTTATTTTATTTTTTTATAATCTATTATGTATTGAACTCATATGCGATGTATCTTTACAACATTTCTTAATATGCATGTAGTTGTTTACGCACTGACGTAAATCCTTTCGGTATGTTAAAATGATTATTACGGTCCAATTACTCATAAGAGCAGAGCAACATCTGTTGAATCGATTATCGTTTGAGAAACTAATTATGGTAGACCTACAAAATATAATTATATTACTTTGGTACGTACAATAAAGCGCCTAACGATAGTCTGGTATCTCGTATATAGTAGTTTTGTGAACAGCAGACCTCGCCTGCATAAAATTGTGTGAAATCATTTGAGATTTTGATCAAGATTTGTTACATACCCACTTAATTATATAACTTTTTTTTTAAATTAAAAACAAAAAAAAATTTCCAAAGAAACGTCAATCTGTCAATTATAATTCTTTTTTCAAACTTTCTTTGGGCAGGTAGGTACGATAATATTGAAAAAATGCGTAAAAATATTGTCCAATTAAGCACGAAGATTTCACGTTTGAAAAACTTCAAAACGGTAGAGTTAAAAAAGGTCTTCGCTATTCTCAGTCAAAAATAAAATAAAATCATCATTTGTTTCAATTAAAAAAGGTGATTATAATAAATTGATTTCGGTGCCAAATAATACAGATACATAATGTATCCATCACATTAAATGATAGTTGGTTTGGTACCTACCCAAGAACCCAAGTAATGACTTCTGTACCCTCTATTAATTTGTTACAGTCAATGGCGCGAAGTCAATGTTTTTAGAACCGTTTCGCTATATCCTTTTACAGGGATTCCTTCCTCCGCCCCACAGTGGGCTGAAAATCGCCTTTCATAGACATAGAGACTTGAATTTTCAAGGGTATTTTTTGGATAGAAATGGATTCTGCTGATCTATTATCTACTATGCTATAAAATTTCGTACGAAGCAATTGCGTGTACAAATGAAGGAGTTATCATTTTTTAAAGAAAAAATTGTATGGCACTGACATTAAAAATGAGGCTATCTCTGGAATCATAAGATTGGCGATTCTATCCTTACACGCAGATATACTACTATTTATTTGTACTTTTTGACATACTTCGTATTGTGGCGCAACTTGCGATTTTTTTTTAAATCCTCAAAGTTGAAAAAAACACTTTTTAATGTTGATGATTCATTTTAATGCTTATTTATGCTTTGCAGTATTAACTTCATCATCTCTCTCAAAAATAATGCGTGAAAAACAGAAAGAGGGGTTACATATTTATATTTACATTTAAATACGGTTATATCAATGTTTTACGGTTATTTCTTGAGCTGTTAGCAAAGATCCCGTCTCCGAATTACAGTAATGAGCATATTTTTCTGGCCAAAAAAGGTTTCCAATATGGTAGAGGATTTAAAAAATTTGAGACAGTTTTCAAAGTGTTATTTTTAGCCATCATCAAAAATGCATTTTTTTCGATTTACCTACCGGTTCACGTACCGATTTCATTTTAACAACCGGTTCATAACATAACCGCATGGCAGCCCTGAAAACAGTGATATACTGACAAATATGTATAATATAATGGGTAGGGAGGTGTATTTAGTAGTTTCCCCTTGTGTTTTGAGTTGATGCTCCAAAAATGTGTTAGCCATTTTAGTTCACACCGCGCTGTGATGATTATTACTGTTTTAATTTATTATTTAGTATCTATCGTAAAGTTTTGGAAGTCTGTGAGAATTCCATGTCAGTTATGATAAATAATATTACTATACACATACCTATTTAATTGTTTAACGTAATTAATTAATTAATTTTTGTAGCAAAGTTACAAATTAATAATTTGTTGCATGAATCTCTAATAAACTAATTTAATTACCCAGTTAGTAGAGAAATATTATCCGGCCTAACTGTGAGCTCATATTACAAATATTAGCTTCAAGTACGAATTATAAACGACTAGCTGAAGTTCCCGGCGTTGTGCGGGCTTTAAGCAGAGTTTTTCGAAATCAGATCTGGAGTAGTTTTTAGTTTTTTCCTCATGTTTTGAAAGTCATGTGTGCAAAATTTTATCAAAAGCATCAAAATTATGCTTTAAAATGGTAGGAGACAGTGACCTTCCTCTTGTTTTGTGGGTCAAGTGTGCAAAATTTCATCAATCTCGGTATCTAGATTTTAATTTTAAATATAAACTCGCATAAGATTTTTTTCCACATTTTTTAATAATAATCTTAATTTATAAAAATCACGTGTCACTGTGTTCGTACACGCTAATCTCCGAAACCGCCCAACCGATTTTAATGAAATTTTGGTTGGTCCCAGCTTGAAATATAGTATCATGAACACGTGATATATTAGGAATTTACAAAAAGTTCAAAAAACGACCTGCAGTCCCATTTTTAACCGGATTACCAGTTTTATTATTATAATTAATTTAACTTCACAATTTACACCGTAAATTATACTTTTTACTTAACTTTATATTTAACTTCACACTTTACATCGTAAATTAGGTATACTTTTTACTTAACTTTATACTTAACCTCTACACTTAATACCACGGTGTGATTTAAAAAAAAACTTATTTTTTTGGTACCTTATATTATACTTTTAACATTATGCTGTATACTTACCTTGTACTTTTAACTATATTTCTATTTAATGTTAATAATTGCACATGTTGTGCCGTTTGTATTTAAATAAATTTGAAGAGATTTTAAATAAATTAGCAATACCTACTCATTTTTCTCAGTGTAGTTTCTTTAATCGTTCGTAACATCTTCAGTGCAAGAAAATGATACACAATTTTTTTTCATTGGAACAACACATAAATATTAATTTTGTAAAATGCATGATTTTCCTATAATTTTGGTTTCGGGTTTAGTTCTGGCGTCGTAATAACAACTTTTCAAATGGAGGAATGCCCCACTACGCAAACGGGACTATTAGCGAAGTAATAAATAAATCATGGTATAGTTGTTTATTGAAACAAGGGCGGCCTTTCTTCTCCGTTATGTTAGGACTTTGTTTTGATATCCAACACATTCGTTGACAAATGAATCGTTCAGATTATTCTGGCCCGGACTAAGTAGAAGATTCTTACAATTACTATTTTTAAATTCATTTCCGTAGCAATTGTTTTGTTGAGAGCAGTATCCAACACAGATTTTCAATAAATGTCTATTTCTTATTCGTGTAATACTGATATTTATTTATTACTTTTGGATGCCATCACACAGATCGAGGTAAAAGATAAATCAAAAGTTCCGTATTGTTTTTAGAGTCAATTTTTGTAATACATATCGACTGTGTTCTGATAAAACCACATTAAAAGCCACATTTCTTATGAATGTTACTTTTCAGTAGTTTCAAAGATAAGTCTTTTTTTTATTTTTACTGATTTTTAGGCATTGAATTTGTTTTGGTTATTTCTAGAAAACCGTAGAAGAAATTACTGAATAATTATCGTAAAGCAAAGACGATATTTAAAAAATGCAATTGCTCAAAACCGAGATTTGTTTGGTTTTTGTTTTCAGTCCAGATGATAAAACAGTTCTTTCGCAATTTCTGAGAGCATAGGTACCTATTTAAATATTTTTCAAAATAAATTTATTATTTTTTCCGAACGTCAACTACTAGCGTTGACCCTTGAAAATCACGGGATAGGCTGAATTCTTAACAAATCAATTTCAAATATGATTTAAGATTTTCACGGCAAAAAGTATTTTTGTTATAACACATTTGCCCTGATGATGGACACTGCAATGCTGTCCGAAACGTTGGCTAAATAAGGAGTTAGCTCAACACGGCATAACACCCCAAAAACAAATAACAAAAAAAATCGATTTCAAATTTGAAAATGGCACAATAAACAAAAAAACTTTAATTGCATTATGTAGGTAGTTACTTGATCGCTTGTCTGAATTATTCACACAATCACTCCCAATTCTTAAAATGACTCTTTAATTCAAAATTAGAGTTCATTGAACCAGAGTTACGCAGGACACACAAATAACCGAAATTGGTAATTTTGAGTGCGTAGCGAAGTTCTATTTTGAATGGACCATTTGGCATTTCATCTATCTGTAAAATTGTTTGTCACGTTCCGGTTCCGGTTAATTATGGTGGCCGTGTTGGATACCACTTTTTTATTCCGACATAGTTCGCATTATCGTGGTTCCTACTACGAGCTACGAGAATCAATATTATGGTAGGTACTTACCAGCCCGAAGAAAGTTTGAAAAAATAATGCTCATTGAGATGGTGACATTTAGGACGGGTTGTTTCGGAGAATTTGAATAATTCATCAAATTTCAACGTGAATTTTCAAGTTCTGTGAAAGGTTTTTTCAAGTTCTGTTATTATTTCAGTTCTGTCAAGCAACTAGCCTATAATGATATAATAACAGAACTTGAATAGGACTTTCACAGAACCCGAAAATGAATGTTGAAAATTGATGAATTGTTCAAATTCTCCGAAACAACTCGTCCTTATTTGGACAAATTGTATAATTCCTTATATGAAATGTAAAAAATTTACGTTAAATGTATGTATGCTTTATAATTAAGTAGGTAGGTATTTGAGTAGGTACCTACATACAAATATTAAATTACCTTAGTACATTTATTTTATTTCATTTAAGTTCGTTTATTTTAATTTAATTTCAGTGCAGTTCATTTTATTTACATACATAGTTTGTATCTTATATAACATGAAAATGGGGGCCTCAGCACGTGTAAGAACCCAGTGAGGTTCACATGGCCGAATAATAAAAAAAGCGAAAATTATGAACATACCTTTTTAGGCTGAAGGTCTACTGTTCACAAAAATGAGAGTAAATCTTATAAGAATGTGATAAGAATCCAGAAGTAATCCACCATCCTCACGTTGTAATAAATGTTTTCTCTTAAATCCTAAACACGTTTAATTATTACTAGTGGACCACGCAAGGCTTCCATATTGCTTTGAAACTTTGAAATTTTCTGCGAAATCGGTCAACTACTTTTCAAGTTTTGCGAGCGCTAATATACTCAGACTGAATTTGTATATAATAAGATTGTTCTCAAATTAATTCTAACTGATTCGGGACTGCACTCGGCGTTGTTCAGAGTCGTCATTACGTTGTGCTTGCATTTGTGAGTTTAGGTAATGCGTGGTATAGAGAATAGAGATCAGTTTCATTTGGTAAGGGATCCTTTTCAGGACTCTAAATCGGCTACTTAGTAAAAATAAGTTAGCAATAACCAAAAAGTGTAAATTATCAGGAGAATTGAGAGTGCTCATGGAAAAATATATTTAAATTTTAAATGGAAACTTATCAGCCTTTCGCGCTGCTCGAGAATTTGGCGGACGTTGTTAATAATAATCAGATAAGTCAAGACAAGTGTCAGATATCAGTGATGTTTCCGCAAATGGTCGGGATGGAAGACGATGTCACCTGCAGCTATGGAGGTTTGGAGCCGACCGGAAGACAGAGGTACCAGGCCAACGCCAGGGAGAGAGACCGAACTCAAAGGTTGGTTCATTTATTTGCATGGAGAACGAATAATCTTCAAATAATCTTTTGTAAACGCAGAGAAATGTCACTGATGCGTTGAAGTGATCATATTTGGGTAAATATTTAGCTGACCGCCGCACTTTTAGGTACAGGTTATGGAAATTAAAATATGTACATGTCATAAAAATAAGTACTGCTCTTGCATTAAAAAACTCATCAAAATTATTGGTAATTCAATTAAAAACTGGACTGAAGCCCGCTTTCTGATAAACTTTTAGAAAATTCGTAATAATATCAGAACACATGTTCATGCACCTTCGTTTGTCTTAATAATAAATAATGACGAAATGCGAAATGTTAGGATTTTTATGAATACATTTTCTGACATAGTGACAAAACATTTGTATTTTACTAAAAGTTTATCAGGATACCTATCAATTCGTTCGTTGATGGAAGACTTGAACAGTACCAGCCGAGGAATGGAACTCGAGACGCCTTGGTGGGAACCAGACGCGATGCTAACTCAGCCACTGACATGTCATATTGTTCAAATGCTCTTTCATTTAAATAATTACAAGTCGATTTGCACCTCGTTCCAGTTTATTAAATACTCTCAAATGACCAGACTTTGAACACGTTTATTTGTATTCTATCAAACACAATTTCAAAACGCTAATAGGTACATTCTTTTTTGAAGAATGATTAACTTAATTTTTCTAAGTTAACAATGAAGGTAGGTACGGTAAAAGTTCGGATCCATAACTGGTGATCTATTTATTCACTGTATAATTTCATCAATCTGTTATTATAAAAATCATTCGAATTTGACTTTGTTTTCTTCCGTTACATACTGCAGTAGGGTTGGCAATTGGGTGCATTCAATTTCAGTCACCTGTTGCTTGGGCTCTTTTGACTCGCGAAACGCAAATCGAACGTTTTAAATCAACTTATTCGAATTTTATTTGAATTTGAAGGCTTTTTCGAATTTTTCTTACATTAGCTCTCTCACAAGAGGCCCTGAGATTTAAAAAAAATTAATATAGGTAGGTATGATGTAGGTATTTATGTAATGAATTGATTTGTCAGCAGTGTCAATACGGCCTTCTCGGTCCTTCGTTCATTGATCCCCACGGAGCCTCGAGACAGAAAATTGAGCAAAATAGAGATACTGCGCCTGGCGGGCAGCTACATCAGTCACATGGCCAATCAGCTACTCACAGGTACTTAACAAACTTCTTACACATTTAGTAACAAAACTGACAAATAACAGAGTTATTAACAAAATAGAGATACTGCGACACCATCCATAAAACAGCTCATTTTCACAACAAAAATTGAATAAATTTCATCTTTCTATAGATTAAAACGCAAGATGAAGCGAACACAACATGTCATTTAACTATGTAGATGTAGAGTGTAGAGCTGTAAACTAAAGACGAAGCGAACAAAACATGTCATTTAACTATGTAGATGTAGAGTGTAGAGCTGTAAACCCAAGATGAAGCGAACAAAACATGTCATTCAACTATGTCGATGTAGAGTGTAGAAATGTAAACCCAAGATGAAGCGAACAAAACATGTCGATCCTCTATATAGATGTAGAGTGTAGAGCTGTAAACCCAAGACGAAGCGAACAAAACATGTAATTCAACTATGTAGATGTAGAGTGTAGAGCTGGACACCCAAGATGAAGCGAACAAAACATGTCATTCAACTATGTAGATCTAGAGTGTACACTCTACATCTACATAGTTGAATTACATGTTTTGTTCGCTTCATCTTTGGTTTACAGCTCTACACTCTACATCTACATAGTTGAATTACATGTTTTGTTCGCTTCATCTTTCTATAGATTAAAACGCAAGATGAAGCGAACAAAACATGTAATTCAACTATGTAGATGTAGAGTGTAGAGCTGTAAACCCAAGATGAAGCGAACAAAACATGTCATTCAACTATGTAGATGTAGAGTGTAGAAATGTAAACCCAAGATGAAGCGAACAAAACATGTCAATCCTCTATATGTATAGATGTAGAGTGTAGAGCTGTAAACCCAAGACGAAGCGAACAAAACATGTAATTCAACTATGTAGATGTAGAGTGTAGAGCTGGACACCCAAGATGAAGCGAACAAAACATGTCATTCAACTATGTAGATGTAGAGTGTAGAAATGTAAACCCAAGATGAAGCGAACAAAACATGTCATTCAACTATGTAGATGTAGAGTGTAAAAATGTAAACCCAAGATGAAGCGAACAAAACATGTCATTCAACTATGTAGATGTAGAGTGTAGAGCAGTAAACGCAATTTATAAATAATTTCATTACTATGGCAGCACCGATTTCACAATTTAAAAAAAAATATATTTATCTTGTGAGGTTACATTTGACTTTCGAAGAACCACTAATTTATTTACAGATATATTCCAAACTACAATAGTACAATAGGTTTCGTTTATACCAAAACCTTACAAAAATTTTGAATTAATTCTTCAAGGTATCGGTGACCAACCGTGTATGCAGTGGAAAAGATGTGAACAAGGAGGAACCAGGAGTCAGGTCTGCACCTTCTGCTGGTCTTCTATGAAGAAAGAGGTAATTTACTAACTTCACTAAAGGCTACCCACTCCAGCAATTTTTGGCATATTATGCGAAGTTTACAAAAACGTTTTGAGCTTGCCATAATGTGCCACATTTATAGAACCTAAAAATATGAGATAAACTTTGAAATCTAGGTCATTGGCTTTAAACCGGAGTAAGCAATTTTATATTATGTTCCATATGAATATTTTTAGGAGTGGTATTAATTAAATAATATGGTAAATGTATATATATACAAATGACACCAATCGCTCGAGTGGCTACACACTAAACAAGAAGAGTCATAGAGGGCACAATTTTAATTAAAAATGTTTTGTAACTACTCCACACTTTTTTTTCAACTTTTACGTGAAGAATCTCAAAGTTTTTTTTACATTTCATTAGCATTAATCAAGACTCGTGCGACGCATGAGAAGATTTTTTAATAATTTAAATTTAGCAGCCACCTTTGGTCTGGAGGACCAAAAAACTTGAAAAAAAAACCCTCGTTTCTGTACCAATACGTGCGGTCCGTTTGATAGGTTTCCCTATCTTAACAAACGGATTGCAATCTTTGGAGCACAGGTGTCAGGTAGGAATGGTGTCCTTGGACTTGGTATTTTAATGCCAAAAAGTGCCTTTTATTTTATTTTGTGGATGTTCAGGCATAAATATTTAAATGTTTTCCGATCATTTTATAAATAACTTAATTTGCCACATTATACAATAAAACTATAACCGAAAATGGGTTCGTAAGTAGGAAATTTTGAACTTTAAAGTTTTCATAGGCCTTTTAAATTATTTTTTTCTGGGCTTATAAAAAAGACTTATGAAGAAAATAATCAATCGTTTCAAAGGCCAAGATGTATTATACTCGCGGTATTTATTTAACGCATCTGAAACATTTCTAGGCGACCAAATTTTCAAACGAAAAACACATGATTTTGCATTACTACGTAGTGCATCGCCTTAATTCAACAGTTCGGCAACAATTTGATGTGTTTCCTCCCTCATGCAATATGGGTCTCTTCAAGACCGAAGTGCACTGCTTCCTCTCCCCAAAAACACCATCCACACCGCATCCCCAAAGATGACATAATAACCTGTGTGGAGTTTATATACACTTTATTTTGCCCTCTTGATGGCATTTATTTGGTAGTTGGGAATGGCTTGTGTGGACAGTCTGGATAAAGATATTCACGTTTATCTCTGTTCACCACCTGTGCGGTGTCCACTCTTTTAACCACCCTGTACAGTTTTTTTTAAATAAATTGTCTGTTTTATTTCAGAAATCCCTTCCTGCGAGTAATCAGCCAATCAGCAGCGTCATAGAAGACGTTTCTTTTTATTAGTTTTTACATTGAAATAGCACTAACCACCATTATTTATTATAAGATTTATAAGAAAAAGATTGTTTATGAAATCAATGCTTCTCTTGTTAACTGGCAGTTGGAAATCCCCATGGAACTAAAATACCCATTCTCTTTAGAAATCGCTAATAATAGGTAGATACTAATATAAATAATATGTATACTTATATAAATTTATTTACTGTTGTAAAATACTCTATTTTTAATTTGTAGTTTCAATAAATTAATATGGTATACTTCTTATTTTATGTTGCCATTAATCCATTCTGAGAGGGAAATTTTAATGTATATATTTTGTAATTAATACTGTGCAAGAGTCCTAACTGCTCCGGATTTTTCGGAGCCAGTGAGATTCTCATCGAAATCTCTCCCATGTGAAATCTATAGCTACGCCACTGGGTTCTTGAAAGAGTTTTCCCTCATCACCACAACCTGATTTTTTTTTAAATTTATTCTTTTTTTATTTTTTTTTGCAAAATATTTTGTGTATTTCATTATGTGTAGAATTAAATTTTATTATGCTAGAAATTAAATTTAGAAAAAATAAATTATTATTATCCCCAAATGCGATTTGTTGTGGGGCTGAAAGGAGTGGAGAGGGAATTGGGAATAAGAAGGTTGGGAAATACCTAGCTATTCAGATCTGGTCACTAAAGACAGCTAAAGTAATTTCATGAAACTCTTAGATTCAGAATCATGGTCTTTCACTAGCCCTTAGAAGACAGGTAATATTAAGACAGGTAAATATGTACACATCTCAAATCAAAATATAATATTGAAAATTATATTTGAAATAATTGACAGGTTTCTATAATGTCAACGCTTTACTTGGGACATTATTGAAATGCGTTCAAAACTTCTAAAACCTAGCTCTATACACTGCAAATTGCAGTGCACTTGAACTTGAAGAAGTCATGATTTCACTGATCTGCTATTATAGTTGGTCGGATCCTTGAGGGTAAGTTGACACTGACCTGATAGCGTTTGATTGATGTTTGATGACCGGATAAAGGTCTTAAGTCAGGAAATTGGCAAACCGAGTCAGAGGACATCTTCAATTTATGCATAGGAATTTAAAAGAGAAATTTTTAGAGTATATATCACTCTGAAATGAAAAAGTGTTTCTCAACCTAATTTCTGCCATGCCCCACCTCAAAGCTTCCAAAACTTTCATGTTGATTGCTAGTGTTGGTACTACTGTTCATATTTGACGATGATTTATAGTCTTATATTCCTCTAACTCAGTAAGGGACAGAAAAACTAGCTTAACGTGTGAGATTGTTGAAATATTGTTGACACCAACTTATGAGCAAGATAAAGAAAAAGACACTAATATGGTTTGGGCATGTAGTAGGAATAAACGAAGAAAGGAGTGTAACACAGACATTCAATGGAGTGTTAGGGGAATATTATGTGAAGCGAATGAAAATGGTAGAAGTCGGAGACATCGGAGAAAGACATTGCACGATCAAGCGAACCATATCAGGCCATGCCAAGAGTCAAAATTACAGAGGGTTTAAGTATGAATGTGAATGAAGCAAGAAGAGTGTGCTAAGACCGGGTTTTTTAACCGTCCATCCGCTCTGCTTACCCCTTCGGTAAACGGTGTGGTGGTTAGATTATTCATTAGTAGACTTTTCTTTAGAGAATCTCAACAAAAATTTTGTGCTTTGTCCACAAATTCTCAGAGGTGTGCCATTCTCAGTGGTCAACAGAAGAGGTGTAACAAAGTGTGCCATCAGTTCCTTTCAATATTCAGCGGTAAAGAGATATAATACTTAACAAATAGAAGTGATTCGACAAATTCTGCAGAAATACCTCAAAGCAGAGACAGTGCCAAGAGTTCGGCAGAATAGTGATCATCCTCTCAGACTTTGTGGTCGACATTTCGTCTCAGATATTCCCCTACCAGTTAACTCAAAAAGACAAACATCGTAGCGGCGGTGTCATGTTTGCAAAAACACTATGCCCCACCGAAAAAAACAAGTTCAGACTCGTCATTGGTGCAGTGAATGTAAAGTTGCCTTATGCCCTTCAATTTTTTTTTAAATATATGTAAAGTTGCCTTATGCCCTTCAATTTTTTTTTAATATATCATACACTACACATACATAACACTACAAAAATATACAACACTCCTGGCCCTACCAAACTAATGTGTGGTCACCCTCTTCAATTCCGACGCAGCGTATCGTGAATGTGTATGTATAAGAGGGACGATTTATTTTAGTGTCTAAAATATTCAGTTGTTTACTTTTATTCATTGAAAAAAAGTTTTCATGATTTAACATTATGTGGAAAAGTACATTTATGACCTACGCTAATTAAGTTTTATGATACCATTACTATTGTGTGAGTGATTATTTCTGGGACACCTACATTTTTGGGGTAAATTCAATTTTATTTATTTTATCGCCGTTTCTGGGGAAAATCAGCAAATATCTGACCGGTTGCATGAGGGTTAAATTCCAAAAGAACTAGGCAAGTAAAGAAAACTAATTGATAACCAATTTATTGTCAAAACTACATAACTAATATTCAAATAAAATCCATTACACAGAAAATAAAACCGGTTTATTTGGGGATTATTTATTAACCGGGGATTATTTGCCACCACAATGTTGGCTCAAGACAGAAGTCAAACAACAGAACACTATTGGCCGTGAGAATCTTAAATCATTTTGTTATTTTGGTTTGTTGTGCACTCTCAAAGAAGGCGACCACACTATGGTGATGGTGTAATCGTGCCACTTGAACAGGTGTCCTACATTGCATATCTCTTGAGCCTAGGACTACCATCAAATATTCCTGTTTCTTCGCTGAGATCTGCGGTATATCTCCTCTCTCGGCACAATTAAACATCTCCTGGGCCAACTCCAGTACGAAGGTTACGGATCGACTGCCTGAACATTGGAGCGCTGTGTGCCCGTTGCTCCTATCCGGGCTGTTATAAATGGCGCCGTGCTCAAGCAAATATTTCACAATGTCAATGGACCCATTTGAGGCTGCCACATGCAAAGCAGTGACACCGTCCACAATAGTTTTCGCATTGATGAAATCATTGTAAGCTCTGACTTTAACCCTCTTAACAGTCTGCAATAAGGTTCCAACGCTGTCCACACAACCACAAGATGTGGCAGCGTGTAATGCGGTGTTCCCTTTGACGGAAGCAGCGGTAGCATCAGCTCCACTCTTCAACAGCAACCTAACAATATCTGCATGTCCTCCACTTGCAGCTAAATGTAACGGTGTTCTTCCATCTGCGTGTGCCGTATTCACGTCCGATCCACTGCGAATCAAACTCTCCACCAGGGTAACGTCACCTTCGCTAGCAGCTACAATTATGTCCATTTCACATCTACTTTGAAGACTATTTATATCAATTTCTGGAATATTGCCAATTGTAACAGATTCTTTAAGATTTTTAAAGAATGAATCCAACACTAACATATGTGGGTAATTGATTTGGGGATCCCGATGTTCCAGTCCTTCCCTGTAAACTATTTGAGCGTTGAATTGTCTACCTTGGGAGAGGAATATGTCCACAATTTTGGTGCAGGTGAAAAGAGTATTAGCGTGGTTGGGCCCTAAGACATTCTTCTGAATTGCATAGACTTGCCGGTAGACCTCCAGGGCCTCCGCTGTTTTACCTTGTGCGTCGAGAACTTTTGCCAAATGACCTTGTGCTTTCAGAGATCTACTGTCATTCTGTCCATAAATGCATTTAGTATCCTCGTAAATCTGCTTGCTGATGCTCAAAGCTTCCTCAAACTTCCCTTGTTCTTTGAGCACAGCAGCGATGTTGGTTTGCACAGTCAAAGTCAGAGTGTTCAGACCTATTTTTTGTAAACTTTCCAGAACTTCGTAATTCATTTTCAAAGCTTCTTCAATTTTTTTCAAATCAAAAAGACATTGTGCCGCATGTATTTTGGTAAGCAATAGATCCATGTGGTCGTCGCCCAGAGCTTCCTGTTGTTTAGTGATTACTTCCTGAAATACTTCCAAAGCCTCCTGGCTCCGTCCTAGACGCATTAATGCAGCAGCAATCTGACTTCTCGTGCGAAGCGAAAGTCGGTGATTTGGTCCCAGGGTATCCCTTCTTATTATATAAATTTCATCTAATATTGATAAAGCATCGAAAATTCTTGACTGAAAGAAAAATATTTGAGCTATCTCTTCTACAATGAGAAGGGTGCCAGGGTCATTTCTTCCCAACAAACGATGTCTTTCATTTAACAATTCCTCTAGAATAGACGAGGCTTCTGTGAAATTTTCGAAATCAACCAAAACTTTTACCTTTGTCAAATTGTGTGAAAAATGATCTTGTAAAATGTTACATAACCTGCCTACTTTAGGAAAGTTATTTTTCATAGCAACCTCCACAAGAGTACTTCCTTGTATATTCCGAGACTTGAGCACTGCTTTAATGGTCCCGATGTCTCCAATTTTGGCAATATCTTCAATCACCTTCGCATCGCAATTTTCAGCTTTTTTGAAAGAGTTGTGCACAAGTTTCAGTAAATAAATAGTATTTTCCTGTGTTGCTAAATCAAAGGGTGTTTTTCCGTTCTTGGACTCAATATTGTACACTGCGCCATTTTGTAATAAAGATACAATGATACCCAGATGAGAAAATTCAGAAGCAATATGCAGGGGAGTTTTTCCTTCTTTTCCAAAAGCATTAGGTTTAGCTCCATTCTTCAGGAGAATATCGCATATCTCCTGAAAACCTTTCTCAGAGGCCAAATGCAGAGGTGAGGAATTATCTGCATTCTTTGCTTCTACCAACTTTCGAATTTCTTCAATTAACTTTTCTGCTTTAGAAACAGCATTCTCATTTACAGCTTTAAAAAGTTGTCCTACTGATGCTAACAGTTCTCTGGTGTCAGCGTCGCTAGTTAAATCTAATGGTGAGTTACCATCACCATCTGTAGCATCATACATTGCGCCATTACTGAGTAAAGCGATCACAAGTTCATTGTGACCCTTCCCAGCGGCATAGTGAATAGGCAGTTTGCCCGCCACATCAACTGTATTAACATCAGCATGTTTATCTATCAGGTATTGAGCCAGTGTTGGATGTCCGCCTAACGTAGCTATGTGCAACAGTGTAGCGCCACTATCACCGAGATCGCCAATAGTCATCCCACGCTCGAGAAAAAACTCTACCAGTTTCAAATGCCCTTGGTAAGCCGCAATGTGAATCGCTTTTAAACCATTCGAATCTCTAATGTTAAGATCTGCTCCTCGGTCCAACAGGTATTTTACGACTTCTAGATTTCCCGCCATAGCCGCAAGATCCAAAAGCGACCAGTCGTTACTGCATTTAGCATTTACTTTGACCTTGCAATGTTTGAAAAAACAATTCACATTATTCAATTTGTTGTTAATAATTGATAGCTCTATCGGTGTGCAGTTCTTTTCATCTAGTACATCATGTTTGGCTCCCGATCGAAGTAAAGATTCCACGACACCGGAATGATCCAAGATGGCTGCTAAATGTAGTGGAGAGGACCATCCATCAGGTGTTAGATTAGCATCAGATCCGTGTTCCAACAAGACATCCACAAACTCCTTGTGACCACCGTTCACAGCCAATAATAAAGCTGTAGAGTTGCCTGGACAAATAAAATCAACCTTGACACCTTTGCTTATCAGAGCTCGGCCTATGTGCCAATTACCTGAGTCGGCCGCTAATTGCAAGAACGAAGGTCCTTCAACATTCATATGAATGTCCAAATCTTTGCGTTTAAGCAATGTTTCGACAATATATTTATGTCCTGCAGAAATTGCAGTAGCCAGCGGTCTCCCTCCCCCTATGTTAACATCGGCCCCCTTGGCTAGCAATATATCCAATAGCTCTTTATTGTTAGTGTTGGCTACTTCGCATAATACGGAAAATTGCTCATTATTTAGTGAGTTTATATCAGCACCCTTATTTAATAATAGGTTTACAGTTGATTTGTGGTTTCCTGCCACTGCTAGATGTAATGCGGAATTACCACGCATGTTCACAGCGGGGACATCTGCCCGTCCTTCAATCAATGCTTCAACAACGCTTCTGTATCCATGAAAAGATGATAAGTGCAAAGCTGTGTTGCTGTCCTCACAAACCTCTTCAATGTTAGCTCCCCACTTAAGTAAGAGCTGAACAGTTTTCTGGTTGGAAGCTTTTTTGGCAGCCAAGTGCAAAGGTGTGCAGTTTATTTTGTTCTTGGTATTTACATTGGAACCTTTTATTACTAAAGACTCTGA
This sequence comes from Hesperophylax consimilis, assembly GCF_061612785.1. Lineage (NCBI taxonomy): Eukaryota > Metazoa > Arthropoda > Insecta > Trichoptera > Limnephilidae > Hesperophylax > Hesperophylax consimilis. The sequence continues at coordinate 18,674,465 of NC_142845.1, forward strand.
AACCGCTGCATGACCTTTACCAGCACTCAAGTGCAGAGGAGTTGAACCATCATCATTAACAGAGCAGACATCGGCACCTGCACCCAACAGAATTTCTACGGTTTCCCGGTGACCCCCATCTGCAGCCAGGTGTAATGGTGTCATTTGATTTGCAGTGCGTGCATCAATGATGAATCCCCGCTCAATCAAAGATCTAACAATATCACTATGACCCAACATAGCACTGACATGTAATGCAGAAAAACCATCTGCATTTTTACAGTCCAACTGAGCCCCAGCTTGTAAGAGAAGTTCAAATATATTGTAGTTTCCGCTCCTCACTGCAGAAAGTAGTGGACTCACACCAATTACATTCAAGGAGTTAATATTAGCGTGGTTTTCCAAAATAATCTGGACTATTTTTGTTTGGTCATTGTTGATCGCCGTTTGCAAGGGAGTGTTGCGGGAGTGCTTAGAGACTATGTCAATGAAGGCTCCTTCCTTCAAAAGGATATTCACTACATCTACATGGTTATTAAGCACGGCGGAATGTAACGGAGTTAATCCTTTGGTAGTTTGCAAGTTCACATATGCTCCATGTTTTATAAGACATTTAACAACCTCTGTATTACCATAAGCCGCAGCCAAGTGCAAGGGACGTATGTCTTGAAGAGTCTTGGCATTGACATCAGCTCTGTTCTCCACTAAGTACTGCACCAGCTCTGCATGACCGTGTTCAGCAGCTGCATGAAGAGGAGTAAAATCACTGTGATCATCATCAATAGCTGCAGTATCAACTTCTAATAGAACTTTGAATGAATCAATACAATTGTTTACTAATGCGTAATATAAAGAAGAGAAGCCTTGGGTATCTTTAATGCCTACGATTGCTCCGAGAGACAATAATGTTACAACAGATTCCTTGTGACCGTTCAGAGCTGCTATGTGCAGAGGTGTCTTTCCAGTGCCATCAGGCTGATCAATTAAAACACTTATCTCTTCCACAAGATATTTCACAATGGCCTCTCTTCCAAAAGCTGCTGCTATGTGCAAAGGGGTCTGCCCATTTACATCCATTGAATCTGGGCTCACGTTATTTTCAATTAACATTTGAACCATTTCAACGCTGGTTCCCTTAGCAGCGGTGTGTAACGTGGTGGAACAACAGATTAAACTTCTGGAATATAAGTCCGCTCCTTCTCGGATACATGTTTGCAAACTCTGGAGGTTGCCTTCAACCAAAGCTTTAAGCATTTCTTCCTGATTTTTTATAATCTCTAAGTTCCGGTCAAATTTCTGTTCCAGTTGTTTAAAATTGTGAGAAAATATTTTTCCCATTTTGCCATTGTTTAAAATGAGTATTTCTTCCGTGTCAGGTTCCGAAAGTAAGATGGTGTTCAAGATCATGGCAGAGAAAGAGTCGCTGGATAGAATATTGTCAACCAATGCATTACCGTGAGCCAAGTAGTTTCTCAACATCCTTCCGGTCAACAGAGGCACATTATGGTCAAGATAAAGCCAATTGTTAGAGAGACACTTGGTCTTTTCTTCCAACAGAGACATGGTGTCCAGCATGAGAGCTTCGATCCTCAGTTTGTTGTGATTAGTCTTTTGGACGAATGGAAGTAGATTGCGAGATGAGTGGTATGACCTACCGGTCCCTATAACATCTCCAAGTTCACATAAATGTAGGGTTATGCGTTTATCCAAATCTTCATCTTTGGGAATGATATTTGTTTGTACTTCTGCTTTCGAGGTGTTTCCTTTAATGATGTCTTTATCATGGTGTGTGTGTAATGACAACTGCGTTCTATATTCATCAATCCAGTTGATAGCGTTTTTTTCTTTATTAAATAAAATCTCAATTTTAAATAGTAGTTCTTGTATTTCATTTGTTATTTCTGGTAGGATTCTCAATGACACGCTTTCAAAGAAGCTGTTTGATAATGACTTTAATAACGTTAAATCATAAAAATTATCTTCTGCTGGGAACATTGTGATGTTTGCAGGAAAGTAGTGCTTCCTCCACAAATCAAAGTATTTGATATTCTTCCTGCTGCATTTTGTACCTTGGAAAATTTTGTCTAAGGAACGAAGATATTTAATAAATTTTAAAAAGTCTTCTTGTAAATTTTTGTTTGTGATTTCGGATTTGTTTATCTCTTTTATTTCATTTAATGTTATCTCCTCAAACGTAGTTTTGTCTGTAACGAGTCTGCTAATTTTTTCAATGATGTCTCGAATATATTGGTGCTCATTTGTGGTAAGATCTTGGTTACGTTCAGAGATTGAAAACTTTGGGAAGTGATTCAAATTAAGCAGGATTTCTTGAAAACATTCATTTTTTATGAAATCTGCAGAAATTAATTGTGTTAAAACCTTAATTTTATTTGAGTAATTAATGTCATTTATTACTGTGGCAATCTTTTTGATATCGTTTACAATATTTGAGTATAATTTAGAAACTTCTATAGTATTGTTATTGTCTGGGATAAAGTGAACGTGTGATATTGAGTTGCGTAAGTTTTTAAGAACGTCTCTGGTGGCCTTTGGTGCCAAGAACAGTAGAAGGTCACTTACAGCCGTGGACAAATTGGGACTGTCTAAGGTGTCCTTCAGGTGCTCTCCCAGCACTTGCAGAGTCCTCTTGATGGTCAGCTGGCCTTCTCTTGTCGCAGGATCCACGGGCAAGGCCGAATCAATGTAGCTCTTCATGATATCCAGAGAATAGATATCTCGTACCACATTGTAATCAGCGTATAAACCTTGGAATTGGGGGTATTTGCTGATAATGCCTTCAACAACCTTTTCACGGCTCATTCGGACTCTGGAACGAAGCTTGGAGACGTCGGTACTATGGATGAATCCCTCCAAATCTCGCAAGACCTGACAAAAGTCAGCCAATCCCTTTAGCAATGAACCCTTTCTCAGTACAGACAGGTAAAACAAATTGATCTGTTTCAGATCGGTGTGAGCGGATATGAAACAAACCAAACAAAACTCAAGTTCCTCCCAAGGTACCGCGGAGTATGTAGCCTTTAATACTTGTTTTGAGATATGCATATTCTGCACTATGAACTTGCCAATGCATATAAACCGACTGTCCACTTTCTTGTGGGAGTATTCTACCGTAAGAGTTGAGACATTTTGAATGATTAATTGAAGCCTCTGTTGGATAAGGTATTTATCTGGAGTACTAGGGAGTTCATTATCTTTAGAGTAGAAACGCAACTTAATCAACTTAGATTGGACAAACAATTGCATCTCAGCCTCTATAAGGACATTTTTCAGTAGTAATTCATCTAGGGACGTGGAGAGAAGTTGATCCAATAATTCATGGCACGCTGAGCTACTGAAGAGTGTGAGGAGCGTATCGAGGAGTTCCACATTGCTGGAGCGGATTGCATAATATACTGCATTGTGTCCTTCTTTATCCGTGTAATTCCACTCCGTGGTAGTCTCCATTCTCTCGCGTTTATCACTGACTAGTGACTTTAATACTTCAGTCTGCTTGTGCTTACAGGCCAAGGTAATCAGCTGGAAGGAATCTTCGAGAGGAAGTCCAATCTCCCCTCCAGATACTGCGCCAACCATTTTCTCCATAACTCTTAGCTCTGGTGTATCACCATCCAAGGGTCCAATATGGGATTCCTGAAAGTTAACAATACTTATGTTTATATGCATGGTAGATAACACAGACCTTCAAAAAAAAATTCCTTCCAAGTAGATTTACATGGAACCAATGTTACCACTCACAGTACTTTTTTCGGTAGATGGTTTGGGCATGTAGAGCGATTGAGCAAAGAAAGGAGAGTATATGAGCAAAAGTGAATGGTAGCAGAAGTCGGGGACGACCGAGGAAAATATTCACGATCAAGTGAATGAGATACTCGAGTCGGGCCATGTCAAGAGTCGAAATAATAGAAGAGTTTGTATGAGACAACGTATGAATGTGAATGAGGCAAGGAGTGTGTGCCAAGACCGAGTTATATATGTATATTTATTTATTTATAATAATCATTATTATTATTATAACTAACTAACCATCACTCCGTTTTCTCCGCAGGGATAGGCAGAGAGGACGGACCGCCTAACAACTCGGTCTTGGCACACACACACACACACACGCCGTTTCTCCGCAGGGATAGGCAGAGAGGGCGGACTGCCTAACAACTTAGTTAATTAGTTTAGTTAATCATGATAAAAATAACAATAACAAACTGGGATTACATATTGCATATTCGCTTGTATATTTGCTTTTTGAAAAAGGCAATGTTATTCAAATTAAATATGTCGAGAGAGCAAGTTTCAATTGTGTAATTTCTGAGAACAAAAATTGTACATAAAATGAATGCGAGAAACAACTGCGTTAAATGGAGCATGGATTGTTGTATTTATTGGGTATACGATAATTAATCATACTCACCAGATCAGTACTGATCAGTGATGCCATATCGCGAAAATAAAAATATGTATGTAGATTTGAGACAAAAATCCGTAGGTCGTCAAAATATTTATAGGTGCTAGATCAGTGATGATATACCTAACATTTTTGAATTTTACATACCCATAAGAGCTACTCGTTCTACAACCCTGTTTAATTGTAACAATTCCAGGACTGAGTATTTCAAACACTCGCTTGTACCTAGATTACATGAAGTTAGTAATAGGTACGCAGATGTAGCGGATCTGTTTAACTGCACAGAAGCTAGGTACAAGAAGGCTATACTATCCTATCTTCTAAATCATTACTAATATAACGTAAGTCTACCTATACTTGTTGATAATATTTTGTATGTACTTGTATCTCCTTCTAGAGCTTGTATTAATTTTATACTTGTCGTCATTTTATGATCAAATGCCACAGTTAATTGTTATTCTATGACGTGTGATTATTGTGTATGGTATATTTATACCGTTGATATTAAATAAATTTTCGAATCCATGGAAGGGGAGGCTAGAGAATTTCGGGAGACGAATAATTCCTCAGAATATTTTGATATCCATGGGGGGAATGGGTGGTTAACTAATTTCAGACAAGAATAATTCACCACATATTTTCTAATCAATGGGGAGGTGTAGAATTTGGGAGGAAAATAATTCCCCAATAATTCTAAATCCGTGGGGGGTGTAGCTAGAAAATTACGGGGAAAAAATTCCTCAGATATTTTCAAAACCATGGGGGGGTTGGTATAAACTATGGAGTTCCGCAAGGATCTATACTGGGGCCCCTTCTATTCCAAATATATATAAATGACATCTGCCAGTTTTTTTTTTTTTTTTTATTGAATATATAAACACATTACAATAATTTACAAATGTAGATATTTCGAGGCTGATTGCGAAAAAATTAGAAATTTTTAACAAAAAATTGCCCAACTCAATTGAGAAATTATTTCTCGTGTTTGAGTTGGGGAGTGTTGTGAGTCATTATGGTTTATAGGTTGTAAAATTTCACTAGTTGATGTAGCTAAAAATTAACAAATAGCTATAAAACAAGATGATAAATTTGATTACACTATATAATTAAGAAAATAAGAAATTTAATTACAAACTAAAAAATAAAAAATATAACTTAAATAATATAATAGTTATTAAACTTAGAAAAAAATAAGATATAAAAATAAAAATGTACTTATTAGGTACGAAATAATAGTAGGTAGGTACAGTACTGGTAGTAAATTGTTCAAAGACCGAGCTGGCAATCTTGTATGAAATGGGTACTTAATAAAATGCAACAACAATAAACGCATATTAGCACATATTAGGAAGCGGATAATATAACTTTAGAGGATATGTATTTTTTTTTTTAAATATTAAATTTTGTTTATATATATTTTTTTTTATTAATCATTAATCAATTTTTCTAAATTCATAACGTGAATTTAGGAAAAATTTAATTAATAAAAATTACAAATGAGTTCATATAAACAATTATTTGAAAAAAGTATCCAATGAAATTAAAACTTGTGATTACCGTTGGGTTTATCTAAAAGTTGTTTGATTTGTGATTTGAAAGTTTTGTAATTTTTTTCAGTTTTAATTTTATCCTGAAGGGCATTGAACAATTTTATACCTTGATAATTATAATGGTGTTGACCAGCACTAGTATTACATTTAGGAATTTCTAAGTTACCACGTGATCTAGATCGGTTACTTATTTTTGTAGAAATTGTTGAATTGAAATGGTCTTTATGAATTTGTAACAGTGCATTCTTTTTAAAAATTTTGTTTAAGCTAAGAACCCTAAACGAGTCAAACAGCTCCGTGGTTGGAAATATCGATGGTTTTCTTAGGATGACTTTCAAAATTAACCTCTGAACCTTTTCTACAGGTGAAAGGTTAGTTTTGAAAGTCCCTCCCCAACCGATTATACCATATTGTAATATGGATTGGGCAAGAGAAAAATATATAATTTTAATCATATTATATGAAAGGATGTTTCTCAATCTAATGAATAAGTAAATAAGTTTTCTTACTCTGGTTGCCGTATTTTGGACTTGTTCGTTCCATTTTAAGTGTCTATCTACTATGATACCCAGATACTTTATACTATTTGTGCATGTTATTGGTAAACAATTTACATTACCGCATTCTTTTTTATTTTCACATTGTGATGAATGGATTTTAATGGTAATATTGTTTTTAAAAAATTTTTCCTGCAAAGAGAATGGGATGAAATATGTTTTCTCGGTATTTAGTGAGAGACAATTTAGGTCGAACCATGTTTTGAGTATGTTTATATTGATATTGGCTATCCTCATTGTTTCCTCCCATGATTTTCCTTTTGTGATAACTACAGTGTCGTCTGCGTAAGATATCATATCTCCAACAATGGGAAGAGTGAACATTTGATTTACATATATAATAAAAAGGATTGGACCGATGACAGTTCCTTGCGGTATGCCAAAAGATGAGGTTTTGGGTTCACTAAGGGTATTATTGATTTTGACATATTGGAATTTCTCTTTTAGGTAACTTTGGAACCATGATAGTACTATTCCGTCCAATCCAATTTGTTTTAGTTTCTCAGTGAGTTTTGAGTGTGATATGCTATCAAATGCTTTGCGGAGATCAATGAAGATTCCAAGACACTTTTCTCCATTATCTAATTTTTGCATTATTGTTGATGTCAATTTAGCAATCGCATCCTGTGTGCTGAGATTGTCCCTAAATCCGAACTGGTTTGGGCTCATTATCTTCTTATCTTTTATGTAGTTGTTGAGTTGTTTTTTAACAATTTTTTCATAGATTTTTTCTATATTTGATGTGAGTGCTATGGGACGGTAGTTAGAAGTGTTTTTTTCGTCACCAGTTTTAAAAACAGGGGTCACAATAGTCTTCTTATAGATGTTCGGGAATATGCCCTTCTTCAGACTAACATTTATTATATGAGCAATTGGTTTGCTGATTATCTCAAGTACAGTTTTTAATGTTTTTACAGTTATGTTGTCGTAGCCAGGGCTCGCTGATCCTCGTAGACTTATTATAGCGTTTTCAACTTCTTTATCAGTTACTGAAGCAAATGTGTGGAAACCTTCTTCAAAAGTTGGGTTTAGCTCTGGTTGTTGAGTTTGTTTTTTGTCTAGGATAATATTACTAGCAAGATTAGCGCCGACATTAACAAAATAATCGTTAAAGACATCACCACAAAGTTTTGGGTTTTTTTCTGTGTCAGTATTGATTCCTTGATGAGTAACTTCTTTTGTAAATTTTTGTTTTGTGCTTTTGTTGGTTATTGTTTTGATAATTTTCCAGAACTCTTTGCTGTCTTGACCAGCATTTTTTAATTTATCACGAAAATACTTTTCTTTAGTCAGTCTAATGAAAAGCGTAAGTTTGTTTCGATATTTCTTGAAGAAAGTAGCGATTTTTTCGTCGTTAGGGAATTTTTAGACTGGTGATAGTATTTTTCCTTATTTCTGATTGAAATCACTAATCCATGGATTAGTGATTTCCAGTTGAAACTACATGGTGCAATATTTCTATACGCAGATGACACTGCAATATTTTACTTCAGAAAAAACTTAGAAACTCTATTAGAACAATCTCAAAAGGATCGTACTAAACAGTTGGCTAATAAAAAATAAATTAACAATAAATATTAATAAAATCGGCTACATGATCCTAAGCTCACCTAAAATAATAATACCGTCGCATAAACCTTTACAAATAGAAGAAAGGGACCTATGTATTTATCTTGGCTTACATATTAATAAACATCTGACATTTAAACAACACACTCATCATCCCACTAATTGGTGTATTTGGTAGAATTGCCCATCTCCTACCAACAGAGGTAAAGAGGGGCTTATACTTTAGTTTAAGCCAGTCCCATCTAAATTATTTAATAGAAATATGGGGAAACACATACATTACATACCTAAATGATTTACAAACAATACAGAACAAAGTTATTAAAAAAAAACTCTTCAATTATAACCCGAACACTCCCACAAAAAAAAAAACTATATCAGGAAATGAAACTCTTGAAAATAAGAAAATTGTACGAATACAACATATGTCTCCTAATCTACAAAATCCAAAATGGACTTATACACACAAACACAACATTTAAACAAACGTCACAAGTACACAAACATTATACTAGGCAACATAACAAATTGTACACAAATACTGTAAGGACTGAAAGTGGCAAAAGAGGCCACGAGTGTATTTAAAAAAAATACAAATATATATTTTTTTTAACTTTTTAATCTTGTTATTAGAACAAAATTAGAAAACTACTTGTATGTACTTATTTAAGAAAGTGAAATGTAATTTCTTTTAACATTAATTTTCTCCTATTCCGCTTCACTCTTAATACGCAATATTTCACTTTAAAATAAATGGATTTAGCTTTATTAAATCAAAACATGATTTATTATGTCGGGGGAGACGGAAATATACGCACTTTTAATTTTAATTTCGTTTATTAAGTCACTTACGCGATATGTCAATTAGTATGCGGCGCCGCCGAAAGCGACTATGTTCATATCAAGAGTTGGATTATATTCATAATATCGTAATTCATACCTACAAAATATTTCATAGACACTGCTGCCAACCAAAAAAAAATTTGAATTGCCATATAAAATAAATAATATCATCGTGTATAATTAATCCATATTAATAATATATGTAAGTCAATGTATTATTTATAACAAATAATCAACATATAATTAAATAAAATAACCCGAATAACAAACAAATAGAATAAAATGTGATTAAACGTATTCCGTTTATGTAGTTTAGGTTAGGTTAGGTTAGAACATGTAAAATAGTTATTAGAATTAAATCACAAACAAGTCTATACAAACCTAGCGTAGCCCACATACTATTTGAAAACTGGGATATAACTCTAAAGGGGACGCGAGCAGGCGTTATTAAAGGGGCATTTTTTTGCTATAGAAAGTCACAGTTAGATTAGGTTAGGTTATATATATTAATTTAATATTTTCAAGATTTTATTTTCTAACTGAATTAGTTCGTACAGTGAATCCAGCATGTCTAGAAATGTATTAAATTGGAACTAAATTTTTCATTACTATGGCAACACCGAATTAGTTGCTTTGTCTATGACGTTTCGTATGTCTGTCATGTTATGGTCATGTTGCTCCGATTTACTGTCTTAAATCCGTGTATGATCCGCTCATTTAATAATTATTTTTTCATTGTTTGCCTGTATATTGTTTGAATTTAATTAAAATGAACAAACCGATACGTAGTGGTGCAAGAGAAGTTATATACAGCGTTTTTCAACGCTGCCTAGCCGAATATCGCGCGAAGATGCTCCTATCTAATTTAGAAGATGTTTACAAACGAACTGCAGAAATGACTGGTACGTAGTATAGTTTTTTTAATAAATTTCATTAGTATTAGAAGATTTATGCCAATTTTCGAGCGATTATAACCGTTACAATCTGATTTGAGGTTATGCTTAACAATCCGAATTTGACATTTCCTTTTGACAGTTCATATGAGGCCACAGGAAAAAGGGAATAACTCAATTAAAAAAAAAAATTTGCAACTTCTTTAAACTCATAGAAAAGTAACTTTTTTCTTAATTTTATCTTTCTTTCTTTCTTTCTAAATGAATATTATCTAGTATGTGTTTTTTTAACTATAATTTTTTTCTATAATACTAATTTTAATGATGTTTTTCACACACAGGAAAATCTGAATCAACGGTAAGACGAATCGTCAAGGAAGGGGAAAAGGCAGACGGAAAATTTGAAACACCGGGAAAACGGAAAATAGGACGCCCTAAAAAAGAGTTGGATGATTTTGATATTTGTGCCATTCGACAAAAAATTCATTTTTTTTACATAGTGCGAAAAGAAGTCCCAACTTTAAGAACATTACTAACTGTACTCAAAGAAGACATTGGATTTGATGGTAGCCGGGAATATTTAAGAAGAATTTTGCATTCCATCGGCTTTGTTTATAAAAAGTGCAAAACAAACAGAAGTGCTCTTATTGAAAAAACAAATATTGCGGCGAAAAGAGAGCATTACTTAAAAATTATCATGGATAACCGAAATTTACCTGAAGAACTGCAAAAAAATATTATTTACTTGGATGAAAGTTATATCCATTCATCCTACAAGCTAAAGAAATGCTGGCAATCTATGGATGTGACAGGAGTTCAACACGATATTTCAAAAGGTAAGCGCTGGATCATTGTTCACGCTGGAAGTGAAATGGGTTTTGTCCCTAATGCCCTATTAATTTTTAGTGGAACAAACAAAAAAGAGGATTACCATTCTGAAATGAATGCACATAATTTTAAAAAGTGGGTTGTTGAGAAGCTCATACCCAATATAGCAGAGCCCTCCATTATTGTCATGGATAATGCGCCTTATCACAGTGTTGTGAGAAACAAGGCACCAACAACCTCAACGAGAGTTAATGACATAAAAGCATGGTTATTACATAACAACATTGTTTTTGACAATTCATTAAGGAAACCATCATTGTTGGCTCTGGTTAAAATGCATAAGCCAGAGCCTGTATATGATATTGATGAAGTATTAGGAGAGCATGGTCACACGGTTGTAAGGCTTCCCCCTTACCACTGCGACCTTAACCCGATTGAGCTAATTTGGGCACAGGCCAAACGAAAAGTTGCATCTCAGAATATTGGAAACACGGTCAATATAAAAGAGCTGACAGAAAATGCTTTTAATAGCATAAGTGCTGATGATTGGAAAAATTGTTGCAAACACGTGATGAAAATTGAGGCAGAATATTATGCACGAGGCAGTACTCTGTATGATGATATCGATGAACTGATAATACGTTTAGATGAAGATGAAGATACGGAAGAAGAAGAATCGCATGAGGACGAAGATAATAATTACATGTCAGGTGTTGAATTAATAGACTCAGATTTTTAAATACCTTTTGTACCTACGTTTTTATAGCGAAATAAACGCCCACTTAAGACTTGTTTTGTTTTATTTTACTTCCATTTAAATTACAGTTTTTTGTGCAAAATTTTTGAAAATACAAATACGTTATGAAATATGCATTTTGGCTGAAGTGTTTTTTTTTAACATACATTCATTGTCCTATGAGCCATCTTGGTGTTGCCATTTAAAACCTAGAAAACGATTGCAGCGCCATCATTTGTTTTCTACACTTAAATGTCGAGCTGTAGGTAGGTACTGTACCTAACCCGCGCACTGGCTAGGTAAATAACTAGTTGTGGTATTTCCGGCAAATGTCACATTATTTTGTTTCTTTCAAATCTCGTGTGACATATCGCGTAAGTGACTTAATAAACGAAATTAAAATTAAAAGTGCGTATTTTTCCATCTCCCCCGACATAATAAATCATGTTTTGAATTAATAGAGCTAAATCCATTTATTTGAAAGTGAAATATTGCGTATTAAGAGTGAAGCGGAATTCGTAACCTTTACCCTTTTAACTTAATAAAAATAAAATAAGATAGTCGTGTATCGCCTTGGTAAAAACAACCATTCAGGATCATAACGTTGCTTGAAATGGCATTAGCCATGTTTAGTTACCAAGTAATTGACAGGCACTCCTCAACCTTCATGTTTATTTGTTTTGTTAAAAGTTACAAAATAAAATAATAACATACATGTTACTTTATCGCCTTTCTGCGCCGACACGAATGCTGTCATAAATAAACCACTCACGACGATGCTAATACGAAATATATCGTTTTAACTTGTCCTTTCGTCAATTCTCTTCTAACTTCTACAAAAATGTACAAAGGATGCAGGTGCAGATGCAGCAAGGTGTCCAAAAATGAAAATCCGGCGTAAAAAACCTGTTTTAAGGCTGCCTTTACACTTGTAAGTTTTATCCTGTAAGTTGCTCACGTAAGCGACTTATGATAAATTTACCAATATAAACGACACCTTAAGACGCTTACCGTAATTTATACAAAGTTATAGAAATTTTTCTTAAGTGAGTTTTTGACAGGTCTAATCGCTCACGCGGGAATTTACGGCTCTCACAGCTTATCAAAACAGATTCATAAATAAACCACTCTCTGAAGATTGATAAGTTGTAGAAGTGAGTCGTTCGCGAACGAGTCGGCTCAGTGAACCGGATCTTTTATTTACAAGGATCCGTAAGAGCCGGTTCCCAAATCAGCTGCTCACTCGTTCGCGGATGACTCACTCGTACGGGAACCGGTTTTTTTTCAGAAACCCGCTTCCAGGGGCGTACAACTCCCGTCTGACCTTGTAACCCTGAATGGGAGGAGTTATTCAATACCCAAATTCTTATAGACAAAGCTGTTGTGGCTGAAAGCTCAGATCTCATTGGCTCAGAGCAAAAATTTTAGTTTGATCTCTCGCTCTCTACCATAGCGACTTGTGTAACAGAAAGAGAAGCTAAGCATGTGTTATGCTGCGATAAAAATTAACGGTAATTTCCAAGACGCCATTTCGGAAGTCGAAGTCAGTTGAAGTTTTTAGCGTAAATATTTTGAATTTTGAAAATCGTCTAACCCATCTAAAAATAATGTTGCGGGCTAGAATTCTTCAAGGTGATAAATTAATGCCGTGTTGTGTTAAAGGTTGCTCAGACGGATTCGATAATCCGGTGCTAGCAAGATGCAGCAAGAAATACGTTTGTTTGTGGGTGTCATTTCGCAATTCAAAGCAAAAATACGGTACTTTTGGGATTAAAAAAGAATGCTTGGCAACGCTTAATCTTCCAGTCATCATATAATATCCTGTCTATCTCCACCAACTGAAAGAAGGACCCGAACCCGTTGTTAAATACAGGTACTAACCTCTCGTTCTTTGATACAATGTTCCTGATTCCTGAATTTTCTTAATTGGCTAATAATTTAATTAATTTTCCTTTTCAGACCTATCCGTATTCCGACGCGTGGTATAGTAATACCACGTATTAGGATGCTAAAACTGCTAAACAAAGCCACGATTACATCAAACAAGGTCATTTAAACCTCTCCAGAATTGCATCATGTAAGTATTCAGATTTAACCAGCATTTTCCATAATGTTTTCCGACGATAAAGCTGTGGAAATTATATGAAACCCTTGCAGGAGAATTTGAATAACTTCTAGTGCTGTGGCAATAATAATTAACACTTCAATTTGTTACTCTTCTAATATTTATAAGATGTAAGTCACCTACAGTACGCTTGAACAGTGTGGAATCCTCATTTGAAGGAATATTCTGAAGGTATACACCTGATTTATTTTGCAGTGAAACTCTTTTCGCTCCCTAAAAATTCTGCAGAAACTGCATAAAACGCTATTTTTTCCCATACAAGAAAGTTCAAAAGTTCAGCAGTGAATTAATCCATCACCATGTCCCCTTTTTCTTAAAATATTTTTAATTAATTTCATCCATGAAATTTATTAAATATTTGTACAATACTAGAATAGTGTAATCATTGGTCTCAAATTTTGTCTTTTTCTAGGTAAGACGAAGGTCATTTTGAGCTGCATTGGTCCGACAGCAGCCCTTTCTCCCAGGAAACAGAAGATGCACTTGGAGATTTTGGGGACCAGACGGCAACTGCGATATGTATAACATTTGTATGTATATATATAACAGACTTTTCTGTAGGCCTTTTTAAGGTATACAATTCCGTAGTACATTATTTTGATATTCTCATAAGGTCTCGCCAGCGTTAGCAATGTAAGTGGCCAAAAATAATCTTTATATCGACTTTTCTCTGCTTTTTATCAATATGTGTCAATGCATGTGTTATTTATCTAAACCTTCCGGAATAAATTCTCTGAATGATGCTGAAAACCTTAACGAAATCAGTCGCATAGTTAAGAAGAACTAAGCGCACAAACAGACAGACGCGAATGTCACTTTATTTTATACTATTTATAGATAATGGATTCCACCACGAATTGTCAGTATCCAAAATAGAAATATTAATTACATGTTCTTAACTTCTATTTCATAATATCTGTATCATACGTATCCAGACCTCCAGAATATTTCAAGAGAATTCATATTTACGCCAAAATCACAAAAACACTCAAACCCCGAAACCGCTTGATACCGTGTCGCCGACACATTTGGAGATCTTTACATCAAAATAACTCAATCAAATGATGTATTATATGTGATTAATCAAGATAATTACATAGCAATATAATAGCAGAACCTGAAACACATCTGAAAATAATCATCTATCACCTCCCTCGGACACACCAACCCACGAAGTGACCGCGGCTAGGAAGGCTACTCAGTATTTACGTAGGACCCCCTCCACTACTCCCCGGATGGAATTCCATGATGGCCGCCGTCTCCAACCAATCACAGCCCAGCATGTCACCTTGACTTTCTTATCAAACACTGATAACAGATTCAAATGTGATTAATTGTGATATCATCAGACTGGATTTACGGAAAAATGATGCAAGATATAACTACGAAATAAATATCAACATCAAGAAATGATTATATACTAATACAATAACATGAATAATTATATCTAACTATATTTGTTACCCTTTGGGAAATGTTCAAACCAAAGATATTTAACTTCAAACCCAATATGAAAATTTGTATAATTATTTATAAAATAAATAAACGGGACTGCGGGAGATGGTTTTGGTAGATTGAACTGACTTGGTGAAAGGTATCATATTAAAATATAACTTTCCTCTCAACAAGATAATTGCAGAGAGGAAAAATACCTAACCACTTTACTCCTCACGAAAGAGGATAGAACGCCTCCGAGAGGGTTCGATTTGAAAACGTTCTATAAATAGAGAACCGAATTCCATACAAAGTCAGTTCAACAACTACCTCTGAAAGAGAATCCTCTCTCCTGAAGAACCATCTCCAAGTCTCCAAAAGTCTCAAGAAATATTTTCAAGTGTTTTATTCAGTAGTAAATTCAGTTTTTCCAAGTATTAAATTCTTTTCGTCAGTTTAGATCTGGAAATAAATTCCTCTCTGATCGTGGCTTTAAACTCTACCACGAACTTCTACAACATCTACTACCTCTACCAAGACTGAAAACGCTGACAAGTGTACCCAGCTACCTTCGTATCTACAGTTATTCTACGGACAGTATATTGTTTCGTACAATATCTTTTGTTGTTTTACAAGCTATATTTCTTTACAAGCTTTTATTATGTACACGATTTTTATTTCTTATATTATGATTTATGTATTATGATTTAAATTATACCATGTAAAATTCAAAAGGCGTTACTATTGTTGTTCGTCTAGTCAGGGCCGGCCCTGAGCCAAATGGCGCATGGCGCAAGTAAAATTTTAGCGCTCCTTGTCAAAACCAGTAGATGCCTAGGCCCTAGGTAGTAGATAGGCGATCACTGTAATCAATTATATTTTGATGATTTGTATGTATGCGTAGCGTGGTTTTTATGAAAGATAATATTACGTTGGTTTAGGTATTATCACCCTTGGAAATTCAGCGCCCGAAGTGGACTGCTCTAATTGCGCCCGCACAGGGTCGGCCCTGCCTCTAATTCTTTTTTTTATTACTTGACATAATGAATATCTTTCAACACGTTGAATATGTATTTTGTGTATATATTCTTGTATTTTTGTGCAAGGTCAAATAAAATCCTATTAAGTTGTTGCAGTAAGACAGAAATCCTGGGTTCGATTCCTAGTTGAGACCGTTACTTTTTATTTTTCTGTGTCTTGTTCTGTTTCATGTTTTGTTTAGATATATTAGTATTATCTTCTACTTCAATGATAAATCAATGCTCAATACATCGGTTGTACTGACCCTGTTTTGTATTACTGTCCATTGTCTTTTTGAAAATAAAAAGTATTTTGATGTGTGCATAGCTGTGGGATTTTTTTATTTTCCTTTTCCTACATTCAAATATTTTTATTTTTAAAATATGATTTTTTTGGGCTAGTGAATGAACGATGTTAGCTGGGTGCAGTTATATTGTCTATGTTTGCACTTTTTTAAATGGCCTTGAGATATCTTTATGGTCCACAATATATTTACCTGTCTGGACCAAACGACCGTTTTATCTGTGGTCGTCTGTGGTTAAGGGGGTGACAAAATGGGCCCATACAAAAAGCCCGAAGATATCGATCTAGAGAGTGGTTTATTTATGTTATGAACGGATCTCACGGCTCGCGGGTCACTACTGACGTACTGACCAGATTGATCATAGATTGATAGATACGACATAATAATATTGGTATTCCCGCTTGCATAACATTTTAGTTGTTGCATCGGCACTTATTTAGTTTATTATAACAGGAACAGGGACGAGTTATATTATGTGCATGGTTTATTTTCAGGTAATCATTGATATCTAAATAATCGTAAAAAAAGTAATGTTGGTATTGAGTACTTACATGAACGACGTTTAACTATTATTCTCACACCGAAGTATTTTGTTTCACAACACAATTTTTACATTATTATTACACTTATTTTGGAAACAATTAATTTAAAATAGATTTAAGTTTACGTTTATTGTTCTAAATTTTAATATTCACTAATTGATTTTTTAAACTTGATTTAAATAAACTTTTTCTATAGTATTGATAAAGATTATAGATTGTAATTTTAAAATAACACATCTGACAATTTTGACGATGTCATTCTGGATCTTTTTGGGTGAGAGTTTAACCTGCTTTCGAAAATATTCTTTCACAAGGCACCGAGGTTGATGGTATACATAATCTTTTTTTAACGATTGTATAAAGCTGGGAGTAAATAGCTTTTCTTGTGGAAATCATGGTAATTTTAAATTAAAGCCATATAAAAGTACGTAATTATGTTTTCCGTGTAACATAAATTAACAAGCGATAAGAATCGTGATTCAACGATTACCGTACGATTGAAATTTGACGCATGTTTGACGTTTCGTACCAAAAACCTAACAAAACAAAAGATTTCTCGATTTCATTTTATCATTCTTACAAAAGGGTATTCCAATAATATTGGGAATCCCTTTCGAATGTGATCATAAATAATATAAATATACGAAATATAGATCGATTTCCCGAGACAAAAATTTTGTTTTCGAAATATACCAGACACCAAATACCAATTTTTGCGATTTCTCAAGTTTGTGAAAATACATGTGACCATAGACAATATAATTGCACTCGGCCTACTTAATTCGTTCGATAGCCCACAGAAGCAAAAATGTCGGAATGTTTCCTCACGACACAAGGTCCCATCTAACAAAGTGCTGTCCTGAGAAATTAGCTTTAAAGCATTTATCATTACAGCTCATTTTTCCGGAGGGAGCTTTGTCAGACGCAACCTGTTACTGTTGATGAAAAATCGTAAAAACCCAAAAATATTTTAAATACAACTTTTATAAAAGAAAAATGGGGTGGGGGGGGAACCGGATCAAACGAACCGGTTCACGGAAGCGGATCTTTCAAGTGAACGGGACCTAGTAAACCGGCTCCCTCAACAGAGCCGCTTCGCCCATCTCTAATTAAGTTGAGACCGTCGAGACGCTCTCAGTAAGTTTTGACGTCACTGTCGGGATGGTAAAACAGAAATCTGCAACATCGACAATAAGATTCGGTCTTCTGCCGTTGCACATCGGGACCAGTGTTGCCAACGAAGGCGATTTATCGCCATTTAGGCTACTCAGAACGAGAATCGGCGATGAAAAGGCGACTGGTCGCCTATTAGGCTACTTCAGAGACAAGTTATTTAAGTCAGTCAAATCACAAATAATATTTTTTGCACCCGAAAAAATGATGTGAGGAATTTTTCGATTGGAATTCCGTAGCTACCCCCCCCCCCCCATGGAGTTAATTTTTTTTCATCGAAGTTCTGTTACCACCCCCCCCCCCCATGGATTTCGAAATAATAAAAGGGGGAATCAAGCTCACGTAGAATATTTGTGGGGAATATGTGGGCAGAATCTATACGAGTTCATTAGAATCACTGCAACTGAAATTCGGCTACATTAGGCAACTTAAAGTTTGAAAAACGGCGACATTAGGCCAAGATCCGTTGGCAACACTGATCGGGACTTGTTTACTAGAGATGGGCGAAGCGGCTCAGTTGAGGGAGCCGGTTCACTGGGTCCCGTTCACCTGAAAGATCCGCTTCAGTGAACCGGCTCGATTGAACCCCCCCCCCTCCCCCCCTCCATAAAAAAAAAATAAAATAAATCCTTCGCGATAAAAGAATACATACGTGTAGTCGTCGATATTATACAATGGTACAAATATTGAAATCGACCTGTGTTCTACACTCTACAGTGTCCTAAGATGTTTAAGATTCGCTAGTGAAATTTATTTTAATTGTACATTGTGACCGAAATCAAATTGGATCGTTTATTATACAATGTGCTATTTTTATGTTTTGGTGAAATTAAAAGTATTTATTATTATTTTTTTGGTAAACTAATGTTTAAGACAAGATTTTTTATGCATAGCACAAAGGGTAACAATTATTTTATAAGCAATAATTATTAGCCTGAAACACTAGTATATATTGAATTATTTCGCGGATAAGAGATAAGCCGCCATAGCTCAGTGGTCAGAGCTGTCGACCGGAAATCGAAAGGACACGGGTTCAAGTCCCGTTGGCGTCATGTTTCTTTTATCAGGAGATTTTTCAATGTGGATGAGTGTTTTAGGCTAATAATTATTGCTTATAAAATAAAAGTATTTAAACATGAAATCATGAGATTTCATTTTTCTTTTATAAAAGTTGCATTTAAAATATTTTTAGGGTTTTATGATTTTTCATAGCAGGTTGCGTCTGACAAAGCTCCCTCCGGAAGAATGAGCTGAAAAGATAAATGTTTTAAAGGTCATTTCTCAGGACTGCGCTTCGTCAGATGGGACCTTGCTATCGTGAGGAAACATTTCGACATTTTTGCTTTGGGAATATTATATATTTCGAAGACAAAATTTTTGCCCAGAAAAATCGATCAATATATCGTATATTTATGATTACATTCAAAGGGGATTCCCAATTTTATTGGAATACCCTTTTATTAGAATGAAAAAATGAAATCGAGAAATCTTTTGTTTTGTTAGGTTTTTGGTACAAAACGTCAAACTTCAATCGTACGGTAATCGTTGAATCACGTTTCTTATCGCTTTTTAGTTTTTTTTACCCGGAAAACATAATTACGAACTTTATAATAGCTTTAATTTAAATTTACCATGATTTCCACAAGAAAAAAGAGTGAAATTTGGAATCATTTTTCTGCGGCCACAAAAATTGTCAGATGTGTTATTTTTAAATTAAAATCTATAATCTATATCAATACTATTGAAAAAATTTCTTTAAATTAAGTTTAAAAAAATCAATTGGTGAATGGAATTAAAATATAGAACAATGAAAATAAACTTAAATCCATTTTAAATTAATTCTGTCCCAAATAAGTGTAATAATAATATAAAAATTGTGTTGTGAAACAAAATACTTCGGTGTGAGAATAATAGCTAAACGTCGTTCATGTAAGTACTCAATGCCAACATTACTTTTTTACGATTATTTCGATATCAATGATTAACTGAAAATAAACCATGAACATAATATAACTCTTCCTTGTTCCTGTTATAATAAACTAAATAAGTGCCGACACAACAACTAAAATGTTATGCAAGCGGGAATACCAGTATTATTATGTCGTATATATGATCAATCTGGTCAGTACGTCAGTAGTGACCCGCGTGCCGTGAGATCCGTTGAACGATGTATGCGGATCTTCGTTCGCGAACGGGTGAGTCGGCTCTTCGGGTCTGGCGGGTCACCTGCTCACCGTTCTCGAACGAGTGAAGCGGGTCACCGGGTCACCGGCTCACCGGCTCACCGGCTCACCGGCTCACCGGCTCTTCGTTCGCGAACGAGTGAAGCGGGTCACCGGGTCACCGGCTCACCGTTCCCGAACGGGTGAGTCACTACCGATCCGCGAACGAGTGAGCGGCTGATTTGGGAACCGGATCTTACGGATCGGTGTAAAGATCCGGTTCACTGAGTCGACTCGTTCGCGAACGACTCACTTCTATTGTTTACATGTTTACTTGTCGCGAAAGTGGTTTCGGCGAGAGTGGTAAATTTATGTTTGCGGCATTTGCGGTTTGTTTATTGTTGTTTGATTGGTTTATTTATGGTTTATGATGTCAAGTGATCAATTTAGTGCCGTCAGTGAGTGGTTTATTTATGAGCCAAACTTAAAACTTTAGTTAAACGGGATATTTCGAAATAACAGCGTCATAGTAATATATCTGGGTGAAATGCAGATTACGCCAAACTCTGGGAATTGAATAAAAATGCACTTTCTAGATGAGAAAAGTGTGTAGAAACTCATTAAAAAAAGAATTAAGGCGCGGAAGAATTAATTGAGGGAGATACAGCCGATCAAAGTTTAATAAAATTGCACTTCGCGATCTGAGGGTAAAATTCGGTTTATGGGAGTCACTCGAATAACCGAAATTGAACTTGATTTAGACTAATTTAGGGCTGGGGAATCCGAATCTGAAGAATTAGGTGGGGGTCGGCACTATTAACTGAGTTATAGGGTTTTGAAATTTCGTACGCGATACATAGAAACCATGTTTTATTTATCAATTATGACTTAAGAAAATCAAATTAATAACTTTTTTAATACTTTTGAAATTTCAGTAGTGCCAACCAAAAAAAGAAAAGTGTTGCCATATAATAATAATATTTTTTTACAAAATAGGTTAGGTTTTTAGTTTAGTTAGTCGACATGGTCACATTGCGTTGATCATGCCCCTCTTAATCTTACCCAACCCATCCTACATCTCTGTTTACTTAAATCATGCCGCGCATCTGATCATGTTTTGATAACTTTCAGAAATCCTATATTGGATGGTGATACATCAGAGCTAAGAGCTATGGAGGAAATGGTTGGCGCAGTATCTGGTAAGGATAATGGACCTCCTCTTGAAGATCCCTTCCAGTTGATCACCTTGGCCTGCAAGCACAAGCAGACTGAAGTATTAAAGTCTCTGGTCAGTGATAAACGAGAGAGAATGGAGACCTCCATGGAGTGGAATTACACGGATGAAGAAGGACACAATGCGGTATACTATGCAATCCGCTCCAGCAATGTGGAACTCCTCAATACGCTCCTCACACTACTCAGTAGCTCAGCGTGCCCAGAATTATTGGACCAACTTCTCTCCGTGTCCCTAGACGAATTACTACTGAAGAATGTCCTTATAGGGGCAGAGATGCAATTGTTTGTCCAATCTAAGCTGATTAAGTTGCGTTTCTACTCTAAAGATAATGAACTCCCTAGTACCCCAGATAAATGCCTCATCCAACAGAGACTTAAATTAATCATTCAAAATGTCTTAACTCTTACGACAGAATACCCCCACAAGAAAGTAGACAGTCAGTTTGTGTATATTGCCAAGTTCATAGCAAAGAATATGCATATCTCAAAACAAGTATTAAAGGCTACATACTCCGCGGTACCTTGGGAGGAACTTGAGTTTTGTTTGCTGTGTTTCATATACGCTCACACCGAACTGAAACAGATCAATTTGTTTTACCTGTCTGTACTGAGAAAGGGTTCATTGCTAAAGCGATTGGCTGACTTTTGTCAGGTCCAGCGAGATTTGGAGGGATTCATCCATAGTTCCGACGTCTCCAAGCTTCGTTCCAGAGTCCGAATGAGCCGTGAAAAGGTTGTTGAAGGCATTATCAGCAAATACCCCCAATTCCAACGCTTGTATGCTGATTTCAAGGTTGTGCGAGATATCTATTCTCTGGACATCATTAAGAGCTACATTGATTTGGCCTTGCCTGTGGACCCTGCGACAAGAGAAGGCCAGCTGACCATCAAGAGAACTCTGCAGGTGCTGGGAGAACACATGAAGTACACCCTAGACAGTCCCAATCTATCCACAGCTGTAAGTGACCTTCTACTGTCCTTGGCACCAAAGGCCACCAGAGACATTCTTAAAGACTTGCGCAACTCAATATCACACGTCCACTTTTTCGCAGACAATGACAACACAATAGAAGTTTCTAAATTATACTCAAATATTCTAAATGATATCAAAAAGATTGCCACAGTAACGAGTGACATCAATTACTTGAATAAAACAAATGTTTTAATAAAATTTATTTCCGGAAAATCCATAAAAATTGAACGTTTGGAAGAGATCCTGCGTAATTTGAATCACTTTCCAAAGTTTTTTAATTCTGAACATCAATATCTTACCACAAAGGAGCACCAGAATATTGGAGACTTGATTGAAGAAATCGGCAGACTCGTAGCCGACAAAACTGGGTTTGAGGATAAAATATTAACAGATATAAAGGAATTAAATAAATCCAAAATAAAAAACAAATGTGTACATGAATACTTTTTTCAAATTACTAAGTATTTTAATTTATTAGACACTATTTTCCAACGTACAACATGCAGAAGAAAGAAGGCCAAGTACTTGGATTGGTGGAAAAAGCATTACTTTCCTGAAAATATCAAAACCTACCCAGCAGAAGAGGGTGATTTGAAAGTATTAGGGATAATACAAACATTATCAAAGAGCTTCTACAGAAGCGTGTCATTGAGAGTCCACCCTGAAATTGCAAACGAAATAAATTATTTGCTGTTTAAAATTCAGGTTGTCCTTAGTAATGAAAAAAACACCATCAACTGGATTGACGAATATAGAACGCAGTTGTTATTGCACACGCACCATGATAATGACACTGTTAAAGGAAAGAAGTTGAAAGTACAAACAGATAATATTCCCAAAGAAAATGTTTTGGATAAAAGCATAACCCTACATTTATGTGAACTTGGAGATATTATAGGAACTCGCAGATCACACCACTCATCTGGTGATCTACTTCCATTAGTCCAAAAGGCTAATCTTAACAAACTGAAGATCGAAGCTCTCATGCTGGACACCATGTCTCTATTGGAAAGAAGGACCGAGTGTCTCTCTAATAATTTCCTTTATCTTGATGATAATATGCCTCTTTTGAGTGGAAGAGTCTTAAGAAACTACCTGGCTCACGGCAACCCATTGGTTGACAATATTCTATCTAGCGACTCTTTCTCTGCTGTGATCTTGAACACACTCATACTTACAGAACCTGACACGGAAGAAATACTCCTTATAAACAATGGCAAAATGGGCAAAATACTAACTCCCAACATTAAACAACTGGAACAGAAATTTGACCGAAACTTGGAGATTATAAAAAAACAGGAAGAAATGCATAAAGCTTTGGTTGAAGGCAACCATGAAGGTTTGCAAGCATGTCTCCGAGAAGGGGCAGATTTACATTCCAGAAGTTTAATTGATTGTTCCACTACATTACACGCCGCTGCCAAAGGAACCAGTGTTGAAATGGTTCAAATGTTAATTGAAAATAATGTGAGCCCAGATTCAAGGGATGTAAATGGGCAGACCCCTTTGCACATAGCAGCAGCTTTTGGAAGAGATACCATTGTGAAATATCTTGTGGAAGAGATAAGTATTTTAATAGATCAACCCGATACCACTGGAAAGACACCTCTGCACATGGCAGCTCTGAACGGTCACAATGAATCTGTTGTAATATTATTGTCTCTCGGAGCAAACGCCAGCATTAAAGATGTTCAATGGTTAACTTCATTACATTACGCATCAGCGAACAATTGTATGGAATCGATCAAGTTTCTATTAGAAGTTGAAACTGCAGCTATTTTTGATGGCAGTGATATAACTCCTCTTCATATAGCTTCTGAGCACGGATATATAGAGCTGGTGCAATATCTACTGGATAACAGAGCTGATGTCAATGCCAAGACTCGTCAAGGTATCCGCCCCTTGCACATGGCAGCGGCTAATGGTCATCCTGAGGTTGTTATAAATCTGATAAAACATGGAGCCTATGTGAACTTGCAAACTGCCGGCGGATTTACTGCTTTTCATTCCGCCGTACTACATGACCATGAAGATGTAGTTAATATTCTTTTGAAGGAAGGAGCCTTCATTGATATAGTCCGCAAGGACTCTCGTGACACTCCCTTGCATACAGCCATCACTAATGTCCACAAAAGAATAGTTGAGATTATTTTAGAAAAGCACCCTAATATTAACGCTTTTAATAATGATGGGATAACTCCACTGCTTTCTGCAGTGAGGAGCGGAAACTGCGATATATTTGAACTTCTCTTACAAGCTGGGGCTCAGTTGGACTGTAAAAATGCAGATGGTTTTTCTGCATTACATTTCGGTGCTATGTTGGGTCATAATGATATTGTTACATCTTTGATTGAGCGGGGATTCATCCTTGATGCACGCACTGCAAATCAAGTGACACCATTACATCTGGCTGCAGAAGAGGGTCACCGGGAAACCGTAGACATCCTATTGGCTGCAGGAGCTGATGTCTGCGCTGTTAATGAATATGGTTCAACTCCTCTGCACCTGAGTGCTGGTGAAGGACATGCGCCAGTTTCAGAGTCCTTACTAATAAAAGGTTCCAATGTAAATATCAAAAACAAAATGAACTACACACCATTGCACTTGGCTGCCCAAAAAGCTTGCAAGAAAACTGTTCAACTCTTACTTAAGTGGGGAGCTAATATTGAAGAGGTTTGTAAGGACAGCAACACAGCCTTGCATATAGCATCTTTTCTTGGACATAGCAGTGTTGTGGAAGCAATGATTGAAGGACAAGCAGATGTCCATGCTGTAAATATGCATGGTAATTCTGCCTTACATCTGGCAGTAACAGGAAACCACAAACCAATTGTAATTCTATTATTAGATAAAGGTGCTGATATAAACGCTGTGAATGCAGAGCAATATTCTGCATTATGCTTCGTAGCCCATAATAACAATAAAGACTTGTTGGATTTATTGCTAGCCAAGGGAGCCGATGTTAACGTAGGGGGAGGAAAACCTCTGACTGTAGCAGTTTCTGCAGGACATAGATTTATAGTCGAAGCGTTGCTTAGACGCCAAGATATAAACATTAATATTAACATCGAAGGATTTTCTTACTTACAGTCAGCAGCCGTCTCGGGCTTCTGGCACATAGGTCGAGCTCTGATAAACAAAGGAGTCAAGATTGACTCAACTGGTCCATGCAATTCTACAGCTTTATTATTGGCTGTGAAAGGCGGTCACAAGGAGTTTGTGGATGTCTTGTTAGAAAACGGAGCTGATGCTAATCTGATACTTGATGGATTGTCTTCTCCGCTGCATTTAGCAGCTACCTTGGAATATCCCGGTGTCGTAGAATCTTTACTTGGTTCGGGAGCCAAACACGATGTACTAGATAAAAAGAACTGTACACCGATAGAGCTGTCAATTCTTTATAACCAGTTGAATAATTTAAATTGCTTCTTTAAACACTGCAACATTAAAATAAATGCAAGGAGTAGTCTCAAATGCTCGCTACTGGAAATTGCGGCTACTGTGGGAAATCTCAACATTGTGCAATACTTGCTAGACCGAGGAGCAGATCTAAATGATACAGATTCGAGTGGTTCCAGAGTGATCCATATTGCAGCTCATGAAGGGCATCTGAAAGTTGTAGAGTTTTTACTCGAGCGCGGGATGAGTATTGGCGATCTCAGTGATGGTGGCGCCACACTGTTGCATACGGCGGTAATAGGCGGTCACCCGACAATGGCTCAATACCTGATAGATAAACATGCTGATGTTAATGCAGTCGATGTGGCGGGCAAACTTCCCATTCACTGTGCCGCTGGGAAGGGGCACAAGGAAATTGTGATTGCTTTACTCAGTAAAGGTGCAATGTATGATGCTACAGATAGCGATGGTAACACACCATTAGATTTAACTAGCAATGCTGACACCAGAGAACTGTTAGAATCTGTAGGACAACTCTTTAAGGCTGTAAATGAGAATGCTGTCTCTAAGGCAGAGAAGTTAATTAAAGAAATTGGAAAATCGGTAGAAGCGAAGAATGCAGATAATTCCTCACCTCTGCATTTGGCCTCTGAGAAAGGTTTTCAGAAGATATGCGATATTCTCCTGAAGAATGGAGCTAAACCTAATGCTTTTGGAAAAGATGGAAAAACTCCCCTCCATATTGCATCTGAATTTTCTCATCTGGGTATCATTGTATCTTTATTACAAAATGGCGCAGTGTACAATATTGAGTCCAAGAATGGAAAAACACCTTTTGATTTAGCAACACAGGAACATACTATTTATTTACTGAAACTTGTGCAGAACTCTTTCAAAAAAGCTGAAATTTGCGATGCGAAGGTGATTGAAGACATTACCAGAACTGGAGATATCGGGGCCATTAAAGCTGTACTCATGTCTCGGAATACACAAGGAAGTACTCTTGTGGATGTTGCTATTAAAAATAACTTTCCTGAAGTAGACAGGTTATATAAGATTTTGCAAGATCAATTTTCTCTCAATCTGACTAGGGCGAGAGGTTTGGTAGAACTCGAAAAATTCACAGAAGCTTTGTCTGTTTTAAAGAACCTGTTTAGTGAAAGAAAACATTTGTTAGGAAGTGATGATCCTGGCGTCCTTCTAATTGTAGAAGAGATAGCTCAAATATTATTCAGTCTATCACAGATTTCCGATGCTTTATCTCTATTAGAAGAAATCTATAGTAATAGGAGAAATACCCTGGGTCCAAATCACCGACTTTCGCTTTGCACGAGAAGTCAGATTGCTGCAGCGTTAGTGCGGCTGGGACGGAGCCAGGAGGCTTGGGAAGTATTTCAGGAAATTATCAGTAAACAAAAGGACGAGAGCGAGGACCAAATGGTTCTATTGCAAACTAAAATACATGCAGCACAATGTATGGACAATTTGAGAAAATTTGACGAAGCTTTGAAAATGAATTATGAAGTTTTAGAAAAATTACAAGCTTTGGGTTTGATCAACAATTTAACTTTGAATGCGCTAACCAACATAGCTTCTGTACTGAGACAACAAGGGAAGCTTGTGGAAGCTTCAAACATTTTCAAAAAGGTTTACGAGGATAGTATAAATCTTTACGGATTATATGACAGCAGAAGTCTGCAAGCTCAGGGTTACTTGGCACACATTCTCCACGCACAATGTAAAACTGAGGAGGCCTTGGAGATCTATCGGGAAGTCTATGCAATTCAGAAGAATGTCTTAGGGCCCAACCACGCTGATACTCTTGTCACCTGCACCAATATTTCGAGCATATACCTCTCTCAAGGTAGACAGTTTGATGCACACACATTTTACAGGGAGGGACTGGAACGTCGGGATCCCCAGATCAATCACCCAAATATATTAGCATTGGATGAAACCTTTAAACAGTTTAAAGAATCTATAACAAATGGCATTCTTCCAGAAATTGATATAAACAGCCTTCAAAGTAGATGTGAAATGGATATAATTGTAGCCGCTAGCGAAGGTGACATTACCCAAGTGGAGAGTTTGATTCGCCGAGGATCAGACTTAAATACGGCAGACACAGATGGAAGAACACCGTTGCATTTCGCTGCAAGTAGAGGACATGCAGATATTGTTATGTTTCTGTTGAAGAGTGGAGCTGATGCTACCGCCGCTTCCGTCAAAGGAAACACGGCATTACACATTGCCGCATCTCGAGGTTCTGTGGACAGCGTTGAAATCTTATTGCAGACTGTGAAAACAGTTAAAGTCAGAGCTTATGATAATTTTATCAACGCTAAAACTGTTGTGGGCGGTGTCTCTGCTTTGCATGTGGCTGCCTCAAAGGGGTCTATTGACGTAGTGAAATGTTTGCTAGAGCACGGCGCCATTTATAACAGCCCGGATAAGAGCAACGGGCACACAGCGCTCCAATGTTCAGGCAGTCAGGCCGTAACCTTCATACTGGAGTTGACCCAGAAGATGTTTGATTGTGCTGAAAGAGGAGAGATACCGCAGATATCAGCGGAGAAACAGGAATACTTGCTGGTCGTCCTAGGCTCAAGAGATATGCAATGCAGGACACCTGTTCAAGTGGCTCGATTACACAATCACCACAATGTAGTCGCCTTTCTTGAGAGAGCACAACAAAACAAATTAACATAAAATGATTTAAGATTCTCATGGCCAATAGTGTTCTGTTGTTTGACTTATGGGGTAATAAGTTGTGTTACACTTCTTCAGTGGTCTTTAATCAGGGTGATACTGAGAGTATCTACCACTCTGAAATGGAATAAGAAGATATATACTCGTATAGTATATGAGTGGAAATGAAAGGAATAATGAGTGTGAAGTTTAGCTAAACAAGAAGTAAGTTTTGACGATAATAGAATCAGATGACCCACCAGGAGTTAATTGACTACATAACAATCTAAAAATTAAACAAACATAAAATGTTTATTCGTTTTTTTTATATTTATGCATAATAAATTTATTTACAAATTTAAACACTTATAACACATCAATACAATTCTATAATTTCATTCCACAGAGGAATGGGCAGTGCTGGACAGCATTCGGTGCGTCAATTCAGTTTGCAGGAATTGTTACATTTTTATAACCAGACATCATGACAAATTTAAACAAGTCCAGTGCTCAATAAATAGTAAAAAATTTTAATTGTTGAACCTATTACCAAATAAATGTAAGGCATTTCAATTATCAGAATGTCACTCAGACAATAATTTACTTTTTCTATCCCACCATGCGGCACATTTTGACATAATGTATGTATTTTAATGTGAGACATCTGTTCATGGGGATAGCCACTGATGGATCACATATGCATCAGGCGCGTTGATCAGTTTAAACTGTTTTTTGTTTGTTTATAAAAGAAATTTAAGGCTCACAATAAAGCAACGCTTTTCTTAATTGATTTTCGATTTCACTAAAAAAGCGGTAAAATAAGAATGGACTATTTTTATTGGAAAACGTGAGGAACGATTTTTTTTGTTTAGCTTTTTAACCTTTCGTTTATGTTTACTTGTATTTTTACATTTAAATAACGTGTTTGTGTCATATATGGCACCATCTAAATAAAATGTTTGTGACATATATGGCACCATCTAAATAACGTTTTTGTGACATATATGGCACCATTGTACAAAATCTTCATGGGAAAACCTTATAAATAGATGCATTCCTTTTTTTCTATGGTTTATTAATTTATAAATAAGTAAATCTAGAATAATGAATCTCGCAACTTTCAGACATTAATACGAATGAAATTATGCAACATTTTGACTAGTGACTATAAAGGCACAAAGGGATGCAAATTTTGATCTACATTATAATAATATAATGTAGATATTATATTTAAAAAAAAAATTATATCTTTGAGCCGCATTACATAACTTTTATTTCTTACATTAACATCGGTGATGATGTTGTGCCTGTCTCACTGCGAAATCCTATGTTGAAATCCAGCTTGCATTCAAAGATATTTGCGTTCAAAGATAATAATTATTATCAAATTGTAAGAAAAACACTGATTGTTAACGTTTTTAATTTCATAAATTTTCCCATGGCTAGCAGTGGAGACCTACTTCAATTTGTTAGACTAAAAGATAATTTGGTTTTAATTATTACAATTACATAATAATTACTAAAATTGGTAAAATAATATATCCCTGCAAATAATACTTAAGTACAAACATTTAAAATATTACAGAAAACCATAAATTGTATACAATATTATAGAAAACTACAAATTGTATACAATATTATAGAAAAATTTAAATTGTATACAATATTATAAATACATAATAGAATAAAATTATGAAATATCTTAATTCATTTACTACACACTTCAATACGTACCACAAATATAATTTGAAAACACAAAAATAAGGTTTATAAAATTTCAATTACAACTTTTGATTGATGCCTGTGACAGACCGCGCCATAATTGCGCTATAATTTCATGGCTTGGCCTATTTCAGCATATCGCTCGCCATACATTCCCATTGGTAGCTTATGAAAAAACGTGAGTAAAACCTCTAATTGTAATATTTAATTATTGAAGACGAGTTCGAGGGTTCGAGTCCTAGATGTGACCGCATCTATTTCTGATTTTTCTGTTTCAGATTTTCGTTTAGAAATCGCTGATATTGTCTTCAATAATTAAAAAATATATTATTGTTTTGCATTAGAATAATATTTACTAATTTTGTAGCAGCCGAAAAAGAAAATATTTTGATGGTTGGATAATTTATTTAAAATTTAATTAAATTCAAATTTTTAATAAAGTATGTAATAAAAAAAGGTCACGGAAACACTGAAGAACACATCAGTAATTTTAGTTTTAATAAATCAAAGCACCGTTTAACGTTCAGCTTAAGCCTATTCTAATCTTTCAACAGAATTGCCAAATTCTAAAATTACATTTTCATCTTCTAAGACAAAAACTCAGTTCTAATAGATTGCCATTTAAACCGGCAACTATTTAAAATTGTTTCACCTTATGGTGTCATACTCCGAGGTGACAAATGATTTTTTCCATTCTAGAGTTTTAACAAATAGCCTTAAATTTTTATAGTAACACACTTCAAGCAAGCGAAAATAGGGTCCCGTTCGAGAAAATGGATTTTGCTTTATATATCAATATCTTTGAAAATAATACATATATATCAATAAAAAAAAAAATTACGCATTACGTCGCTCTAGTTCGTTTTTGTCCAACAGACCATTTTTGGCGAAATTGATTAAGTATGCAGTTGTTCTCCGAAAGCATTTATTTATACGATACAAGTGAAAAAAAATTTTTTATGTGTTTTCAGGGTGCAGTTTATCATAAGTCCACCAAAAATAAACAACTTTCTGAGCGTGTTTATCCAACACCTTGTCCTACATTCAAATTAAAAACGTGTTTTCTGCGTAATTTTAAACATTTGAAACTAATTTTACTTAAAAATAATAATTTCTATCACTTTAAATCATTTAAGTAAGCTTAGAATGAGCTAATTACATTGTATATATGTTTTTCGTAAAAAAAACTTTGACGCGCTATTTCTCCCGTTTTGGTCTGTTGGACAAAAACGAACTAGAGCGACGATTAGTCACCACTCTGCAACTATAAAAGCACTGTCTGAAATTAACCTACTTCATAATACAACTCCATAAACTGAAGTCAAAGTCAGTTTTGGGACATTTAGCGATGTTTTTTCTGTAAAAAATGTACATATTTTATAACATTACAAAAAATTTGGTTTTCACTTTCGCACAAATCATTATAAAAAAAAATAATGATTTCCGAATATCTCCAGTGCCATAAGTGCAAGGATTTATTACCCATTCTACAGGTTTAATATAGTTTCCTTTTGATTAAAATATATTCTACCACACTATAGACAAAAAAATAAGCAAATGGGAGACTTGTATCACATTGTTCACCCTTACAAAAAGATTGGTATACAATATTCATGTACAATTATCGGACAGCATTGCCTTTACAGCCATTCAAGTAGGGGTGGCGTAAAAGGTGGAACTACCCTCCCCTCCAGAAGTGTGTTACTATTTGAATTAATTTTAGACATCCAACACGAAAAATTTACCAGTCGTCCACGCAAAGTAAACAAATAATTATATTATTGTTAAAAGTTTGCTGCATAAATTTCTATGTGCTATCTTTAGTGAACATTTAACACAAAATATACTGAAAATACGTTTCACAATTACCTTAAAAATGGTAACCAGATAAAACAGAGCAGTGACAAAATAGAAGATGATTAAATAATAGGTTGGGTTAAGTCAGACAAGGTCAGGATTGTTTTTTTTTCCTTTAAAACATTTAAAACATATTTCCCTTGAACAGTTATGCTCCGAAAATTATGAAAAACACATTTGGTTCCGTTATTCAACGCGTTATAAGTATGAAAAAATTCACAATATTTCTTTAAATATTATTTTAGAAACTTGTTCGAGAGGTAATTGCTCTATTTTAAATGGGTCATGCTTTATTAAATATTTTATTTTTAATATTAGCCCTCTCCCTTTAACATTCGTGTTTAGATATCTCCCTTTCAAACCGTCTTCTTCTTCTTTTGAAAGTTTACTACGGAGCCTTAGCTTTTTCTTTACTTTCCATGCCATATTCTGCTTCGTCACTGTTCTGTTTTGTCGTGGAACCCATAAAAACCAGTGTTGCCAACTCAGCTCCTTTAGTGCTAGATTTAGCTCTAAATTATGTCCCTGAGCTCCAAAAAAGTGGTTTAGCTACTTAGTTCGTTTTTTTTTTTCAGATAATCTATCTCTTTTTAAAACACAAAATAGGGGAGACTAATATTGTTTAGGGAAAAGAGAAAGAGCTCAAAAATCTAGGCAAATTCTGAAAATGTTAACATAATTAGGGGAAATTTCGAATATTCTAGGGAAATTTTGACGTACTTTGAGAAAATGTCGAATGCGAAACTTTTGTGGGGAATTATCAAAAGAGAATACTCCCATATAAATCAAATCTGAAATCTAGGAAAATTTCGAGCATAACATTACTATTTCGGTCCCAACTTAGAATTTAGTTGGCAACACTGATTAAAACATCTTAAATAATTAATGATACTAGTATCACAAGATATGTTTAATCCCACATATAAATATATGTAAGTTTTACAATTTTAAATTACATAATCGTTAAAAATACAAAAATTCCGGGCAAATTGCGTAAAGAGTCTAGATTTAATTAAAGAATCTAAATTTCACACTAGTTTAACAAAAACGCGGCTGCGAAACTGATCTGTCCGTTTCAGGTGCAAATGCAATTTGTTGTGCGATAAATAACTACAGTACAATATAAGTATTCACTTTGTGAATCACACTTTGCTAATAAAACATAACAACACGTAATTGTCACTTAAAATAACTCGTAATGTTCATCACTGAAATTACCGGGGGTACATAGATGTTTAAATACACTGTACATATAACAAAAATATCACTGGACAAAATATATTTTCGTAGTGACAAAACTTTTGTCTAAATTCGTAAGTCATATTTCATTAGCGAGGCAGTTTATTTATTTGTCCACGGCCCAAGGATTTTTTTCTGTAGATGTCTGAACAGAAAATGTTTTAGCGGGTAAAGCTGTTAGACCTTCCTCCTTTCTCCGGGCTTAGGACCGGCATCAGCATCAGTAGACATTGCTCTGCTGAAGGCGGAGTTGTAGTAGTGACAACATTAAACACTTTGGCACTGGTCATTCGTCCAGTGAATGAAATAGCGTGTTCAGTGTATTGTGTTATAGCGCCTTGCCGAGGAACGGGCTGCCTTCGTGGTTCTTCTTTATGTTCCCGGAGAGCGTGTTGTCTGGTCTTCGCCTCTTGAAGAAGCCGAACTTCCAGAGGAAGAAGATGACAATAATGAGGAGGAGGAGACCAAGTATGGCCGACACAATGTATATCCAGAGGGGTATATCGCTTTGTTCGACGGTCACCAGGTCTGGGTATGCTATCGTTTCTACCTGCAATTAAAAACTTGCTTTAACATCACACATCATAGGGGTTATTATAGGCATCCTGCCGATTTTTATGAAATAAAGTTTTTGAATTTTTTCTGTAAAATCTTAAAATATGGGATAAACGGTGAAACCTAGTCGGATTCACTGGCTTTAAACCTCTTTAATCAATTCATATGAGTCCGCATTAATATTTGGAGGTACGATATTAATTAAATCTAAAATCGAACACCTGGAAAATCACATTGTTCGAGTAGTTATAAACAAAAAGAGAGAGCTAAAGTCACATCTTCTTAAAACGTATTGAGGGTCATTTTAAAAAAGATGTATGAGTGAATCTGCAGACGGTTTGTTTCGGAGAATTTGAACAATTCTTCAAATTTCAAAGTTGATTTTCAATTTCTGTGAAAGATTTTTTCAAGTTCTGTTATTATTTCAGTTCTATCAAGCAACTAGCCTATAATTATATAATAACAGAACTCGAATAGGACTTTGAAATGAATGTTGAAATTTGATGAATTGTTAAAATTCTCCGAAACAACCCGTCCTTAGTATTGAAGAGACCCTTTTTGTAAAAGGGAAGAAACAGAGAAGTTGCTAAACCATTCCAGAGCTGAAAGTTGGTTCAGAAAACGTTCTCCAAAAGTGTCCCAATGAGCCAGAGCCAGTGGGACTATAGCATCTCTAAATTGGGGAATGTTCTGTGTAGGGGCGGCTCGTGACTTTTGGGTATACTAGAGTGCTAATATTACACAAAATGGCATTATTGTTGTTGTTGTAGCCCAAAACGTTATCTTTTTTTTTTAGAAAATTCGATTTTTTGTAAAAAGATTTTCAAGAATTCCGATGCACTGCAAAACTGAAATTTCCTGAAAATCTTCATACAAAAAAAACGAATATTCGAAAAAAAAAATATTGATTTGCACTAAAAAACATAAATGATGTCGAATTTTTTTCTGCCACTGGTTCTGTGGCAGAAAAAAGTGAGAAGGAAATGAGAAACCTGAATACATATGGGCATTTATATGGGGCGGTGTTGGTTCAGCATAATATGAATGGTCCAATAGTCAACACAATGTTACCGTGACAGTGTCATCCTCCACATTATTCTGATGTATGTTGAAGTGCGTTGGCAGCGAGAGCGTAGCGCGGCTCCCGACGGACACGCGTGCCACACGCGGGTAGTCCTCCACCAGCGTACTATTCCACAAGCGCCCGTAGATGCGGATGGTGGCCTCCTGGTTCCTCGACAGCTTGTAGATCACGCAGCGGATCTTGATGCACTTGGCCGTTCCTTGTTGGCAATTCTGCAAAGAGAGGTGATGAATATTTTGGATTAAATTTAAAATTTCAGTATTCATCATACAACTGAAAAGAATCGGAGGTAAATGCATAAATTATACACATTGTTATCATAATACATCTCAAAAATTATGTGAGTTTTATTGATTGATAATCTAAGAAATATAAATCTTAGAAAAATACATAGTATTTTTTTTTTGTACTTTAAACCCCACACGGAGGCCTTGAGGAAAATAATTTCCCTCAGAATGTATGTCATATTTTGGGATGCTGTGTGGAGGGTCTTTTTTAAGGAAAGGAAGGAGAGGAAGTTCTGGGAAGGTAAAGGGTATGAGGGTTGAGTAGGAATCTAAGAATCAGTGTGTCCAGGAGTGATGGACATACAAATATATCCTTCCCACTATGGCACAAGGCGATGGGTCGAGAGACCAGTTGGAAACCAACCTCTCCCGATCTGGCATGCCACGCAGCTGGTGGGCAGGCGCATCCTGTACACACTTCACCCGATGTACCCTGTTAAATCACCAAACGTAGCGAACCACTTGGAGTGACCTATGGAAGAGGTGTTGGTTATCCAATAAATGGTTCTCGAAGCTGCAGTACCCAAACCCCCCTCCCAAAATGTATAAAGTAAAGGTGAGTAAACTAACATGAAGCCGTTAAGTTCTAAAAGAGTTTAGTAGGTTCTGTGATAACTGTTTAAAAAAATAAGTGTATATGTGTAACTATGGTGACCCTGCTCTGGGTACCAGGACATAAAGGCATTGAGGGCAACGAGCGGGCTGATGAACTAGCAAGGAAAGGGGCGAAAGCACCACTTGCGGGATCCGAGCCGGCCGTAGGAGTAGCAGCTTGCCACACCAAACTACATATCAAGAGGTGGGTCAAATCCCAACACTGGAAGGAATGGAAGAAGGCACCCGGAATGAGGCAATCTAAAGTACTCATAAACGGACCAGACCCTAACCGAACCAGGCAACTACTCGATATGGACAGAAACTCACTGAGGGTAGGACTATTAACGGGACACTGCCATCTCAGGAGACACATGCAACTGTTGGGAGTGGAAAACACCAACATCTGTAGGAAATGTGAAGAGGAAGAAGAGACTCCAATTCACCTATGGTGCCAATGTCCCGCTCTGCTGGGAATAAGGCTAAGATACCTGGGAAGACACAGTGTGGAACCAGAAGACATCGCCACATATCCAATGACAGCCCTGGTGAACTTCATAAAAGGGACCGGGTTACTGGCAAGGGAATGAGGTAAAATGGGAGATAGTACAATGGGCCTATGGCCTAAGTGCTCGCGGGGAACGTAAGTAAACCGCCTCCGACTTTAAAAAAATAAAAAGTAACTATGGCGCGTAAAAACCCGGGCGAAATGATATCAATAGAGCACAATTCGTTTGAGAATTCTGCGCGAAACATTAAAAATAGCTACCGTAACATTCTACTAAACTGATTTACCCATCGTAGACTGTTGCTATGAAAAGCTTTTGCCTGAAACTCCATGGCTGACCATTACAAAAAAGTGAATAAACCGTCAAATAACTCGGTCTTGGCACACACTCCTTGCTCCACATTCGTACATTATCACACACATCTTTCTGTTATTCTGACTACTGAAAAGGCCTGCCAAGGTATAAGTATTTGATTCAATGATCGCAGCATATCTTCCTCGGGTGTCCACGACTTCTTGTACCATTCACACTCATGTAAAACATTCTCCATGCATTCCTTTCTTCGTTGATCCACTCTACACACCCCATTTAAGTGAACCCTTTTTAATCTTACTCATTACATTCTTTCAGAATATCCAGATTTTCAACACGGTCATAATATGTGGTTTTTTAAACACACGCCTCCAGGATCAATTCGGAAAGCCTTGGGGATAATTAATATTATATAATTAATCTAAATGTCTTACCATGTTCACAACTTGGTGTCTTATCCCATCCTTATCCGTGTAGGCTTCAGGTTTCACCACCATCTCGCTATCTCTTCTCTCTCTCCTGCTCCGTAGCTCGGTACTCCTGTTGTAGGAGCCGGGGCCCTCCGCTCTCCCGGCGATGCCGCTGAGCAGGAAAGGCTCCATGCGCAGGTTTTCCAGTGGGGGCTCATCCACGCCCGGGCGCACCTTCAGTCCCAGGGGGTTTATGTCGCGGGTCGGCGGGTGACACTTGCCGCCTCCGATTGCTGGAACAATGTAAATAAATGGCCTATTCAAATATCAATTTTTTTTTTGTTGTTATTTTCTTCTATAGGGTATCAGTAAAATCGAGATATTTAGTAAAAAAGAACTAAATTTTTTCATTATTATGGGTACACTGATTTTAGAACAAAAAATATTTTCGATTTAAACCTTCAAAATTTTTCATAACATTTATTTTTAATTTTTAGCGCATCCACAGGATGACTTTCAAAATTTAACTCTGTACCTTTTCTACAGGTGAGAGGTTGGTTTTGAAAGTCCCTTAAGTAACCCAACCGATCATAACATATTGTAAAATAGATATGCCCGGTCAGTGGCTGAGTTGGCATTGTGTCTGGTTGAACCCAGGCGTCATGAGTTCAATACCTTGGCTGGCTAAATCCTCCATCACAACTTAACCCCCTCCAACACCATATACCCATACGAGGCCCCAAAATTAGTCATCTTTGACAAGTTGCCATTTCATAATTCCAATGATATTTTCATTTATTATATTTATATATTTTCACTTTAGACCTTCCTTGAGGAACATTGATATTTCAAAAACTCACCACCGTATTATGAAGACTCTATCCCATGTCGATTTTAAATTTCATTGTCAAAGTTTTTGAAGTTATT
The DNA here is from genome assembly GCF_061612785.1 of Hesperophylax consimilis. NCBI lineage: Eukaryota > Metazoa > Arthropoda > Insecta > Trichoptera > Limnephilidae > Hesperophylax > Hesperophylax consimilis. Next base: position 18,712,392 of record NC_142845.1, read on the forward strand.
TCTCCGATTTCTGTACATAATACAATAAAGTATTGGAATTCGACCATTATAAACTGTGGGTAAATATATTTATGTGCTCTGTATTTGCGTCTTATGTGTGAAACTATTAGACGATTATTTTTTTTTCAGTTTTGTATTGATATCTTTGCCAAAACTATTCAACCTCATACGAGGTCTATACATTGATGTATTATACTAGATTTGCCTTGTCTAGTAAATTTCATTTTAAAAATAACCCCACCTAGGAGTAATTTCTCAATACAACTCTCCATTGAATTTCGTCGCCTCGCTTAGAAAGCCTAGTGTATCAGACGTAATCGTGTGACACATAAGACTGTAAGGGGGCCGGTGATCCCAATCTGTGGAGGCGTGAGATGTCGTCCTTCAGTGGCGTGGAGGGGTAGAACGGGGCCGTCTCTGAAGCCGCTGTAGAGCTGGTCCGATTACTTGTCGCTTGTTCTTGAGCTGATTCCGAGTCTGGTCCGAAGGGGTAGGCAGTCCGTGGTCCAGGGTGAGGCGGGGGTCAGAGTGAAAGAAGGCAAGCAGAGTCAGAAGTCGGAGCGAGGTAGAGGGCAGAGCAGAGAGAGAGGTGTAGAGCTGGTGGTGGTTGCTGGAGATCTAATGTTTCAAGGGACTGTTCCCGTTTTATAAGACCCCGGCGGCCTTCGCTGGCCGAGCGACGCTCACACGGGCCTGCTTTCTCTTTGATTCCTGGAATCGAGGCCCGTGTTTTGTGACGCGCCCGCGGCCCGCCGCCGGGTTAGCTACCGCCTCTCGGCCGGTAATTTCGGGCCCTGTGGTCGAACGTGACCACGGCCTCTCTTTGTTCGGGCACGGTCCTCAGAATCGCGCTGGTGGAACGTTCGGGCGGCAAACCACCTCGTACGCTATGACGGCGCACGGCCCTTTGCTTCGGGTCGCGGCCGAACGTTCCCTCTCGTATAAGCACGATTCTCATAACCGTGCCCGAATTAAATGCTATACTAATTAAATGCTATTAATCCACCAGCTCTCTCGGTATACTTCTCTGCCCGTGTCTCCTAGCCAAGCTCCGACGTTTCATTTATTGTTTATATATTCATTTACATTACATTTTTACAAACAGAGGGTTATACAAGTTATCTTTTCATACATTGACATTTTCATTTTTACATAATTTACTCCAGTTTATTTAATTTAAAGACAGGCAAAGTTAAGGAAAATAAAGGATTTTAATATGGGGCGACCGCGTCCGATCACGGAGCAGTACGTCCGTTACACCTAGATAATATAAATACATGTTCCCTACAATACAAAACAAAATGCAAAGTTATTCCTCAAATCCCATAATGCAGTTTGCTCATTCTCGGCCAATAAGAGAAGCTCGAACAGCGTACGTCACAATAATATGGAGATGAACTTAACAACCCAACTCTGTTTAAACTTGTACAAGCGTTCAAACTCGTAAGCGAAACCACGGAGATTTTGTGGCAGAGGTGATGTAATATGGACACAAAGCCCTAAAGGAACTAATACTTATGGCCACTTTTATATGTTGAATAAGGACTGAATCAGGGTAAGAATTAATAAATAACATAAAATGATTTTAATTTCCTTCATTTTTGTTTTTGAATTCTGTACAGGTCCTGTAGAACCAAAAATGGGAAAGTATACATTTTTATTATTGTGCATAGGTGTTTTTTTTTAACGTCGTAAAGTATTTATATGAATGGTATATAATTATTAAAGAAAGCGACAGATACCCTGTAAAATATTTAGAAATGGGTTGTTTTTGTAATTGAAAAAAATGAACTTGCTTAGCTTGACTGGGAGACTAATTGGCTCTACTCTAGTCCAACAAAAGGCAAAACGCAACAGACAGTGCCCTCTTCGCATTGCGATACAATACGCGCGCTTTTTCACAAATGTGCACGTGAACCAAATTAAAATTGGTTTGGGGTTATTTCGATGGTAATATGGCAAGTCTAGTTGTATTCAGTTAATGGGTCTATGTGTTCCAAGGGATGCTAATGTCAACCAATAATATGCAGCGGGTTCTGTGTAAAAACTTATTTTGTTTACAGTATTTTATGTAGAATTAAAAATATTTGAGGGTATGTTTTTATATTCCAAATAATTTCTACAATACAGGCCTAAACTGTCTTTATCAATTCATAAGGATTGTAATCTCGATGAAGGTCCAATTTTGACTCTGCTTGCTCTTCCCAATGGTTCTGACGATGAAGTCTGTTCTGACTTTAACTTTTTCATCACCATTAAAAAGTGATTGCATATACAAGCGTCAGGTATAACAGGCACAAACAGGTTGCGTGGTGCGGCTACTAAACTAAAGGGAACTATAAGGGATTGATAGTAATCTTGTCCACGTTGTTCCTTTGGAACTTTTACTGGTGCTCAGTCAATCTCTAAAGCTAAGAGGTGGTGCAGGCAAGGTAAGGCAGAGATAGACATGCACAGGCCATTTTATGTTGAAATATACAACAAACACATAGGAGGAGTTGATCTGTTGGACTCTTTGATATGCCTGTATCCGCATCACGCCACAGGAGATGACATTTCAGAATTTTTTTCCACCTTCTCAATGTGGCAATAATAAACTGTTAGATTTTATGGGAAATGAACCCCAATAACGATCCGTTAGACATATTAGAATTAAAATTATCTCTTGCTTCATCTCTCATATACACTGGATAGTCATTCAATCAAAAAAAGGTTGTCCAACATCCTTTAGCCCAGTAGGTGGCAAGAGAAAAGTGAGGATATGGGCTCATTGAAAAGGTTGAGCTTAGACGAGATGGAGGGACTCATTGGATGAAAAAAAACTGACAAGCCTTACTATCCCTCCAAATATGATCTACAGGGTTGCAAAAAGAAGAAAATATGTCTTTATCCAGAGTGTTTTGAAGATTTTCATGCCACTAAACCACTTTTTAAATGATAATTTTTCATACCCGATTTTTTTTTTGGTATTGAAATTTTTTTGTATGTACCTACATATAATACTTAAAAAGAATTTATATTCTTAAATATGTTATAAGTACATGTAGGAAATTTTCAAATATTGTCAGGTTATTCGAACCCTTGGAATGTCTTTCTTTAAAAAAGGAGGAAAATAAAATTGTTTTAATCATACAGAATGATGCGATGTTTCTCAATCTGAAGAATATTTAAATGAATGTTCTTATTCTAGTTACCTTAATTTTTACTTGTTTGTCTGTTTTGACAGACCATACTGAAACATGTCCTCAGGTATGAAAATATGTATTAATTATTACGTAGATACTTTTTTATAATTAGATAAGTAAAGTGGTATTTAAAAGACCTACCGTCAACGACAGGTTCACTCTCTAGGTAAAGCAGCCACTTCCCGAGTGGCTTATTGTTGGCCACCTGGTGCGGCCACTCTAATATCACCTCCACAGAGTTTACCCTCCATGGACCCAAGTTGAATATCTAGGCAAAACAAAAACATTAAATTCAAAAGTAGATTTTGGCATTCCACAAGGTACAGCTTTGGGTCCTGTATTAAATATAATTGTTAAATGCACTTTAAATAATCTCTTGGTTGTAACCACTGTTGTCTAAGTACCAGAAATTTGACCAGGATTGCTGGTTCAATACCCTTTATTAGAAATTAATAAAGCATGCCGTTTGATATTATAATATTGCTGCTGAAATTGGCTTGGTAAGAACAGGTACCTGATAGGTATGCAGGACTCGGGAGCCGATGTCATCAAGGTATTCCATTGCGCTCTCTCCTTTGACTGCTCCACCGTAAAATACTTGCTCTGGTCGGGCAGAACTGAAATATGAAAAACATTTATTATAATACATATACATAATGTTATAGTGTCACTGAAAATAAATTATTGATCATTGTGTCCAACTTCAACGACAAGTCAGTACATAATTAAATTTAGTATGTAGTAAAAAGTACCCTTTTATTGTAAGTTCAGCATTTTTGACGACCAAAGCTTCGATTTTCAATGGTTTTCTGTTGGGTTCCACGTCTTTGGACGTGGAGTTGGCCCAGATGACAAAGTCCACAGACAGTTCATGATCCTCTAGGGGTTTGGGGTCGAAGCGGAGGGTGATGGGGTGAGCCTCTGGCACTTGCTTCTTGAAAGGGTTACCCAGGGAGCATACCACCAGGGTCTTGTTGAAGAGATTGCAGATTATATGTTTATCCTAAAAGTAAACAAAAAATTGATCAGGTATAATATAATTTTTTATTTGGTACAATATTTTACATTTCATAGTACAATCCAGTAATGTTGGCCTCACTGGGTAGCTTACCCGTGCTGAGACCTCAATTTTATAATACAAAAAAATATACATAATAAATTTAAAGAAAATATATATAACGTTGATGAAGACAAAAAAAACATAAGATTAAGATAAATTTAAACTGAAAATATAGATTTAAAATTTAAGTAAAATGAAATAAACTTAAAATCGGTGTATTTATATTATATGTTGTGTGTTTTATATTGGTTTTGTGTCATCACTCACAAACACATATTATATGTTGTGTGTTTGTGAGTGATGTGTGTTTTATATTGTGTGTTACGTGTAGGTTTTATTATTTTATGTTATGACATTTTGGTAATATTGTCTTTTTTGTTCTTTAATCCATTTTGTAATTTTGTGTCTGAATTTATTTTTGTTTTCCTCAATTTTATTTTCAAGTGTTAGACTGTTGAATGATTTTATAACATGGTATTGATAGTGTCTTTGTCCAAAGCTTGAATTTACTGTCGGAGTTTTTATGTTTTCTTTGTACGCTTGTCTAACTGTTTTGTTAGTGATATATATTTGTGTATGTTGAAATTTGCTATTTTTGATCAAATATATAGTTTAGTAATGGTTTAACGTATAATTAGCGTATAACTAGTACGTCACAACTGTTGAACATTTGGTCTGTATCAGTCAATGTTTTTTTAGTATTACCTTTAAGATCGTTTTCTGTGCGATTTCTTTGTAATCGATAGCCGAGTTTGTTGCTCCTCCCCAAGCAATAATTCCATATTCTATAATTGATTGGCAAAGTGCTAAATGTATTGTTTTATTTTATATATGTTTCTTATTAAGTTTAGTAGTAATAATAATAAAGGTATTATTATTATCTTCCTTTCTTGTAACAAATAAAGATAATGACATTAATAAGAAATTCACTGCCCTTGACAGACCAATAATACAGAACTACAAATTTAAAAATAGGTATGTAAATTTGCGTGAACATTTTTTTATTAAAAGAAAGAAAAACATTCCCGGGTTACGAATAACCTGACAATATTTGAAAACCTCCAACTACCACCACAGTAAGTGGAAAATTTTGCTTGTATTGTGATGGAGGACTTAGCCAGCCGAGGAATTGAACTACGCCTGGGTGGGATCCAAACGCTATGCCAACTCAGGCCACTGACCGTTATTAGGTAAAGAATTATTATTGCATTCAATATTGGGATGATTGGTTGGTTGATTGTTGATTGGTTGATTAATTATTGTCTTGTTAATTGGTTTATTGAACAATTAATTGATTGATTGACTCGTTGATTGACGGATTGATTGATTGGTTGAAAATATTGTGAGAAACATGAATGATAGTTACAGTGACGTTAGCTGCAACGTAGTTAAGTCCCTTGTGATGCAACACAAACAGTTGAGACTCGTAAGCAGACTCCCCCAAGTTGTCGGCGGTCACTACCAGGTGCACCTCGTTTTCCTGCCCCAGGGTCAGCACATATTCACCCTTGGTATCTGGAAATCAAATAATTGGACACAATAATTATTATTACGTACAGAACTCCTTCCAATGTCAATTCACACAACATATAATGTACTTACCACCTAAATATTAATTGAAATGTAATAATATTATTTTTATTTTACTACATCCATATTCTTAAATTTATTTAAATTTACTGTGTATCAAATTTAGTAACTGCTATATTAGTCTATTTAATTATCTGTACTTTTGTTATCATGCCATAAAAATTTGTTTATTTCTTACTTTATAAATAAAAACTTTCTTTCTTTTCTTTACCTTGTGTATACTGTAATGGCACTACTCCCCAATTCAAACACGAGAAACGTTTTTCTCTATTGAATTGGGTAGTTACATTAAAAAGAAAATATTTTATTTTAATTAGTTTTTAGAACCATATGTTTTTCTTCTGTAAATCTGAAATATGTATGTAGGTATTTCAAATAAAAAATAAAAAATAAAATACAGGGTGTATCGGCACGTACCCGACAAACTTTAACCAGCTATTCCTTAGCATATTTGGAGTAAAAAATCTTATGTGCACTTTGCTGTCCGGTAACGTTTTTTTTTAATAAAAAATTTATTATTCATATTTTCACCACATGTCACCACTGTTTTATCCTTTGTCAAAGTTTGAAAACCCATCTGGCAATATTTTATTCGAATTCCGTTGAATAATGCACGTGTGTACCTATATTGGCGCACTTTTACAATCACAACGAAATGGCACGGCACCATTTGTCTCATTTTTAACTATTATTATTTAGTGTGTGCGAAAGAGCGAAGAAGCTTTTCGACATACTTGCTTATAACAGCTGTTGAACACGAAAAGCAATGCCAATGACAGTGATGTAGTGTGGAAATTTTTTTTGTTTTTAATTGAAAATAAAATGCTACCGGACAGCAAAGTGCCCATAACATTTTTTACTCCAAATGTGCTAAGGAATAGCTGGTTAAAGTTTGTCGGGTTAGTGCCGATACACCCTGTATAATATAATTAGTGAGAGAGTACTATTATATAAAGAATTATGATATGAAATACATCTGCTGTTTCAAAAATAAAAGGAATCTTCTTACCTGTTGGCAGAACGAGCGCCGCACCGATAGCAATGTCACTTTCGCAGATATCATCAGCCCCGCAATCCCGCAGTAGGGTGGCCTCAAACTGACGGGTGGCCTGGGTGGCGTTCAGCACAGGCAGGGCCTCCAGCGAGGGCAGGGGACCCATCTCCAACCACCTGGGCTCACTCTGCACCAGGGTGTAGTTCACGTGGAACTGCAATGCAACGGACAATGCTTTAATGTGACATCTACAATCTAAAATCTATTTTCTCTTAATTCTGTCAGTGGGAATTTAGTTTTTAATAATAAAACGTAATATCACTTCTCGAAAACCCACATTATTAGGGCATTTTTAATTTATCATTTTAGTTCATTGGGGAAACAAATAGTAATGCATATTTTATACCCAAAAACATTACATGTTACATACCGCCATAACACAGGGTCATCCCTAGCATGGAGGGTGAAATATCACAAAAAACCACACATACTCTCTAAATCATGTACCTATCAATAAAATAAATAAATAAATCAACATTGTTGCATGAATTAGGAAAGTTTTCGCAAAAGATTCAAATTACATAATACATAAAAAACAAATGGTTAGAAAAACAAAGTGAAATTAATAGAAAAAGAAAATATTTAGAAAAAGAAAAAATAAAAAAAAACACAGTAAGTATATGGAATAGATAATGTAAAATTAAATCAAAGATAAACAAAATAAAGAGAGAGAAATAACATAATAATAAAAATGAGAAAAACAACTTATTTTTTTGTTTGTTTCATTATTAGGTTTCCTAACTAACAAAAACCAAATTAAAATAAATAATTTTTTTATGTCTCCAGTACACCACTACGCAGGCATACTTAATAATGTCCAGGTAAAAATGATTTACCTGGACATTATTAAGTCAAGTATATAGGTACTTTTTAGTAAAAAGAAGGGAAAAGAACTTGCGATAAATCTTTTTAAAACATATCTTACTTTGATTGGCGTCTGAATATCTCTAGTGTTGTCCTTCACATAGACGGTATGTTCCTGGCAATGCACTCTGTTGTTGGTAACTATAATGTGTTTTCTGATAATGTGCATCGTCTTATTGCCGGATGTTCCACCAAAGTAAACGCGAGAGAACTTCTTCCCGCCGGCAAAGGTCTCGGCTTCGATGACGTAGTTGAGGGTGAGTTTCTCCACGGATAAGGGCTTGACCAGAGTCTCTATGGTGCAACAGGTCTCGAAGGAGAAGCAGGTGTTGGAGGATCCAAGGTCCTTCTCGCAGCCATGTTTTGAGGGGTCAATGTTCTTCAGTGTGCTGTTGTTGCGCACAAAGGTCCTTATGCCGATGATGGGACGGCCTCGCAAAAGAGCTATGCTGTCCTGCAATATAAATAAAAGATGATACAACAAAATATTCTCAGTTTATTATGAGAAAAATTAGAATTTTTAAGAAAATATATTTTTCTACTCTCAAAACAATAGGAAAAACATTTTAATTAGAAAATACACTATTAACGAAGGTAACATTTTTTAACCTGAAACTCCGTTCTACAAGGAGATTAGATATCCATCCAGTGCGACTTGGTTTTCATATTTAAAATTAATCATAATGTTTTTTAAATTTCTTGGTGAAGAATTATTGACATATACATTCTGAAAAAAATTTATCCTAAGTGCCGGTCGATCACACACATGTGACAGCCACACCGGTTTTGACTTTCCAAATCACATGCGTGTGCGTCAGTCGCGGTTAGGTTAAAATATATATATAAAGATAAAATAGAGGTCACCAGAAAGACAACAGAAGAAATGGAGGGATGATTTCAGATGTGTAAGATTGAAATTACATACCCTGCTCCGAGACAGAGATATTTGAAGGGACAGAAAGAAGGTTATTAACCATAGACATCCAAATTGATATACCAGCCCATCAGGGAAATAGGATAAAACTAGGGTCCGCGGAGCGGGGAGGTGGCACGACAGTCTACCTCTCTGCGATTTGTTAATATGTAAATGAATCTGACAGTATACAGGCAAATCGCATTCTAATATCACTATTTAGTCCTCAAAAAATAAATCTGCCAACCACTTACATCCTTTTTACAATGGTGAACAAATTACTGGCTGCGTAAAAAATTTAACTACAAATCCTAAATTATGTAAAAAAATGTTTGGGCTTGTATCCAAAATCGAATATTTTGTTACACTATCTAGTTAGGCACTTTTACAAATGTGTTATAATTTACTCACCTTACTCATTTTTGCGTTTTGATTTGTAGGTGGTTCAGTTAAAAACGATCATTCAGACCCCGCACAGAAAAGTTCCACAGTGGACTGTATTGCAAACCGTTACCTTACTTTAGCGACCTATACTTTTCTGCGAAGGGTTTGGTTATTTCAATGTGTGCTCTTCGGCGGTCAATGTACAACTGATATTGTAGTTTATTTAAAGCATTTTCAAACCCTTCTGGTGTGAAAAATATGGTCACATGATTTGCCTCCAGCTAGTCAAAATGAAACCCGGATTTTATGGCAAGTCCATCAATTTGGATGTACATGTTAATAACGCAAGAGTCCAAATTGCTGCTCCCAAATGTTTATAGCCAGTGTGAAAGGACCTTGCTCTTCAGATCTGGTCATTAAATATGGCTATTGCAATTTCAAGCAACTTTTTGGTTATGAATGGTGGTCTTTCACCAGGGCGATGCTTAGGACGGGTTGTTTCACATAATTTGAACAATTCATCAAATTTCAAAGTTGATTTTCAAGTTCTGTGAAGGTTCTATTCAAGTTCTGTTATTATTTCAGTTTTTTTTAGCCCCTGGCCAGTAATGATATAATAATACAACATTTACAGAACTTGAAAATCAACTTTCAAATTTGATGAATTATTCAAATTCGGAAAAAACATCCCGTCCTCAAAATATCTACGAGTACATACCACTACTGGGGTAACCAACTCATAAGAATAAAAAAATGATGATACCTGTTCATAAGCTCCCACCAGCAAGTCAGGGTATCCATTATTGTCCAGATCTGTTCCTCCGGAGAGGGAATATCCAAATGTCTTCAAAGGTTTGGGTAGCATTTCTGCCGTGATAATCTGCTTAGGCTCCAAATCCAAGCCGTTCTGTCTGTTTCCCAGATAAATATAAACAACGCCAGATCCTTCGTAGGGACTCCCGATGGCGAGATCGTCACATCCGTCTTTGTTCAAATCCCCGGCATTGGCCAGAGCAAAGCCAAAGCGTGACTCGGGTTTTCCCGTCAGTTTTATGTTGACATCAGAATCAAATCCGTTATTTTGGTTGATGTAAACGTAGACAGCTCCACCAGAATCTCGACCGAAGTAGAAAGGTGCACTTATGATGAGATCGGGTTTTCTGTAAAAAGAACAAATAATAAATAGGTAATTTGACACTTGATTGAGTTTCAAACATACAACAGATTCACCTTACTCTCCTATGAGAACAATTCAAGCTCAGTGAATAGATCTTTACAGTAATGTTTTAACCCCTTAGGCCTCTGGCATATTTTGTCAGAAGGTCGGAGTATTTCCGCTTTGTAATAAAATTTAAAACTGTTTTTGAAAGGTAATAAAATACGCTTTCAAATTTTAATACGAAAATAAATATACCATTGAAATACTAAAATTTTGAATGCAGACATAAAAAAAGTTTTAAAAATGGGTTACCACCTTACGTTTTTTGTAATAAAAAATTACTGATAGCAAAAAAATACACACATTTTATTAGACAAATATTTTACAAACCTTAGTCACCACACTTTTTTTGTCATTTCGTATAAAAATAATTAATTAAAAATTTACAAAGTCGGAACGTTTGATTTTTAAGAGCAGTACATTTTAGTTCTACGGTGGTTAATTTCTGGATTTGATTAAATATAAAGAGTGGTGTTTTCTATTTCTAGCACCATTTAGATCATATTCCTCACCACGGCAGTAACAAACATACAACGATTTCTGTGAGACAATTTGAGCTGTTCCCAAAATGGAACAGATTATCCTGAGGGGATAAAAAATATGTTTTTAATAATCATCTGTCAAGAGTAGAAAACTAATGCTGGCAATCTGGCTACATGGTATAATGTAACAACTTCTTAAAGTCTTAGAAAGTTTGTACAATCTTACCCATCGCCATTCAAATCAGCAGTGGTTAGTTCGTAGCCGAAGTTGGAGGCGAACTGCTCCCCGCTGATGATGAGGGACACGTTGATGGGGTTGGCTGGACCGCGCACGTTTTTGCTGAAGATGATCACCTGTCCCGTTCCTAAGGCCCGTGGTGCCCCCGCAGCATACGAGTAGTGGGGCCCAAAGTACTTGCCACCCGTCACTGCCATACCTGAATAATTGAAAAAATTATTTTATTATAAAAAAATCATCCAATTGGGCTTGTAAAATTCAATATCGATAGCTTAAAGCCAAGACATTTTATCACCACTTCACTCCAATTCACATATGGTGACAAACCAGGAAATACTTGGGAAGAAGGTCACCGAGGGAGCTAGTAGAACTATTAATAGATCACCGCTGCCTCAGGAGACATGTACGCAAATTTGTGGAAAACACTAATAGATGTAGGAAATGTAAAGAGGACAAAAAAACACATTCATCCGTGGTGCCAATGTCCCCGCATTCATGGGAAGAATGCTCAGATTCGTTGTGAAACCAGGAGACAACACCAAATATCCAATGACAATCATGGTTCACTTTATTATAGGTACTGTCTACAGAAAATGGACGCTTTCATAATTCCTACGGCTACAGGCTACAGCACGGCGGCAGCAACGGCGTTTAATTTCTTCAATACGTGTGAGGGATTGATTCCATTTTGCCTTTGCATGAAACAGACATACGTACATTTGTCTTTAACAGCCTTTTCTTACACAATATTATTTAGTTGAGAGCTGCAGCATTATTGTGATAAAGAATGTACGTTTTAACCTTCCAGCGGGCGCGTTGAGAAATTTCCTTTGAGCGGGCGCTTGTCGTAAATTTTACGTCATCGAGTTTCTCCATGTAAATGGTGTTTTCTTTATACAAATGTGAGGGAATTTCTTTAAGGTTATACAAATGATAATAAGCAGTAATTAAAAAAAATTATTTGACTTTCTTTAAAAAAAGAAGCAACACTCTAAACGTGTTAGTATTTCAAAACAAAATATTTTATCGACTTATTTAGTCAGAATCAATATTCTCATCCTTACAATTGTCACAAATTACCTCAACTGAAGAACGGTTCTTGCATGTAAAGGACTTGCAACGGCAACACTTCATTGATGCTGAGAATCTTTTCTTATCCAGTGCACATAACCGACAAACACCGCATTTTGGAAAGCTTCTGTTTTCTTCTTCTAATTTTGAGAAAAGCACTTATATCTTGCGGTAAATGTTTGACATTTGATTTGACTCTAGCATAGCTCGAAGCTCGATGCTTACGACTAAGTGGTAAGAGTGGGGGAAGCGATATGGCGCGTCTGTCGTAAAGTTTACGACAGCGCGCCCGCTGGAAGGTTAAGCTTTATTTGTGCTGTTGCCGTTCCATAACTGTAGAAATTATAAAAGCGCCCAAAGGTTAAGCACAAAAGGCCGGTGACCCGTACTTACGGCAGCTACACAGATAATCTCCATATCAATAAATTAATTATGAGTACCTAAATAGCTGTATTTGTCCACAGGACTGATGTCCTTCAGGGTGGGCCCTACGTAGGGCATCTTGTCCCTCTGGATAAAGTCCTCCTGGGTGTCCAACACGAACACTGTTCCCCTCCAGGTGTAGGGGCCAGGACTTCCGATGATCATGGTACCATCCTCCAGGATAGAACTGCTGGTGCCGGCCTGACACAATCCCCACTCTTGGTGCTCTCTGGAAATCAAGGAAATTATCACTTTTTCTTCAGAGACTATTAAAGTCAAAATGGATGTTAGTGACTGCTACTTCTCAGCAAAATATGTAAAAAGAGAATAGAAATGGCGATCCGAAATGGCCAGGAATCTGAAAAATTTGCAGAAAATTAAAGGCGGCCTGTTTTCGCTCTCCAGAATCATTTGCAATTTGTCACTTGCCCTTTTGGCTTGAAAGAGGCGATAGTATTATGTGAAAATAGAAGCCAATATATTTTATTTATAACGAATAACAACTGAATAAATAATTTATAAAACTGATAATACAGAAGTAGAAAAAGGTAATTTAAATATCTTCTCTTCCTTTCACGTTTCATTATTTCACAAAACATTTCTCCAACCTAACTAACTAACTGACTACCATCACGACGTTCCGCAGGGGTAGGCAGTGAGGACGGACCACCAAACAACTCGGTCTCGGTCTCCTTGCCTCATTCACATTCATACATACTCTTCTATTATTCTGACTCTTGACATGGCCCGACTCAAGTATCTGATTCACTTGGACATGCCATGTCTTCCTCGGGCATCCCCGACTTCTGCTACAATTCACATTTGCATCATATTTTTTACACTCCTTTTCCTTACACTCCTTTCTTCGCTCATTTAAATTAATTTTAATTTTCATTTCATCGAAACTTCAACCAAATATCTAGGGATCACTATTGACTAATGCATAAAATGGATACCACATATAACCATTCTCAAAAACAGAGTACGAAAATTAACCTATATTTTTAGCCGCTTGAGACATATTCTAAATAAACAACTACCGAGAATGACGTACTTCGGGTTCTGTCAATCCATAATCCAATATGGTATAATAGGATGGGGGGCGCCTATAAAACTCATACACAACCTCTTTACATTGCGAAAAAACTAATAATTAAAATAATATTAAAGAAATCATTTTTATATTCATCTGAAATCATATTCAAAGAATTTAAAGTCAGAAAATTAAATACTCTATTACTGTATCACTCAACCTTAAAAGTTTACAAAGAGGATATCCTAAACAAAACCGTACCACTCAAAAACACAGCAAATCTCAGGCATAAAAAAAAAGTTAAAAAACTTTGGGTCAACAAAACTACAAATACTTGGGAACAAATTTCTTCAATAAATTGCCAGAAAATATAAGATCACCTAATGATAGATACAAAGAATTCAAAACACAATTAAAAAGATATACTAAAAACCTTAACTAAAAAAAAAAATAATAAAAAATTTAAAAAATTAAATCTAAAAAACTAAACAAAAAATACCTCATCCCATACACACAAGCAATTGATTATTATGGGAGAACATTAAAAAATAAAAATAAATTATATTTACTTAATTTTTTATTTTAAATTTATATTTATAATTCTATTATTAAAAAAAAGAATTGCTCTACTTGACCAAACCATCTAAGCGTCCCTTTCTTGATCTTACTCATTACGCTTACATCAGCTTTGCACTCTTTGCGGATCTCCACATTTCTCACACGATCATAAATGGTTTTACCACACATACGTCTAAGGGATCTCATTTCTACAGCATTCAGTCTACTTTCATCCTTTCTCTGCCATTTCCATGCCTCACTTACATACATCAGGGTAGGTACCAGCACTCCATTGTGGACTGGAAGCTTCGCGTCTTTTGACAATTTTTTGTTAGCGCCAACTGCGTTGAGTCTTCCATTAATGGAGTTATCTGCATTTAACCTTCTTTCAATATTTCTCTCAGTCTTCTAATCTTTCGTAAACACACTTCCTAAATACTCAAACTCATCCACCTGCTCCAAGTATTAGCAACCTTCTGTGCATAAATAATCTACTCACCTTTTGCGTTTCCCTTCCCAACTCTCGGAACTATGAACTATCGGCTAACTATCATCCATAATCAAACCACTCATCTATCATCATACAATGATGCTTGGAACATGATTTCTTATTTTCCCCCCATTTTCATCTGTCAGAATGACTTGTATATTTCAAATATAGAAGAAAACGTTTAAAAGAAAGTACCTACCTTATTTTAGAGAAAATGAAATTTTATTTTTAGCCATAAAATAAAAAAAAGAACAACATACTTGCTAATTGGTCTCCCAGCACAAGGCTCCCAGTTTTCATCGTAATCGAGTTTGTTGTCCAGAGTATAGCAAAGCCCCTGGCCCAACTGTGATTCTCCATTCATCTTAATGTACCTGAAAACCACAGACATAGGAATTAATAGACGAGAAGATAATGGCGAGGGGTAAAATCAACTGTTGAAGAACGAAGGGGGTGAAGCTGACTGTGATTCGTCAATAAATCAATCTGACAGTAAATAGGCATCTCGCATTATAATATCACCATTTACTTCTTAAAAGTAAAATCTGCTTTTGAATGAATAGACATTTTTACATAGGAGCGCAAATTACAAATTTGCGAAGTCCAAATTCGGCAAAAAAATTCGGTTCAATTTTCAGAGTCGAATATTTCGTTTAAGTATTTAGTTAAGACACTTTTATAAATGTTCATAATTTACTTCCCAGCAACCAACCAGCTTTTTGTTTCGCGTCCAGACATGTTTCTACAACTGATCCATATTATACAATGTGAATATGCTTAAAATAAAGTAAAATAATGCTTATATATGGAATGTAATACGACAATTGGGTTTATTCTCTTTTTCACATCTATTTTTACAAGTTTTCATAGCATTGGGTCAACATTTTGCCGTGTTATTTCGTAAAATGAACCGATGATGCCTCGACCATAGTTCGCACAAGAATGATGACGTCACGTTTTCAAATTTCACTTGAGGCCATACGCGAGCACAGCCGGCTCCAATGGAACCGGTATGGGGAGTGGGGATAATACGCTTTTAATCACTTAGGGCAGGTCTACTAATATTCATATGTCTATGCTGAAAACCATTTAATAATAATATAAAAAATTAATAATAATAGTGCATTCAGCCGAACAAAGCGGTGGATGAAATACTCTGTCTGCATAATACAATTATTACATATATAATATAATTATTCTCTCGCCAAATACAAGAGCCTTGTTTCTTTGTTGTGAAGAAAAGCTATCATGATTGTTTACTTTTTAATACACTGTGAACATGTAATAATTATTATACATCTATTGTAAACAAATACATACGTATTGTAGGGGATATTTACCCATGCTCTTGATAGCTTATCCATAGGATAACTCGGCTAACTTATCTAATATATAACCACTATTCAAGGGTTCGAGTAAGAAATAGTAAAACTCGTAAATTGAAAACATACGTTATCCTATGGATAAGCTATCAAGAGGATGGCAAAATATCCCCCCTATAATAAAAAATATTGAATGAAAGAAATAACATCATGACATAAAATAGTAATACTAAAAATTAAATTAATATTCGTGTACATTTAGCACTTGTATTCGGGTGGCTCCAGGGAAATTCTCCGCCTATGATCAATACCTCCTAGATCCCCAGTGTCTCAGGGGTAACGGTTGTACCCCCCTGCAAAAGAGGAACTAACGAAAGAACAAACCATTTTTCAATCCATAGATTTCATTGAATCCACAAAACTAATCCGCCATCGAATGTAAAGTTATCGTTGTTGCTGCACATACATTTCAAATTTGTCTATGGTGGTATTTTGTATTTACGAAGGTAAATGGAAGTGTTATTGTACCTGTGGGCACAGACAACTGCCTTTCCTCCGCCTCCCTGACTCCTCACGGACACCCCCAGCCACTGGCCATTCTTGATCTCATCAGCTCCTGGAGGCTTCAGATCGTTCGATTCGATGGCTATAGTTCCACAAAAACATTCATTAGTTACCATTCATGAATAGACCTTCCGAAAGAAGAGAACTGATAGAATTTATTTGTAAGTAATAGGTACCTACTTAAAATGAGGATGTGGGAAATATTATATTCTATCGTAGCAGATACGCATACACGCAATTTCAAAAAAGCAGTGCGAAGGTGGTACCAGTTGTAGCCATGTACATATGATTAGCTTTTCCATCTAAGCCCTTGTGGTGGTTAATTTCTCTGGCAGCCTTTTCATATGACAGAAAATGATTGGGAGAATGATAAATTGTTTACGAACAGGAGAGTGATTTTTCATTTTCTTTGATTAGTTCCCAAAAGTGCCACTCGGTGCGCATTTTCGTTTTTACGAATCGGTAGGATAGTGTTGTACCCTTCTATTTTATTCCATTATTGTATAAAATATGGAGAAACAACATTATCTAAAATGCACGTGCAATGTCCAAAGAATGCGAGAGCAATATAGAATAAATCTGTGGTGAGAGTGAGATAGATTGTTCCACTGAGAATACACAATGAATTTTGAAGTGATTTATAAATGAGGTACAAACGGGCATTAGGTAGGTACTAGGCTACAACAACTGATATTGTCTTCACAGCACATTTTTGACCTTGCATAATATATACATGTACGCGTATCTGTAGGATAAAATGTAATAGATTTTTTTTTCAGAATTTAAATATATTTATGCTTTGTGAAAATACAATAAAAAAATACTATATTATGTTTGTATTTTTAACAAATAATGTTTAGTTAACTTGAACAAACAAATTTGGAGTTATTGAGACAGTGGAATACGGACATTATATACAAAACATAGAATCCCGCATGTTATTTACACACAAAAGTGTAACAAACTTTTGGAGTTGTTCCATGGACAAATTATTATAAAAATATATCACAAAAAAACAATTAAGAATAAATAATAGCGATGCGGCAGATGAAAATATGCACAATGCAGAACACCGAGAGGCCAATATGGAGGACAAAATATAAAAAAAATATTTATTAGTTATATTATAATTATGTCAAATTAAATTAGCTTTACATACACTTCAGAGGGGTCGGTTTGAAACAAATGTAATCTTAAATCTTATTAGTTTTTTGATATTTAACTGATTATTTTTCAAAACAAATTTAACCTTTTATTTTAAGGTTGGGGGTTTGAACTGCTTTCACATTTAATCAATTTCGTCAAATCGAAAGACAGCATCCTTTTAAATTTTGAACTGTCCCCTATAATCACCGATTCTCGGCCCGTTTCGGCTTTTGGTCAAATTGTGCACAATACGCAACAGCGCTTCGACCACTATGCATGCTTAACGGTTGATCAAAATTTGATCAAAAGTTGAAACGGATTGAGAATCGGTGTTTAACGGGGACCGTCCAAATGTCGAAAGTTTAATATGGCGCTAATCTTCGATTAAATGCAACGGAGATTGAAACAACCCAACCTAAGTAACGAAAGTATCAATGAAAATTATGAAATATTTTCCCATCTTGTGACAATCGTAAAAAAATAATTTTAATTTATCAATAAAATAATTCATTTATATTCTATGAGTTGTATTGATATGTGAAGCCCGCGAATTAGCGAAATATATGAAATGTCAGTAAAATGCATGATTCTAGGTTAGTAAGAAAATTTGAATAAAGCCTCTTCATATTTGGATATTTCTCTCGGTGTGAGGTTTTATTCGATGCAATTCACACAACCAATAATATACGGTGGTGGTGATGAATAATAACATGGTGGTGAAATGTGGTGAACCTTAAATAAACTTTCTAAAATGGATGCAAGTAGCTGCAAAAAAGGTATTCACAATGCTCTTAAAAATAATAAATCCTGAAACAATACCATGCACAAAATACCTGAATTTTTTACAGTTAAATTAAATAATAATGTAATCATGTGTGTATTCAAAATGTGCAGAAATGTTGGCAGTGCAGCTTACATGAAGATATGCCTATTAATTTTGAAGATTGTTCACGATGACCAGGAATGGTTTCTGATATACTTCTGGCGGTAAAAATCCAGAGGCGCGTCTCATCAGATACTCACAAATTATTTGAAAAAACACTTCATGTCAGTTTAACTACAATGAGGAACAATTACTTCAGTCACCGGAGAAATTATTATCATTATTATACATCATAATTATTAATACTTTACTTAACTATGAACATTCAAGATGGCCGCAAAATGAATTCAAAGATTGTTTTAAAGTTTTAATTTTAACAACTGCAGTGGCAACTGTGTGGTCAGTGTGACTGTTAACTCAACGTAAGAACGGAGTGGAAACAATGTGGCATCGGTGTGACAAAGATGGGACAATGACGTGGCAAATAAGTAAAAACTGTCTGGTAACATTGTGGCAAAGATGCGGAAACAACGTGGAAAGTATATGGAAACGAGAGGCAACGATGTGGCATCGAACTTGCATTCTGGGAAATCCACCAATATTTTTCACAAAAACATAATCTGCATCGTGTGTCAATACACACG
Organism: Hesperophylax consimilis; assembly: GCF_061612785.1. Taxonomy (NCBI): domain Eukaryota; kingdom Metazoa; phylum Arthropoda; class Insecta; order Trichoptera; family Limnephilidae; genus Hesperophylax; species Hesperophylax consimilis. The sequence goes on from NC_142845.1 coordinate 18,731,455, forward strand.
ATGCAGATTATGTTTTTGTTTGGAAGGCACAATCTGATGTCAATGTATGTTTTTACGGGATTTATTTCTGTCACTGTCATTTTATTCCATCAGCACACCGCCCTGCATAATATTACAATAATTGGAACGGCCATCGCATGTCCGATGTCCGAGTATGGTGGCCAGTGAGACCGGCTACCAATATCGGACATTCGCGGGTCAGTCGGACACCGGACTCCGGACTCCGGTGTCCGGGCATCGAACCCGCGGGTGGATAAATACCCCGCCAATACCATCGCCCTCCAATCGGGCACTACTCCCGCTGACTAATTGTCATAACTCAATAATTGTATCTGCCCGTGTTTTATCTTCTCGCAGCCACGTTCAGATGAGAGTACATTGCACACAAGCCCAACTACAGAAATACTCTGGGCTGCTACTTCTATCCCAGTCTGAATGTGGCCTAAATGTAATGAAAAATAATTCATGCACTTACATAAAAGACTTATGCATAATTATACATAAACCGAATTATGTCTAAATGTGTCCAAGTCATTGTAAAAATGTTGCTAAATCGCAGATTCAATCGAAGATCAAAGCTGTACATCTCAAACATGTCTAAAATACAACTGTGCAACCCTAAGGGTACGTATACATTTGCGAACCACGAATTACGGGAAAGGAACGAGTCAACTGCAAGCGGCTTTTCGCGCCATTTGTGGTTGCTTCATTTCTTTCCCACAAGTTGTGGTTCAGTTCGGCAGTTCGCCTCGCGTATATTAATACGTAGCACAATCTAATTTTTATTCTAAATATAAACATCATAATTTACACAATATTAATTAAAATTTCCTGGCTACCTCGGGAGCTTATTGTTCCCTATTACTTGAGCTAACGTTCATTATGATATTTAGAAAATAATATGACTCTCACAGTAATCCACCGCTCGATTATCCAAAAATTACTAAAATCCACTGTTATTTTTACTAGTTGAAAGCACAAAATCGATCTCTACAATTGAATTAGTCACTTTTCCTAAGTTATATTCAGTAGTCCGTCGCGTGCGTAAACTCGAGCATTCTTTGTGGTGCAAGAGCGTTAGCGGCATTCAAAGGCAATGTTCTTTCACGAGAAAAAATATTTTTAAAAAGGTTTCCGAGCTAGCGAAGGCTGGTTAAGTAAATTCAAAGGAAGATTCAGCATATTGGAATCTTGTAAAGTTATTACTTATTACTTTTTTGGTTAATATGTGATTTTGAGTATAAATAATAATGTAAGTTGCAAATACAAATGTCACATTAAAAACTGTTTTTTATGAAATTCTTCTTTTATTTTTTAACATATTTTATATGTATGCACTATAATCCGCCGCTTTCACTGATTGGACATTATCCAGGTTTTTTTTGGGTGGCGGATTACTGAGAGAGCAGCGTATTTATATTAGGGTAATAAAGCTATATTTTTGATTTTTAGCGATTTATAGCTTAGTTCTTTGATTGAATCATGATTTTCGTAAAACTTTTACAAGAAATTGGTCGATGTTGACAAGAGCGGTTAAAAAATTGTTGTCATTGGTTCTGTTATTAGTGTGTAAAGATTTTATTAAAATTAAACGAAATGTAACAGGGGAAACGTCTACTCTTATTAGCTTTGACTTAAATAGTAAAATATATGTATGTATTTGCACGAGTCTATGTAAGTATTGCTTTTCCACGACTGCACCTTGTGTTGTACTTTGTGGCAGGAGACAGGAGTGGCGGACTATTTACGGCGTCCAGTAACAACTTGAATCCATTTATCAAACACCCACGCTCTCAAACCTAGCGTGACTCACCACTGGAAGTTCAAACACAACCTACATACATAGCAAATAGCCAGTTATTTCCTTTCCCATGCTGCTTGAATTTATTGTTCAGTAACGGAGTAGTCTATTTCATTGATTGGTTGAAATATCAGATAAAATCTATAATCTAGAAGGTGAAAGATTAACCGAGCAAAATCTAGTAGACTTTTCGAGAAAGGGGAAATATTATTTAGCGGTTAATTGTCCAGAATCGCTGGACATCGTTAAAACACTTTGCATTAGTTCTATTACAATGACGACCATCTATTTGAGACGTCAGAAAATCAAAATAATTAATTTTTAACAGCTATTTCGTTAAAATTAAAATTAATTGTTCATTTGGCGTTAAAATAGTTTCTTAGCTTCTTAATTTGGGTTTACTTAAAAAGAAAAAACTAGGCACAAAAAACATATTATTATTTCAAAACATGACGGGAATAAAATACGTCAAATTATCAATATTTTAAAATAAATAACCATTAAAATGCATTTTTTTCATTTCCGGTGACTAGCTGCTTCTCATTATTACTAAACTGATACATTGTGTTTTAAAATATTTTTACGTATAACCGTGTTATTTATTGTATTATCTATAGACGAGATGTCGGACTTTTACGGAACAATTATTTAATGTAAAATTAATCATAAATATGTATAACATTAGAAACAAGCGTAAAAATCACAATTGAAAGCTTAAAAAAAACGCTTGGTTTGAAAACCCACACAGCACAAAAATAAAAGCAAAAACTTTTGTTAGTTTTGAAACACCACTCAAAACAGTTGAATATTTATTAAATCATTTGTTATAATAATCGCACACAGTAAAACGATGTTTGATCTCGGCGATTTAGTCTTCTTTGTCGATGCTCCATTTGTCCAGAAATTGCAATTTCGATTTCATTTTTGAAACAAATAATTTAAGTCTATTTCAGAAAAGGAGTCAATTTTCACCATACCGATTTTACGTGAACTCTGACAGAAGTATGTACAATCCGTAAGAAGTTGTTACTGAGTTTTTTTGCCAAAGTGGATTCTAAAATTTGAGTCTGAAATTAGCCACGGAAAATGCAACTAATTTCTTTTTGCTAAACTCTTTATTTGTTCGAAAATCCATAACACAGTAATAAGTTTAGTTCAAATTCAATCCAGAATCGAATTGACGCTAGTATTGGTGCGAATTTCAGAAAGTTTCTCAGTTTCTACGCCGAAATTTGACTCCCTCCTGAAGTGGACTTAATTGTTTTTTTAGATGCATTTTCAATAAATTATAAATGGTTGAAAGGGTTACAAGCATATTCTCTTGGTCAATTTTGTCCCTTTATTGTTTCTGTGTGGTCCCAATTATAAATGAAGATAGGAAAAGAAATAAGAAAGATTTACAGTAATTAATTAAGAGATTGTTTCGTGGTAAAATAACACGACTTGGAAATTTTGTTATCGTATTAGATAAGAGAATTTTATGAATTCGACAGAAGAACTAACTTTTTAAATTACCATTATTTAATGTCTGAAGATTAGGTCTTATTATTTCGGGTGAATTAATTAATTGTTTGTTACGCTTCTTAATACACTGATTAATTGGATTATTTGGGTTACCTTGGCGCCATTACAGCTTGCAACATCGATTACATTAAGGTATTTAGTTGTGTAAGTTTCGTTATGTTACGAAGTTTTAATTTTCTACTTTCCGCCCTTACCATAAAGGGCACTATATATTGAACAGCGAGACTACGCCCGTTTCATTGTGAATATTATTTTGTTATAAGATTTATTTATTAATTGGTTTAATTTATGATAGAAATTATCGTTTATATTCAGGATCAATATTATTATCTACCAAGTAATGCATCTTTTGATAAGTAGTTCATTACTCTTATGAATGTTATAGATACCATAACCATAGGAAATTATTACTTAAACTATCGATATATATTTGCCGCCAGCTGGTTTCGCATAAACACAATCTTCGACAAATTAACATAGAAAAGATTCATAAAGTGAGCTATTTTTTCATATTATATAATATACAGGGAGTTAAGGTACGTACTTGACTTATTTTAACCATTGATTCCTGACATTATTTGGAGTAAAAAATTTAAATGAAATTTTGGAAAACGGTGACATTTTTGATGTCTTTTTTCAACGTAAAACATGAAAAACCAGTAGGTATTGGAGAGTTGGGATCGGGGTGAGGGGTTGGTCGGTTACTAGACTGAGTACCCAGTGACAACATGTAGAAGAATTTTTTTGCTAGATTTTGAATACAAAATTAAAATAAATAAATAAAACGTTAAAAAAAAACACCAGATTTCAAAATTTCGTTTTTACTCCAAATAATGTCAGGAATCACTGGTTAAAGTCCATCTCTTAACACCCTATATAATGTCTAACTATAAAGGGATTGATTTCTTATTCATTTGGTACCAACCAAACAAACTAAGCAAATATTTTAGATATACCAAATACCCTAGCATATTAGTAATAGTCTAACTCCAGTAAAATGTTGGCAGTATTTAGGTATTGGCTACAACTCTGGCCGCTCAGAAATGCTTGGGAAACATCCGAAGTTGTAGGTATTATAACTAGTCTACAGTATTTGGTTATACTAATCCAACTACATTGAATATTCTGAGCTTGGTCTCGAATTAGATTTGAAAAAAAAAATGGAAAGATACAAAAGGATGTCTGAATACAATCATAGCACAAACAACAATTCATCACTATATTATCATAAAACTTTGCCGCGTTGAATTATCTTTTTGATAAACCCAAAAAGGAATGACATTTCTGTTTTGAATATATAATAGCTGGATGCCCTTAAACGATGGCGGTATTAGATTTTCATTTTGGATAAAAATTAGCCTTTTATAATGATAGAGCAGATCCACAAGCTCTGTTGTAATTCCATTTCAACCAGAAACAGGGCTGTTGCAAAATACCACGAAATATTTTTTAAATGATGATTGATACTTTTTTAAATAAAGAAAACAAACATGGTAATATTTTTATTTGTTTCTGGTGAAAATCGCAGGTTATGCTGCGTTCAGATCTGATCTATTATATGTGGGAATCTATAACCAATTTATATATAGAACGAAATTTCAACTTTGTTTCTATTCCATGAAAAGCCGGTTCTCACTGATCTATCTCACAAGTGGGAACGCTGCATTAGTCAACGTAATATTTCGATTAAAGAAAATCTCTTTTAAGAGGCTGAGTAACTTTGTAACCTGAAATAGGAGTACCTATTTAAACCGATTAGCTAAGATTAATGTAAAAATAAACTGACGATTAGCGCATTTCAGGTTTCAGTTGACCAAGTGACCATTCTGCATACCTACAGGTAGAACTTTAAGATTAAGAATTTAATCCGTTGACCAAATATGGAAGTGTCTATAAGTCTCAGTATTAACCGGGGAGCTATGTGTACCGCTATCTGCTATTAAAGAAATCTATTCGGTTCAAATTGTATGTTAATATCATGCTTTGCTAATTCGACACTCCATTTTGGGCGGACTAAATAAATTACGGCGCCAACCGCTGGCCAAGGAATCAAAATTGTTATTTATATTCTCTTGTTATCACGACCACGAAATATCTCTGATTGGTAACATTTTATTTTTATAATTTTTCAGAGATTATTGCTGTTATCGCCGTTTTAATAATTTTATTGAACTAAATCTTAGATAAATAAACTTTTCTGGCGAAGTAACATATCGTATATCTTACCTTTTAATTCTAAAATATTATGAAGCAATTTACCTTTACCTTTGAATGTATTTAAAGTTACATGATGTAAAATAAGATTATCATTAAGGACATGCTGTTAAGATTATATTATGTTTATTACAGTAGAATTAATAGCAAACATGCAAAAAGCGTCAAACACATGCCCCATGCTCCCATGCCATGCAAACGTGCTATCAATAGCTCTGGTGTAGGCGAAAATTTTCTATGGCGACTTTTATTTTTGGCACTTGTCCATTATCCTCAGCCTGAAAAAACCAAGGACGGGTTGTGTTTCACAGAATTTGAACAATTCATCAAATTTCGAAGTTATTTTTTATCTTTAAAGTTCTGTGAAAGTTCTATTAAAGTTATCTTATTATCTCAGTTCTGTGAAGCAACTGTCTCATAATTATATAATAACATAACTTGAATAATACATTCAGAGAACTTGAATTTTAACTTTTATGAATTGTTAAAATCCTGTGAAACAAGTGGCCCTCGGGAAGGGGTGTTTCACAAAATTGAACAATTCATCAAAGTTAAAATTCAAGTTCTGTTATTATTTCATCATCGCCCGGTTGTTTCATAGTACTCGGGGAACTTGAATATTAACTTTCAAATTAGATAAATTTTTCAAATTTTCCGAAACAACCCGTTCTTAATGTCTGAAAGTTTTTGAATTTTTTTGAAGCAATTGAAAGACCCCAACCTTGAAAACAAGCAATATAATGCGTGAACTCTTTGGACATCAAAACAAAGTGGGCTATATACCAACACGCCAAAAATAAAAGTCAGCCATATTCTTTCCTCTGAAAGAAAGCTCCGAGGAGTGGAAAGTTGATGACGAAAAGAGTGAAAGAGTTCGGTTAATAATTGTTTGAGAGAGTTAAGTATTGAGTATTAAGTATAGAGGTAAAACAATTAAAAAAGAAACAAGATATGACAGAGATGGGAGACCACCACTTACACTTTAATATGTCATACTGGCCGTTCTTTTTCTTGACTTCACGGAGGCACCACCGACAAAAATTAACAAGTTTAAACAATTTAATAACAGTGTTGAATTAATTGACGAGGTGTGTTGTGTTTTGGCATCCGACCTGATCCACATGGATGACAGTTTCGCCTTGTAGAAGCGTTTACTCTAAAAGCATCAACTATATCTAGAAGAGGGTTGGCTGAAAGGGAACTAGGGATTAAACAGGTGAGATAGCGGGTAATATATATATAAGGTCAGTTTTGGACATTTCGTAATCTGCCCAACGTATTTATAAGTTAGATTACGTAATGTTAAAATTACCAACGTTGCGACTGTAGTACAATCAGTGATTTTTTATAAAAAAACACCTTCTTCTGAGACAAGAATTAATTTCAAATAAATTATACAGAGTGACTAATTATTTTTCTATTCTACTTACTATGTTCACATAATATTGTCGATACTTGTCAAAGTGTATCGTTTTGTCTAAGTCAACTATTTTAGAACTAATAATAATGTAATTTATACAATTTTTCACTTGTTAGCGTTAGCAGTCTGTACTCTCAAGTTGGTTTTTATTATAAACGTATATCTTAACAATAATTATAATTATAATAAGCAATAAATATATCTTATTCAATAAAAACGCACAATTAGAAAAAAAAACAAATATAAACCACTATACCATTTCCACGACTTTCACAAAACCTGAATGCACCAAAATTTTGATAAAAATAAACAAAATCTTTTACCTTTCAACAATGGTTGTTTTTTTTCAATCAACTTATCATTAAACCCTAGGAGGAAACAAATTTATAATTATTAACGATTTCATTCAAACCATAAATATAATCAATAATAATAACAATATTTTGACATTCAATTAGAAGACCAATGAATGAGAGTATATGAAAATTAAAAAGAAATTCAAATACACCATGAAAATGGCATTGCAAGATCGTGAAATAATAACATTCGATGTTTCTCATGCCAAACAAACATAACTACCAAATTTTTATAAAAATCCCTTTACCCATATCCAAAATTCTATGAAAACAAATTAACAACAAAAAAAACGGTTGACAGGATATTCTCGCGAAAGTATCGCCTTCCTTCAGCAAAAAAAACGGTTGACAGGGTATTCTCGCGAAAGTATCGCCTTCCTTCAGCAAAAAAACGGTTGACAGTATATTCTCGGGAAAGTATCGCCTTCCTTCAGCAAAAAAAAAACGGTTGATAGGATATTCTCGCGAAAGTATCGCCTTCCTTCAGCAAAAAAAAAACGGTTGACAGGATATTCTCGGGAAAGTATCGCCTTCCTTCAGCAAAAAAAAAGGTTGACAGGATATTCTCGCGAAAGTATCGCCTTACTTCAGCAAACAGTAACAGTAAGTTGTAACGGTGCCAACTTTATTTATATTACATGAATATGTAGGTTGGTATTCGAATAATCATAGATTAATTATTTAGTAGTGCAAGGGTTGTGACTTAGTTGGGCGTGTTTAATTGCAACCCCACAGTTAGTAACATTGTTACAATGTGCTAAAAATGTACATATCTTGTATATTTAATTATTTCTTTACATGTCTGTCCCGTTTCTACTTACGGTTAACGCAACGTTCGTTTTAATCTACAGATAGCGTTATCTACGAGTATATAAAGATGGCGTTAATTTAATTATTTTATTAAAATACGCTTTTTGAAAGTTATTTTTTACAATATGAAGATGATTTTTGATAACAAATAATTCGTCTTAATATTTTAAAGCATAACCATAGTATAACTTGCAAAAGCGTGTTTTAATAAAATAATTAAATTAACGCCATCTATGAGCACGTAGATTATAACGAACGTCGCGCCTTACTTTAATCAGTTGGGAAGGGTACTCACGTAAATATTTGAATTTTTCATCGACGTTATGTTGGTTTAATAATAATTATTACTCTACAAAACACTTCAATTTTTTATCCAACACCAAATTACGAATTTTCTCTACCACAACCCTTTTCTTTTATAACGTATTTTTTAATGTTTTAATGCTACATTCAGCATTCGAAATATAGGTAATATTTTACTATTTTTTTACAAATGAATCAAGGTAGAAAAAATATTCTTTGAAATCAATTCCCGAAAATGAAATAATCCCCAATATACTACCTAATGCGTAAAAAATATCAAAAATAACCTTTTGACCGTTTCATTTTAGACAAACTCGTTATAAAATCAAATTTAAGGAAATCCCTTTAAAATGTTCGTAAGCATTTGTCAGGACTCTAATGCAACAATCATAGGTCATCTGGAAATGTACAGTTCCATGTAATACTTTGCATTTATTGTGAGATTTATTCTAAATGTTGTATCTTTATTAAAAGATTTGAAAAGTCTTGGTAAGGTTAGTGGTGTTTCACAGAAATTCAAATATAACATTGTCACCAAAAGGCTAGTCCATTTTGTTTTTTTAATGACGTTTGAAACGGATTGTGATCAGACAAGCATAACATGACGTCTGTGCTCTTCTGCTGACGAATTTTACCGGAACCTAGAATCGGCTTTTCACGGAACCTTTCAAATGTTAAAAAAAGGCGCTGAACGGTCATTTGATGACAACGTTACAATTTAATTTCTGTGAAATTGAACAATTGTAGTAGAGTATTAATTTCCAACCATGAAATAAGTTTGGGTTTTGCTTGAAGGCAGTGTCCACAACATTACAAGTGTTCACTATGAAATAGGCCAGTGCAAGAAGTAAGTAGAACTCACAGCGTCTTCCGTCGGTGATGACCTGCTCGCAGTCGTTCTGGCTAGTGGTAAGGGGGCACTTCCAGAGGGCCCCGGACCTGTTGGTGTCGGGCTGTAAGTTTTTACCCAATGGAGCACCCACCAGAAGCCTGGAATCGAAACAAATAAAGATTATTAGCTACATTTTATTAAAAAATAGGAAAATAATGCTAACCAAAATCTACCACTTTTTTACACTTTTGATATGTCTAAATATCTTCATATTATTTGCACATATTCTCTCCTACTATCTCTTCTAATTGCTTGTTAATCATCTTATTCTTATTATCTTCTGCTATTATTTTATTTTATTTAAATTATTCATCTATTTTGTACCACTTTTGTATCTCATTTGTTTCTGTCGCATCTATTTCTATTATGTAAGTGTTTTTGAATTGGATTGTTCACACGTAAGTCAGGACATTTATAAAACAATTTACATGTAATAAATAAACATGTGAGATTCAGCAAGACAGTTTATGTTAACAACGGGTAAGTTAGCATATTTTTTTTACATAAACATCAAAAGAAACATCAAATCAGTCTAATGCTTTCCATCCACGGATTCCGACATGATCAGAATAAAGAAGAACACAATACCAACCAACAAGAAGAACCAAAAGCCTGACCACACAGGCCTTATATTTGAAATTCGGAAATTCGCTCTCTCAGTACATATTCAAAATCAAATGGAATGGAATATACGATGACAGACTGAATAAGAGAGATAAAGCACTGTATTGTCATTGACTATCTCGGTTTCCATTCATATCTACATGGAAGGCACTTCTATAAGGTGTGAATATGTATTATCTATTCAGTGAGTTGTACCATTAATTCCTACTGTATCGACTGACATGAGTGATATGAATATATGAAGGTAAATAAATTAGAACCAATGCACGTGCTGTATTTGCAACAATTCGGATGACACTGCACCGAGTTCAAGAAGCCAGTAAGTTGCCTCAATATACTGAATTGGAGAATTCACTTGGATGTCAGTGAATTTGAAAAAAACAACTTCTCCAGCCCTAAGAGAGGAGGCAAGTAACGATTTCTGGCCATAAAAGGCTAAAAGTTATTTAAAATCAGTCAAAGGTTTATAATAATGTATATATCTTTGTTATAATCGACATCTTCGTTTGGTTTTGCGGTCGTAACCATGCACGTTGAAAGTGTCACATTTTTATAATTATTTTTAACCTTTACAGCGGATGCACTATAACACTTAACATTACGCAAATATATGACAAAACAGAGATAATATTTAGATTTCTATCCCGCGGATTTGCAGTGTTTTGTTTAACTTTCGTGTCCTGCTTCTCGAACCGATGACTTCACTGCGCGCATAAACAATTCAATTTAACGGAAATCGTAAAAAATAATTTTGAAATCTGAAATAAATGTAGATATAATACAAACAATGTGACATGTGCGCAATATTTTAGTTAGAAGTGGGCAGGCATGATTGCAAATAAAACAAGAATTATTATTGAACTACAAGTAGTATACCCATCAATTTATGATGGTCATTTAGAAGGAAAGAGTGCCCAGGAAGACTTGTAGCGATGCTACGAGATTCATCTAGAACGTCTCGCCAATACAAATAGCATCGTAACCCGAACACTCCAGACATAATGCTCACCAGATCCCCAAACGTCTAAAGCTCGCCGAGTTAAAATCATGGTAAACACGTGGCAACGCAAACAACCAAGGATAATTGAAAGAGCTCAAAGAGGCTTTCATCCAGCAGTGACTGATGATGACTATGGCTTAGATAGACATTCATTTACCATGCTAACTGAATCAAAAATGTCTACATAAATATGCCCCTAAAGTAAAGATACCCGTGTTGATCTTTGATTATTGAATTTACGTTTCAAAACTGCCGACGGAGGAACTGAAGGCGACTGAGGAAGATCTATGGGAGATAAAGGGTCCATTCATGGACCAGACTATCTCAAGTAGCTAAGTGCCTAATCAATCTCGAATGTCTCAGGCAACTGGTTATTAATAAGACAGCCGGGAATTAAAGCAGCTCGAGATAAAGTGGATACGGAAGCACGCCATACTGTCAACTGCTGTCGCTGGGAATAAATAATTATTGGGCTATATAATTTATTATAAATAATAATACCGTTTGGTCGGTTTTCGTGCTTGAGCAGTTTGACGTTTTCTTTTCAACTGGTTTTGAGAGGCAACAAATTTTTGATAATAGCAAGAATGTTCAGGTAACTTCCAGCTTTTTAGCATAAAGTCAAATGGAATGTATAAATTAACTTACAAATTAGGAGCTTATTAGTTCAAATGGCAGGTTATCTGAATCGCTCGAATCAGCCGTTAGCGCCGGTGTAGTTGGATATCATGCCAGCCATTATTCGTATAAAATTTTTTTAGAAAATTTAAAAATAATAACAATTAAAATGTCTCAATATTATATTGTGCTTTTATGCTCCCCGTAAACGCCGGGAGATATATTTATAAGTGATTAACATTCAAGAAAAAAAAAGTGGATTGTGCCTTAAAAATACATAAATATAAACTAATATAAAATTCTCGCGCTTGTAATAAATATTTTATTTTATTAGATTATGTGATGCCTCGGGAATCTTTTATAAGCTTAAGTATGATCTAATTTGAAAAAAAAAGTTATTTTAAAGCGAAGTAAAAAAAAAAAAGAAGTATTCAAAAATTTAAGATAAACTCTATAAAATGTGTATATTCTTGGTATACCTAATATCGTAGGTAATAGGCAATAAAATCGCTTGACAAACGGAGTCTAGAAACTGGTTTTTATTTATTTTGTGAATAATTTTATAAAAAAGTTAATTAAGCGAAACTGTCAGTATTTTTTAAAAGTTGTTTCCTTTACGCGTTGATACATTTCTATTGAAAAAAAAATCAGTAGTGTACATTTATATTTTTTATTGAGTAATTTATTTTTTTATTTGTATTCTACACAAGCTAAACGATAGGAAATCCTTCAATGTATCTAAAGCATATTTTTTGGTATTCATAATGTACGCCAATTCGTTATAAAGATTAATCAAAATAGTGATTTAGCACTAAGCTTCGCCTTAAACGATATCTTTTAAACCGTATCACAGATGCCAGATCAATCAAATGATATCCAACCACACTAGCGCCATCTACCTCGAGCTTTCCAAATTACCTGCCATTCATCGTGATGTGTCTAAAAGAAAGCAAAGCAAAAATACTACAGGGTATTCCAATAAGAGGTGTTATTTTTATATTCAAAGAAACTTTTCCCGTAAAAGATCAATGGTTTCGTTGCTTGTGTGGCACGTAGCGCCGTCTTGTTGAATGTAAACGTTGTTCAGATCAATACCATCCAATTTCAGCCATAAAAAATCATTAATCATCTCTCGATAGCGCAATCCATTCAGCGTAACTGTTGCTCCAGCCTTATTTTCGAAAAAGTAAAGTCCTCCGATGACTCCGCCGGACCATAAACCGCACCAAACAGTCACACGTTGAGGATAGAGAGGATTTTCATCAATAAATCTTGGGTTTTCCGAGCCCCAGATTCGACAATTTTGCTTGTTGACGAAGCCACCGAGGTGGAAATGGGCCTCATCACTCAAGATGATCCTTCGATGGAATTCTAATAATTAATAATAGTGAATTTTAATAATTTCAATGCGTTGTTGAAGCGTTCCATTTTTATTAATGGCGCAGTTTCTAATTGTCAAATGTCAAAAAATGACAGCTTCAAAAGTAACATCTACCGAAATAGCGGGCTATTCAAAATAACACCTCTTATTGGAAAACCCTGTATAAATAACAAAATACCGTCAGAGATCGTAGATAAATCCGGGAAGGATGGAAAGGAATCTACAAATGGTTAAAAAAAATCCTTTTGGAGAATATTATGAAGTTATGAGAATAAAGGAAATGAGGAAGAGAAGGATAAAGACAAGATATAGACACAGGAAACGTCTTCTGTCTTCACGAGCAATGGGTTCCAAACCTAACAATTAAAAACGGATAAAATATTACATGCTTATCAAAAATACTAATTTCGGTTGTAGATCTGGTACCTCTGGTACAACGAACTTTCGAAATTTGAATGTAATTTGTATTTTCAAAATTGGAGAACTGATTGTGTTAAGTTGTTATTACCTACCATAATATAACATTTCAACAGAAAATTATTTTAATTCTCTATTTAAAAAATGTGAATTAATAATTATCGTTATACTGGACAAATCCTCAGGCTTGCGCTAATATTAATATAATAAAGAGATTATTTTGATTCTCCCTGAAAACAAACAGAAGCCATTGGGAGAAAGATATAATTACTTTTAAGAACTTTCAAAGAATATAACACGACTTAAAGTGGTAGAGAAATAATTAAAGGAGATGTAATACAAGTTTCTGGCAGCAATGAAGCGCCAGATGGTCAATGGTAACTGGTCACTCGGCCAGTTATCTTTATGGGACACTTGGTACATCAACTTTTAATGGACGTTCACACTTTTTTGATAAACAATAATTAAGTTCAGGAAAACGGTTCACATCTCCAGCATGCTGTTTTAATTGAAAAACACGCCAGTTTGAGTGATGTGATGAATGAACCATGTAATTAATCGTAATAACACTGAATTTCTGGAGTTTTACGCTGTTTTATTTTCAATTGACTCCGTGGACAAGCAGTTGAATCATTTTAAAATACAAACGGTGTCCGGAAACGAGTAATATCCACAAGCGGGAAACTGGTGCATCTACATTACACATAGAACCCAAAAATTTTTTTTGTTGATCTGAGCATTTAGATTTCTTTAAACTTTTACTTTTCCGTTTTTTCAGCAACTAAACTAAAGGGTTAAAAATACTTTTTGTGCCGAGTCCATGCTTCGGCGTATTTTAAAATATATTAGATTAGATTGGATAATTTTGGTGCTGGAAATGGTTTTCATTAGTAGTCCATTTATACTCGTAAAAATAATATTGAAAAGTTAATAAAAAATGTGAAACAACAATTTTATAACCTTAATAATAATTTTTCAAATTCACTCGGTTTTCAGCACGCGCAGGTGTATGTGGGCCCTTAATAAAATGCTTGTAAGAGATTCCATAGACGCACTCGAACCCGAGAAGATCATTCGAAAATCCCGCACAGTCATGAATCATAAAGCAATGAACGTTTACCATAGATAAAGGAATAAACGGGTGCTATCTATCGCCCGCCTTCCGAAATAATTGGTTAAGTACTGGAAATAAGTTGAGTAAGTACTGCACACAGATCGCGTGCATCTGGTTGGATAATTAATTACATCTTGGCATTTGTATTTTTTTCTTCCGATCTGGCGCAGCCGATGGTAAAGAGTAGAGACGAACAAAGCCAACGCACAAATCAAGTTGATATTTTTACACGCGTTGAAATTCCTTCTCTCGGGGTAGGGCCCGTAATATGTGAGTAATACACCGAAGATATTATAATAATTCTGTGTTGGGACGTGACTAGAATTTGGAGACAAATATTTACATGGTCAGGATATTACGACTTATGAACAACAACTGTACCTACATATTATTTTTAAGAACCTGGGGCAGGTTGAGATTTTTTTTTTTACTTATGAGTATGAGAGGGGGCGGGTTATGGAAATGGATGGAGAGGAAAAAGAAGATAGTTGAGAAAGAAGCTGGCTATTCGGATCTGATCACCAAACACAACTAAAGCCATTAAGCAACGTTTAGATTGTGAATGGTAGTCTTTCATCAGAGAGACATCACTTAAAAGATGCTTAAGAGGAAGCTACAAGCCCAAAAATGTGTTTATTCTTGGTATACCTTATATCTTAGGTAATAGGCATTGAAATCGCTTGACAAACAGAGTCTAGAAAAGTTCGATTTCAAGCAAAAACTGTTTTTTTTAAAATTTATTTTGTAAATAATTTTATAAGAAAGCAAAAAAGTTAATCAAGTGAAACTGTCACAGATAATCTTAGCTATAATAGTCTATTTTTAAAAAGTTGTTTTCTTTATGCGTCCATATATTTCTATTTAAAAAATATAGTTTTAGTAGTTTACATTTATATTTTTTATTGAGTCATTTATTTTTTTATTTGTATTCTTCAAGCGAAACGATAGGAAAACCTTCAATTTATCTAAAACTTATTTTTTGGTATTCATAATCTACAGTAATTCGTTATAAAGATTAATCAAAATAGTGATTTGGCATTAAGCCTTAACAAAACCTAGAAAATAACGTGATATTTGTAGAAAATACTTAATATTTTAATTTATTTATAAGGGCTTTTTGAAATGATCGATTCAAAATTCTAAAATATATGTTGAAAATGTTTTATAAACTTACATGTATGTACCTACCTAATCTACCACAGTGTTTTCTGTGTTCTTCCTAAAAGTAAACAGTCAAACCATAATGTTCAGGGAAAAGTAAGAAACATTCAAATCTTTATCCTGCCTCAACTCTTTTCGTGTTCCACATCTAACCTTGGTCCCTTCACACATAACACAATAAAAACGCTATTAAACAAATAAAAAGGTCCATAAATAAGGAACATTTATTTTGCTTACTCACGGTCGCGCCCGTATGGTTAAAAAAATAATATCATTTCGTTTTCGTCGGAGCGATAAAGTTTAAAAAATAAAACAGAAACAAACTCCCACATTTCTTGTAGACACATGTGTTGGACACATTGTTCCCAGCTTTCTGCATGATAATTATTACTTGTATGGGTTCATTGTATTAAGATTTGACAATTCTAAGGAGCGCTTCGTATAATTTAATTGTGACAGGACATTAGAAGAAGTGAAAAATTGAAAGAAAATGTTTATTGGTAGAGAAACCAAGTTCATAAACCTTTTCCCCCTTATTTTCTGACGCATATAAAACTCTCAAATGAGTTCTGGTGTTATGAATTTTTCACAGATTCATGTATGGAATTTTCAGGTCAATGCGACTATTTTTTGTTTGAAATGTCAATTCCAAGAAGGAATCATTTGCTTTGAAACATCCATTTAACTGTAAATAAAAACACATATAACCATATTCTTAAATAATAACGGCCTCGGTGATCGTGAGGTAAGGCTCTCGACTAGCAAACTGCAGGTCGCGGGATCAAATCCCGACGTGCGCATGTGAATTTTATTAGATTAATTTATGTTATATCACAATTTAAGATTTAAAATAATATAAAGTATATTTGTGGCACGTTCCAGACTGTAAGATACTGTCAGTATTGCCAGCATTCAGAATAGAAACGTCGCTTAAAATGGCTTTGGCCGTGTTAGATCTGAATATGCAGGTACTTCCCCACCGTCATCTACCACATCTACTCCTCCTCCCCTCATAATTTCAGCCACACTACTTACCCCTATTGTGGATGCCATAATCTTACTGGCTCCAGACGGTTGGGAGCAGTTGGGACTCTTGTGCGGTTTCACACTAATTCAAAAAAATATGTTGTTTAAATAAGATAATATTTAGATAGGAAAAATAGATTGAAAAAGCATAAAACTCGTAGGACGAAACCGGGTAGTAAACCTAGTAGAACATACAAACTAACATTTGACTCTCCATAAAAACAGGGAAATCCCTGGCAAGACCAAAAATAACAAGAAAACCGGAATACCATGTAGAAAATTAAAATTAGTACGTTCGAAATTTATACACATAGAAGCCAAATATCTACAGAAAACTACACTTCACGACACCAGAAATTTATGCATATAGAAGCCAAACATCTACAGAAAACTACACTTCACGACACCAGAAATGTATGCATATAGAAGCCAAACATCTACAGAAACCTACACTTCACGACACCAGGAATTTATGCATATAGAAGCCAAACATCTACAGAAAACTACACTTCACGATACAAGAAATGTATGCATATAGAAGCTAAACATCTACAGAAAACTACACTTCACGACACCAGAAATATAATAGTAAACGTAAATAGAATTGTAAACGCTATGGGGCATATCAATTTAACGTTGTAATTATAGTTATAAAATGTTTACCCTTATGTGATAAAATTTTCAGAAAAATCCCACCTTCAGAAATGCGCAAATAAATTGAACTAATTCTATTGTTTTTGGCCCATTCCCCCGAGCTGCCAGCGTCTATACAAAATATGTTTAAGTCATCTTGTCATGCGATAAAACCATTATGGATCCGGTAAATAATAGAAAGGTAAATGAATTGTTCCCAAGCCACTCCAATTCAGCACGAAACACCGATTGACGAAATTCGGTGATATTTATTGTCGAGGGGTTAATTACAAAATTGAAGCCATGCGGGTTGCAGTTAAAATTGACTTTTGTTATGCTCTCAAATTACAGATAACTATAATAACAGTTAGGGGTACTAGTACCGTAATATGGGGTGACTATTGAATCCGGGGCGACTTGATTCTCGCGGATATCTGTAATATGTAATTCTCACTTCCACTCAATAATTATTAGCTTCTTTTAACAATTGTGGATACAATTGAAGCTTCAAAAATTAATGTCAAACTAGTTATTTTCTTTTAATATTTAAATATATCGTCGGTTGAACGCGAAGCTGTGATTTTATTTTATTTATCTTACTTATTATATTTATTTTATCTATTACATTTATTTTATTTAATTTAATTATAATATTTATTTTATTTATTTCATTTATTTTAATTATAATATTTCATAATTTATTTTTTATATTTATTTCATTTTATGATTTTTTTAATTTTTTTTATTTGAGTACATAAAACAGGTATGAAACCTAAAAACTTACATACATTGATTATAATAACAAAATAATGTTTTTAAATATTTTCAGTGACAGATGTGTGAAAGTCGATTTTGTAAATTCCTCAACGATTATAGTTTCTTGAACATTTTAACACACATTTTCTTTTTACATATTTAGTTGGGATTGGCGTACCATTGTATCTTATAAAATCATGATATATAAAAGTCGTCCCACTCCGAAGTTTGATTTTCATCACCATGTTTTATAAATATTTTTTTGACTCCCTTAAACAATTTATATATAACTACAATAGTATCAATAGATATGTAGATTGTGGTGACACGTGTCACGATATAAAAATCTTTTGGAAGATAGATTAGCTGTTGAACTTACGAAGTAGTTGTAACTAGTAGGTTGGCAGTTTTCTAACAAGGTAACGCACCTTACCACAAATCAAAGACGGATCTTTATTTTTTTCAATTATAGCAATATCACCTGCTTGGATTTTCT